>NC_079317.1:52581644-53181644 GCF_029931775.1 Euleptes europaea
CAAGAAAATTGACTCAAGGGGACAAATTGTACAAGCCACTGAACAAGGTGCCCCCAGCTCTCTATTTTCCCAGCCATAGTACTTGCAAAGAACAAAAGGGCTCTGCCCCTACAAAGGAGGGAAAGAAAGAACCGTGGCTCTCTCCAAAGGTGGTTTGCTGGAAGCACTCTACGGTGCTCCCTTGCATGGATCCGATTGGAAAGGAGAAATGCTGTTTCTCAGGAAATCAGTAGAATCAAAGGAAAACATGAGCACATGTTGTAGCCAGCTAGCAGCACCCAAAGGTGAAAAACAACATGGATTGTTCTGGGAAGGGTTTTTTGTAATACCTAAGAATTTTGGACTTGTGTTACCATTCCAGAAAATCACAATAATTACGAGCAGTTTCCTTGTGTATCTTCAGCTTGGGAATTCTGTTATGCGCTCCTCTATTGGTTAGGTCCAACCAACAGCCAAAGAGAGGAAGGCAGGTTCAAAAAACAGCCATGCATGCAACCTACACAGGAATCCTACCTAACTCAAAAAAGAGGATGGACAACCTGACTGGACCTATGTGGCTTTTCATAAGAGGCTAGGTGGGCCATCAAGGAGGATGTCCAAAGCATTCCTCAAGTTGCAACAGGTAGGCTTGGTAGGTGGAGGAACAAGGTGGCCTGAACCTCTCTGATTCTGAGGTCCTGCCAGACCCTGACAGAGGCAACTTGGAAGACTGGGTGGAGGACTTCCAGAGTCCCACGTTTCAAGAACAGGGTTTTCACCAGCAGTGACATTAGCGCACTGTTGCTGTCGTATGCTCCCATTTCCTCCCACCAGTGCTTAAGTTTCTGGCAGATGATGAATCTGATTGGTGGATCTCCATCCACAATGACTGATACTATTGTCATCATCTAATGACAGCACCACCAAGATCCAACTAATCATAACCTTGCCTGACTTTATATATGTAATATTACCAGCTGTAGAACATAAAACAAATTGGATATGACATTGTTTATCATCTAATCAATATTTAATTATGCTAAGAGATTACAAAATATTTATCCTCTTCTCTTTAGCCCTACCAATTGTTTGAAGTTTTGCAACATATGAAGCATGATTTTAATTAACTGTAAAGGCTCAATAATATTAACAGCAATATCATGAGGACCTAGACATATTTTCTAGTGCCTATCTTTAAAACCAAGCCAGCATCTTGCTTCTTTGGATGTTATTTGCATCATGAACAGTTCCAACAAAGCACAAAATAATGCTGCTGTATTTATGTCATGTTCCTATAGACTAAAAGGCTACATGAAAGGTGTTTAGCTTTGGAAGCTTGGTGTGTTATTCTTTTCTTTTTTAAAAATCAGATCCAAAGAACATGCTTCAGACCAAAAGATGTTTTACATTTGCAAATGTTTTTACAGCAATATTACTAGTAGAACTTCTTTCTGATTTTGCTGAGAATTATTATTATTTTCCTGATATAATCTTTCAATTTTCTGTTAAGCTATTCTGTCATAATGTAATAAATATTTTATGAAGACATAAATTTTATAGTAATTCACTGAAGAAACAAAAAAGGATATCTCCATTACAGAGCAGTATTTGTTTTTTAATCAAAAAAAGAAAGGGAATTTTTAAGAGCATACCAATTCTTGAGAATACTTTTTAAAAATTTCTGTAAAAAAAACATGTCATACAATTCCCACAGTGACAGTACAATTCTAAGCAAAGCTACACTCTAAGTCACTGAAGTCAATGGGTTTAGAAGGGTGTGACCCTGTTTAGGAATGCACTGTGAAATCCTTAAATTGGATATTAAAAAGAAAAATAGAACATATACAACTCCCTTTTCACAATTCTTTCTCAGATTCCTCATTTGGATAATAAAGAGAGCAGTATCATGTTTTTATAGAAACCCTTCCCTCAACAGAACATATGAAGGCATCCACAATAAAAATAATATTCTTCCTAAATGTACCCAGCTCTGGCTCTGCTCCAAAGAAACCCATAAATAGCCGTGGGTTTCTGCTCCTGGTTCATGAAAAGGACTACCCATTGGTATTTGCTGAACATTCTGCTCTGGGAGCAGAGATAGTGCTATTACTGGTTATTAGGGTTTCCAGGTCCCCCTTGGCTACTGGGGGAGGGGAGATGGGGAGTAAGGTTGCTAGATCCAAATTACAAAACTCCTGGAGATTGGCGGATGGAGCCTGGGAAGGACAGTCTGCCCTTCCTTTTATCTGTTTTGAATCTCTCACCCTCCAGCTTCAGCAGATGACCCCACATTCTAGCATTATGAGAGAGGGAGAAAAGCTTCTCCCTGTCCACTCTCTCCATACCATGCATAATTTTATAGACCCCTATCATGTCTCTCCTTAACTGCCTCCTTTCCAAGCTAAACAGCCCTATGCGTTTTAACCGCTCTTCATAGGGACGTTGCTATAGTCTCTAGAACTGTACACAGTATTCCAAGTGTGGTCTCACCATAGATTTGTACAAGGGCAGTACAATAGCAGCAGTTTTAGTCTCTATTCCTTGTCTAATTATGGCCAACATGGAATTATGGCAATTGGACTCTGTGGCATTGAAGTCCCTCCCCTCCCCAAACCCTGCCCTTCTCAGGCTCTGCCCCAAAAACCTCCTGCCGGTGGCAAAGAGGGACCTGGCAACCCTACCTAGAGTCCATTGTCTGAAGGTGACATTTCCACCAGGGGAACTGATCTCTGTAGTCTGGAGATCAGTTAACATTCCAGGAGATCTCCAGGTCCCACCCGGAGGTTGCAACCCTACATAAAAAGCATCAGGGCATGAAAAGGTTAAGCACTGCTTTCCCTGTCATTCTATGCTCAAAATAATTTTCCCCCTGTTCCCTAGAATTTTTTTGTCACAAGCCCAATGTTTGAAATACATAATTCCACCCTTAGTTACACTTCTTTTCCCTTTTTCAGTTTTTATTGAAACATCTTAAACATTGGTGACCAAACTAGACACAGAATTTCAAATAAAGCTTCACAGTGCCTGTACAGAATTATTTTAATTCAAACCGAAAAGCCTCACCCAACACATAAAGAATTGTACTGACCTTCTTTGCAGTTGCATTACAATACCGGTTCATAGTCACCTGATGTGCAGCCAAGGTACCTCGATATCTTTCCTCTTCCATTATTTCCACCTGAAGAAATTCCACCTAAAGATTCCCCATAACAAAAATAAAGTTTCCAAAGTCATAAACAGTGAGCCATCACACACTAAAAGGGAAGCCTAAGGTTTACTACCTGAGTTACAATGAGATTTTATTACAGCCACCAAAAAACAAATGACACAAAGCTACTTGTCTTCATCTCTTAGAAACCAGAAGACTTAGCTTCTAGAAAGACAGAGTCCTGCTAGAGCAAAGGAAAAATCAAGTCCTCTCTCAAATCTGAAAATTCAGGGCAATCCAAATGAATATAATCTATAGAGTCCCTTCAGTTAGTACCATATCTGATTAATCTATTATGGAATACCATTATGGAACTTATGGAATACCATTATACCTTCCTGATAACACTGCCGATGGCAAGGCGTTCAAACACACAAGCATAAATGCTCTTCTATACTTTAGAAGAAATAATTTAAACAGATAGTTTGGCATTTTTATTGGGGGAGGATACCAACTGTTATAATCAAAATCCCTCAAACATCTTTACATTCACTGACTAAATTCACAGCTGCTCATAGTTTCTATCATATCATAAGAGATGCCCAAACATCATAATCTGAATATTGTCGAAGGCTTTCACGGTCAGAGTTCATAGGTTCTTGTAGGTTATCCGGGCTGTGTGACCATGGTCTTGGTATTTTCTTTCCTGACGTTTCGCCAGCAGCTGTGGCCGGCATCTTCAGAGGAGTAACACTGAAGGACAGTGTCTCTCAGTGTCAAGTATGTAGGAAGAGTAATATATAGTCAGAAGGGGGTTGGGTTTGAGCTGAGTCATTGTCCTGCAAAGTATTAAAGGTAATGTGCTAATCATTGTCCTGTGTCAAGATAATGTGCTAATGAGGGTGTGGTATGTTAATTTGGAACCATTGTATCCTGAAGTGATCTGTTAACATGTGGAATCCAAAACTAATCCGCATGGCTATTGTAGACTGTAGTCTTTGTTAGTCTGGAGGTTTTCAGGACAGGAAGCCAAGCCTTATTCATTCTTAAACTCTCTTCTTTTCTGTTAAAGTTGTGCTGATGTTTATGAATTTCAATGGCTTCTCTGTGCAATCTGACAAAATAGTTGGTAGAATTGTCCAGTATTTCAGTGTCTTGGAATAAGACCCTGTGTCCTGTTTGGGTCAGTCCATGTTCAGCCACTGCTGATTTCTCAGGTTGGCCAAGTCTGCAGTATCTTTCATGTTCTTTTATCCTTGTTTGTATGCTGCATTTTGTGGTCCCGATGTAAACTTGTCCACAACTGCAAAGTATATGATATACCCCTGCAGAGGTGAGAGGGTCTCTTTTGTCTTTTGCTGATCGTAGCATCTGTTGTATTTTCTTGGTGGGTTTAAACACTGTTTGTAGGTTATGTTTTTTCAAATGTTTCTCCATCCTGTCAGTGACTCCTTTAATAAATGGCAAGAATACGTTTCCTATGGGAGACTGTTTTTCCTGAGTTTTCTGATTTTTGTTTGGTTTAATGGCCAGATTTCATTTTGGGAATAGCCGTTTGCTAGCAGTGCGTGATTTAGATGATTAATTTCTTCCTTGAGAAACTGTGGTTCACAGATCCGTGTTGCACGGTCCATTAATGTTTTGATTATTCCTCTTTTCTGTCGGGGGTGGTAGTTGGGGTTTTTGTGTAAGTAGCGATCTGTGTAAGTTGGTTTCCGGTAGACCTTGTGACCTAACTGAAAGTTTGTTTTACTGATGAAGGTGCTGAAATTCATAAACATCATCACAACTTTAACAGAAAAGAAGAGAATTTAAGAATGAATAAGGCTTGGCTTCCTGTCCTGAAAACCTCCAGACTAACAAAGACTACAGTCTACAATGGCCATGCGGATTAGTTTTGGATTCCACATGTTAACAGATCACTTCAGGATACAATGGTTCCACATTAACATACCACACCCTCATTAGCACATTATCTTGACACTTACAGGACAATGATTAGCACATTACCTTTAATACTTTTCAGGACAATGACTCAGCTCAAACCCAACCCCCTTCTGACTATATATTACTCTTCCTACATACTTGACACTGAGAGACACTGTCCTTCAGTGTTACTCCTCTGAAGATGCCGGCCACCGCTGCTATCTGTTATCCCACTGATCCAAACCCTTGTAGCATACAACTGCCCAGAAACTTTAGCATTCTATGCTTTAACTGCTGTAGGAACATATTGACCCACAGAGGAATAACAAAATCTCGAAATAGCTTTCCCAGTATTTATGGCTTTCTTATAACAGAGTTCAAATACACCTTCCAAGAAAGATTTGCTTGAAATACAACTCCTAAATATTTATAAATTGTTCCACTTGCTCCATAGACCGACATGCTGCTGACAACTTGTATTTCCTCGTTCATCATTTTTTATTAAAGAGAAGGACCTTTGACTTAAAAACATTAATAGTTAAGCCCTCTTTGGAGCAAAAAAAGGAAGCTATAAATTTACATAGGCCAACCACGGATCTTGAGAGAAGAGCTGTATTATTTGCATACAGAAGACATGGCAACATGAGCTAGATAAGGCAGATGGAATTAATCTCTGGAAATATAGGAGTTTAGATCATTGATATACAAATTAAATATCAGAGGAGCGATGATACATCCTTGTTTCACTCCTTTACTCAGTGCAATAGGTCTAGTTAGTTCACCAGATGGACCACATCTTACCCGAGCTGTAGGCCTATCATATAACTGATAAATTTTAAAAAATGGTCAGTAGATGATTTCTTCAGTTTATCTCATAATCTCTGCCTAGGAACTGACTCAAAGGCAGTTCTAAGGACCATAAAGGCCACAGCTAGTACATTTATCAGCAATAAACTGAAAAGCATGGCAATGATCAATTGTATTCTCTATGGAATCCAGCTTGCTCTTGTCCCAAAATAATTTTGTCCTCTATCAACGATAACAATTTCTTATAAAGCAGGAAAGCATATTACTTGCCTACCACCGACAGCAGTTTTATTGGACAATAGTTACATGGATCTGTCAATTACAGGAAGGCAGGGAGGTATTCCTGTTGGCAGCAGAGGATAGGACTCACAATAATGGGTATAAATAATGGGCAGAAAGGTACTGGCTTGACACTAGGAATTTTTTTTACAGTAAGAGTAGTTCAGCAGTGGAATCTGCTGCCTAGGGAGGTGGTAAGCTCCCCCTCACTGGCAGTCTTCAAGCAGTGACTGAATGAACACTTGTCAGGGATGCTCTAGGCCCGTGTTGGCGAACCTATGGCATGCGTGCCGGACTTGGCACGCCGAGCCCTCTCTGTGGGCACACGGTCACTGGACTCCCTGGACTCCCAGGTGGGCGGCGGGGGCTTTGAACTGCTCAGCGCGGAGCAGTTCAAAGCCCCCCCTTCCCTGGACTCCCCGCCACCCAGCTGGGAGTAACCCATCCCCCCCTTCCCTGGACTTCCCTGGACTCCCCAAACTGCAACCCAAAACCCACTTATTTATCGCAAAGTGCCAACGCGGCAATTTAACCTGAATACTGAGGTTTCCTCCCAGCTGGAAACCTCAGTATTCAGGTTAAATTGTCGTGTTGGCACTTTGAGATAAATAAGTGGGTTTTGGGTTGCAGTTTGGGCACTCGGTCTCTAAAAGGTTTGCCATCACTGCTCTAGGCTGATCCTGCATTGAGCAGGGGATTGGACTAGATGGCCTGTATGGCCCCTTCCATCTTTATGATTCTATGATTCTATTATCTGTTGGATCACCTTTTTTTGTAAATGGGGACTATTATTGCATGTCACCTGTCTTGTTAATCTGAGTAAAGGCATGAAACCTGTCTCGTTAATCTGAGTAAAGATAGATGCCAATGTCTTGGCCCACCAGTCAGCATTTAAATAACTTTAAATAACTCCAGAGTAGGGCTGTCAATTCGGTTCGTCCTGAACCGAAAACAGCCGAATTTTCCCCGATTCAGCGGTTTCTAGTTCAAATTGAACCAAATTCAAAAAGGCGGGAAAACAATGAGCCGAATTCGGCGAGTTCGGGGCAATTGCCGAATAAATTCAGCAAATTCGGGGGCTCCAAATCAGCAGCATAACCATAAAGGCATTAAAAACACATTTGTGCCTTTCTGCGGCTCTGGGGGGGCATGTTTGGAGGTAGAGGTCCCAAACTTTCAGCGTAGCTTGAGGTGACCCTTCCTTCAAGAACCCCCAAGTTTTTTGAAGATTGGGTCAGGGGCCCCTGAGATATGGGGCCCAGAAGGGGTCCCCCCCAAAATCACCCACAGGAATAAAGGCATTAAAAACACATTCGCAGCTTTCCACGGCTCCGGGGGGGACATTTTTGGAGGTAGAGGCCCCAAACTTTCAGCGTAGCTTGAGGTGACCCTTTTTGCAAGAACCCCCAAGTTTGGTGATGATGTCTGAAGTTATGGGGCCCGGAAAAGGTCCCCCCTACCATCTGCCCATTACAGCCTTTAAAAACACATTCGAGTTGGGCCGTACAATTACCCCAGCCCGGGGGTCTGGTCTGGTGGTTGCCTTGGCAGTTGGGCCATACCATTACCCCGGCCTGGGGGTCTGGTTGCCTTGGCAGTTGGGTCGTACCATTACCCCGGCTCAGGGGTCTGACTAAAAGGCAATTAATCCCGTGATGGGGTCACCCCCCATCCACCCATTGGAATGAATGGGAGCAGGCAATCCTTAATTTGCATCTAGAGAGTGGCAAATCCAAGGCAAAACCTCCCGTGCCAGAGAGTGTGTGTGTGTGAGTCTGCTAGAATCGTATTGGATTACTCCTGAGTCCTCCCAGTCCCTGCTCCTGATAGAAGAGAAGAAGACATCCACAGTAAGACCCATTTGGGGGCTTTTCTCTATAATTCTCTATAATTTTTTTCCTGTGTGTGTGTATGTGGGGGGGGAGATTCTGTGTGTGTGTGTGAGAGGGGGGAAGCCAAAGGGGGGTGGGTTTACCTGTTCTGCTAGGGGGTGGGCTTGATTGCCTCTGTGTGGGACTGTGCTTTCTTCTGTTTTCACCGGTTGCCAACTTTGTGTGGAGTTAACTGTGGGTCAGTGAGTCTCATTCTGACTGGTTCCTATTGTTTCCAATGGCTGTGCAGCCGCTCCTGTTGTTTCGAATGGGCTAGCCTGTCATTCGTTTTAGTACATCCCCTGTAATGTATTTCAGTGGAGTCAATGCAAGTCAACTGACATTCCCCTCTCCCATTATCTTCAATGGGCTGGGAAGCCTCTCCCATTGCTTCCAATGGGCTGACTTGTCATTCGTTTTAGTACATCCCTTTTAATGGCTTTATTCCAATGGGCAGATGGAGGGACCCCTTCCGGTCCCCATAATTCGGGGGGCCCTGACCCAATCTTCACAAAACTTGGGGGTTCTTGCAAGAAGGGTCCCCTCAAGCTACACTGAAATTGTGGGACCTGTACCTCCAAAAATGCCCCCCCCCGGAGCCGTGGAAAGTCACGAATGTGTTTTTAATGGCTTTATTTGGCCGAATTTTTTCCCAAACTTGGAACTTGGCGCCAAATTCCACGGATCCAAATCGGGGGAGTTCGGACTTCGGCATTTCCCGAATCAAAACAGGCTAAATTTTGCCGAATCCGAATTTTACCGAATTTTTTTTTCAACAGCCCTACTCCAGAGGTACCAGCTCAGGTACTGGTGCCTTTCCAGATATAATTTGGGAGATTAGAGATTTAACTTTCCCAACCTGGAGCTGACAACCATAAGAAGAGAAAGAAGTAAGAAAAGGGGAGCGACAATGGGGCCTTTCAGAAAACGGAAAGAGGAAACAGTAGGGGAAGGGGAAATGAGATGCCTCCTGCAAGTCCTTGGGGGTTCCCATTTGTAATGATTATTTGCTTTAATTGCTCAGCTTAATTACCAAATTAATCTGATTAGATTTGTTGTTACTTATTAACTGCAGCTTGCAAAAGCAGAGAATAATTAAGAACTGACAAATGTCCCTAATAATTGTACCCAAATGTTAAAAATAAAAAATAAATTAAAAATTGATAAAACCCTGTATTGACTCTAACAAGGTTATTTTATTGATATTAGTTAATCTCTTATTATTATTAAAATTGCTAACCCTAGTATTAAATTAGATAAAACTGAAAACATAAAAATAATGTAAGTGATAAAATTACGTCTATATACTAAAAGCAGTCAGCCAAACTTTGGACACTTAAATCCAGTGGCTGAAGCTGTGAGCGGACAAGACTTATCTTTCAACAAACCTAACAAGGTCCCCAGGTATGCGGAAAAATGTGAAATCTAAAAAAAAAATTGAAGAGTTTTAAAAACTTGAAAATGGTACAAGGAGCATTTGTAGCTTTAAGCAATGGATTCCCTCAGTAGCTGTTGCTAGGCAACCACAGCATTCCAAGGCTTGGTTCTGTCAGTAAAAGATAGGCAGAGGGGGCAGAGACCTTTCCAGGCCTAATTTGGCCTTTGAAGGAGGACTCATTGTGGCCAGGCCTGGCTAAGGTCACTAGCTCCAGGTTGGGAAATTCCTGGAGATTTTGTAGTGAAGTCTACATTCCAGCCTACAAACTACAAATGGTAAACACAAACAAAAAGAAAGAAAACCAATTAAAACCCAATAAACCCAATAAAAAACTACAACTAAAAATAAAACCTAAAATAAAAGAGCTCTTTTTGGAGCACAGTTTAACCCAGCTACACTAATTGCACTGTCAAAAGATACTGGAAAGTTCCACAGATAATGAACTGCATATATATAAATATATACATACACACACACATAAAGAAAGATTCAGGGAAAATATAATGAATACCTTGCTGCTGCATACCTAATAGGCCATACTTTCTTCTCACATTTATTCCCCTGATACCTGCATTGTTTATTACCTGCCGTTCTCTCCTGTGTGGAATTTCATGGCACCTCCTATTTATATCTGCTGCTCGATAGACATTTATTGCATTGTTTGGGACCTAGAAGGAGGAAACAAATACACTTAATAGATCATGTTTAAAAATTATTTGGGGTTTTCTTAATCTTCATTTATATTGTATCTCATAGGGCAGATACAAAATTATAAGGAATGTAACAGCTGGAATGCTGTAGTGGGGTCTGCAGTGGGATAACAATTACCACCTTCATTTGTGTACTAAGGGCTCAAATGCCATGGAAGCTTGCTGGGAAACCATGGGCCAGCCACACGCTTTCAGCCTAACCTATCTCACAGGGTTATGAGGATAAAGTAGAGGAGAAGAGAACAGCATAAGCCACTTTGGTCCCCATTGGGGAGAAATGCAGGCTATAAATAAAGAAAATAAATAATTCATGTGTCTGCGACTCCAACCTATGAAATGCAGAAGGCAGAGGAATAAATTGTTGGCTGCCCTTGTTGTTCAGTTCACAAACTCTTCTCCGTCACAGACTCACCCATCACAACACAATCAACAATGCATTTTTCCTTACATCCCATCTGGTACTGAGGACTCTTTCTTACCTTATGCAAGTAGACTGATGAACCCATTAAGATATCTGTTTCATACACTTCAGATGCTGTCAGGGTTGCCTTAATACCAGAGCACCAATCTGACATGAAACTTGAAATGTAGTTAAGAATCTTTGAACTGGTTTAAGAAGAACAACAGGTGTAAACCAGAGCTCCACCCCTCTCTGATTTGGAAATTACAGGAAATCACCTTCCACAGACTCTCCAGGCAAATCTATCAGGTAGTTGAAATGTGGGTCATTTCTATTCTCTGCTTTTTTAAAGAATCAGAGAACAAGAAGATTGAATAGACTTCAACAACTGTAAAGTTCCAAATTAGGGGTGTGGTGAATCATCCTTGAGAACTAGGATACTGGACTAATTGGACCTTTGTTCTGATCCAGCAGGGCTTTTCTTACATTCTTGTGTTCTATTTGAAAACGAATCAGACATTTTAAAAATCTAATCTGTGTCATTTAAAAAAAAATCCTAGTTTTGAAGCAGCTAGAGTTTCCACCATCTAGAGAAGACTCCTCTGCTGCAAATTTTTTAGACATAAGTAAAATACTTAGGCAGTAGGAGGAGATAGTAGGAAGTTGTATGTGCGTTGAGGAAACCTTCAGTTAGAAGCAAATGGGCAGAAGGCCGTTGGAAAAGTGGTGTCCACAAGAAGACAACATCAGGACCACTTTACAACTGGCAAAGGGGTTCTTTCTCAGGCACACATCTTGGCAAATCATAGGTTTTAAATAAGAGTGGCAGCCCAATCCTATTTCCCCTCCACACATACACACACACACTGTATGCCCTGTCAGACAACCTTCCTCAAACCTTCTATTAAAAGGTCCCCTTTGTCCTTCTTTTGTGTCAAAAGTGTTCTTTAGGGCTGTTGAAAAAAAATTCGGTAAAATTCGGATTCGGCAAATTTTGGCCCATTTTTATTTGGGAAATGCCGAAGTCCGAACTCCCCCACTTCGGGTCCATGTGATTCGGCATGAGATCTGGAGTTCGGGGAAAAATTCGGCCAAATAAAGCCATTAAAAACACAATCATGTCTTTCCGTTGCTCCAGGGGGGGATTTTTCAGGGTAGAGGTCCCAAACTTTCAGCGTAGCTTGAGGGGACCCTTCTTGCAAGAACCCCCAAGTTTTGTAAAGATTGGGTCAGGGGGGGGGCTGAGATATGGGCCCGGAAGGTGTCCCCCCTCCTTAATGTGCATTTATGACAATGGAGGTTTGCAATTAGCAGAGCTTGCGGCCCACTCCCGAAGCTCCCAGCCCCGACAAACAGCTGAGCTGCGGGGAACAAGGGCTGGGCAGGTGTGAAGAAGCTTCCAAACCATGCAAAGCAACACATTTGCAGCCATGCAAACCATGCAATGCAAAGCAACACATTTGCAACCATACAAACCATGCAAAGCAACATGTTTGCAACCATGCAAACCATGCAAAGCAACACGTTTGCAACCATGCAAAGCAACACCTGACACCTGGGAGTTTGCAAACAATGGAAAGGGACAGAGGCAGCTAGCTATGCATAAGGAGCAGAAGGGGTGGAATTTCCCCTTTTGCATCGGACTCAGGACCAGGCAAATGCATTCTTTAAGTCACAATTTGAAAACCAGTTTTGAGCAAGCATCAAAATAGACCTAACCGATCTTATGAATGAGGGAAAACCTGAGGACACACAACTGAAGCCCCCCCTCAAACCAGGGAGAGAGAGACTCGAGGGGGCACACGCCCCCAGGCAGAATGGGCGAAAGCCCCCTTTGGCTTCCCCCACCCACCCACAGAAACTGTTCCCTCCCCACACACACACACAGCATCTGCTTCCCACACACACACACACACACAGGAGAAAAATTATAGAGAAAAGCCCCCAAATGGGTCTTACTGTGGATGTCTTCTGTTCCATCAGGGGGCACACACACACACACCGCAGAACAGGCAAAAGCCCCCTTTGGCTTCCCCCACCCACCCACAGAAACTGCTCCCTCCCCACACACACACACAGACTCTGCTTTCCCCCCCACACACACACACACACAGGAGAAAAATTATAGAGAAAAGCCCCAACATGGGTCTTACTGTGGATGTCTTCTGTTCCATTTTCTTTGCACCTGCCCCACCCTTGCTCCCCTCAGCTCAGCTGTTTGTTGGGGCTGGGAGCTTTGGGCGTGGGTGGCAAGCTCTGCTAATTGCAAACCCCCATTGTCAGAGATGCACATTAAGGGTGGGGAAGAAGACCCAGCTTGGCCACCAATTGGCCGCAGGAGAATGCTGCTTACTAACTGACGGTTATGCTGCTGCGCCGAACCCCAATCCCTGAACTCGCTGAATTCGGCTCCCCGTTTTCCCGCCTTTTTTGAGCTCAGTTCCATCCGAACTAAAAACTGCCGAATCACGGGAAATTCGGCTGTTTTCGGTTTGGGATGAACCGAATCGACAGCCCTAGTGTTCTTATATCTTTAACAATAGTATTGTACTTAGAAATTCAATAAGAGAATTATCCCTCCATCTTGTCCATGCTTATTAATGAATAAATCAGGTGGCCATCATATTGCAATTCATGTTATGTCAGAGTTTTGCTGATATAACTTTTTGCCTGTCTGTCCTACTTGGATAAAGCAGCTCTGATGCCTTAGGATGCAGCCCAAAGTACTTCCAATAGCTCCACTTCCCGTTCCAAAAATTGCATACCTGGCAATCTCGGAGTGAGCTGAGTCAGTTCCAAGGATGGAAGTAAAGAGATGAGATTTGCCCTTAGGGTAGTGCCATATAATTGACTCTTCATCCAATACATAATTTTACAAACAATATTGTCTCATTTGAGAAATAAAGACACACTTTAAACTAGGGCTATGCCCATGCTCGAGCAGGACTGCTTTGTCTTTCCCCCTTTAAAGAAAGATTGAAACACTCCTTTATTAACACCCAGACAGTTGATTAATAAAGGAAGTGGGCCTGGGAAATATG
The DNA here is from genome assembly GCF_029931775.1 of Euleptes europaea. Lineage (NCBI taxonomy): Eukaryota > Metazoa > Chordata > Lepidosauria > Squamata > Sphaerodactylidae > Euleptes > Euleptes europaea. Next base: position 52,595,244 of record NC_079317.1, read on the forward strand.
TCACATAGGCATCCTAATGATCAGTGTCACAGTCTTGGCATGCTTTTCTACATGTTGCAACAAATGCAATTATTCAGATGTTCACAATTAGTCAGCCGTTTAAATCTGTAGGGAGATATGCCAGAAATAAACCTGTGTGATATCTGCCTATTTAATGAGTAGTCCCTCCACACCCTCATCCAGATCATTTATAAAAATATTGCAAAGTACCAGTCCCGGAACCGAACCCTGTGGCACCCCACTGGACACCTCTCTCCATTCATATGAAATGCCATTGACAACTACTCTTTGTTCTCCAACCAGTTCCCTGTCCACCTATCTATCCTAGGGTCCAGTCAACATTCCTTTAGTTTACCCATCAGAACATCAAGGGGAATCCTGTCAAAAGCTTTACTGAAATTCAGGTAAACAACATCTACCTCATTTCCTCGATCCAGTAAGCTTGTCAATTGATTAAAGAAAGAAACAAGGCAGGACCTGTTGGGGACAAATCCATGCTGACTTCCCTGGATCACCAAGTTTTCCTTCAGATGCTTGCAGGAAGTAGCTATGCATATGCCCCTTCCCCATGATGAGATTCACTGCTTTCTGAACTTTGCTGAACATGGGGAGGGAGTGTCCTGCAGATGACCAGGCAATCACTCCAAGGCAGGGGGAGACCCCTGTACTTTGCTCCATTGTAATGTTGACACTAACAATGATAATTGCTTCAAGCAGAGAAAGGGCCTGCTAGTTTAGACCACAGATGCATGTAGTTCAACATCTAATTCCCCACACTGGCCAATTTGAATGTTCTGTGAAGCCCATGAGGAGGGCCCTCTCCAGCTGTTGCCTTCCCCAGTAACTGGTATTCAGGTATGCTGTTCCTGAACATTTTTGTTTAAAATGTATTTTTGATGTCTATTTCATTTTGCCAACCTCTAGGTGGGGCCTGAAGATATGGAATCCCAACTGATCTCCCCTGGAGAAAATGGATTATTTGTAGGGTGGACTCTATGGCATTATACACCACTGAGATCCCTTCTCTCCCCAAACCCTGCCCCCCCCAGGCTCCACCCCCAAATCTCCAGAAAATTTCCAACCCGGAGCTGGTAACCCTACTACTGTACTGAAAAATATGTTCTGTAGGTTACAAAGTGCTTCTGTCTGAGTGTTGTGGAATACGACACAGAGACACACCAGAATGAAATCAACTGAAGTTATATTTAAAGAAAAGGTACCATGTGCCAAAATAAAAGTAGTCTCAAATAGCAGTCTAACTTATGCATAATATATTCACCAGAAACAATTGGTTATACAAGGGAATTTCAGTAACAGCTTCCCTCATGATTTATGCATGTCCCTTTATCTGATCAGGAATTTTTTGGAGGAACTATATGCAGATAAACCTTGCACCATCAATCCGGTGACAGATTTCTGTATTCCTTCTCTAGTGGAATTATTACAAACACAGGACACTAAGATTTGGAGCCTATGTCTTTGTTCTGCTTGCGCTTCTCTTTGACCATTCCAGTGGTGGTCCTCCGTTGCAAAGCACATATCTTCCGGCACAAGGCACTTCCACTTGTTCAAGACCAATGTTTTTCAAGGAACCCCAAAGTACCTAATGCAAGAGCAATGCACTTCCCACTAGAGAACCATCTCCTGAATGGTCAAAGAGAATTGCACATGGAACAAAAGTATAGGATCCAAACCTATCACTATTCTCAAGATATGGCTCATAATTTATAGCTAATATATTAGTCTGGGTACATTTAGGTCATAAGAACATAAGAAAGGCCCTGCTGGATCAGACCAAGGCCCATCAAGTCCAGCCGTCTGCTCACACAGTGGCCAACCAGGTGCCTCTAGGAAGCCACAAACAAGACGACTGCAGCAGCACCATCCTGCCCGTGTTCCACCGCACCCAAAATAATAGGCATGCTCCTCTGATACTAGAGAGAACAGGTAAGCAGCATGACCAGCATCCATTCCAACTAATAGCCATGAATACCCCTTTCCTCCATGAACATGTCCACTCCCCTCTTAAAGCTCTCCAAGCTGGCAGCCATCACCACATCCTGGGGCAGGGAGTTCCACAATATAACTATGCGTTGTGTGAAAAAATACTTCTTTTTATCTGTTTTGAATCTCTCACCCTCCAGCTTTAGAAGATGACCCCGTGTTCTAGTATTAATGGAGAGGGAGAAAAACTTCTCCCTGTCCACTCTCTCCAAACCATGCATAATTTTATAGACTTCTATCATGTCTCCCCTTAGCCGCCTTCTTTCCAAGCTAAACAGCCCTAAGCGTCCTAACTGCTCCCCATAGGACAGTTGCTCTAGTCCCCTAATCATTTTAGTTGCTCTTTTCTGCACCTTCTCAAGCTCTGCAATATCCTTTTTTAGGTGTGGTGACCTGTACACAGTATTCCAAGCGTGGTCTCACCATAGATTTGTACAAGGGCAGTATGATATCAGCAGTTTTATTCTCTATTCCTCGTCTAATTATGGCCAGCATGGAATTTGCCTTTTTTACAGCAGCCGCACACTGAGTTGACATCTTCATTGAACTATCCACTACCACCCCAAGATCCCTTTCTTGGTCTGTTGCTGCCAGCACAGATCCCATCAATGTATATGTGAAGTCGGGATTTTTTGCCCCAATATGCATCACTTTACACTTACTCACATTGAAACCCATTTGCCATTTTAATGCCCATTCTTCCAGTATGTAGAGATCCTTCTGGAGCTCTTCACAGTCCGATCTTGTTTTAACCCTAAACAATTTGGTGTCATCTGCAAACTTGGCCACCTTACTGTTTAAATCCAACTCCAGGTCATTGATGAACAGATTGAAAAGCACCGGTCCCAACACAGATCCCTGAGGCACCCCACAGCTCACATCCTGCCATTGTGAGAACTGACCATTGATTCCTACTCTCTGCTTCCTATTTTTCAGCCAGCTCTCAATCCATAAGAGGACTTGTCCTCGTATCCCGTGACTATGAAGTTTGCTTAGCAGTCTTTGGTAGGGGACTTTGTCAAAAGCTTTTTGGAAATCTAAATACACAATATCCACAGGCTCATTCCTGTCCACATGCTTATTGACGCTTTCAAAAAACTCTAATAGGTTAGTGAGACCGGACCTACCCTTACAGAAGCCATGTTGGGTTTTGCCCAGCAGACCTTGCCCTTCTGTATGCTTGACAATTCTATCTTTAATAATGCTTTCCACCAATTTACCCGGAACAGACGTTAAGCTAACTGGCCTGTAATTTCCTGGGTCCCCCCTAGAACCTTTTTTATAAATGGGTGTTACAGTGGCCATTCTCCACTCCTCTGGTACAGAGGCTGATCGAAGGGACACATTACATATCTTTGTTAGAAGTTCAGCAATTTCCCATCTGAGTTCTTGAAGAACTCTAGGATGAATACCGTCTGGTCCCTGTGACTTGTTAGTTTGCAGTTTGTCTAGACGTTCTAGGACTTCCTGCCTTGTTACCACTATTTGCCTCAGTTCCTCATTTTCCCCTCTCCAAAATCTCTGTTCAGGAGAAGGAATCTTCCCTGTATCTTCAACAGTGAAGACAGATGAGAAGAATTAATATAGTTTTTCAGCAATTGCTTTATCCTCCCTTAGAGTTCCTTTACTCCCATTGTCATCCAATGGTCCAACCGCTTCCCTAGCTGGTTTCCTACTCCTAATATACTTAAAGAATTTATTATTGTTTGTTTTGATGTGTTTAGCAATATGCCCCTCAAAATCTTTTTTTTTTTGCATCTCTAATTATCTGATTGCATTTCCTTTGTGCAAGTTTGTGTATGCTTCTGTTCGCCTCGTTTGGGCAAACCTTCCAGTCTCTGAAGGAAGACTTTTTTCTCTAATTGTTTCCTTCACCTTACCCGTTAGCCATGGTGGTGACCTCTTGGATTTATTACTACCTTTCCTGACCTGCAGTATACAAGCTAGCTGAGCCTCTAGTAATGTGGACTTCAGTAACCCCCAAGCCTTTTCAAGAGATTTAACCCTCCTAACTGTTCCTTTCAACTTCCTCTTTACCAGTTTTCTCATTTTAGAGAAGTTCCCTCTTTTAAAGTCAAAGGTAATTGTGTGAGATTTCCCAGTCACTTTCCCACTTACATATAAATTAAATTTGATGCCATTATGATTACCATTGCCAACTGGCTCAACTACATCCACATCCCGCACTAAGTCACTGGCAGCACCACAGAGAATTAAATCCAGGATTGCCTCCCCTCTGGTTGGGTCTATGACCAACTGTTCGAGGGCATAGTCATTTAGGATGTCTAAAAATTTTATCTCTTTGGCTTGACTGGAGCATACATTTATCCAATCAATATGAGGGAAGTTGAAATCACCCATTATTACTACTTCATTACCTTTACATGCTTCCCTAATTTCATTCTCCATCTCAAGATCACCCTGAGCCATTTGGTCAGGGGGCCAATAGAACATCCCCAGTACTAAATCTCCTTTGAGGCCCGGAATTGTCACTCATAAGGATTCTGTGGACGAGTCTGCCCTTTTTATGGTCTCTAGCTTATTAGACACTATCCCTTCCTTGATATACATAGCAACACCCCCTCCAATTCGCCCTTCCCTGTCATTTCTATACAGTTTGTAACCAGGGATGACTGTATCCCACTGGTTCTCTCCCCTCCACCAGATTTCTGTAATGCTCACTATATCTATGTTTTCTCTTAAAACCATGCACTCTAATTCCCCCATTTTTGCTTGCAGGCTTCTAGCATTAGCATAGAAACACCTCCACACTGTTTCTCTCTTTCGACTTGCCTGGCATGTGCCTTGGGCATCTTTAAGTGGCTATCCATTTTTACCCGAAATGCTCTTTGGATGGGGAATTAGCTAAGCAGATCGGTAATTTTAATATTTTTATAGCGAGATCAACCAACTATACCAGAGCCCATTAACTGTGACCTTAAGAATCAAGACAGACAAGGGAATTCCGAATTAAGAGAGTTTATGTCATTTTCTTTCAAATCAGTGATGCATACAAACATACAAAGAAGCTAAGAAATAAAAAGAGAGTAGTACAAGCACAGATGCCAACGTGGCAGGGATCGTTGATGGGGCAATATTTACCGTTCTTGAAGAGGAGTTGTCCAAGTTCACATAGACTAAGATAGCAGAAATTAAGAGCAAAGGCGGGGGCAAGGGATTCCCGTAGACTTGGCCAGCAAGGCGGGAGGGAGCGTGGTCAGGCTGCGCAAAACCAAACCAACAGAGTAACGGCAAAGATGCCAGGAAAGACCTAAGGTAACATTATGGGCTGGGGGCACCCCAGATATACTGTTTTTCTGGGGGCGGGGTGAGGGGATTTACCCCTCCTAGGTTCCCAGGTGACAAAAGGATTAATCTTCGGCTGCCGGGGTGGGGTGGTGAGGATTTGGAAATCTATTCTGATTCCAATGGCTTTTGCAACCTGGGAGGAACCGGGAGATCTCTGCTGAAGTGATTAACGTTCTGGAACATTAGGTGCGATCTCTGCAAATGTTTGGGGATTGCTGCTGCATAGCTGGAGGAACGACTCATCGCTGATATCGGGATTGCTGCTGATTGCCCATTAAGCTGCTGATGTTGCAATGGGAGAGGGGGGGTGTTGGCACTGACTACGTGACTGTCTGCTTTCCACGACATGGCTGCGGCTGGAACAGAGTTTGCACAGGAACATGGAGTGTCTCAGGTTCACTGTAGGTTGCCCTTGCTTCTGCTCCCTAGCTGCCGGCTGTACGGAGCTTGCAGGAGCGGCCATGTCAGTTTCAACGGAATGCGCAGCGGCCGTCCAGTAGTGTTTGGAGTGGGCGCATGGCTGGAACAGTTGTCATGTGCCTGCATATCGGGTTGCCAGGTCCAGTCTGGGAGTTTAGGCAGCCCGTATGCTTTCACCATCTTTTTTTTCCATTCCCTTTCATGTCTAAGTAATTCCTATGTGGGCAATCTGAAGCAATTTTCCCTTTGTCCGTGTGTACGGAGTTTGCCCGAACCAGATGCTTCTCAGCTCCTGTCGGCTTTTCCCCCAGGTTCAGTTTAAAAGCTGCTCTGCCACCTTTTTTATATTACGCACCAGCAGTCTGGTTCCATCCTGGTTCAAGTGGAGCCCATCCCTTTTGTATAGGCCCGGCTTGTCCCAAAATGTTTCCCAGTTCCTTACAAATCTAAAGCCCTCTTCCCTGCACCACCATCTCATCCACGCATTGAGACTCACCAACTGTGCCTCACCAACTGTGCCTGCCACGCATTGAGACTCACCAACTGCACCAAAGCTACCTTGGAGGTCCTGGCTTTTAGTCTCCTGCCTAGCAACCTAAATTTGGATTGCAAGACCTCCGGACTACATTTCCCCATGTCATTGGTGCCAACATGCACCACAACCACTGGCTCCTCCCCAGCACTATCTACCAGACTACCTATATGATGGGTAATGTCCGCAACCTTCACACCAGGCAGGCAAGTCACCATACGGTCAATGCACCCACCAGAAACCCAGCTATCTACATTCCTAAGGATTGAATCCCCCACTACAAGAAGCCCCCCTCCCCTCTGAGGCATATCCTCGGTACGAGAGGATATCTGTTCACCCACCAAGGAAGAGGTCCCTTCTAAGGTACCACATCCCCTTACCTCAGTGAGGTGGCCTCCTTCCCCAAGGGCTCCATCATCCATGACTGGCAGGTTGCCATCACTTTGGGACTGGGATGTGACTATTTCATCCCCAGAGTCCTTAGTCACTTCTCTCTCTGCCTGCCTCAGCTCATCCAGTTGAGCTACCTTGGTCTCAAGGAAGTGAACTCGCTTCCTGAGAAGCGGGAGTTCCCTGCACCGAGCACACACCCACGACGTCTGTCAAGCAGGCAGATAATCATACATGTGACACTCCATGCAGCACACTGAATAGCCCCCGACCCCTGCTGGCTTTCTACCTTCATAACTGGTATTTTATTAATTAATTATTATATTATTCTTTGGTGTTGTAACCCTACCCTTTACTCTCTTGAACTCTTCCTGTACCAAATAAGAACTGAGTGCCGAAGTTCCTTGCCCTGCAGCTATCTGCTGCTATTTCACATAGATATTCACGTAGCTCAGTACTCCAACTGGATGGAGAGAATTACTCTGCCAAGATAACAAGATTTTATACTCACCCCACAGATCCCCAGTCACAATCCACAGGCTAAGAGCCACAGGACAAGAGCTCTTGTGCTTGCGCCTCTGGCGAGCAGAAGCCTTGGAATTTAAATGCTCACAGCCTCCACCTCTCACACACAAGCTCCAATCACAACAACCCCACTTAACGAGGTAATAATCAAGCTTTCAGGCAGCAATCAACCTTAATCACCCACTGGCACAACCACAACCCTCTCCCAGCAAACCTCAATTAAATTCTCAGTTTAGTTAGGCTTCCCAGGGTTTTAAGAAAGGCAAAGTTTAAACTCACCCCTGCCTGTAGTCCCCAGCTCAGCTCAGCTGAATCAAAATGCAGCCGTCATACTTACTGTCACAGCCAAAGGCAAACCTACTGGTTTTAAAAGTTAGAAACTTGACTTTTGAATGATAATTTGGCAGCATCTAAAGATATGATAAAGTTTCAGCATAGCGTTAAATCCCCACTCTGCCTTGGAAACTTACTGGGTGACCTGGGCCAGTCACATGCCCTCAGTCTAACCTACCTCACAGGGTTGTTATGAGGATGAAATGGAAGAGAGGGAAATTATGTAAGCCACTTTGGGTCCCCATTGAAGAGAAAGGCATGGTATAAAATATGTAAGTAAATAAATCAGCATTGTCTGCACTGCAGTTTGTGTTGATCTTTTCTAATGTTACTTGGATTCTTGTTAGACTGTAAATGCAGTCGTTTTTACCATTGGGGGAGGTACTAATAATCATGTTCTTATTGGGAAATGGTTATTCGTGACTGAGAAATAATTTTGACAGGATATTAAGAAGCAGTTGATCCATTGAGAGGTATCCAGCTTGCTCCCATTTTTCATCCAAACTTCCTATAACATTGTAAAGAAGGTTCTAATTGCCCCCCTCTATTAAATAATAGCCTTCTTTGTTTAAACAGCAACTCTAACACGACTATGCATTCAAGTTGGGTTCCCAGATCAGGATATGGCAGAATGCAACACTTCTTCATAGCTGGTCTTCAGTTATGTTCTCCCTCACATTTTTGTTATTGTTTGCCTGAAACATCACTCTGATGAATGAGGTTTAATCAGGTCAGCTTTGTTAGTTTTGCTCTTGGAAATCAGTCAGATTGTTGAAATGTTAACTTTTGTATTATTCAACATTGTATTATTGCAACATTATGTTAGCATAGTATCTTTAACGAATGTTACAACTTGACAAACAGAACTCAGTGGCAATGTAGTTGCTGAGTTGAGATTCAGTGCCAGAACTCTTCACTATGCCAGAATTTTTCACAAACCCATTGAAAAAACTATTAACATGTTGTTTTATATAATCTAATAAAATGCAGCAGAAACCTGACTAAGGTCACTATAACTGAACGGGTTCTCTTTCTTTGCAAAGATAAAAGATTTCCAGGAATATAAACAGACTGGCTATTAAATCCCTGTATATTATTAAACTACAGCTTCTAATCAGGAGAAAAAGAGGTTTTTAATCAATTCTAATTGTGGATACAAGGGAGAGGCAGCCGGAAATAAGACTTGTGCATTTCTTTCATTATTATTTACAAAAATTGAGTGTTTCATACTATGACTATTGCTCTACTTTCATTTACATAAAGGCCAGAAATATTGGCACACAAGAGGCTTTTTGAAGTAAAACTTAACATGATTTTATTTGTCTCCTTTATTCATGTCAGGTTAAAAAAGTTTCATAAGATGAATGTGGCTTGTAAAAGAAAAACAGGAATGAGGATTTTATGATGGTTATATACATGAGATATTTTGTAATTCAAGCTATAGCTAAAGCGATTCACTGACAAGTGTTGATACGTTTATGAATACTGACATTGATTCCTCTTGGCAGATTCAGCTTTGTTTCATAAACATAAGCTTCTTCAAACAGTAGTTCTTAAGTTGGAGGAGTTAGGAACATATACACAGTTTCCCAGTTTTCTTCTTTAAACTGGCCAGGGATCACTCTTTTCACTAGAGCTATTTCCCGTTAAATGCTTAGGGATCACCCTCTCAACAATAGAGCTATTTCCCTTTATAACTGGTTATGGATCCTGCTTGATCACTCCAGAGGAGAATCCTCTACAAGCAGCCTGCAGCTCACTACACTGTTCCAATACTGTTGGTTCACAGCTCTCCTTCTGCTTTCCATTCTCAACTGTCAGTTTTTCTAACTGCCATCCTTAGAATTCCATTCAAACTCCCTATCAATCAAAGGGTTCTATGACTGGGACAACTCCTCAGAATGCAGCTGTCCATCACACATACTTATAGTAAACAACAATAACAAAAGCAACGATAATGAAATAAAATCTCATTAATACAACCCAATAACAACACATTCCCTTTGGGAATTAATAATAAAAATGAAAGAAATGAAATGAACCCCCATGCACAAGTCTAGTGGAAATGTTTATTATGGTGAAAATTTTGTTTTTAATATGAATGCAGAAATGAAAGCAAAATCAGAAAATCATCAAAGCACTCTCCAAGTGAAAGTTCCATCCTGTGGACTTCCATGTAGCTCCTTGAGTACCACCATCTTGCAGAGGAGCAAGGATGGTTCCAACAGACAACCATTCCACATGAGGCTGCTGAGGAATCTGCTGGTGGCTTTTGGAATTCTAACATTGACTAGAGAAGCCAGGCATGTCCCTCCCTGTCTAGTTAACAAACAAACAAACAAAAAACCCTCTCTCTCTGACACTGCTAAAGTTAATTATGTTAATGCAAACATTGAGATTAGTTTTTTTGTTAAAAACAAGTTATAAATATATGCAATAAATAAAAAAACCACTGTGTGCCTGCATCTTACACACACCAGGAATACCTACAGCTAAATTTCAGTTCATACTGAACTGCTTTCAAAGTACATCAAAGTAAATTTCAAAGTACATTCTCATAGTAAGAAAGGGTTTATTAAAGTTAAAAATGGTAGACAACTATTACCTAGGGCATAATCCTCTGGAAACAAATGCTTATTATACCCTATTGAGATGAACAGCTGCCTTGCAAAAGCTCAGTGCAGTTTCTATGGATTTCAGAGAGATTTGCCTAGCAAGCCTTCCCGGTGTCTTGTGCCTGTAATTTTGTATGCTTGCTATGGTTGCAGCTAATACAGTATCCAAGCAAAGATATTTAGATGCTTCCATATGCAGACACCTCCATCTATACAAATCTGGTTTCTCTAAGCCACTTAGGACAAGCCAAGCTCCAGGGACACTGGCAGTGTTGCCCTATGGTTGCACCTGAGACTGCCACCCCTGCCTCTTCCCACCCACCACCATCTTTGTTTCTTGTTTGGTGTAACAAAATGCCTTGAACCAGTCTTGAATTCATAGCTCTTCCAAGTCAGTAGAACATGTGGATCTCACTAAACAAAGGGGGAAGAGCCCAGGACAGATCCCCACATAACAGGGGAGGGGGAGTCCTGAAGGCTTCATGAGTATATCTGTGGATGAGGGTCCCCTCTTCAAGCACAAGCCAGGTTGCTGGCCCATGCAACAGGTTCTTCCATTTGTGATGGAGTCAGCCCAAATCTGTTTCAGTGAATGGTTCACCTGTCACTGGACCTCTAGTGAAACAAATCCAGTGCACAAAGTTATTCTACAATAAGGCAGATGTGCTTTGAAAACAGTATCTAGCCCAATTCTCAGGCTCAAGTTAAGCTGCAGCAGTGTACATGGTGGTAGTAGTTAAGGGGCATACCTCCTCACATCACAAAAAGTGAATCCCATCGTCCCCTTTTGCTCCCCGGAACTTCTACCCCACATGGTAGGAAATGATCCCTTGACCTGTGTGACCTTGAAGAGGTGTCATTTGACCTGACTAAGAACACGTCTTATCACTGTGCATTGATAGGAAAGGGTTCTGAATTTGTGGGGTGCACAGGCAGGTTGTTGGGGTTTAATAGCACACCTCCCTGGAAGCCCATAAGAACTTGCCCCATTACCGTAGACCAATAGGAAAGGGTTAAGAGAGTTAAGGCCAGAATAGATGAAATGGCATCTGTTTTGGAATGGGAGATGGGGGGAGGGGGTCCAAGTTGGTCCCCTTCACTTCCTGAAATTCTTCAGAAACAATAACAAAATTCAACTTCATAAAAGTAACAGTTTGATATCTGGATGTATTTTGCATGCCAGCCCAGTAATTAAAATCCTGTAATTAGCACTGTGGAATTTTCCTGATTGAAAAACTGCTTATATCCCTTTTGACAGAAGGGCCAGCTCTTGTGAAGTTTTCTGCATGTGGTGGCTGTGACTTTAGGTGGGCTAGCACATACAGACTTGACTGAATACTGCTGTCACAAATATAAGCCATTAAAGATCAACTTTATGCACCATCACAACCATAGGTCTTTGCATGCACTATGCATCAAACTAGATATGACAACAGCAGACGTGTAATGTGGGTCTGCCAGAGTTATATATAAATTGTGTCTGATTTATAGCATGTAAGAGGCACACTGATGGGAGGGTCTTACCCCTCCCATGGTTTATCTCCCCTTAACACTTTTATCCCAGTCACTGTCAGTACTGGAGGAGAGTATGTATAAAGGTGGGCCAGAGGAGAAGCAAGGTTTACACATTCCACCCACATGCCTTTTGGATTCTTAAAATAGGATTCTCAATGTCCATTTTATTTGTGACAGGGGCAAATCCAGTGTTGTGTAATGGTCAAAATTTTGAACAAGGATCTGGGAGACTCAGGTTTCAAACCCTACTCTCAGCCTAACCTACCCAACAGAGTAGCTGTGAGGATAAAATGGAGGAGAGGAGAATGATGTAAGCTGCTTTGGGTCCCCATTGTGGAGAAATGCAGGATATAAATGAAGTTAATTAAATGAGATGGGTTTTCCTTGCTTGTGGTATATAATGCTCATATAATGATCACAAGAATTTTACTGAATTAATCATACAATGTAGTGATACAAAGTTCTGATGACATACTTGACTTTAAAATTTGACAGTATGAGTTGGGGGGTTGTTAGTTTTTGTTCTTGCTTTTTGCTTATTCGCCAAACTGTTTTTACTGCTTACAAAAGACACTGCATTTTCAATTCCTTGAGGCTAAAAGATTTGTTCAGTCACAGAACCAATCATGATAAGGAAAAAAATCTTATACTACAAATGCTAGGTATGCTTATTCAGAAGTAAGTCTCAATGAATTTAGTGCAACTTAACCTCTAGATAGCATGTTTTGAGTTGCAGCTTTCAGCTCTTTTAGGTTTTTTTTTACACAGGCTTGACACCCTCCTCTGCCACCATCAGTGATGAAGCCAGGATCTTGCTGATATACCATGGCAGAGGGGATCGACAAAGTGCTTGTGAACAGTCAAGTGGATGGACATTGACTTTGCTGCCTGCCACATTTTTTCTGTTCTATGGCCATGCAGAAAGCCTGAAGAATCCAGTCTCTGTTATTCTGGACATTGTACTCAGCCAGTTTCAGGAGTTTGTCAAAATCCTTCTTAGTATAGGTGAAATTCATCAAACGGTACGGTGAGTGACAGCCAGCAAGAGGGACTGCACCTTCGTCCATCTCTGTTTTGCTACGTTTCACTCCTGCAAAAAAACCAAACACTTCAATTAGGTCATTTTAGGAGATAAAACTCTAAGAGTATACACACAGTTATTCATGTGCCCTTCAGAGACCTACCAGGTAAATTTTTTCTGTTATAGCCATTTCTAATGGTTGACTAGTCAAGTGAGCGGTCACCAGGCTGACAGCCTGTCTTTGAATCAAAAAAGCAAGGCATGTCGTTAGGCTTGATTATTTATTTATTTAGGGTATTTCTATTCTGCCTCTTCAAAATCCAGACAGTTAAACTCTCAGAAGGCAAAACTGACATTGTAATAATAACAGATACATGGCTTGGAATTGCTCTTGGATCCTGCCCTGATGCTTGAGAAACAGGTAGCAGAGGTAGCTGGGAGTACCATTCTCCAGGTTTCAACAATTTTTGGAAACGACAGACCTGGTGCCTTTACATGTGCCTTAGTAACAACAAGATTAGACTACTGTAATGTACTCTACATGGAGCTACTGTGAGGTACTTTCATGACTTACTTTCGGTTTCGTCCGTACAAGCGGCTAAAGGTCTGGCACGAAGGCTCGTGACGTGAGTCAGGCCTCTACCGAGATGTTCTCACTCCCAGTGACTCCCTCCCCTCCCCCGTGTCCTTGACTGTTAGCAAGCAACGGCTAACGAGCAAGCCCAAGTCTCTGTTTTGATGTTCGCTTCCCCGCTCTGCCTTAGACGCTGTTATCAATTCCTTTCTTCCTTTCCCAAAGCACTGAGCTGGCACCTGCTTTGTAGACTTGTTTATAACCTTGCACTGGTCTCCAAATATTCACTTGCAGCTTAATGTGAGGCTCTCCAGCCCCCCTGGGCTATTCCAAAAAAGCCACTCGCTCAGACGGTCAGGTCAGAAGCAGGTAAATTTTATTTAGAAGCAACAGGTTTAGCTAAGCCCTCGCAGAGGCAAAGCTGGGTTTTGGCCCACCCTCCCTCCCTAAGGGCTTTAGGTGTTGATGTTATGCTATATTTGTCACAACTAAGCCGGTTTGCGCATGGGGCTGGATGGGTTTTGATGGGGGGAAGCGGCCTGAGTGCCCCTTCCTCCAACTGGAGGACCCCAATAAGGGGTTTTGGGGGAGGCCAAGGCGTTGAGTTGCCGCATAGGGGGCGGCAGGTTTGGCCTCTACCTGAGTGACGGGGGAACACCAAGTGGCGCAAGTCCATGTGTATCCCACATACCGTCATCCTCTACTACTCCCAGCAGGACCGCTGGGAGTTCAGGCCGCATCAGTTCGCAACGGGCCGGCTGATGCCCCCATCCTGCCTTCCCATGCTTCGCCAATGCGTCAATAACACTGTTGCCATTAATTTTAGTTGTGGCCATAATTTTCCAATATAAAATGTTTTCCAATAAAATACTGTTCTTTTTTATAATAAAATTGTTATATGTTTATTAAAGATGAGTAGTAGTAAATCATATATTCAGTTCTCAGCCCAATAGCCCTTGGACAGCAAGTTGGTTTCAGGTAGCTGGCTCAAGGTTGACTCAGCCTTCCACCCTTCCGAGGTCGGTAAAATGAGTACCCAACTTGCTGGGGGAAAAGGGAAGATGACTGGGGAAGGCACTGGCAAACCACCCCGTAAACAAAGTCTGCCTAGGAAACGTCGGGATGTGACATCACCCCATGGGTCCGGAATGACCCAGTGCTTGCACAGGGGACCTTTACCTTTTTTTTCTCCGTATGCCACTTCCACATGAGATGAAATTGGTTAACTATACAGCTTTCTCTGATGTGGCTATTAAGCTCTGGAATTCTGTCCCCCTGAAAAGTCAGTTGGACTGCTTGTTACTGGCCTTCTGGGAATCAGAAAAGCCGTACTTTTCTGGAGGGCCTTTAAGCAGGACTATGTCTCTCCCAACAATGAAGGTGTTTTAGTTGCAATTTATTCTGCTTTGGTTTAAGGCTCAAACCAAAAGCAACATTTTTAATGAGCCCCGGCAGGGCCATTTAGGGTTGGGACAATGGCATGATAGAAAAGGATAAAGCCCCTTTCCCCCCTGTGCCATGGTCCAAATTTGAAATGGGTCCCTGCAGTGCTTGGGAAATTAGTTCCCTGCAGTTGCCATCTGACTACAGAGAATGACAGTCAGGTCAGAAAAATCCTGACTGCTTCCAAGGAAAAGCCATGCCTGCAAGCAGCATCACTGGTCAAACCATGCCTCCAATGGAAGAACCAACACAACAAGCCCAACAGAACCATTGCAGAACCCAGCAATTCTAGTAGAACCACAAGCCAACGTGCCAAGCCAAACAGAACTAAAACTGAACCAGAGAATCTCTGTAGTGGAAACTCAAGGTGGGGGGGAGGCACTTTTGCAAGCCCAGAAGAACCAATCACAATGTACAGGATGCCCAGCAGAACCCAGTTCCAGTCTGGCAGTGCAAACTCAATAAAAGTAATGTCAAACCAGAGTGGAAACTGAAAGGGGTGCACTTTTGCAAGCCCAGCCAAAGCAATGACAGTGTACAGAAAGCCCAGCAGAATCCCAGAGCCAGTCTGGCAGTGCAAGTTCAACAGGGCTAACGGGCACCCAGAGAAGAACAAATCCAAGCACTGAGTGAGCAACAGCAGAAATAAGGTGAAGGGAACAAAAAGCAACACTTGCAAAGAAAAAGAAGGGGGAAAAAACCTCCTGAAACTGACAAAGAAATCTGAAACTGACAGAAGCAGCCCACTGAACTCCCCTGGAATGCAAAAGCAAAGGCAAGACAAGAAGGGAAAGGGGGGGAACAGTCCCCAGGAGCTGCAAATGCTGGCTCCTGATCCTCCCAGTAAAGGCCAAATATTTCCAGGATTTTTCAGGACATTTTTTTCAGTTTCCTGGAAAATTCCATGCAAATATTTGCGAGAGCCAAATATATTGGAAAAAGACCAATAAGGTATTTTTCGGGTATATTTTCAGCTCTGTTTTACCTAAATGCACACCCCTAGCTGTAATCCTGATTTGGCACTTTCTGCTTTAACCTTCAGCAGTAGTCGTTTCAGGTCTTCACTGTTTTCTGCCAGCAATGTGGTGTCTTCTGCATATCTCAAATTGTTAATGTTCTTTCCACTAATTTTCATTCCACCCTCATCTAAACTGAATGCATCTTTCTTTATTATATGTTCTGCACACAGATTGAAGAGATAGGTACATCCTTGTCTGACAACTTTGCCAACTGGAAACCATTCTGTTTCTCCATATTCTGTCCCAACAGTAGCCTCTTGTCCAGAGTGCAAGTTGTGCATCAAAACAATCAGATCCAAAGTGGTACATGATGCTAAATGACTTGCTCACCCCTACCTATAGCTATGCTGCACATGTATGATTGATTTTGAATCAAAAATATGTAGATCTAAAAGGGTAATTTACCAGTTTCTTTGAAGTTCTGGAAACTATCAAGCACAAGTGGGAAATGAAGCACTATGGGAGCTTTTTTATTCTCATCATCAATGAACAGGTAACATTCTCTTGGATTCTGCTTGTCTTCCTCACTCACTGAAATCCTGGGAAAAGGAATTCCCTGCTCCATGCAGTATTTTTCCATTTGCTCTATAGACTATAGCATAAAAAGGAAGAGAATTGTTTGAGAAATTACTATTCAAGAAAAAGGAATGCTATTCCTTGCTGGTAAATACTAATAAATACTAAATCGTGTAACCACTATATAGTAAGATGATTGAGCCAAATGGGGGAGCAGGAACCCCAAGACATGCTGGTATCATGCCTGGATCCAGCTGCAGCTGAGAGCTATCCTGCAACATAATGTCTTCCAACTGTCTTTGTTAGAGCCATAAGAGAGAGGGCAGAAAGCAGCCAGGCATCGTGCCTGGATCAATAGTGCCTGGAAACTAGTGTTGTTATGGGGAGAGGAATTTCTTATTTTGAAATTCACTTTTTTAGATATAGCCACTGATTCCTTTTGTGGGTTACAAATAATCTAATCTGATATAAAGGTATGGATGGCAAATTGATGTGCCAAAATTAAACATAACCAGTGCTACCAGTATGACCAAGACCCTACTTCCTTCACCTACTGAGTGAAATTTTGAGAGGAATCCCTACATTAGTAGATCCATAAGCACAGAGACCTGCATGCTCAAAATTGAGAACCTGAGGAATTTATATCTGTTTCTCACAGATTTTGACTGCAGCCATCTATAGGACTGCTGCACCTTTACCTTCTACCCAAATATTAAAAAGGAAGACTTTAAAAAGTTGATCCATGTTTAGGTGCTTGTAACTCTTCAATGGTTTTTTTTTAGGGAAATGAAAGTTTTGTAAGGAAAGAAAGATGTTTTGCAGACACAGATAAAAACTGACCTGGAAAGGAGCATCCAGGGAGTAATCAAATGATAAAATGACATCCACTTTCCTCTCCTTCCTCAAGAGTGGGGGACAACTTGTATTGATGAAATATGCAGCATCAACCAATGATATATCATCTTCTGATGGAGTAAGTCTATTAGGGAACTGGTCTAGTTGACAGTCTGAAATGTAATTTGTTTATTACTCCTACACTATTCAGTAGTTTGATTTCTCCAATTTATTTTTTCTTCAAAAAAATTTCTTCAATTTTTTTTCTTCAAAGATGTTTTAAGGAAATTCTAAGAGGAGGCAAGAAAGTAGCAAACAGCTACGTGTACAAAGAGAAAGATCGTTATTTCATAAGAGTTTTGAAGGAAAGTGAGAGAGGATTACCATCATGTGTCACATTACGATGATCACAATCACATCTGCTACATGGGACTGCAAAGTCAAAAGGGCCACACTCACCCCCAGGGGTGGACCTAGAGGGGATGAGGGGGACAGCTGCCTTGGGGGGCATGCAGAGAGGGAGCAGCAGAAGCCAGGTCAGAGGCTGCGGCTGCCTGTCCGGCTGCTGCATGCACCATACTTCGTGTTTTCCCTCCCAGGCTTTAAAACCTCTGGCCCTCCTCCCTCTGTTCCAGCAGGTTCCTTTCTGTGCCCCCCAATGCTCTCCCTCCCAGCCCAGCCTCTTCCTTTGGCAGTGCATTTCCGCTGGAATGGAGCTCCCAGGTCTCTTTTCTCCCCTCCACCCCAATCACTCACTGTGCAACTACCAGCCTGTCCATCCAAACAGAATAAGCAGTGAGGAAAGAAAGAAGGCAGCTGCCCCTGTGAGGAGGCAAGGTGTCTGTGCCAAGCCAGACTGGCGGGGATGGTGAGGTGGCTCAGGCAGCGGGGGCACCAGACAAGGCAAGGCAGCTGCTGGAGCCCCCCTGCCTGGCCACTGCTGGCATCTCACCATCAAGCCCAGCATGGAGTGGAGATGGCAGCAGAGGGTGGAAGTAATTGCATCACCACCTGGCCGGCCTGCCCACCAGTCCAGCTCGCTCTCACACCTGCCGCACCTAACATGCTCTGCTCCACACACACCAAGGCCTCCAGCAGGGGACCCAGAAAAAGAGGGTGGGGCAACTGGGATGCATGATCTGGCACACCACCTATGGGGGTGCAGGGTGCGAGGGCACATGCCCCTCTTGTTTGTTTGCGGAGTTCTCCTCTCTTTCTTTTTTCTTTCTTCTGTGTGTTTCTTTAATTCTTGCTGTTTCTCTAATCTTTTCTTTCTTTCATTAATTCATTAATTTTCTTTCTTTTTTGTTTTTCTTTATTGTTTAATTTTTCTTTCTTTAATTTTGTAATCCTTCCTCCCTCCCTCCCTTCTGTGAGTTTCTTTAATTCTGTTCATCTAATCCTTACTTTCTTTAATTCATTAATTTTCTTTCTTTTTTTCTTTTTCCACATCCTTAATTTTTCTTTAATTTTGTAATTCTTTCTTTCTTCTCTGTGTCTTTAATTCTTTCTCTAATTATTTCTTTCTATAATTCATTGATATTAAAGAAAAAGAAAAAAGAAAGAATTCTAATTTTGTCTTTCTTTAATTCATTTTCATTTCTTTTTTCTATTTCTTTAGTCATACATCTTATCTCCTTTCCTTTCCCTTCTGATTCCCCAGCACCAGATTGGAGCCTCATAGCATATTAAAATCACTGCAAAATGGCAAAGGTGAATTTGTGGTGGCCACAAGTTTGTCATCACATTTAGTTCAGCTCAGAATCATAAGAATGGGAAAGAAAGGAAAATTTCATGAACAGCCAGTGAGAGAGTTTCAGAGGGTTGTAAAAAGATTAGATTTGAGTCCAGCAGCACTCTAAGATGCTGCTGGTCTCAAATCTAGCCAATGAGAGAGTACCTGTTGGAAAGATGAAAAAAAGCTGCAATTACCTTTCCACATCGAGAACTGGCTGTCTTGGTAGTAATCTTTATGCAGATGGAAACCCTTGAGAAAATTATGGGCATGATGATGCAATGGACGATCAGTTAAAACTTCCCTTATAATCTTAGACAGCATCCCATCAGGGCACATCCAAGAGGTCTCCAAGTAAGTGGAGTTCTGAGGTGGAACATAACCTCTCTCTGTGAAAAAGAAAAAAGGCATTCCTTGTTGCTACATTATGCCATAGTAGTCTTCTAGGAATATAAGAAAATAAATGATAATCCACTTATCCAGAGGAGAGAGAGCCTGCTTCAGCAATGGTTGAAGATCAGATACTTAGCCCCACCCTTCCATGCACCTGAGGAACTATAAAACTTCAGCCTAAAGGATTCTTTTGCTGGGAGGGGAAGAGTGCTACAACCAGGCCTGTGGAACCAGTTGCTCAGCTCCAAACTTCACAGTTGAGAGGTAAGAACCTCTGACAGAGGAAAGGACTGTGACCTGCTCTGCCTGTTAAATGTAAGAGTTTCATTGTCATTTTTGTTGTGCTATCATGTACAGTGGGTGTAATTTTTATTGTAAGCTGCCTTGGGTCCTACTTGGTGGGAGAAAAGTGGGGTAGATGCATTTAAAAAGAAATAAATAATTTAAAACACTATTGCTAAATAGATGGAATGAATGTCAAGACAATGTGCTCACAAACAAATAACTTTAGGTCAACTTTGGACAACTCAATTTCCTGGGTGAAGTTAACTATCTGCATCCTTTCAAGTCTGGCTTCAGGCCTGAACATAGGACTAAAACAGCCTTAGTCACCCTGGAGAACTACTTGTACCAGGAGATGGACAGAGGGAATACAACTCTGTTGACTCTCCAGGAACTCTCAGCAGCTTTCCATACCATCAACCACAATATCCTTCTGGATTGCCTCTTGGAGTTGGGACTATGAAGCACCATTTTGCCATTGAATCAGTCCTATCTAGGAAGCAGGTTTCAGAAGGTGGTGCTGGAGGGCACTGCTTGGTTCCTTGGCCATTGCCCTGCCACAGAGTTCCATTTTGCCCCCCAGGCTCTTTAACATCTACATGAAACTGCAGGAAGAGACCATCCACAGATTTTGACTGGGCTATCACCAATGTGGATAATGCTCAACTCTATCTCATACTTCCAACATCACCCAGGGAGACAGTAAAAACTCTGAACTAGTGCCTAGAGGCAATTTTCAGGTAGGTGAAGGCTAATAAACTCAAGCTTAATCCTTACAAAATCGAAGTGCTACTGGTGAGTGGGAGGATTTAATGTGTCCCCTCTTCTGGGAGGGGTTACACTCCGCTGAAGGACCAGGTACATAGCTTGTAGGATACTGCTAGACCCAGGCCTATTGCTCGATGAGCAAGTGGGGGTCATGACAGAACTTCCTTTTACCATCTTCAACTAATTAGCCAGCTGCAGCCTTTCCATCACAGAAAAGACCTGGCCCCTATGATGCATGCCCTGGTTACATCTTGTTTACTATAATCTTCTTTGTGTGGAGCTGCCCTTCAAAAATGTTTGGAAACTTCAATTGGCACAGAATGCTGGTACAGGATGCCCAGTGGCGTGTGTTGTTGAGATCACATCATTCCAGTTTTGGTTCATCTACACCAGGGGTCTCCAACTTTTTTGAGCTTGCAGGGCTGCTTTGGAATTCTGACACAGTGTGGTGGGCACAGTTACAAAATGGCTGCCACAGGAAGCAGAGCCAACTACAAAATGGTTGCACCTACTGACCACTAAAATCATCTTCTGTGGCCCTTCTGAGGTTCAACAGGTGACAACCCAAGAGAAAGCCTTCTCAGTTTTGGCACCAAAACTGTGGAACTCCTTCCCTCAGGAATTGTCCCCTTCTACCAGGAATTGTACCCTACCAATTCCCTCAGGAATTGTCCCCTTCTACCATTCCTATACTGTTCACTTGGTGTTTAAGCAAATAAAAGAATTCCTACCAATGTTCCTCATTTTGCCTTGGATAAGTTTGTGCCAGTCTTCATCTGTACTGCTCAGTTTATTCCAGACATCAAGCAAATTCACAGCAAGAGTATTGCTCCATAATGCTGCAAAGACAAGCATATTTAAAGAAATACTAGTTATTATTTTTACCATACTGCCAATGACATGAAACACACTGGAATCTGCAGTGCCTTTTAAAAATAATAGTGCTTGCTCTGCCAATAATGGCTGTGTGGTTGTCATAAGTGCCCACCCATTTATTCATACATATTTATTAATCATATTTCTTATATTTACCAAACAATAGTTAAGCATTAACGGTGGTGGAAAGTGCCGTCAAGTCACAGCTGACTCCTGGCAACCCATATAACTCTCAAAGCATTAATAAGAATGTCCAATTTATATGCAATTTATATGCTAAGAACTATAATATGAGTACTTTTCACATTGCTAGTCTATTTAATATGAAAAACTGCACAGCTGGAATCTCTTGCAATAAACTTCATTTCCTTAAATCCCAATCATTAACAAATAACACTGATGGATGATCTTAGTACTTTGTATTATAGTGCACAGCTTAGGGCCGACTATACGTGACATGTAAGAAACAAGTCGGGTCAGGGCACCCCTGACCCAACTCCCAGTCACATTGGGGGACTGCTCCATTGCTCACTGGAATTCAGAGCACTGCAAGAGGGAAGGAGGAGCTTCTGCCTTCACTCCTGTACCACTTCCCCTAGCAGAAACTATTGTGGGAGGCCTGCATGGCCTTTTACATTTCCTCGGTCACATCATTCTAGGACACATTGAGTCTGAGAATGGGGTATACAGAGCCCTCCCCCATGAATGTTTCTACTTGGGTAAACAGAGCAGGTGTACAGGAAGAACTCCCTCCAATCCTTCCCACCCCCTTGCAATGAACTGCACTGAAAGATGGAGAATTTTTTTAAGTTAGTCCCCCCCAATGTACATGTGATGTGAGTCTGGTTGGGGAGCCCCCAATGAGACTTGTGTCCCATGTAATGTATAGTTGGACCCTTACAATTCCGTTGTAATTCCTTACAATTCCGTTCAGTTTCCCACTCTAAGCCCATTAATTTCACTTGGCTTAGACCACAGTAACTGTGCCCAGAATTATCCTAGTAGAAAAGGGCAAGAGTCCAGTAGCACCTTAAAGACTAACAAAAATATTTTCTGGTAGGGTATGAGCTTTCGTGAGCCACAGCTCACTTCTTCAGATATCTGAAGAATCTGAAGAAGTGAGCTGTGGCTCACGAAAGCTCATACCCTACCAGAAAATATTTTTGTTAGTCTTTAAGGTGCTACTGGACTCTTGCCCTTTTCTACTACTGCAGACAGACTAACACGGCTACCCACGCAGAATTATCCTGTCAGCTTTTGAGAAAATGTCCTGTACAGCAGTATATATTTAAGACCATTACCTTCTAAAAAACAAATCCGAGACTCTGGGTTTTTCTTCATTAGCCTTCCCATGAAGAATTCACTTCCAAAATCTTCTGAGTGAATGAATGCACCATATTTCAGAAAACCAATTTCATAAGGGGAAAATTCACACCATTCTGTGAACAAGCAATGAATACACTTTGGTATTATAATTATGAAAACTAGCATGGCAACATAATCATCATAATCCTGTATTCAGAATCACAGGAAAATATCCTGGTCTTGAGTGGAGCTGAACTTGCAGAGCAGGACTTTCCTGTCTTCCCCTTCTATTGCAGCCTACAGCACCCCTTGAAACCCTGTGCTGAGCACAATGTAGTGATTTGCATTGGAAGGGGGAAGTCAATATGAATGGCCCTCCTCTGCTGGCGGTGGAAAACAGCCATTGGATACAAGCCACTATTTTACATTTGTACTTTATCATACTCATATCCATCCCACCCTTCTTCCACGGAACTTGCAGCGGCGTGTGTGTGTGTGTGTGTGTGTGTGTGTGTGTGTGTGTGTTAAGTGCCGTCAAGTTGCTTCCAACACATGGCAACCCTATGAATCAATATCCTCCAAAACATCCTATCGTTAACAGCCTTGCTCAGGTCTTGCAATCTGAGGGCCGTGGCTTCCTTTATAGGGGCATTCTTCACGGTAGGTTTCGGTGCTGATTCAAGCCGATTCTGACAATAAGCCGACTTAAAAACCTTCTTCATTGTAGCTCGCTCTTATCCCTACCACGGGTGTTTTTGATTCTTCACTACAGAAACTGCGCGCCGGTCCGCGCCGCTTCAGACTATGCTCCACCGTCAATCACGTCGTCTGTTGCCCTTAAGCACGCCCTCCTAATTTTTCATGCCGCAATACTACAATTTACCATTAGATGGTGCTGTATGACAGTGCTTGTGCGACGACCACCGTTCTTTGAAATTAGGAGGCAGGGCAAGCATCAAATCTCTGCTAGGGCGGACAACATTCCCTACTTCGCGATGCTAAACATGAGGCACTCCCCGCTTGTGTGTTTATATGCTCCGACGTGCTACAGACTTAGTACAGCAAACACTTTCACTCTAAGGGGGTGGGGGTGCTAGGAACGTGTTGAACGACCCACTCAGATACATGACGTGACTGCTTTTTGGGTTGAATTAGAGAAGGAAAACCGGCTAGTTTAATCGGCACGTATCATTGAGCTGATACAAGTAACCTGTCCATGCCATTCTCCATGCAGTGAAACAAACCTCTCTGGAATCCAAAATGTGGCGGTCGCGCGGGTGTTTCATAAACTGACTGGTGTAGTGGAGACACCTTGTGGCTGTAGACGCTACCGCAAGTGAAGTTAGTTTGTTGTATTTAAATAAGCACCCAATCAGAAAGCAGTGACGACGAAGCGTAACAAGCCAATCACAGGAATTGTGGGAGTGGTGTGTTTGAGCGATGGGCATGGTCTCCTGTATCGCACCAAAGATTTCTTCATAGGTTCCCGTGAAACAAAACACGCGCCTGCAGGAAAGGTCGTTTCAAAAGCGGTGTGGGTTGCCTCGACTTTAACACGGGGTATTTGGGCCAGTGAAGGAAGACACGCATCTGCAGTGAATAACCGAATTTTGCCACCGACGCAAAAGAGCGTCGAAGCAGCAGCAAATCTCCGTGAAGAAAACCCCATAGAGTTAATCTATCTCATGTTGGGTCTTCCTGTTTTCCATATTTGGTTTTAATCCCAACAAACAACTACAATGTAGGCCAGTCTGAGAAAGTGAATTGCCATTTTACTTGAGACAGCTACTGCAGTGAAATCTATAAATGACCCCCAGCTGTGCACTCACACTTCCTTTACTCACACCATGGCTCCTTTGCATACCAGCCCTAGACTTTGGCTATGGAACCACGCAGGCTCATTGAAAATCAGCTAATCTGCAGTTTCAGTTACTTCCAAACTACACAATGGCTAGTATCATATGGTCTTGACAACACAAGGTCACTTCCATCAATTTTCACCAATTCCACCTTACCACAGCAGATCCCTTATTTCCTCCCTATACTGTGTATGAAAGTTCCACTGACCCTCAGCAACTCAGTTTCAGGGGAACTGCTATCTCCTTTTACTCTACTCATGGATCTCAAAATACGAACGCCAATGTTGTCCTCAGCTTGCTACTGCAATAATATTGTTCAATATATCTTTAAGAATTACCTTTAAAATCAAAGGCAGAAATGTGGTTTTCTTTCACATTAAGGGCTAAATAGAGGGGTAAGGGATTCTGCCCTTCATTCACAGCCTGCTGCTGATCAGAGAGTTTAAAATCATTCACCTAAAGAGGAACAACAAATCAGTGATGCAAAAAAAAAACCCAACAACACAGAAAGCAAAAACTTGGATCTCAGTGTGATATACCGTATTTTTCGCTCCATAAGACGCACTTTTTTCCTCCTCAAAAGTGAGGGGAAATGTCCATGTGTCTTATGGAGCAAATGCCGGCTGGGCACATGCGTGTCGGGACGGCGTGAGCCAGCGTTCCCCGCCCCGACGGCCAGCTGGGAGGCGGGCGAGGCCGCACAGAGCGAGCTGGCGCACGTGCCCAGCTGGCTCTGTGCAGCCCCGCCCGCCTCCCAGCTGGTCGTCAGGACAGGGAATGCCGGCTCGTGCCGTCCCGACAGCTCTGTGCGCCCGCCCACCTCCCAGCTGGCCATCGGGGTGGGGAACACCGGCTCGCGCCTTCCAGACACGCACGTGCCCAGCCGGTTCTGAGCGCCCTGCCAGCTGGGAGGCGGGTGGGGCACACAGAGCCGGCTGGGCGCATACGCATCGGGACAGTGTGAGCCGGTGTTCCGCGCCCCGATGGCCAGCTGGGAGGCAGGCGGGGCCGCACAGAGCCAGCTGGGCACGTGCGCCGGCTCGCTCTGTGCAGCCCCGCCCGCCTCCCAGCTGGCCATTGGAGCGGGGAACGCCAGCTCGTGCCGTTCCAACGCGCACGCGCCCAGCCGGCATTCATTCCATAAGACAAGTTTTTAGAGGAGGAAAACAAGATTTTTTCTTGTTTTTCTCCTCTAAAAACTAGGTGCGTCTTATGGAAAGGTGCGGGTACTTTTCATCTCTAGATAATGACTAGACTTGAATGGTGTAGAGGCTAAACTCTCAGCAGTAGAGGATGCTTTCATTCACATTTATCCATTTAACACACCAGCCAAAGCAGCCTTCATGTGTCCATGTGAAGCCATCCTTATTCATCTCTATTATAGTACCACCAACTAAAAATGTCCAAGGAGTTGCGTACCTTATCATGCAAGACATTCTCAAGAGCAACTGCCCACAGATCACTGAAAGAAGTAGAGATGCCCTGTTCAGCCCTATGGCTCAGCTCTGTTTGATAGTGAATCAGATGCTCCAGAGAAAAAGTGCTAATCTTGTTTTTTGTCACGTGCTTCTTAGCCTCATGGATTGGCCTTGCCAGATCCTTCTGGGACCAATTAGAGTCTTCATATAAATTTGACACAGTCCTAAACAAAATAGCATAAAAAAACAAATATTGTTAGAGGCAATATACTTTCTGTCTCTGTCACTCAGTTTCTTTCACTCGCGCGCACACACACATACACAAACAAACCATTCATCCATATCAGTTTTGCCAAGAGCTGATTTACAAGGCATGGATGAGTCATTCTTCTGCTTTCCATGCTAGTGCTGTTACATGTGAAGTGAAACTCGTGGATCTTACCCAGGAGACCCAGGTAACAACTCAGTCAGTTTATACCAGAAACAGAGG
Source organism: Euleptes europaea (assembly GCF_029931775.1). Lineage (NCBI taxonomy): Eukaryota > Metazoa > Chordata > Lepidosauria > Squamata > Sphaerodactylidae > Euleptes > Euleptes europaea. The sequence goes on from NC_079317.1 coordinate 52,621,420, forward strand.
ACTTTTATGCATGGGTTGTTCCTGTCACAGTCACACACACACACAACTACTTTGGGGCTTCATTTTGATTATGCATGCATTTCCTGACCTTCAGAAGTCACCTTGCTCTCCCCTTCCGTTTTCCCTGCATTTTTAGGATGCTGTTTTATCCCAAGTTTAAAGTCTTCCTCGATCCCAAATTGAAAGCCAGTCCTGTGCATACTTGTCACTTTAGGTTTTTCTCCCCACGCCCATCGTCGCTTCTCCCTCCCAAGTGTCTGTTCCACTCATCCAACCCCTCTCCTAGAAGCCATTTGTGCGTGCACTAGCGAGAGATACCATGAGGCTGCTTAGTCAGTTTTATAGCAAGTGTGGGTCAATTTCAGGTCTAACAGCTGAGAGAGCTGAAATAATCACAAATGACCTATGCAGTTGCTTTTGGTCAGTTTCAGGATGGAACAGAGCTGGGCTGGTTTGCCGCCCTCCCCATGAGGCTACTTATTTAGTCAGTTTCACAGCAAGTGTGAGTCAGTGTTCTTGGCATGAAAGCCTTTTTTTTTTTTTTTTCAAGTGCAAGACTACCAAAACAAATTGGTGGGGGGGGGGTGTCTGGACCTTTCTCTGCTTCGGCTGTAAAATGGCCATTCGATTCAGATCAAATGAAAGAATCCTTCTGCGAGGTTGGCAGGGGCTGGAAAGCAGATGTATTTGTTTCTCTTTTCTCTACTTCTGTGTTGTGTCTAAATTGTCTCTGAAGGGACTATAATATGGGACATTAATATATCAATATGGAACATTATTGCATATGATAGGTTATTTTACATGTATTTGAATGGGAAATTCAGTGCTTCTGAACATTTTCTCAGGAAATGTGGACTGCATGGGCATAAGATACTTCATAGCATAGTACTGGACTCCCCAACCTTTTTGAGCCTGCACGCACATTTGGAATTCTAATACAGCATGGTGAACAACCACAAAATGGCAACAACAAAACGGCTGCCACAGGAGACAGATCCAGCCATAAATGGCTGCCACAGCTTACTGTCAGCCACACAGTGAAGATTTTTGTGCCGTGGTGGCAGCTGCTACCAAAGCCACATTTTAAAAAACCTGCATAGCGAATCATATTTCTATTGGCCAATCAGAAGCCTTGCTTGGCAAAAGCCTGGCCCTGCAAACTTTCTAAAAATACTTGGAGTGCACTAGGAAAGGTGCTGGTGCATGCCATGGCACACTCGGGCACCATGTTAAGGACCCTGGTATAGTATATTATATACTTCATAGATATATTTCAGATATATATTTCACACACTTATTGTGAATACTTTTTCTAAGTCTCCTCTATACACTCTGATATTCCCTCTTCCATTCTCTCACCAAGCTGAGCCAGAAGTGCTGCTGATATACGTTATACAGTCCAGAATATTAAGTTTCTGCAGACCTGAGAGCTGCCCATAAAGAGACACCATTGATCTGCATCCACTTCCAGTTGCCATGACTGCCACCACTGGAACCTGTTTGAAATACAGATGTGTGTGTAAAGTGTATGTATAAACTTTATTATTTATCAATGATAAACATTATCAAGGATATCTTTTCAGCTAAGGTAACCATTATCTGTAGGGCTTTTCGGCACGCTCGACTTACTCCTGATTTTCTTGGCAGTTGATTGACAAGCATTGGAATTGGTATGGGCAAGGTTCTTCTGCACATCTACCCTCCCTCTGCATTTCACAACTGAGGAGTCAGTTTATTTTCTTCTGCACATGCCTTAATTTTGAAGGGAGATGGAGTCACAGCACACACACCCTTTTTATATTTTTCTGCATGCTTACAACAATATATTGACATTATGGCTGCATATTTAATCTATGTAAAATATCTATGTATATATCTATGTATTGATATACCATTGTAATGACAGGTCAAGCAGATCCTCCGAATTCCCAACTTTTTTTTTTAAGTAAGTCTCTAGTTTCTTCCCTCATGGAGATATAAGAAAAAAGGCACATCTCCACAAGGGAAGGAGCTAGAGACTTACTTTTAAAATGAAAGCTGGGAATTCAGACTACCTAAGTAACTATCAATACAATGGTATATCAATTGATCAATATTTTAGTGCCTTAAAAAAGCTCATCTTCAGGTTAAGGGCGCAAGAGAGGGTGTGGCTTGACAATGAGGACAGAAACATTATGCACAAGGGAAAAAGCAACTCAAAATTGGCTTCCAGAAAAAGATCAGGGTAATGTGGCCTCAAAAGAACCAAGAACCATAAAAAAATGGGGGTGGGGGGACAGAAAAAGAGATGCAAAAATTAAAGGCACAAAAATACATGTGGAGATCAGGCAATAAACTGAAGCACTTTAGGGCCAAAATCGATGAAAAAAGTCGTGGAGAGACTCTTCTTGGCTGGCTGGCTGCTGCACAGCCACTCCACGAACCTCTTTCCCTCCATGAAGAAGTATTGCCTGTTATTAAAACTTGACAAGAAACCTGACGTAAGTTACAACAACTAAACCTTTTAAAACCAACAAGAACACCTCACCACTCCACAAAACCATTCCCGCAAAAACAAACACTACACAGAAATATCTTTAAAACAACTATAAAAGAAACTTTAAAGACAGAACCAAAAGAATGCAAAAATGTTTCCCCCCGCATGCAACACCACCAGAAAAATTGCATGTGTGTGTGCGTGTAACGTGCCATCAAGTCACAACCAATTTATGGACACCCAGTAGGGTTTTCAAGGCAAGAGACATTCAGAGGTGGTTTGTATGGTTGCCATCTCCAGGTTGGGAAATATATGGAGATTCTGGGGGTGGAGGCTGAGGAGGATGGGGTTTGGTGAGGGGAGGGACCTCAATGGGGTATAATGCCATTGAGCCCACCTTCCAAAGCAGCCATTTTCTCCAGGTGAACTGTTGCCTGGAGAACAGTTGTAATAGAAGGAGATCTCCAGCTACCATCTGGAGGTTGGCAACCCTAGTGGTTTGCCATTACCTTCCTCTGCATAGCGACCTTGGGATTCCTTGGTGGTATCCCATCCAAGTACTAACCAAGGCTGGCCCTGCTAAGCTTCCAAAATCTAACAAGATCTGACTAGCCTGGGTCATCCAGGTCAGGGCCCACAAAAAGTATGGATGTTTTTTTGGGGGAAAACCTCATCCCTAACATGGATCATATATACGCTGTTGTTTTCACTTGGACATATGCATCATTTTCCTGTCTGCTCTGGATCCCACATACTGCCCTGCATACCTCGTGATCCAACAGATCTTCTTTCAGCTGGAGGATGCTTTTCAGAGCATCAGCCACAACTTGTTTCCGTTTGTGCAGAAAAGACTTTTCCTCTTCACATAGGTTAAATCCCAACCGCATATCAAGGTTTTCTGAGCTACAATATATATAACAAAATAGACACTGGAAGGATTCGAAGTCCCAGTCTGAAACTCTAACCACTACACAGCACTGGTTTACATGGGCTGATTGCTGTTGAATAGTAGCAAGCAGCCAGGCCTGGATGAGTAGTGCAATTTGGATGGTATCAAGTTGCCCGGTGGTTGCTGTCAGGCCTGTCCCCTATGAGTTCTGTCTCAAAGTCCAAAACAGCCCTGGAAAGAGCCCTGCTCCTTCACTCACCTTTTACTGACAGAAAACAAGCAGAAAACAAGCCTGGAGTGCTGGCCAACTGTTGTGGTTGCTCAACAGCAGCCACAGATGGCATCTATTTGTTAAAGCTACTGGCACTGTTTTTATCATTGGGTTTTGTTTTGTTTTTAAAAAAACCTCCAAAGTTTGTTTTGTTTTTAAGTTATTTTTAGATTTCTGTTTTTTTCTGAAAACCTGAGGCAATTTTTCAGGCTTCTTGAAAGATCTGTCTTGTCTATTCAGCATTCCAATCTCTGGATTTGAGCATCCTCAGAAGAGGGCAATACTTTGCTAATTGAATACATGATATCTTCAGAAGGGGGCAACACTTCACTATTAGAATATATGATGATGAATGAAATAGAAATAAAGAATATCATCCTAATCATCAGTAACGTCTGAACTGGGAGAACTTCCATTGTCTCTCTTGTTCTAGGAAAAGGAAATTGTACCTACCTAAAGTCAAATTAAATGACTTCAACAAACTCATGAGGCAGTTGTTCCCATTACATAAATTCCTTCCAGCAATAGGATAATTTTCCAGTCTCCACCCACCTCCCTGGATAGGATACACTGGATGAGATCAAAGAGATCAACATGGAGCCCTCTGCACTGTCTCCCTGAACACTGGAATGCCATGCAATAGTGATTCTAGAAGTCCCTGCTACACCCTGTCTTGGCACATGTCTAGGATGAAAACGTCTCCTCCAAGTCTCAAAAGGAACTATGGCAGCCAGCCAAGAATCTGAACCCTTTAGTAAATGATAAGCATGTTGCCTTGTGTTTTGCAACTAGGATACTCCAGGAAAACTACAGATGGTCTGCCATACTTATAAATTCACTTTTTTTTTCAGAACAGCAATACTTTACCAAGCCTTTGTGCGTAACTTCAGTTCCAGATCAGAATCCTGAAAATGAAGAATTTAAACAAATCAGTACTTAAGACCCTCACAAATCATAGGATTCATCTACCTTAGGAAAGTTACCAGATACATTTGTAATTGAAAATGCCACAATGTGAAACTTTCTTGGTTTTAACAAATATACCACAGATAGTGAAACAGATCAACATGAAATCCTCCTGAAAACTAATGATGCCTTTTCTGTGGTTTTCTCTCCATATTACAATGGGAGGGCACATTTAAAAGAACAATGTAAACACACACACCACCCCTACAAATTACAAAGAATTTTCACTTCATGGTGACCTTCCCTGATTTAAAAATAAATAAATAAATTTTACCCTAAGGACCAAATTAGACATGATAAAATGTCCTACATTTAAAAAAAAATGACTAATAGCATCTGTTTGGGGAACCCAATTCAGACTGGTGCTGTGGCAATGGGGGAGATGTTTTCTTATGGAAATTACCCCATTGGCACAGCTATTTTCCTCAGAAGAAAATGAGTTGCAATGGCTTGAATTACCTAACAACTATTTTTTTCTAAAAGATTCACAGTCATTTTCATTTAACAGATGGATAACTTCAAGTGTTTATTTTATTTACTACATTTTTACGCTGCCTTTCTCACCAATCAGAGCCACCAAGTATCACATTCACATGGGGTGATTCGTGACACACATCATCTTTAACTTTTACAAATAGCTTTTCCTCCACAATGGAATGCTCGCCCTCTTGTGAAAGCCTCCACCTCAGAGGGCACGAGCCCACTCAATGCCACAAGCCCAGCCAGGGCTCAGCCAGGTGATCCAGGGCTTTGGTGGCCGCCTCCTACCGGCCTCCTACCTGCCCGCCCACTCAACACTGCAAGCCCAGCCAGGGCTCAGACGGGCACTCTGGGACTTTGGCACCTGCCTCCCGCCAGCCTCACTCTTCTTCCATCATGAGCTGAGAGCCACCCCACGCAAGTCAATGTGGAGGGTTATTCAAACACTCCTATGTTGCTTTGTTAGTCCCAATGCATTTTTTTAAATTGACGCTGGAAAATGGCTATGGGATATGGGCTGTACGGTGGGCGGAGACATGACTGTATCTCCAGCATGTCCTCACCTCAGGGGAAGTCTGAGAAACGGAGAAAAGGAATACATCATCATATAAGTGGTTGAACAAAATATGAAGATAAAACATTTGAAAACTGTATCTGATCCCAAACGGAGGGGAAACAGTGCGGACACAAAAAGATTACTTGTTTACATCACTAAAGTTGCTCTTTTGAGATTCATCCTAGTATAAATAATTGGGACAGATAAATGCCACTAAGGAGTCTGTGATTGAACTGCTTACCACTGACACAGGAAGAACTACATTCACTTCCTTTCCTGTGGAAAGTAACTTCAGAGGCATAGTCAAGGATGCAGAAGAATTCTTTTTGTCTTGCTCCTCATTACTTGAGCAATGCTGAAAAGTGTATTTCATTTATTTAGAAAATATATATGCTCAAGACCCCTCACAAAGTAAAGCAATACAATAATATATATATATTTTTAAAATAAAACATTACTGAGTAGCCTAAAATGATATTCATAAAACAGTCATCAGGCTAGAAGCAGACCATAAAAACAGCTTTTAAAAAAGGAACCCCTAAGTTTAAAAGACTGGATAAATATCAATGTTTTGTCCTGGTGTCTAAAGAACAGCAAGGTCAGTGCCAGATGAGATTCAAGGGAAGAGGCATTCCAAAGGTGAGGCACCACCAATAAGATAGCCTGTTTCTGATCACCACTTGTCTTATCTCTGCAAGCAAAGAGACAGCAAGCAGGGCTTGGGAAAAGGATCTTATCTGGTGAATTGGACTGTATAGGAAGATGATATAGTCATAAAACGTAAGCATAGAGTTTTTAAAAAATATAACAACCCCAAGAAAATTTGTTGGCATTGCAGTTTTAAGATCCCAGTCCTGACTCAGAGGTAATATAGTAGCCACAATAAAAACTTGGGATTTTTACATATAGAGTGCCATCAACTAATTAGGATTTCTTTATATCTGATCAATACAAATTCACATTTGATTTTACCAGGATTCTTAGAGAGATAAAAATTTGGGGTGAAAGTAATTTAATCGGCATTATCAAACTCTAAAACAGACCTTACCCTCTTAGCCTCCCTCTCTCATATCAGATCACTTGGACAAGGAATGAGGAGGCAGTCTGGCTATAAGTCACCAGGTGTTTTGAACCAGGATTTCCTGTAGCATAGACCCCACATTCCAACCAAAGATCTATCTAATCCAGCATCCTATATTGCAAACGAGCCAACCAGATGCTTGAAGGCAAGCATTCTCCCCTGCTCTTGCTCATCAAGCAACTGGTATTCAAATATACAGAGATTCTGAACATTGAGGTTCCTCTACTCATTAATGGAGCTGTCCTCCATGAATTCTACTAGCTAGGCTAGTGACTACCAGTACATTATTGCAGCAGTGAATTCTACAAGTTAATTATAAATTGTGTGAGGAAGCATTTTGTCTGATGTGAATCTACTGCATTGGGTGCTTCTGTGTAAAGTGTTGACACAGCTGAATTATGGCAACCCAATAGGGTTTTCAAAGCAAGAAACTAAAATAGATGGTTGGCCATTGCCTTGCCCTGCATAGTGACCCTAGTATTTCTTGGAGGTCTCCCATCCAAGTACTAGGAGAATTGACCCTGTTTAGTTTCTGAGATCTGACAAGATCAGGTTAGTCTGGGCCATCCAGATCAGGGCTTGGGTGCTTCTACATTCTACTATTGTGGGAGAGAAACAGAAAAAAGTTATCTCTGTTCATTTTCCCCCACCACATGCATCATTTTATAAACTTCTGTCATACCTCCCAGTTTATCATTTCTATAAACAAAAAAGCCCCAAACACTTTTCCTAGTACTTAATAAACCATGTCCATTCATTTTAGTCCAGTTATTGCATCGGTACATTACTGATCAGTGCTTGCCCACTAGAATAAATTAGTAGGACCTCTAAGCTTTTTTCTTTTTTTAAGCTAGCTGTTAGGAAATGGAAAAAGAGTGGAAGCACAAACAGCTGCAACAGTGGTTTATACCAGCGCTTCTTAAACTTTTTCCACTCACGACCCCTTGTCGCCCGAGAAATTTTTATGTGACCCTGGGTATATAGATATAGAAAATAGATACACAAATCAAACATTTACTGATAATAAAAAATTTCGTGACCTCCACACACACATTCAGTTACCCCACATTTATACCACCATGAATACAGTAAGTTACATTTTTGTACATTTTTATTTTTATACTTTTTGCATGGTGCAAAATTTCCCAATAACAGTAATGTTACCTGCAGATGAGCATTTAATTCTGGTTCCCAGTATGTTGTGTAATGGAAGTGAAATGATTCTACCAATCCAGATTCCAAAGCCATTTTCCATGTATCTTCAAATGATCCTTTCACTCTCAGTTCAAGGTCATTTTCTTCTACAAAGGGAATCCCAAAGAAGGTCACATGACCAAAGTCCTCCACTATTATCTAGAAACAAGCCTTTATATTTGCCATCTGAATGAGTGTCAAAACAAAACCAGCACATCATAAACACTTGGGAGCTTTCAGTTGGGAGCAAGAGAACTTCTGGTTGCTGTTCCAAACTGCAGTTTAATATTAAATAATTTGTTGGTTAATATGCTATAGAAAAGGGACCAACAATCCCATTGTCCCTGTTTGTGAACAGTAAGCCTCTTCTGTTCTTTCTGCAGATTGTCTTTAAAAAACAGGGAAGTTGCTTTCTTCCACACACCTGACTGCCTTTGCTTATCTGTCTGAACGTGATCAGATTAAAGAGAACAGTGTACATATGAAAGGAGACATTTTGCCCCCACTGTGAGGCATCCAAGTCCTTTCATCCCACACTGATTTCACAACTAATCATTCACCAGAGGTTCTGCTATGATTGAAACTGCTTTCAAGTGCATGCACTTTAGATGAAGGTCCTTCTTCTATGAAATAAAATAGAACCGGTAACTATTGTGTAAACCTCCCACGCTCCCACAAAAGGAAGGGAAGGGATTTTATCTACATCCAGTTTCTTGATTCTCAGAAAAGTGACTGCTGCTCTGTTGAGAGAACAATATGTGCATGACCATACCTTTTAATCTCTTCATGCTCTTCCCCTTGACCACACAAACATTTAAACAGGAAACTGGACGAGACTGTTGAGAAATGAGCCAGAAGCCAAACTGTGAACACTCAAGTTATCAGAAGTGTCAAATATTCAGTAAGAGTAGTCTTTGAAAATGTTTCTCTTGACGTTCATTTCCCAAAGGGTCCCTTTCACTGCCTTTTCTTTTCTTTCATCTGCATACAATTATAAATTCACTTTAAACTATGTTTCAAAACCCCTACCTTTTTGAGCCTTCAACAGGAGGTAAAGTCAAATACAAAATGGCTGCCTCAGGAGACATAGCCAAACATAATACCTCCCGCCTCACTTTGCAAAAAGAATCCACATAAGGGGGATATAAAGAAAGCAAGGAAACCCTAAGTGGGGGACTGATAAAAATGTCAGTATGTACAGAAAGACTGCAGACAATAAGGAGATGGAAATAATCTACTTGACGGTTTACTAACAGTTGTAGTCACATGACTGTGAGAAAGATGTAGTCAGAACTGGCTTGGACAGGTACTAAATGATGGCTCAGCAACTGCCAGTTGATTGGTTAAAAGACTGGGCAGAATTGTATATAGCTGTACAAAGATTGTATGTGTTAGCTCTGCTACTAATAGACTGTCTGGCGAAGCACTTTGTCGGAGAAAGCCAGAAACTTGCTTGTATGTATTTTTGCACCTTAAATAAATGTAGATAGCACTGATTCAAAGTGTGCTGACTCTGCTGTCCTCACTTGAGCCTGGGGTGCCAGCAAAACCTAAACTACAGACGCCGTCAAAAAAGACAGGGGGACAAAAAAGAGAAAAGGGAGGGAGGGAGGAAAGAAGGAAGAGAAATGAAGGAAAGCCCAAGGGGAGATATAACTAAAAAACCCTCCAGTGCTTACTAGTCCTCCTGATCCTTCAGCAGCTGCAGCTGCTATTACAGCCATGGAAAAGGCTTTGAATGAAGGCAGCTAGTAACAAGACCCACCTTACAATGGCCCCACCCGTTTTCTGAAAAGCTTGGCAGCCACCTGGAGAAGAGCTGGTTGGCACCATTGAGCCCAAAGGTGCCATGTTAGGGAACCCTGTTTCACAGCAATGAAAGGAGTCAAAATCAAAAAATCAAAAACATTACCACAAGGACATTATTTGTGATGAGGCTTTCAAGATGACCCAGGCTAGAAAAAAGGAGGGAAAGAGTTGCATCAAATACATATATCTTGACCAACACCAGACAAGACACCAGTTCTATATATAGAGCTCCCAGAGTCCCCCTCCTCTTTTTAATGGTCAGCAATTTAGATCAAGACCATAGAACCAGAGGAGTGTACCTAACATTTTCCCCACCCTGAATATTGGCAAGATCAGCAATGAGTATTCTCTGTAGTGACCCCCACATTATGGAGTGGCCTGCCTGAGGAGGTCAGGAAGGCTCCCACACTTGTGGCTTTCTCCTAACTATGGACTGGATAACAATAGGTTATATACAAAAAATTGACTTAAATACATTTTAAATCATTAAAAATATCCTTAAAACCAAATGCATTTTGGCCTATAGGCTTTCCTTGGTAGTATAAATTGTAAAATACACACAATATAAAATGCAATCATTCAAAAAATATATAAGATATAACAAATCTGACCAAGCTGTAAAACATGTATAGAAAGTAGGGCAGTTCATTAGTATGACAATCCCCCCTTCATTGTTGGAATAACATAGGACCATCCAGTATAATTTTGCAGATAGTTCTTATATCTAGTCCAAATCTCTTAGTGAGTGTTTTACAGTTTGGTCAGATTTGTTATATTTAACATATATTTTTGGATTATTGCACTTTATATTGTGTGTATTTTACATATTATATTATTGAGGAAGGCCTATTGGCCGAAATGTGTTTGGTTTTAAGGATATTTTTAATACAAATGTATTAGTCTTGTCTATTTTTTGTTATCCAGTCCATTATTAGGTTTTCTTATCCAGTCCATTGTTATCCAGTCCATTATTAGGTTTTTTCATCAACCCTTTTGGTTTCCTGTTGTATTTCTTCTGGTTTGAAGTTTTTTCTTCCCCTTTCTGTTTGTGCTTTCTGCAAACTATGTAAAACGGAGCTGTTCGGGAGGGCATTTTTATAATGGTGTGTTTGTGTGTGTGCATGTGAAGTGCTATCAAGTCACAGGTGACTTATGGCGACCCCCACAGGGTTTGCAAGGCAACTGATTAAGCAGAGGTGATTTGTCATTGCCTTCCTCTACAAAGACTTCCTTGGCAGTCTCCAATCCAAGTACCAACCCTGCTTAGTTTCCCAGATCTGACACGATCAGGCTATACTATACCATTCCACATCCCTTATAAAAGAACAGAGCTGCATTATAACAGAATTATTCAAGAACATATTTCAATAGAGAAAATAGGACTGTGGACTATACTACTAATATGCATTATCTGTTGTATATTTTTCTTGCTCACGCTGCATTATATTTCTGTTTTAGTAATACCATTTCTTTTGTAATACTAAAGTAATACTTCAGTCATAGCATTTAGAAATACCATTTCTAGTAATACCTTTTTGTTTAACAAGTCATGTTTAATTCTGATGCCTTTTCAGGTTTCTGCAGTTCTAGTCCTCTTATATTGCTTATTAGATCTCTCCTCATTTTACTGATTGTGCTGGCTTACACTGTGCAATCCACCTTGAGTCTCAGTGTGAAAGTTTCAGAGGGTATCCGTGTTGGTCTGCAGTAGAACAGTTAGATTCAAGTCCAGTGGCACCTTAGAGATCAACAGGACTTTTGGAATATAAGCTTTCTATACTCAAAGCTCCCTCGTATCTGATGAAGTGAGTTTTGACTCTCAAAAGTTTATACTAGGGTTGCCAGGTCCATCTTTGCCACCAGTGGGAGGTTTCTGAGAATCTGAGAAGGGTGGGGTTTGGGGAGGGACTTCAATGCCATAGAGTCCAATTGCCAAAGCGGCCATTTTCTCCAGGTGAACTGATCTCTATCAGGTGGAGATCAGTTGTAATAGCAGGAGATCTCCAGCCACTACCTGGAGGTTGGCAACCCTAGTTTATGCAATTAAAATCTTGTTGGTCTCTAAGGTTCCACTGGATTTTAATCTAACTGTTCAGTGAGAAAGAAAGACTATAAATAACAGAAATAAATAAATAAAATGTTTTCCCTTACTTGCCAGGACTGCAAGTAGCCCCTTTGGACAAACACACATGTCCTGATACAGACCTATATGTTTGCCCTATTGGGGCAAATAGCAGATTCACACGGCCATTTGGGGTTGAGAAAATGGGCCCGGTACTAACTGAGGCCTTGTGAGCTCGCCACTGAAAACAAAACAAAAAAAATGTGGGGAACTCCATACATAGAATCCCTATTGTCTTGCCTGCTTTGCCCCATATTTAACATAGGAATACAGTAAACATAAACCAGGTGCTGTCAGAGGCGGTGGGCAGGCAGAAGGACATGAACCACAAGTACTAACAGAAGGGAATTCCACACTTAACCACTTTCAAACTGGAAATGACTGACCGAATTGAGGCAACCACAGTCATTTTAAAGTTCCTTTTGTTTTAATGGAGGTGGTAAAGAATGTGCTTATTCTCCCAACAATTTAACTAAGGCCTCTAGTGTGTAGTGTTACTTGTGGTGCATCTCTGCCATCTGCTGGATTTATTCAGACTTGCTTCATGTCTGAATGAAAGTGTTGCTAGCTGGTCTATTAGAAAGTATTTGCTTAGTAGCATTCTTAAACGGGGTGGAAAAGAAACTTAGAACCTCAACAATATTCCCATATTTCTCCTTTGGTTATCATAGCAACTGGTCATTGTGTTTAACGCTGCACAGTAGTTTTTAATCATCACTAAATATGTGCATTTTTGTTCCATCTGGTGCCTTCCATCTGCTCTCCTAGCTGGGTTGTTGTATTGTGACTCGTATGTTAGAGGTGCCTAGGTAAACTAGTATAATGATTATGATTTTATAGGGCTATTCTAAAATGTTTTACCGTATATACCCATGTATAAGCCGACCCGCGTATAAGCCGAGGTGCCTAATTTCTCCCCAAAAATGGGGAAAAATTAGGCACCCGCGTATAAGCCGAGGGTCGGCTTATAACCCCTCCCCCCCCCGCGCAGGCTTACCTGGCAGGGCTCTCCAGCGGCGAGGGTCCGGTGGCGGCGCAGCCCGGGGGGGCCTGGGCAGCCTTCCTGCGGCTGCAGGAGGCTGCCCCAGGCCGCTCCCGGCGGGAGGAAGCATCGGCGAGGCCCAGGGGGACCCGGAGCAGCCTTCCTGTGGCTGCAGGAGGCTGCCCCAGGCCCCTCCCGCCCGGGAAAAATGGCGGCGGGGGGCGGGAAGGGCCGGGGCAGCCATCCTGCGGCTGCAGGAGGCTGCCCAAGGCCCCTCTCGCCCGGGAAAAATGGCGGCGGGGGCGGGGGGGCCTTGGGCAGCCATCCCGCAGCTGCAGGAGGCTGCCCAAGGCCCCTCCCGCCCGGGAAAAATGGCGGCAGGGGCGGGGGGGGGCTTGGGCAGCCATCCTGCGGCTGCAGGAGGCTGCCCAAGGCCCCTTTCACCCGAAAAAAATGGCGGCGGGGGCCGGGGGGCCTTGGGCAGCCATCCTGCGGCTGCAGGAGGCTGCCCAAGGCCCCTCCTGCCCGGGAAAAATGGCGGCGGGGGCCGGGGGGCGGGGCAGCCTTCCTGCGGCTGCAGGAGGCTGCCCCAGGCCGCTCCCGGCGGCAGGAAGCGGCACGGGCCCGGCGGCGGCGGCGGTAAGTTTCCCCCCTCCTCCCTCCCTCCCCCCGTATTGACCCGCGTATAAGCCGAGGCCGGCTTTTTCAGCCCATTTTTGGGGCTGAAAAACTCGGTTTATACGCGAGTATATACGGTAATGCTTTTATTGATTAATATGACTTTTATATTCTGTAAGCCTCTCTGAGCCTGGCTTTGGCCGGGAAGAGCGGGGTAACAAATGGAAATAATAAATAAATAAAATAAAATAAATTCATGCCTAGACAAGAAAAGTTGAAACATTTGTTCATAATAACCAAAGAACTTCCAGTTTCCAAAATACTCAAAGGGACAGGAGAGAGCAGATGTAAATAGTTTTACCTTGGGGCTTTTTACTGACTCCTGCTGGTTGATCTATGACATGTCATAAACAAAAGCATCTGTAAATTAAATCCCTTTGGTTCTTGTAGGTTATCCGGGCTGTGTAACCGTGGTCTTGGAATTTTCTTTCCTGACGTTTTGCCAGCAACTGTGGCAGGCATCTTCAGAGTAGTAACACTGAAGGACAGTGTCTCTCAGTGTCAAGGGTGTAGGAAGAGTAATATATAGTCAGAAAGGGGTTGGGTTTGAGCTGAGTATTGTCCTGCAAAAGTAATGTGCTAATCATTGTCCTGTAAGTATCAAGATAATGTGCTAATGAGGGTATGGTATGTTAATATGGAACCATTGTATCCTGAAGTGATCTGTTAATGTGTGTAATCCAAAGCTAATCTGCATGGCTATTGTTGAATGTTGTCTTTGTTAGTCTGGAGGTTTTCAGAACAGGAAGCCAAGCCTTATTCATTCTTAAACTCTCCTCTTTTCTGTTAAAGTTGTGCTGATGTTTATGAATTTCAATGGCTTCTCTGTGCAATCTGACAAAATAGTTGGTAGAATTGTCCAGTCTTTCAGTGTCTTGGAATAAGACCCTGTGTCCTGTTTGTGTCAGTCCATGTTCAGCCACTGCTGATTTCTCAGGTTGGCCAAGTCTGCAGTATCTTTCATGTTCTTTTATCCTTGTTTGTATGCTGCATTTTGTGGTCCCGATGTAAACTTCTCCACAGCTGCAAGGTATACGATATGGAAAAGGAAATTGAGGGTAAACTCCCATTTCTTGATACCCTTGTCATCCGTAAAACAAACTTTCAGTTAGGTCACAAGGTCTACCGGAAACCAACTCACACAGATCGCTACTTACACAAAAACTCCAACCACCATCCCCGACAGAAAAGAGGAATAATCAAAACATTAATGGACCGTGCAAGACGGATCTGTGAACCACAGTTTCTCAAGGAAGAAACTAATCATCTAAATCACGCACTGCTAGCAAACGGCTACTCCAAGAATGAAATCAGCAGGGCCATTAAACCAAACAAAAATCAGAAAACTCAGGAAAAACAGTCTCCCATAGGAAAGGTATTCTTGCCATTTATTAAAGGAGTCACTGATAGGATGGAGAAACTTTTGAAAAAACATAACCTACAAACAGTGTTTAAACCCACCAAGAAAATACAACAAATGCTACGATCAGCAAAAGACAAAGAGACCCCCTCACCTCTGCAGGAGTATATCGTATACCTTGCAGCTGTGGAGAAGTTTACATCGGGACCACAAAACGCAGCATACAAACAAGGATAAAAGAACATGAAAGATACTGCAGACTTGGCCAACCTGAGAAATCAGCAGTGGCTGAACATGGACTGACACAAACAGGACACAGGGTCTTATTCCAAGACACTGAAAGACTGGACAATTCTACCAACTATTTTGTCAGATTGCACAGAGAAGCCATTGAAATTCATAAACATCAGCACAACTTTAACAGAAAAGAGGAGAGTTTAAGAATGAATAAGGCTTGGCTTCCTGTTCTGAAAACCTCCAGACTAACAAAGACAACATTCAACAATAGCCATGCAGATTAGCTTTGGATTACACACATTAACAGATCACTTCAGGATACAATGGTTCCATATTAACATACCATACCCTCATTAGCACATTATCTTGATACTTACAGGACAATGATTAGCACATTACTTTTGCAGGACAATACTCAGCTCAAACCCAACCCCTTTCTGACTATATATTACTCTTCCTACACCCTTGACACTGAGAGACACTGTCCTTCAGTGTTACTACTCTGAAGATGCCTGCCACAGTTGCTGGCAAAACGTCAGGAAAGAAAATTCCAAGACCACGGTTACACAGCCCGGATAACCTACAAGAACCAATGAACTCTGACCGTGAAAGCCTTCGACAATATTTTAAATCCCTTTATTTCTCTGTTTCTCACAATAAACCCACACTTTACCATTATTATGACTTACTGTTCCTGCACTGCAAACTCCACATCCAATTCTTCCTTTCTCTACAGAGAAGAAAAGAGGGTGGGGATCAAAATAATAAATAAAAGAATGAAACATACTGAACTTAAAAGGCAAAAAGAAACCCTAACAAGACACCATGGATAACTATTAAAATGATACATTTAAAAAAGACAAACTCCTTCTCTCTTCCTACATAACCGTAAGTACATCTTTCTAATACAGGTAATTACATTAGTGCAGTGACAGCATCCTCTTCCACTGAAATATAAAGCAAGAATTAAGTGAAAATGTCAGTAAGGTCAGTGCTAGCATCAGTATGCCCTGAGGTGGGGCAGCGGTCGAGGCCCTGGGCTTCCACCACTGGTGCCCCACCTGCCTAAGTGCCTGCCCTACTGCAGACCTATGTACCTTACTCCCATCCACCTGCTCGTTTGTGAGCCCTCCACCACCCACACTACCAGCCACACATGCGGCCCAGCACCACTGGGGGAAGGGTGATGCGTGGGTAATTTGAGGGCTCATGAATGGGAGAGGGCAGAGAAAGGATGTATGGGTGAATGGTGAGGGAGTGGCACATGAGTGGGCGGGAAGGAATGTGTTGAAAATAGGGTGGTGGATATGTGAAGGGCCTCCCAGTTACTCTCTGACCAGTGCCCCCCCCCACAAACTTGGAACTGGCCCTGAGTAAGTTACTTCATGCTCTACCTCAGGATTCAGAATGAAGTTTGCCAGGATTCTCTCTCCAGGACAGACTTCAGCTACATCAAAGAGAAGGGTAAAGAGGAGGTCATCATTGGAATGGAGGTGTTCATCATAAATCCTTAGTTCCAAGACATTCTGAAAATTAAGAACATAAAAAAACAACAAATGAAGTCACCCTAACAGATATCTAGCTTGATTTGGGCTGAAAAAGGTGATTCTTGTCAGTTAAAAGTTTCATTTCTATGACTGTGGTCTTATCCCAGAGTCTTGACCACCACAATCCACTTGAGGAATTCTCCAAAACTGAAAAGACTATAGATGCTGTTTCTTTACCTTGACTTGACTCTGGATAATAAAATAGAAGGTTTTGTTCCATATTGGTGTGGTAGAATTCAGAATAGTTTGAGTCCTTGCTTTCTCCTTTGAAGCTGTTGGCAGCCACAGCATTATATAGCAATCTGCTCCATTACCTAAGTCAGAGAGGAAAACTGTAGATCTCAACCAAGTACCATTCTCAGGGACCATTCCCTTTACATATTCCATTACATTTGGCATCTACCAAATTTAGGAGATTGGACAGATGGGGGGGGGGGGTCTTGAAGGGTCAATTTACTTTCTACCCCAACAATGTGTATTTGTCCTTCCTCCCTGTCACACGTACATACTAATACACACACTCTCAATGGACTGACCTGCACCCACACTGAAACAAATATTCACTGTGTATCTGTGTTCTCAGAAACACAGCCTTCTTCATGTATATCCTACCTATTATAGCAGTAGGCCCTGGACTATACATTAGCCATGGCAGCTGCTTTCCCTTGGTGATTGCTAAGGTTGCCAGGTCCCTCTTTGCCACTGGTGGGAGGGTTTTTGGGCGAAGCCTGAGGAGGGCAGGGTTGGGGAGGGGAGGGACTTCAATGCCATAAAGTCCAATTGCCAAAGCGGCCATTTTCTCCAGGTGAACTGATCTCTATTGGCTGGAGATCAGTTGTAATAGCAGATCTCCAGCTAGTACCTGGAAGTTGGGAAACCTCACCCGGCCCGGACACGGAAAGGATTGACAGATTGATAGCTCTTTCTCGATTCTGTGGGTGGTGGTGCATGACCGTTCTTAGTTGGTGGAGCGATTTGTCTGGTTAATTCCGATAACGAACGAGACTCTGGCATGCTAACTAGTGATGCGACCCCCGAGCTTTGGTTTTGTTTTTGTTGCTATTGAAGAAATACTTTTGTAAGAATATTTATGTTGTTGCTGAAAAAAGAACTTCATGGAGGAACATTAATATTTTATAAGGACTAATACGTGTTGCTTCTTTTGTGAATTCAGCTGTATTTTTGTGCTTTAGGTGATGCAACCTACAATGTACTTGTGGTAATGTAACCTGTACATTTCTTTGATTTTGATTTGAATTTATTCCCATTCATGATTTCACTGAATGAATGTATGCTTGCAATATAACTTCTCTTGGACAGCAAATTCATTTGTTATTATATATTTTTTGCAGTCTCTTACAGTGCATAGCAATTTAATTAGGAGCCCTCGTGCTGTTGTTTCTATTAGTACCTGGAAGTTGGCAACCCTAGTGATTGCCTACTTCCCCCATGGTACCGTGTTGTAGGGCTGTTGAATTAAAAAAAATTCGGTATAGTTCGGATTTGGCTGAATTCGGCCCGTTTAGATTCGGGATATGCCGAAGTCCGAACTCCCCCGCTTCGGGTCCGTGCAATTCGGCGGGAATTCAAAGTTCGGGGGAAAAAATTCGGCCGAATAAAGCCATTAAAAATACAACCGCGCCTTTCCGTGGCTTTGGGGGGGCATTTTTGGGGGTAGAGGTCCCAAACTTTCAGAGGAGCTTCAAAGGACCCTTCTTGCCAGACCCCCCAGGTTTTGTAAAGATTGGGTCGGGGGGGCTGAGATATGGGCCCCGAAAGGGGTCCCCCCACCCTTAATGTGCATCTCTGGGCAGAGCTTGCCACCCACGCACAAAGCTCCCAGCTCCGACAAACAGCTGATGAGAGCAAGGGCGGGGCAGGTGCTAAGAACTTTGCAAAGCAATACAACTGCAAAGCAACACCTTTGCAAACATGCAAAGGGCGGGGCAAGTGTGAAGAATTTTGCAAAACAATACAACTGCAAAGCAACACAAGCACGCAATGCAACAGTGCAAAGCAACACAATACAACTGCAAAGCAACACAAGCATGCAATGCAACAGTGCAAAGCAACACAAGCACCTTTGCAACAGTGCAAAGCAACACCTGACACCTGGGAGTTTGCAAACCATGGAAAGGGACAGAGGCAGCTAGCTATGCATAATGAGCAGGAGGGGTGGAATTTCTCATTTTGCATTGAACTTGGGACCAGGCAGATGCATTCTTTAAGTCACCATTTGAAAACCAGTTTTGAGCAAGCATCAAAATAACCTAACTGATCTTATGAATGAGGGAAAACCTGAAGACATAAAAATGAAGCCCCCCCTCAAACCAGGGAGAGAGAGACTGGAGGGGGAACACACACCCCAGGCAGAACCGGCAAAAGCCCCCTTTGGCTCCCCCCACCCACCCACAGAAACTGCTCCCTCCCCACACACACACAGACTCTGCTTTCCCCCACACACAGAGAGAGAGAGAAAAGAAAAATTACAGATTAAAGCCCCCAAAGGGGTCTTACTGTGGCTGTCTTCTGTTCCATCAGGAGCGGCTGGGAGGCTGGGTAATCCAATATGATTCCATTTGTATCCAATATGAGATCCATATGTATGCATCTCTCGAGGGTGATCCATTCATCCCAATAGGGAAAAGGGGAAAGCCCATATCTCGGGGGGGCCTGACCCAATGTTTACAAAACTTGGGTGGTCTCTTATGAAGCCTTGTCTGAAGCTCCGCTGAAAGTTTGGGATCGGCACACCCAAAAATGCGCCCCCTGCAGCCACGGAAAGAGAAAAGGGGGGAGCCGATATTTCTGCCCCCACTGAACCCATCTTTACAAAACTTGGGTGGTCTCTTAAGAAGGATTGTCTGAAGCTATGATAAAAGTTTGGGGGCTGCACCCCCAAAAAAGCGCCCCCTGCAGCCACGGAAATGGAAAAGGGGGGAGAGGAAAAAGGGGTGGAGCCCATATCTCGGGACCCCCTGACCCAATGTTTACAAAACTTGGGGGGTCTCTTAAGAAGCCTTGTCTGATGCTCCGCTGAAAGTTTGGGGTTGGCACACCCAAAAATGCGCCCCCTGCAGCCATGGAAAGAAAAAGGGGGGAGCCCATATCTCGGGACCCCGACCCAATGTTTACAAAACTTGGGTGGTCTCTTAAGAAGGCTTGTCTGAATATCCCCTGAAAGTTTGGGGTTTGTACCCAAAAAAATGCGCCCCCTGCAGCCACAGAAAGGAGCGAATGTGCACAAGCACCCCCGCACACACACACAAAGATTTCCCTCTCTCTCTCTCTCTCACTGGCCGGGCCGCACATCAGCTGATTCCTCCAGTACTGAATCCTGACTGATTGGCTAGAAGAAGACCCAGATTGGCCACCGATTGGCCGGGGGAGGAGAATGCTGCTTACTGAAGGTTATGCTGCTTACTGACGGCCGAATTTGCCGGATTTATTCGTGAATTCCCGAACTCGCTGAATTCGGGGGGCCCGGTTGCCCGCCATTTTTGAGTTCAGTTCGTCCCGAACTAAAACTACCGAATCAAGGGAAATTCAGCTGATTTTCAGTTCGGGCCGAACCGAATCAACAGCCCTACCGTGTTGTACTTTCATGGGGTAAAAGTTCACATGTAACTGAGGGCTGGTCTAATACACCAAATCCTAACCAATTCGCTAGAAAGGTAAAACAGGGTACATATTAAAAGAAGGAAATGTTATCTTTTAAGAAGCAAGGAAATCACTGATATATGATCAGGTATATTAATAATTCGTCCTACATATCTCCAAGGCAGAAAAGAAGTCACCATTCCTCTGGTTAAAATTGCAGCTCTCTGCAGCTGGGTTTATTTTAATGTCACGTGAAAAATAAACATAACTTTTTTGCTTTGTTTTTATATGTATAAATACTTATGTATAAATATAAATGTTTTTACATGTATAAATACTTGCCAGTACTGTGGGTGCTTCCTGAACCTGCAAAGGCACATCAGATTTTATCAAGCACTTAAAACCTGAATTTATTGCCATGTTTTGAAAGCATTTCAATCTTTTCATTTTCAGGTATCACTAGTTCCAATTTTAGTGGGAGGGGGAAAATCTGTAGGAAATAAAGCACTCACGTCTGTCTGCTTTCCTTATATTTTTAGCTTGCAAGATTTTCACAGATAACAGCCAAGTGGGAAAGGCCTGAACCTATAAAGACATGACATGGCATGATGCATAGGGAGTTGCAAGCTGTAAAGTAGAAATGACCCCAGCACAAGGGAACAGAACAGGTCATCTCAAAATCATAGAATGATAAGCCTGAGAACCATTCCAACCTCAAATACTGAAGCAAGCTCCTTCATGATTAATGTAACAAATAAATTACACCCTGTCATTGCAATATAATGCCCATAAACAGAGAGGAAGGGCCAAGATATTATCATTCTTGGGGTATCAGTAGAACAAAGGTACTTTTACTTCCAGAAGTGGGTGTTCTGTGGCTAGAACATAGCACAAAGCAGATTTCATTTGTAGATCAATTATTAGGAGGTATTTCTTTAGAATCCTTTTTTGCATGATATATATATCATGTAGTGGCCAAATTTGCAGACATAATATAAAGGGTGTATGTATGTATGTATGTATGTATGTATGTATGTATGTATGTATGTATGTATGCAATGTATGTGTATATATACTGCTCTCTCAATCACTTTGCCAAGGTTTGATACCAGGGAATAACTGGCCACATTATTTTTCTGTAGGGATGGTTTTCAAAGCAGTAGATGGATAACCTCCTCTTTGAGTGGCCATGGGAAATTGCCCTGGGTTAACGATTGGTTTATAATCGATGCTAAGGGTTTGTTGATGTGATGTGATTATTGGACATGACTATAACTTATATGCAAATTTATGATACCCCCCCCCTTTTTTTGATGACATACCTAGACAAATATCTGGTCTTGCTTTTGACTAAATACTGTAATTTCTCCGCATATTAATACTATAGTACAGCCCCTCCAGTCTTGACTCTGAAATGTCTGCTTGACATTCCTAGAACTACTGTTACTACACATAAACATACATGCATATTAGTACTTCCATTGGTGCTGAGGTTAATTATACTTTCACATCAAAAACAATTCATTGTTATTTATTTACATTTTAAAATTTACCTTCTGGTAACTGGTAGTCACCTCCTCAGACATCTTGTGACTTTAACTTCATGCGGTCAGATGGGCAAAAACTACAGGTTGTTCTTAAAGGAGCTCGTGGCTACTTACCAGGCTTGAAGAGAACTGGACCTCATTCTGGCTGCTTTTAAAGTGACAGAATTGGCTGTAATATAAACAGAAACTCAACCCCACCCTCCAGATGAGTTTTTAAAAATGATTTTTAAAACACTGTCCTGAATGTAGCAATATGGAAAAGACTGGTTCTGTTGTAGTACACATATAAATAGCAGTACTTAGATTATTATTTTTAACAGGTTTGCACTATATTGTATGGTGTGGCCAACTAAACTATGCATACCACTAGCAAACAAAATTCCAGAGTTCCTCTGATTCATGTGTGATCTCAGTGCTTTTCCAGATCATTAATCAATGCATGACCAAGCTGGTTTTTAAAAGCCCAATCTGGGCCAGCTTAGGAGGAGAGCTTAGAGGAGCATTTCAGAAGAGGAGAAAGCATGGATGGGCACTTTCTTTTGTGGAGCAGTATATCCCATAAACGACACACTGAAATCTCTCCGTGGTTATTGGTGTATGTCCACATATCTGTCAAGGTTCTCCAGCCTCTTCTTGAACAGCTTTGTTGCCTAAGTGAGAAAGATACTGTTGGAGAGCAGTGTGGCAGAAGAATATAATAGGCTGTGTCTGGAGAATTTTGACCTTGAAGATTCCCCTTCTCGCTAGGAAATGCAGTGAGAGAAATGGTTGCAAAGCTGCCTTCAGTTCACTTCCGACAACTGACAGTAATTACTTTCCCTTTCCCACAATTGTTCGTATGATATAAATTCCTAGCTCCAGCTGGCAAGCAGATAATGTTCAATCCACGTAGTAAATTCAAAACACTGCTTTTGTGACAAACTAGTCTGGACTACTCACATTCGCTGCACATTCTGCAGCAGTCAAGGGATCATTTTGGATGGGATTGTTCATTTTTAAAGGGGGGTTTATGTTCACAAAACATACTGGATATTTATTGCACAAAGCAACAAACACAATTCCCATGCCAATGTGCATCCACAATGAAAAATGAGACACTCGCCATGCATACTGTGAAGTCATGTGAAAAGACAGAGCAAATGATAGCAAGCAACAATAGACTGTAAGATTCATTGGGTACTGGAAAATGCATAAGATGTCCAAGTGGATGTGAGCAGCAGAGACAGATACGTGGTATAGGCTACAAGGTGCAAAGAGATGACCAAATGCATTAGAAAACTTTTGCTTGCCCATTCCCTTAATTAGGAAGGCATCTTGCTGGCAGGTATATTAAGTTAAAAATGTGTTCGTTGGATCCACTTAAAGCCACTTGTAGTACACTGACTGTACTGGAACTATCCTAAACCAATTGAACATCCATACAAATTAATTCTGTAAATTGGGTTTAATGAGGTCTAGACAACTCTGAAAACTACTTCAAGAGGTGCCTGCATAGGTAAGGAATACAGCACTCCATTGGTTTTACTTCAGCCTAGATAAGGAGAATCAATTCTGGGGAGGTCTATGCCTCTGCCCTGTAACAATCATACTTTGCGGACCACAGGGCTCTACTGTCTCCTATGCTTTCCAACACCTACATGAAACTTCTAGCCAGAGATGTGAGAGGAGGGGGTTTTCAGTATGCTGTTGAGACCCAACTCAACTTCTACTTTTTCAGCTCTGTCAGATAGGGTTGCATGGGAGAATGTGTCTGAAGATAGTAATAGGCTAGAAGATGATTAATAAACTGAATCTTCTCTTGTGCAATATGTGAGAAATAAAATGATTCCAAGAGGTCTGAGGCTTCAAAAAGCCCCTACACTCTTTTTAAAAATTTGGAATTTAAAGACAAATGGATGGCCATCCTTAATAAATGTGCATTTGACTTAATGACCTTAGTCATAGGACAGGCTAACATTGAGGTTACAAAAATTAAGGAGGAAACCACAAAAATGAAGGAAGAAATTAAATCATCTATGTCACCTTCAGTTTTTGACAACAAGATAAAACAAATGGAGGAAGAACTTGAAAGCAATAGGGATAATATCCAAGCGTACAAAACTAAAAAATTGGAAAGAGATGCAAATGATTATACCACAGATACAGTGTATCCATGGTACAACACAGCTGAGGGAACTACTTCTGTCCAACCCAACCATAGAGAAACATCAAGGGGGGATAGAAGGTACGACAGCGACTCTTCTTCAAGCCTCTCAGGCAGATCATTCAGTAGAGATTACAATCTTAGACCCAGAAGCGGAAGAGGGAGAGGTTTCTATCGCCCTTTTCGCAGGCGCAGAGGTGCCAGAAATCAGATGACTTAAGTACGCTTTCAGAACATGAAAAAAGAATTTTAAATTTAGGTCTGGGCTATGTTCCAGTACCCTATTATTCCTCCCTGCAAACTAGAATAGACATATTTAAGTTGATTCGGTTGCTTAAACTTAAAGAACATTTTGGTGAACAAGGTGACACAAATGAATTTATAATAAATAAATTTAAACCAAAATCTAGATACCTTCCACCTTCTAATAACCATCTGATTAGTGCCTTTCAAGAGGTAGTAACAAGGGATATTGAAAAAATGGAAAAACATAAAATATTTCCACATCAAAATTTTTCTAAACAAGAGTGGGACATATTAATGAATCTGGCCCAGGATCCTAATATCGTGATTAAACCTGCAGATAAGGGTGGAGCCATAGTGATATTAAGTGCCCAAGATTATGAAAAGGAAGTTCTCAAAGAGTTACAGAACAGTCAGTTTTACAAATGCCTAACACACGATCCCACAGAGAAAGCACAACTAATTATACATACAGTGATTAATGAGGCATCAGCTATGGAATATATTACAGGACATAGAATATTTATACACTCAATTTCCAAAAATGCCTATATTCTATGTACTTCCAAAGATTCATAAAGGGATCACTCCTCTCCAGGCAGACCCATTGTCGCTGGTATAGGATCCCTATTAGACCTGATAGCAAAATATCTGGAATCTTTTTTACACCCATTCATTACTCAGACTTGCTCCTATGTTAAAGACACAGGACATTTTAATAAACACAAATTGAAACTATTTCTATTCCACCTAATAGTGTGCTAGGCACCTTGGATGTTAGTGCGCTATACACTAATGTTCCAACAGAACAAGTGAGACACATAATTGAGGACTTATTAAATACCTGTCCGAATTTACAACCTCCAACACACTTTCTTTTGAGTCTCCTGGACATTGTTACTGAAAATAACTTTTTTATGTTCCAGGATGATTTCTTTATTCAAACCAAGGGAGTCGCGATGGGGAGCACGTGTGCGCCCTCCATAGCAAATATTTATATGATTGCATTTGAATATAAATTCATCTGATTTATTAAAAATATCCACATAGAATTATCAACAATGCAATACACAAGACAATTAGCAGACCTAGAACAGAACTTTTTACAAAAAATAATAAGAAGGAAGAACATAGACTAACTTTTGCTTTACAATATACTTCTATGACCCCAATTGTTAAAGGTATAATACTGAAACATTGGCATTTATTACATCAAATACCAGGTTGCATCCAACCACCTAGGGTTGCATACAGAAGTACTACATCCATTAAGGACATGATAGTTAATAAAATACCACGTTCCATACAAATTACCAACTTCCCGACTGGAAATCATACATGTGGAAAATTCTCTTTTTGCAATTACTTATTACCGTTAAAAGAAATTACAAATCCAGCAACGAGCTACACATTCCACATTAACAGTTTTAATAATTGTAATTCGAAAAATATTATTTACGTTATTAAATATGCATACCAATTATGGTATATTGGGAAAACGAATAGACTGATTAAATATTGAATTGGCGACATCAGTCTCGTATTAGAAATGGCGTGTTAGACGCGCCTTTAACACAACAGTTCTTAGAGAAAAATCATGGGGACGAAGACCTGACTTTCTTTGTACTATGGCACTATACCAGACAAAATCAAGACAGAACAGATATAGACTTATTACTTAGGCAACAAGAAAGTACATATATACACTCATTTCGAACACTCCACCCATTTGGCCACAATACCCCAATGGACTTAACTTGTTACTTATGATTCTCACACTTGCACTTTAATTGAAATCTCATGAGAGCTCATAGGTGCTTTTGATTAATGAATGGAGTATATTCTGTTGGCTACCCAACATTCAATACCATGAAGGACTTGATTCCCCGGTCAACACAGGAGCTTATCATTGAAAGCCAGTGTGTAAGTAAAGAATGACTTAATATAAAAATGATTTAGTATAAAAATGATTTATTATATGCTTGTATAATTTGACATGCTTTAACTTTATTTATTGTAAGCATAGAATTTTCAGCCTTTGT
Organism: Euleptes europaea; assembly: GCF_029931775.1. NCBI lineage: Eukaryota > Metazoa > Chordata > Lepidosauria > Squamata > Sphaerodactylidae > Euleptes > Euleptes europaea. The sequence goes on from NC_079317.1 coordinate 52,647,643, forward strand.
TTTAAAAAAAGTCTTTTTCAATATCTGCAATGTTGGTCTCCAAATATGTAACTATGCTTAAGCCATCTATATAGATACATTGTACTAGTGCGATCTGTATTTAATATTATAGCGCTTTTCTGAAGAAGACCTTGGTGAGGGGTCGAAACAGGGCGATAACCGGACCCATGTAAGCCATGATACCCCACATCTTGATGGGTCACAGCTACTTACGCTGAGGCTTCCTTCACCCTGCATTTCGTTCTTGATTGTGAGGAACAACAGGGAAACACCACTTCAAAGCATCGCTAATTCGCTGTTATATGACATGCCTATCCTAGTGGTGTAACAAAGTTTCTATTGGACTATTGAACTATGTAACAAGTAATCCTAACAGTAACGTTGCTTTATGAAGGTAGTAATAGGCTAGAACATGATTAATAAACTGAATCTTAATCCAGACAAAATGTACCTGTTCTTCAAACTCAGTTTATAGTCTGTTCTGGATGGGGTAGATTTTTCCATAAATGATCAAGTGCACTGTTTGGAATTCATTTCGTTTTAGCATGTTTGGTTCAAAGTGACTTCTACCAATTTCAATTAAAATGCTTGCTGAACCATTTCTTTAAGAAAAAAATGATCTAGCTTCAGTTGTCAGTGTTCTAGCCACATTACATTTAGACTATAAGAAGCTGCCATTGAAGACCTCTCAGATACTGGAACTGATCCACCTTGCAAATTTTGTTAACAGGTTGCATTACTCATAGCACCCTTATCGTTAAAGATGTTCACTGGCTACTAGTATGTTTTCAAACAATTCAAAGTGATGAGCTTGTCCTTTAAAACCATTAATGGCCTGGGACCAGCATATCTAGAAGACCCTCTGCTCCCATACAATCTTGTCTGCTCACTATGATGTAGTATTAGTTGTTCGGTTACTGATCTTGAATTTTATTTTCTTATCTTAATTTATCCTTTAATTCAGCTTCATTTGCAGTTGTGTTATCTGTTCTTTTATTTTTATTTTTTATTTTGGCTGACATGTTTTCCCTGCTATTTACAATTTGCTGCTGTTTTAATTGATGGTTTTATTTTATTGTTGTTGCTGTTGTGTTACGCCCAAGGTATGATGAAGAAAAGAGATTATTTTTAGATGATACATACAGACATTTCTAGACATCGGCAGCTTCATGGAAGACATATTCATTCTTTTCTGACAAATCGGAAGAATGATTCTTCCAATATGGCATTTGGCATCCGTGGGTTTTATTTATTTATTTGGAATATTTTAATCCCACCTCTCTAATATCTTGCTTGAGCCAGCTAACAAAACAGATAAATACAAAAAATACAAATTCAACAATAAAATTAAAACAGTTTAAAATATATATAAAAAATTCTCAACAGTAAAATTCTCAGAAACAAAGCCATCTCTGTGATAAAACAATAATAAATAAAATGTACAGCATAAAATAATTCAAAACAGAGTATTTGAATGCTGCTGACTCCATCTGTATACCCAACCAAGTACCATTAACTATGTTTATACAGCTCATCTGCAGAATGGCAAAGGCAAGTGGTAATGCAGGACGATCAACTGCTGCTTCTCCACTTATGGTTGATCCGATAACTTGGTAATGTCAGCAACCAAAACATGATGAGCTCTTAGCACATGAATGCCTGGGAGGAGGAAAAACAAAATTCCTCCGGAAGGTGGTGTCACAGTTTGACCTTAACACCCCAGGCTGTTTCTCCTCTAGCACCGCCAAACAGTAGCCTTTTCAAAAACAAAAATGTGCTAAAGACCTCTTGTCTGATGATAAATTGTTAAACACACTGAATAAATACTGTAATAAGGATGATTTTAAAGTATTTTACTTATTTATAAATAAACTTTAACTGTGGTAAAGGTTGGGATAATCATTTGTCTGAATGTTTCTTTCATGAGTATCAACAAAACAATTCTATTGAGTCAGTTTTTAAAAGCTCATAATGTTTTGTAATATTGTTTCATTAGTACATTATAAGCAGCATTCCTTTACTGTCACAGAGTCGTGTGACTGCAGTCATAGTCATTTGTATCAAAACACTTCTCTAAATAGCCTTACAAATGTGCAAGAACTCATTTATCAAACACTAATTCTAACCAGGCTTAGTAGTGTCATACATCTTACACACTACCTGTAGTCCAGCTTGATGCTAACAGGAATATACAGTTTAGATCATCTAAGTTATCTACTTTATCATCTACAACGAATTAATGTCTATACAAGGGAATTGTTAATGGTTTAAATTCAAATGTTCAAAATATATAGTTTTTATCTAAAATCATTTAGCCTTTGATTAGTTAACTGTAGCTAGTGTCATTTCTAGTGCCCAGTACTGACATGGGGCTTCGCTTTCTCTTGTGCAGCCTAATTGTGCAGATAGGAATAATGGCTCTATTGTACCAGGTGGAGAGAAGCCAAATGCCCAGAGCCAAAAACAGACTGGTCATTTAACTTGAAAGGAATTTTTCCAGTTAGCCACTGGAACATTACGTTTTCTAGGGAAACACTCAGTTCAACTTCCTTTCCAAGAGGCAGCTGTGAAAAAGGTATAGCTCTATTACCTACAATGGAGGTAATGTAAATCCTCCCTCCCTCCCTCCCTCCCTCCCTCCTAGGAATAAAATTATTTATTTGTGTATAATGCTTATATTCTACCTTTCTACAAAGTACCCAGGCTGGCAAATGAATTAAACAGCAAGAGCATGACACAAAAATCAATAATATAAAGCTGGTTGTAAAATAAGCAACAAAACAATAAAATCCAAGCAAAGAGAACAAGGACCTAGTCACTAAACTGCAAAACAAACCAAGAATTTAAAAAAATAGCGACAGTAAAACCATTAACACAGTTGGACCAGGCAGAAACATCAAAATGCTGGGTTTCAGGACTTCAACATAAGAACATAAGAACATAAGAAAGGCCCTGCTGGATCAGACCAAGGCCCATCAAGTCCAGCAATCTGTTCACACAGTGGCCAAACCAGGTGCCTCTAGGAAGCCACAATGGCCAAAGCGGCCATTTTCTCCAGGTGAACTGATTTCTATTGGCTGCAGATCAGTTGTAATAGCAGATCTCCAGCTAGTATCTGGATGTTGGCAACCCTACTGCTTCAGGTGCCCCCATCTTCTATTAGCAAAATAGCAAGCAGAGAGACAGTCTTCTCTGTTATGGCACCAAACTCTGGAACTCCTTCCCCAAATGGGTCCTCCTTAGCATGTGCTCCATGGGGAGGGGGGTGTTCTCCTGCAAGGGAATGGGTCCAGGAAGGCCTCTGTCACCCACTGCACAGTGCATCGTGGGGCTGAGGTCAAGACCCCCCCTTGCTTCCTGTCTGAGGGGGTGCCCGGCAACTGCTAGAGCTGACAGACCAGTGCACAGCTGCCAACTTGGGCTTACTCCCCCCCCCAGCAGCTGTTCTGCCCCAGCCCATATGCACCAAAACACCTTGTGTGCAGGGGCCATGGTGGGGAAGGTTGTTCTGCAGCTCCTGCTAGCCCCACTGGCTGTCAGGCTCAGATGCAAGAGACGGCATGACCAAGGCAGCTCCCAGCCACATGGGAAATGGGGGAAGGAGGCTGGGAGAGCAGATCCCTGCTAACATGTCAGTGTACATCTGTCTATCAAGTCCTACCTGTAAGGGTTCTTAATCAGGAGAGGCCCGTCAGAGTGTGTGGACTTTGATCTCTCGGCTGGTTGTTGGTGCAAAGTGCTCGCCCTGTTATGCAAAGTGCTCTCTGTGTACTTTTCCTGCCACTGAGGTGCCACGCCGCTTGCTCTAAGTCTGCACCACAGGTAACTGTCAGACAGCATCCCATGCCACATGCCCTACCTTCTGAGGTGTGGTACATCCTGGCTGGGGGGTTTTAAGGGCAGGGAGGGGCCACCATTGATTCCTAAGAAGGGGTATTGGCTGGCCCAGGAGAGGCAGCCCATTGCTCATTCCCTTAGTTGGCATCCTATGCAGTTTGGGTCCATGTAGGCAGAATTGCAGCAGTGGATGGGCAGTTTAAAAACCTTAAAATGGCAGCCAATGGACTGTGCCATCATTTTTGACGGTGCAACTTTGCACTAGAAAAAGAGGGCATTCCCAGGCCAAAAGGGCACAGGGAGCATCCCACCCCCAGAGCTGCCCCTTTACACTGGAGTAGCACACTGTGCTGCAGCTGCACCAATGTGCAAAAGCAGCACAGTGGCACTGTGGTTCTACACCAACGTAAATGGCCTTTATGCTGGTATATCAGCATATTTGCAACAACACCAGCATAAGAGTCTGTCTGCCCCTATGCCCCACCCCTTAGGATTGTGCTGTGAGTGATTCAATGGCACTTCAGCATATGTTGATTAGCTGTAGCTACCAAATAACTACATTGATTATTATTATATCCCCAAGACTTCCGTTGGAGATGCGGCCAGTTAGCAGATCTTGCTTGGAGATGTAAGCACTTGGGTAACGTCTAGACTTTGTTGAATAAAGGCCTTCCAGGAGTTCTCCCACAGGTGCCACAGCATTACCCAACTCTGATCTGCTGCTTATAACCGACTCTCAATCCAGATTCAGGGCCTTTAAGGCTTGGGCTAAGAAATGTAAGGTCAGAGGATACAATCTAGCATAAATGAGCCAACAGGGCCTATATGTGCTCAGGCCTCAGACCCTTCCTTCAGGTGTAGAAGAGAATGTGCAATATTGAACCTATTATTGGAAGGTAATATGATACATCTAAATTGGTCAAGCCTAGTATAAATGCTGCTCCTGCTAATTAACAGATCAAATCAAGCCTGAACTCTCCCTAGAAGCTAAAATGATTAAACTGAGGCTAATGTACTTTGGTCACATTATGAGAAGACAAGAGTCACTGGAAAATACAATAATGCTAGGAAAAGTTGGAGGAAGCAGGAAAAGAGGAAGACCCAACATGAGATGGCTTGACTCAATCAAGGAGTCCAAGGCCCTCGGTTTGCAGCACCTGAGCAAGGCTGTTAACAACAGGACATTTTGGAGGTCATTGATTCATAGATCACCATAAGTCAGAAGTGACAGCACAAAACACACACATGCATTGTTGTCTGCAATATACTCCTGCTTCTTGAACTCAAACCACTGATTTCAACTGGGGGGAAAACAAACCTAGATTTTAGCTTGCCTTGGCCAGCTTCCAACACTGCTTTTGGAAACCCTCTGATTTAAGCTCGTTCTGCTACTCCTTGCTGACTACCTTACAGCAACTGAGCTAAAACTGGACACCAAGGTCTCACCCTAGGTTTTGTAACCAACTTCTGTACAATCTACAAATCTAGCACTGTAGGCTCAGAAACATGCGTTTGATTATCAACATTACAAGAACAGACTAGAAAAATAATTTTATTTTAAAAATTCATATGGCATGTTTCTTTATAAAATTACAATTTTAGAAATGTTCAGTAAAAAATTACATACATTTCAGTTTTCTCTGGATGACAAAAATTCTCCCCTGGTAATTCCAATACACAGTGATTGCTTTTCAGAAAATAGACAAACACCACTACTCATTCATCACCACTACTCTTTCATCTATATTCAACCCAAAGTTTCATTTGATGGCATTCAAAAGTTGCTACTTCAAGGTGTAGTTCTCTGCATCCCATGGTCCAACAGAAACAGCATCTTTCATTCATTATATTGATTTCACATTTATCAAGACAATTTATAAATATCACAAGTAAAAAACAAATACAAAATAAGTTTGCCAATTGTCTCAGTAGAGACTTCCTCAGCTAGGGCATTGCAGAGGGTGCAAAGAGGAACAGACAAAACAGAGATAAAAAGGAATTTGTCCCCAGTGTATTTTTTAAAGGCACAACTCTCAAAACAACATATTGCTTTAAAAAACTAAGTAATAGAAGAAGAAGAAGAGTTGGTTTTTATATGTCGACTTTCTGTACCACTTAAGGCAGAATCAAACTGGCTTACAATCGCCTTCCCTCCCCCTCCCCACAACAGACACCCTGTGAGGTGGGTGAGGCTGACAAAGCATGACTTGCCCAAGGTCACCCAGCTGGCTTCGTGTGTAGGAGTGGGGAAACAAATCTAGTTCACCAGATTAGCGTCTGCCGCTCAAGTGGAAAAGTGGGGAATCAGACTCGTGTTCCAAACCACCGCTCTTAACCGCTACACCATGCTGGCTCCCTCAGTATAATAGCTATAATATACTATAACATTATAATAATGTACTGCAATAATGTACTAGTTCCCAGGTTTCATTTTTTTTAAAGTACATCTCTAGCCCAGTGACAGTCACCCAGTGGCTTGGGAACCACACATGACTCTTTGACATACCACCTGTGGCTCTTCTGGGCACCATTCCCCAATGAACCCCTTGCCATGTTCCAGGAAAGTGGGCAAGCCCATTGCACAGTAGAGAGTCCCTGGAATGACAGCCCCAGAGTGGAATGACAGACCCAGGGAACAGAATCTGTGCTATGGAACTAAAATGACAGTCCCCAGGTTGGAATGACACCCTCTGGGAGTAGTAGAATGATGGTGCCCTCTGGGGGCTGTCAATCCAGTGCCAGAGTAGTCTATCTGGCCAAGTGACCTTAATGGAAAATCCATTCCACATGTTCTTTGCAACTGTTTCTGTACTGTAATGTATTTCAGTGGAGCCCATGCAAGTCAATTGGCAATCTTGGCTCCCATGATCTTCAATGGGCCTTCCAAGCACTCCCATTGTTTCCAATAGGCAATCCTGTCATTCCTTTTAGTGCATCCCTTTGCAGACTACAGCCAATTACAAAGCAGCATTTTCAAGGGACTCAGACGCTCGGTATTTTTGCTGGTGGTTCTGCAGCAGAAAAACTTACTCCTGATACTCCAGGACTTTCTTCAGGGCAAACATCCACCATGCATAGGATTTTGAGAATTCAGATCAGAAAAGTATGGGTCAAGGGAGCGTCAAACCCAAGGTAAAATTCCCATGCATAAAAGACCAGTGAGTTCTACTGCTCTACCCTTTTGGTTGCAGAATTATAAAGAGAAGTTCATAGCCAGTAAATTTCCCTTTATAATAACTATGTAACCAAAAGGGCTGGAGTCTTTAAAAAAAATGAAAACTGGAAACTAATACATAGTTGCAGTAAATCATTATACAGTGCTATGGCTATTGAACATTTTAATAGCCCCCACCCCCTCCAGGAGGGAACCCTCCAGTGAAGGTGGGAAATGGCTGTCTCAGGGACTGAGGTATAAATAATGGCACCAATGTCGACAGGCCCTGAGAAAAATGAGCACTTTCCTATCTACATGGCATTCAGGGACACTTTGGCTGCAATCTTTCCAAAAAGCTTTTATCAAATCAGGTTTGGGAAATGTGGAAACAGGATGAACAGACAACATCATAAGGACGTTCCCAAACACAGCACTGCAGAAAGGAAATCAAGAAAATGTCTGTGTAAAAACGGCCTTGTTTAGCTGCCAGTGGACATCCACGTGCTTCACCATGGCTACTGATGTTTCAGCATCATATTTTCAGAGGAGACAGAATGTTAAAGAGTGTCCATGCTACAGATCAAGACTGAAGCTGGATAATGCACCTTTCAAGAGAAGCTGCCCTAGACTGCAAGAGCTAGTATTTTGGTAGCCTCCTGAATTACTCTCAGTACAGAGAAGAAATCCATGAGGGGACATGCAGCCTTTCAGTGCAATCCCAAGAACACTTTGCTGGGGGTAAATTTCACTGAGTAGTCTTCGGTAGTCTTCTGAGCAGACTTGCTCATGATCATACTGTTGTCTTCTGGAATACAGGCTTTGTACCGTTGTGTGACTACTGGCATCCTCTTTGCCCTTTGAGCTTGTGCCTGCTGCAGAGAACTGAAGACAGAATCTGATAAGGAAAGAGTAAAGTGCTTCTTTTGTATGCAAATTCAGCTTTCGGTGCAATGTGCAGGGGATTTAGTAGTTCAATTTCCATTCACACAAAAAGGTATTTTGTAGGCTCATTATTTCTACTTGAATTGTTTATGAAGCAACACAAGGAAGTACTTATCTCTTCCTATTATTATCATTTTTCAACTTTCGTCTGTTTAAAGCCAACTTTAATGCTTCCAAAATAGCATCCTTATTATTCAGCACATTGTAGCAATTCAGTTCTACCAGCCTGTCAAAATCATGGGGCTCAAAGGTGAAATTTAGTGTTCGGTATGGTGAATCTTTTCCTTCAACTGCAAAATCACCAAAGGCTATCTCCTCTTCTGATTCACGTTCTTTTCCTGCAGCCAATTGGGGTGGGGTGGGGGAGTAAGAAAAAGAATAATTGGTGAGCACCTTGGCTTTAAATGTGGCAACAAGTTAATCCCAAATTAAGCTCCGAACGTACAAAAAAAAAGTCTGTACTGTTCCACAAAATAAAATATTGTGGGTTAGAAGAGAAAGACTGGATGTTCTATCTTACCTTGTGACAAAAATAAAGAGTTGCATGTTTCACAATATGTGAACACTGATGTCTTTAAGACATCCCTTTAGCTAAATATAAATTAATGAAACATTAAATTAAATCAGCAACATGTATGACAAAACTGGTTGGTAGGGCAGAGCCTTGTTCTTAAAGAAGCTAGCAATTTCGTTTAGAGTTGCCAATTTGCTTCTTAAAATAGGCAATTTTGGAGACACTCAGTTCATCTTCTCATCTAATTAGAAAACTTCTGCTTTTTGTACAACAGCTTAATGACGCCACCAAAACCTGGTTAAGAGTTCAAAACACTCAGCAAATCCAAGATTCTGCCTGGGAAGTAAGCAGGGCATTTAACCCTTCATCATTACCTGGCGCTTTGTATTTGTAGAATGTGTCGTTAACCAGAGGGAAATGAAGGACTATGGGGGCCCTTGCATTCTCAGCATCGAGAAACATGTAACACTCTTTAGGACTCTCCTCATCTTCTTTGTTTAAGACGATTTCTGGAAAAGGTATCTCCCGCTCTTTGCAGTATTTCTGAGTCAGTTGAAGGACCTGTAGTCAGAGTAGGAAGGGGGCAAAGTGATAAGTACCTATATATGTCTACAATGCATTAGTCTTGTTTCAGTTAAATCCCCAAAAGAGAAAGGGGATCTAAACAACAAGGAATCTAAACAACAAGGAAATGTTTTAATTCAGCCTATTAATGAGGTTTCTATTGGTCTCTTTTTCACTCTGAGCTTACTAGTGACAATCAAAGTTGCTCTGCCCATTAGCCCAATTCATTCATTATTCAATTCGATTTACTAATCAGATTGAGCTAAAGCTTGGTTACTGGGGTGGAGGAAGAATGTCTTTAAATCCATTTAAATCAGGGATGGCCAGCTACTTAACCTCTGGGAGCTGTATTCTTGGGCATCTAGCTGCTCAGGAGTTGGTTCACTAAAAGCTGGAGCCACTACTGGTGCCAGCTAACTTCAACAAAAGCAAACATTTTCCCCCACGCAGTGATCCACCAGTTCTGTGTGAACTCCTTGAGCCTTGTGTGTGGAGAGGCTGCAGTACTGAAGTGTTGTGTTGTGTTTATAGACCACTTTTCAATGCAAGTGTTCTCAGACTCGCTTACATTTTTAAAAGAAATAATTAAAATGATCAAAGCTGGAGAGACGGGGCCTCAGCTGGAGCTGTGCCCAGACATAGGGTTGCCAGGTCCCTCTTCGCCACCAGCAGAGCCTGAGGAGGGCGGGGTTTGGGGAGGGACTTCAATGCCATAGAGTCCATTTGCCAAAGCGGCTATTTTATCCAGGTGAACTGATCTCTGTCGGCTGGAGATCAGTTTTATAAAACAAAATACAAATTAACAAATGCAAATGTCAAATAGAATTTTTTGAAGATGCTTTTGTTTACCCGGGTGTTCTTTTGGTTGTTGTTGCTTTTAATCTGGTCATTTCTTATTTTCCTGTTGGCCTTTTCATTGCTGAGCTCATTAGCCTTGTAGCAATTTAGGATTCTACTATTACTTTAGTACTATTTGATATTGCAACACTGTTCATTTAAAATTGTTTCAATGCTGACATTATACAATAGCTTGACTCCCACAAAGCTGGACTTTCTCACCTTGCCGCTCCTGCTGCAGCCCAAAATCCTCCCCCACCCCTCGCCAATGCTGCTCTTGGAATCAGCAGGAACAGCAAGAAGGGGAGCCAGATTCTGAGCAAGAGAGCAGAATTAGTGAACATTGCCACTGCTTCTGTTAGCAGAATTTTTCTGCAGAATCTATCCCACTATTTTAATTATAGTATAATCACTACTGCTGTGTAAATGTTGATTGTTCCATGCTTTCAATATTTTTATTTGAAATACATTTTATTATTTTAAAATGTCATGAACTGCCTTTGGAGCATATTTGGGCAGGGATATAAATATACTAAATAAGTAAGTTTTACTAATTAGATAATCTTGATTCACAAACCTCCGCTATATTCCCACTGCAGCTCAAACAGAAAAGAAACAGTTTTATCAACAACAAATTCATGCTCACTTTTTGGAATGATAAATCTGTTGCAACCTTCCTTCATTGTGACATATTTTAGTCATCATTTCATAACTCATTTTAGAAACACAAATTAGTGTTTTCCTCATGGTATAATCTACTGACAGGGCAACAGATAGGCAACCTCAAAAAGGTTTCATCATTTCCCCCCCAAACAAGTTACACTGCAAAAAAACAAGGAGAAAAGGTGGGGCAGTGCTTCCTATTTCTTGTTCTTCTGCTGTTGACTCATGAGCTTGCTTTATTGTTTCTGTCACAGCTTTCAAACCCACTTTCATATAAAAACTGGGGGAAATGGAACTAACATTTGTTTGGATCCCACCCACTTGCCTTGCCCTATCCTTAAGGCTCAGAAGGGAGAACTCAAAAACACACCCCCAAACACAAAATCCAGCCATATAAAATATACAATGAATCTTCAGTTCACCCAATCAAAAAATGTAAATGTTTATCTCCAGACAAAACCAAATAAAAAAGGCCTTGCTAAACTTGCACAAGGAGCTCATGCTTTCTCCATAGGAACACGCTTCCAAAGTTGCAGGGCAACTGCCAAGCATACCTCACCACGTGCCCCTTGAAGGTCAAACATGATGAATCAATAGAATAATCAGGAGGACATTTTCAGTAAGTGGTTCGAATGGACAAAGAAATGTCTTTTGAGGTGTTAGTGATAACACACCTGCTGTATTTGTGATCAGGATATCAGTTTTTATTATACAATTCTTGGTAGTTATGCTAAAAACACTTTATAGAAAGTGTATGTATAATTTAATTACTGGTTTTATATAGCAATAATGGCAAACCCCCATGCAAATATATAAAATGGAATATGTATACCCTACGTACTTTCAAGGAAAACTATTTTTTTCTATACATGCCAGCAAGAAAAAGAAGAAACCATCTTAAATACGCATACAAGTTACAGTTATATACAGTAATTTAAAAAATGATTTGCATATAACTTTGGGGGGGTGATTGTTTTATATTCAGGGTCATCTTCCTTTTGGGTATATGGTACGTGAGATGAAATATTTAAACATTTTTATGTCTTTATGTCTAAACATGCCCTCTGAACAAACATTTACACAGCTGCATGAATGCATAGCAGCACTCACAGGCCCCTCAGCTGTCTAGTGAAGACCAGGAAACAATGGGATGATAAAAAGGGGGTACACTAGCACACAATGCCCCCATAGCACAGTGTTGTAGCAGTGGCTACATTTGTTGCTAACCACTTTATAAAATAGCCTTCCCCCACCCTTTTATACACACACACCCTGAGACCCTCCAATAAATAAGGCCTTCCCAAGCTTAAGCACTCCCTCCAGTTGGGAACTGACATCTGGCAGTGCCCGGTCCACACACACACACACACACACACAGAGAGAGAGAGAGAGAGAGACCATAACCTGGTGGTTTACTATGTAAGACAATGACTATGTGGAAGGGCAAATTGAGTTTTTACCTTTTTATGTTTTTAATTTCTGGAACTGAAATTGAGCCACAAGGGAATGGCAGGGCATAAATATTTTAATAAAAATAAGTAAATAAAGCTACTCCTGCTCCAGGCAGGAACTGGCTGAACGTTAGAGTTTATGAGCCTGGCACCACAGGAGTCCTATGCATCTGACTCCCAGTGTCACTGAGACTAATCAGAGGAGAGAACAAGAAGAGAAGATGAGCAGGGACATTTGTACTCACAATCCATAGTCCTCTTGGCCTGAGAAGTCACACAACACCAGAGTATCAATCTGATGCCAGTGGCTGATACAAAGGTCCTATTTTTACTGCCTTCCCTCACCCTGGCCAACTCATGGATGAGGCAGTCCACTAGGTTCCCCCACCACTCCCCCAGGCGAATGACCCTCAGCTTGATCAAGGTTGCTTTTGCACCTAGGTACTTGACATCAAACTACTAATAACCCAAGAGATAGGCAAATCCTTGCCCTGCTAAAGCTAGGCTGATCCCACAGCCACTGCATGGTAGTAGGTAGTTCTATGCTCCTCCTACATCCAGGGACTGATTTGGGACAGTCACAGCTTCCTCTGCCTCTAAAGTGCATAAGCACATGCGGGACCTCTGTGCCTCTGCCCTTCTGCACAAACTCAGTTTAGACAGCATTATGACATACGCTGTCATTGTACTGACACAGGTAAACCCAGTACTATTCTCACCTCAAAAGGTGCTTCCCAGGAGTAATTGAATGACAGAATGACATCAACATCTCGTTCTGGTTGAAGAACCATGGGAAAGGCAGAATTGATAGAAAAACCTCCATCTACGAGGTAGAGACTCTCTTCCATTGGAGTCAGCTGATTAGGAAAAGCATCTAAATGGGTGCCTGGTGGAGGAAAAACAACTACTGGTTAAAAGCATTTTAGAAATTTTCTTTTACTAATGGTGAAATGAGAGCAATAATTAAGACTTTTGTGGAATCTAAAATAGATTGAAATTGAATGCCTTGTATATGTATGGTACCTTGCTAATGTCTAATCACAGAGATTGAATACTCTAGTGTTGATCAGATTTTTAAAAATTACCTTTCCATGCCACAAATTTATTAAGGTTGACATAATCCCTGTGGAGTAACAAGCCCTGCATGAAATTGAAAGTTTCCCCAGCCGTAACACGTGACTTGAAAAAATCCTGGAAGATTTGCACCAATGGTCCACCTGGTATGACCAGACGAGTCTTCAGTCTCATAGGATCTCGGAAATGGAATCGTTTACTGTCATCTATAATCAAAAACCATTGGGGAAAAAGTAACCATTTGTTTATTCATTTAACATAGCCTGTGAGTTCTTCCACAACATTTGTGAAATCAGCCATTTCAGTTAGCCTGAGCACTGTTTACATTATATGTCCCATTGTTATCAAGGGGACTACAATATTTGATATTCTACTTCATGACAAACTTTTCCCCTTGAATGAAAAATATAAAGTAATTCAGAATAAAGCTCAAATTTGAATTATCACAGTTTATATTTCTTGCCCGAAATAACACTATGACTTGTATACATTGTTATGCTACCATATAATCCATTGCTGATAACTCTGTATCTGCATTACCCAGTATTAACCAGTAAGAAGTCCTTGTAAGTGTTACCAATGCCAACTGATAGGGGGAAACATACATACCCTGTGACAAAGTAAAATGTATTGGGGGTTCAATCCAGCCTACAACAAATGCAGCACCCACATATAAAGGGATCTTTCAAGACAGAAGGGAAGTATGTCTTCTAACCTTCCTTCATGGTGTTTGTAATATGACTGGCCATTATGGGTCAATGAGAAAGTTGGGCACACACATCCATCAAGCCCCCCCCCCATCCTATCCTAACCTTGTTAAGCTCACGTTCAAGACAAAGCAAAAGGGCTAAATGGGGATACGGGAGGTGTGTTTATGTCTCGCATTCTCTGTAACAGCCTGATGTATGTGTGCATCAAAAGAAAGGGGGAGAAGCAGTGCCTGATGGAGATCCCTCTGTGAAGGCACTACGCTGACAGCAGACTAGATCAAGACACTTGTATTTCACTTGTATTGCAAAGCCCCTCCAAGGAGCTCAGTGTAGCATACCTGCATCTCCCTATTTTATCCTTACAACAACCCAGTGAAGTATGTTAAGTTAGGAACCAGTGACTGGCCCCAAGGCATTCAGTGAGTTCCATATCTGACCAGGGATTTGATGTGAAGTGTCTCCAGTCTAAGGACAGAACTCTAACCAGTGCACCACACTGGCTCTAACACAGGAAAACTTAATTTATATGGGGGGGGGGAAGAAATTACTTTGAATTAAGTTACCAGGAAAGAAGTCGGGATATCTGGGCTTGACTTTTAATTTTCACACGGGATTCCAGGCTGGCGTTGGCAAGGTCACGGATCTCATTTAGAAATAAATGTTGATTTCCAGTTAACTTACTTCCAAGAACGTGTGCTCAGAATTACATTTTTCAATTTTTTTTTAATTAGGCTAATACCTAATGGAATGGAAATGATCATCCCAAAGTTGCTTAAGACTTAGCCAGGGCTGGGGAAGAGTGTGCATTTTGTACACAGATTCAACTATCCCATGCACATTTCCTCGATAACCGGCTGTTCCATAAGCATTTTATTAATGATGAAGCTCACGTATCTAATGGTGTTCTCATATCTAAAATTTTAGATTCTACCTCAACGGCATCACTATGCAAAATATTATTGTTTAGCTTCCATACATACCTATAACTTTGACAACATCACCCAGAGATTCTAGAAAGCTCAACCCTGAACCGACCACCTTCAAAAAGACATCATCCAGGCTTGCTGCAAAGGCACTGCCCCACATTCCTACAGAAATAGGGAAGGCTTCTCAATTCCAAAGGCTTCTCAAAGCAAACTCAAAAGCTTTAGTTAATGCCAAACCCCAGCTCCCCCATATGTAAAAGTAGCACTTTGCAGCAGATTTTTAATTTATGTGTTTGCTTCTGTAGAATTTCACAGCAAAATATTATTTCAGTTCATTTGAAACAATTAATATCAGGAGGAAATAAATGCAATTACAATGTTTACAAAAGAACATGAGGTATATCGCCAGGCATGATATTTGTCATGCCCAGGCATGGAGAAAAGATTACAAGAACTTTTGGCATACTCCTTCCTTATAAAAGTAAAGTTCAAAACCAATAAAGTTAGATCCAGTTTCAAGGAGACTATACATAGCACTAAAGCTGCTGAGAAATACTTCTCATAGGAGCTTCACTGGGGTCTTGAAAAGAGGCTTCTACTCTCAGATTCTTTTTTTAAAAAATTTCAGCCACAGATTGACACAGTTCATTCCTATGCCAACAAGCAGAAAGATCATTATTACCATTATTATTAAGAGCACGTTAAATGTGAAGATAATTCAAAGCGGGTAGCCGTGTTAGTCTGTTTGTAGTAGTCAAAAAGGGCAAGAGTCCAGTAGCACCTTAAAGACTAACAAAAATATTTTCTGGTAGGGTATGAGCTTTCGTGAGCCACAGCTCACTTCTTCAGAATGTGAAAGGAGCTTTCTTGTATTATTTGGTTGCATCTAACATTTCTCTGAGGAAAGGTCATTATTATTATTCCCATTTTAACATGACAGCTTACAAGGAACCAATGCCATCCAAAGGGGGTACAGATTACATGAAATTTTGGAACAGAGTCTTCTGAATCCATGGCCTATTCAGAGGACTACATGCAATTCTTAGTGACTGGGGAAGAGAATGATAAAATGCCTTGGTCATTCTTGCCTTCCCTTGGAAAATCTTTGCTACTGTTTTGGAGAGTAGGAAAAGGGCATACAGAAAGCCACTAGGCCAAAGACACTGGTGGCTGGTACTCCTAGGAATGTGTCTTGAGAACAGCATATCTCAAAATGATAGTGTTGAAGAGGTCAAATGGCTTGTCATGACTCCCAGAACAAGTCCAGTTGTACCCTCATATGGAAGACAAGAAAAGTCTACCCACTGTCATTGCCAATCTCACCCTCAGGGAAATTCATTCTCAGCTCTGAATATAACAGTCAATGTATGTAAGATTTGTTTGTTTGTTTGTTTTAGGGTTATACCCTACTTTTAAATCAGACTGACTCCCAAAGTGGCTTTTACAGCAAATCCATAACAACACACAATTCAAATAATGGCAACAAACATGATGTACCTCAGAGGTTCATGTACAAATGGGGAACAGGTGATTAAAAAGGACAACACCTTTGCCCTCCTTCCAAATTCAAAGTATTCAGTGCTCCTGCAGACCCAGATGCTGCAGCTGTTTTTTCTACTCCCCCAAGATACTGACAGGAGGACTTGAGGAGGGTCCTCCTCATTAGGCCAAGCCCGTAGCTTTGGCTCTTTCTCCCCCAGTCCTTCTCCTTCCTGTCAGCAGCAAGAAGTCATAGAAAGGGGGGGTGATGACTGAAGCCAACTCTCCAAGCCTCATATGGACCAGGTAGCTGCAGCTACTGGTGGTGTTCTTTCTATTCAATGAGACAAAACCAAGCCACCAAATCATTCCAAGACAAAATTAATAAAATGTAGTTTCAAGTGATCTAATTATCTGTCCATGGTTACATCAGTTCCTAGTTTCTTAGAGGAAGAGGAAAATCATCAAGGTTACATGGAGTGCAGGGTCCCTTCCTAACTTCAGCGAGCTACAACCGAGGCATCAGAAGGGGGGGGGGGATCACACAATATCCTTTATGAATGTATACAACTATGCCTAATACATAGTGAGGGTGCTACAATTCATACCCAGCAGGTAGCAGATCCTGGGCTCAGGATGCTTCTTAATCAACCGTCCCATGAAGAACTCACTGTCAAAGTCTTCTGTTCGGATAAAAGCACCGTACTTGCGAAATCCAACCTCATATGGAGTGAACTCGCACCATTCTGAAAGAAATAAACGGCATCACCAAAGAAGACATTTAAGTGAACACACTCACTACACCTCCTTTCACTGTGAAAAGGCTGGCTTAGATGTCGCTCAAACTTTCAGCATTAATTAGGGAAAATCCACTAAGGGGGAAACATTACACTGCCGAATTAAGGAACAAGATGGTATAAAAGAGAGTACAATAAACTAAAATGGGTGGGGGGGAGAGACTTTTGCAAAATTGTTTCCTGGGTCAGCTAAACCTATTCTATACTGGCTACTACCATAGAGCCTCCCCCACAAACCACAGTATCCTCGTTAGTCCCTTAATCAATAGCTCTCTGATCCATTCACTTCAACTTGGATTTTTATATTCATGGGCAAGGAAAACCATCTCTGTTCGATGTGAAATTACTAGAGTTATTACCACCACTCAAGAAATGTTTAATAATAATTCAACTCACAGATTTTTATATAAGATAAATAAACCTGCCTTATTATACCTGCAAAGTCATCTCCACTAACATTGGGCCTCACGTTAACTGCTGCATAGATGGGGTAAGGATTTTGTGCCTCTTTCACAGCTTCCTGCTGATCAGACAGCTTTGATGGGTCTTCCTGGAAAAAAAACATTAGGAAATTAATCATTTTGGAAGTGAAATTAGAGTCTCATGCTCATTCATTATGCATCCATATTACACATATATTCACTTTCTCGTATTAATATCCAACAACCTTAATTGGCCGGCATACTGCTCACTGAGTAGGATCCAGCACAAAAGCTCATGGAACAAGGTGGTGAAGCAGAACTTTTCCCCACCTTCCCTTTCCCAAAGCAGCCTACCGTTGGTCCCAAAAGTGTTCTCTGAAGAAAAGAGGGGAATACCAAAAACACAATGCACCATAGTACGGGGCACTTTGGTATGAGGGGGGAAACCAGGTCAAATCACATCCTCTTCTTCTCCTTCAAAAGGTACTCTACTACTTCATAATTAACTGTACTACAATTGTTATCACGAATGTAATATTGCTGCATGCTCTCCACTTCCCCAGCTGAAGAGAAATTCCAGGGGGAGTGCTTCTGAGTTCAGTTTCTTTTAGAAGAGAAAGCACGGGAGACTTTCAAAATCTTTATAGTATTTTATTTACTTACAAATACACAACCAGAGCACTTTGGAAGCTAATAACTTCTCTTACAGTAGGCAGAAAATCCTCACTGAGCATCCTTACATTCAAGGGGTTTCACCTTCAGGCAATTTACAGCTCCAAAAATGCATTTTATCTAAATTCAGCCTTCAAAACAGATATTTCTGGGACACTCATACACATACACAACCAGAAGATCACTTGTTTCAGCCTGCTCTGTAGATAAAAGTGTTCATTCAGACAACAATCTACGGTCAATAAATATTAATACCCGCTTGTCAAGTCCCTGACCATTTATAGTGGCCAAGCAAGCTAAAACTATGACAGTATGATTAGACCAATTTTTTCACCTAACAACTTGCTGTCCATTTAGCTGTAAATAGATACATGGTCCATTGGCTAGAGATGCCCATGCATTTCTTCTTTGTGTACGATAAACAAAAAATATAGAAAGACTGATAGTAAATTAATGTTTATCAGCTAAAAAAAATAGTCTCTTCCAATCTCTTCTTCCCTGATGTTTCTTTATAGAAATTATGTAATTATACTCTTAATTGATAATAACAAAATGATCAAGACAGATTTAAGTAAACTGAAGTCCCTCCAATTTAAGTGGAAGACCTGAACATGTGCTTAACTTTCTCCAACTGAAACCAAAGGGATTTTTCTGAAGGTCTTAACTCTGACTGAATCATAATTCATATGTTTACATATTATTTCATCATGAGGGGGCGTTGTAAGCTTGTAAGATCCACGCTGAACATCCTGCTCTCCTTTGTTGCTGGGCCAAGGGGCTGCTGGCCCTTAGCCCATGGCCCATTGCCTTGGCCTTTGTGTACTAACTAACCCAATGGATACCAACCCAGGTTGTTATTTGTATCTTATTTTGTTTGTTTTTTTATAATGTGTTTGATTTATGTTTATTTAAATTGGATTGTATTTTTGTAAGCTGCTTCAGGTTCCCACAGGAAAGAAAAGTGGGATCAAAATACATATTTTAAATCCCCCCCAGGAAACAGCTTATATCTTTTAAAAATTAACAGGACCAACAGTTGTTCCAGCAAGTCCCTTCTTTCTGAGAGTATGCATAAAATCTACATGCATCTAACAAGAATGTTAACGATACGTAAAAAACGAATCTGCCGAGCAGCAATATGTTTTCCCATTTAGAATTTCTTACCTTCTGCAGTAGGAAATACTCTATAATAAGCCCCCACAGATCCGTGAAAGATGCTTTGCGTCCCTCATTTTCCATTGCATTCAGTTCCTGGAAATAATACTTCAGACGCTCTGAGGAAAAGGCTCCTACTTTACTGCTGGATATTTTATGCTGGGCATTACTGATCGGCTGTCTGAGATCTTTATGTGACCATTCAGAATCCTGGTAAAGTGTTGACAAACACCTGCAAAAATTTCCATCAGAAAATTATAAGACTGAACTTCTGTGGCATCAAATTCGAGCAACAAAGTACTATTCCAGCATTTAATTAACACGGCTTGGATCCTACAAACCACAAGGAGAAAGTGCTCATGGATCTTTTCTTCCCTCAGGAGTCTGTGAACTCCAAAAAGCTGACACTGAAGAGGGGGAGAATTCCAGAGGAGCCGTGCAGACAAAATGCTGGGTGCCCCAGGAGGCTATTCTGGTTGAGAAGAAAGCTTACATTGCTGTGCTTCCCTACCAGCCAAAGAGGAAAAGAAACAATTTCACTGGATTCTCCTCCCTCACTGCAGCCCCCCATGCCATGTTACAGGAGACCTGGGGATTTATGGTACATGTTTTGAAATGCTTAAGCTGCTGAAGTCTGGATTGATAGTTCCTTTCCAGTCCTTAATAATTTTTTTAATTATGCAATTTCAAGTGGGTATGCAAAGTATCTGTGTGTCTAGCAGAGCTCTCCTTGCAGCCTACTGAGAGAGACAAGTTCAGGCCCCATTTAAGATATTCAGCTGCCAGAACAGATTACGTACTAGAGGTAGAAGCAGGAAGACAACTCCAAATAAATCATTGAAGGGAGTCTCAAACTAGTGTTCTTGTGTAGCACTGTGCTCTTGGTTGATGTTCATTTTTCTTTTCATTCACCAAGTTGCTTTTAATTCCCATCATCTTATCAGCTGACAGGAGCAAAACATATCTTGAACTGCTATCTGGTAGACAGGTCCTAAAATGTTCCCCACCCTGTCGCGATAAAAGAATGCCTGGACAATCCTAATGTCATGCACAGATTACTTGAGTGCATGTGCCTTGGACCTCAGGTGCTGAGAGAATAAGACCAAAGTCTCACATTTTTAGAGTTAAAACAAGGAGGTTTCTGCCATAGGACATGCAGGTGAAATAATTAACTTCCAGGTTTCTTGCAAGTTTCTTTCACATCATTGCATACCAAGTAGAGCCAGAAATTCCAGTCAGGTATATGACAGCATCCAGAAGGTTTAGCTGCTGAAGCCCAAGCAGACTGCCATAGAATGATGTCAATGCTCTCATCCCTCCACCAGATCCTAAGACTGCAACCACAGGAACCTATAGGAAAAAACAGAGCAGGCACAATATAGGGAAATAAAGCATTAGTTTGATTGTGGTAAAACAGAAACTCAGAGAATTATGTTAAAGCAATATATACTAATATGTGTGTGTCTGTCATGCTATAGGCATGATTGGGTTTTCTTAAAATTATTCTACAGCTATTTGCTTGATTACATTATACATGAGTAATAGTGTGCAATGTACTCTTAAATACTATAATGCCCCATCATTTTATTTCCACTGAGGTGTAAACAACTGCAAATAGCTCTGCAAATGTCACTGGACATGCAAGTCATATACCTCATCTTTGCTGGGGTCCTCTCTCAGTTTGAGTGCCCTAGTTAGAGCCTGCGAAACTATTTTCTTCCTCTTGTCCAAAAATTGCCACTCTTCTTGACAAAGATCAAAACCAAGACGAACATCAAGATTTCTTTTGCTGAGTTACAGAATGATGTTAGAGGGAGAAAATAAGATGAGAATACACATACACCACAAAAAGATTCTTTAAAAAGAAAATCCATCAAGGACATAGCTTAAGAGTTTGAGCACTGATTTGGGAAAGGAAACACCTTCAAGTATTTAATTCCATGGGGACAAATGAAGTGAAATCAGATATAAAGCTGTTTTTAGTAATAAAGAGAACTTCCCTAGGAACACATACAGATGCCTTATACCAAATCTTGGTCCACCTGATTCAGTACTATATACTCTGAGTGGCAGCAGCTCTCTAAAATCTCACATAGTTATCTTTCCCTGACCAAGATCTTTTGCCAGAGATTTAATCTGAGTCCTTCTGTGTTTAAAGCAGGCGCTCTGTCAATTTGAACTAAAGACCCTCCCTATCAGTTATTTCTCCTTTTCTGCATTATTTTATTGCATTGTTCATCAGATTTCCAAATTGATTGTATTTATCAGTCAGGATATGACAGGTGGTCATCAGAACCTGAAAGCATACGATTTTGTTGAACCTGTCATATATATGCAATGATTTGGCAGAAAAGCAAGTCAGAATGGCTGATTGTGCTAATTTCTTAGAAGGTTCAACACAAGCCTTCAGCAACTGCTTAGCTATTACAAATTAACATGAGTGAAAACCACATATGCAGAGTGTGAGGAACTCTATGTGAAGCTAGAACACTCTCTAACATGTTTTTCTGAAGCAACTTTGATAAATGAAGAGGCAAGTTGCCTTTTTAAACCACACCATGGCTTGACTCTTCTGCACTGGGACTGCTTTAGCCACACAAGGTTCTCAACCAAATGAGCATGCATTTTATTTGGCTCATGGCTATAATTCCAGTACATCAATTGAAAAGTTATGCCTCTAGAACAGTAGCAGCATGTAAGGTTTTCGTCAATTTTCATTTATGACAATCAAAGATCAGCCAGCACTGTCATAAGAGCACAGGCTAAACCTTATAAAATTTTGTTAGGAGTTTGTCAAGGATGCCAAGATTCACTCACGGTTGTTCAGCTTTCACATGTAGATCCACGCTTTGTTCCTATGAAAAAAGAACATACTCTGAAAGAGGCTGCAGAGGAAAATAACCAAATTTCCTAATATAACCTGCACTACTCCTATTGCTTGGTTCATTAAATCTATCTTCCTATTGAGCATTTATAAGCCACTTTCACAGAATCTTCCCTCAAAGCAAGGGAAAGACACAAGGCTACCCTCTAGATGCTACCCGTTCATTTAAAGTGTATAACTCCAGGAAACAAGAAAAGCCAGCAGACTGATCTAGTGAATTTTCCTCAGATTTAAGTATGCTGGGGAGAAATAGTGTCTATGCCCTGCCCTGGTATTGCTGGCTTTCTGTGCTCAGCTGAGTGGGACGTAAGTTGTGTATGTCTACATTAGGTAAACAAAAATCTCTTTCTCTTGGCTCTAAATCCAAAATGTCAAAAGCCTTTGGACTCCACTATCTCTTGAAGATGCCAGATTTTAGTCTCCAGACTCTGACCAAGCACCAGAATGTTTGAAATGGAAAGCTGGCAACCCTAGTTAAATAGTTCATTGTTGGCTTTTCTTGGTCGCTTCTTTTAGGAATATCTATGCCTAAGGCAGCATCAGTGTCAAGTTACACTGCAAAAGGAGGGGGAGAGGGAAGGAGACCCTCCTACTGAGAAGCAGATAGCAGAAAGCAGCACCCAGAACAACAGGAAGCCTAGAGAGGATTTTCTCTCCCCCCCCCCGCCCCAACTCCTGGAACAACAAAATAAAAACAGTATAATACATCCAATAAACAATGCATATTATTTGGAAAAACTGTCTAAAAATTTCATGTGCATTTTGTGTAAGCCTCCTTGGGAGCAAATCACTAAAAGACTGGCCATAAATGTTTAAATAAATAAATGAGCTCCTGCCAAAACCCGCATTATAACCCCAAAAGCATTATAATGTAGCAAAAAGCTGGAAACGTATACTTTTCCTAACGGAACAGTCATTTCAACGTCCTTTCCCAAAGGAAGTGAATGAAACGGAACAGTCCCTGATCCAAGAACTGTGCTGTGCTTTTCGAAGTCAGGACTCACTCCATCCTGGGAAGAAACAGGGTACATTCATAAAGATGATATTTATTTATAAAAATTCACATTGCAGCTCTCCAGAAACCTGCTCAAGGCAGCTTACAACATAAGAATGATCAAGCCATAATAACAACATTCAGCATCCTAAACTGACATTTATAAAACAATCCTCAAGCTTGAAACAGACCATAAAACAGGTAAAAAATGAAACCCCTCAATTAAAAGCCTGCATGAAAGAAGTGTTTGGGCCTGGTGCCTCATGGATAGTAAGGTACGCACCAGGTGAGTATCAAGCAGAAAGGCATACCAAAGACAAGGTGCCAGGACTGAAAGAGCTCCACCTCTGATGGAAGGCAGGGACACAGAGAGTTGGGCTTGCGAAGAGGATCTTAACTCGTGGGCTGGTCAGTATTGGAAGGAAGTAGTAAGGCTACAAGTATCCTAGAATGGGCTGTGTGGCCATTTCTCACCTGAAGGACTGTAATGGTTTGCTCCACCTCCACACCCAGTTCTGAACACATATCTTTGCCAATGTGAAAGACAAATGGAATCCCACAATTCTGATCAGAGTCTGTTTTGCAAGGGATGCTCAGCTGCTTCTCATATGATCCCGGAAGTGAAAGCTTGAATTGGTTGGTGCCTGAAGATGACAATGAGAAGGGTATTGTTAAGAGTAAAACAGCAGTATATAGATAATAGCATCAGCAATAACAGAGTGATCAAAACCATAAAAGTCAAATTTCCAGTTTTTATGATAAGACATGAACCGCTACTGAATTTATCTTAAGGGACTGAAACATTCCCTTTGGTTAAATGAACTTGGGGAAAAATTAATTCTGAGGCCTTCTTCTCTACACACTGCACACACCCTTTACCTTTCTTCCCTTATTATTACATTGCACTTGTGTTGATGAAATCTCCTAAAAACAGGGCCCCAATATGGGGAGGAGGAAGAGAGAGCCAAAGGGAGCAACAGCACAACAGAAACAAGAAGTAATAACCAACGTGTTAGAACAGGTAGAAAGGATTCGATGTATGAATTCCTGGGGTGTGGGCAGGTATAGGGGGAAATATTAACTAATTTTGATAACTATTAAAAATAAGTAATGGAGGGGAATAAGTACTTGCCAGTAATTTGGAGGGGCAATACTGGGAAGGAAAGATGAAAGAAAACCATAAATTTGGAGAGAGGCAGGCACAATGAATCCCAAAGAGGGGGTTACGAAGCCAGGTAAATATATTTTAATGGCACAACAACAGCTAGGCCATTTTGCTGCACACACCAGACTACGCTGCAAGCAGCCATCTCTATTTTTCCATTCAGAATGCTGATAAAAAGAAGTTTCTTGCACAATCAGGTCCCAGTGGTCCCCAAGGCCCATAAGGAGAAAGTGGAATATTGGGAGACTGACCACTAAATTATTGGGGGGTGCTTCCCAGTCTATTTTTTCCTTTCAGTCAGCTCCAGTTCACTATTTTCTCACTCACTGGCTCAAGCTGTCATCTCCCTCCTACACAGTTCTACTGCTCATCCCAACTGACCTAACAGCTCTACCTGCCAGCTCTCCTCCCAATATTCCATTATCTGTCACTGGTTGTTTGCAAGAGAGGCAGAACAGGACCTGTCCATCACACTTGTCTTTGTGATATTGTCCAAGGGTCGTCTGGACAGTGAGGCTTTGAATTCAGCTTGGAAGGGAGGAAATGGGGCAGATGGACTATGCTTGCAGGTCAGTCTACAACATCAGCTTGGAAGGGAGGAAATGGGGCAGATGGACTATGCTTGCAGATCAGTCTACAACAGCAGTTAGATTGCTCATCATCCTGCCAGAATCTTGAGAACCAGCCTGCTTTTTTCAGACTCGGGTTACAATTAATTTAAAACCCAGAGCTCATTCACAGGAAAACCCCATTAAAACACAGTCACATTTTTTCACTCTGGAAATCATGGGATGGAAAAAAACAAAAATACAGACCTACCATGGGAGGGGAAAAACAAAAATACAGACCTACCATGTTCTCTCAGCTTTAACTTTTCATCTTTGTTAATTACTCCTTGCAGGCAAAGGCACTGGTGAGCCTATGTGGAAGTTGGGAGGGAAAATACCGGTTCTGAAGTAACTCTAGTACAGTGAATGCATAGTAAAAGTAGTTTAGCTGTAAACTCTGTAACAGAACAAAGGGCCTGACTACATGTTATGTCCTCTCCAGAGACATCCCTGGGTCAGGCAAAGAGGCATATTCTGAAGTTTATTTATTCATTATTTATATCTCACCTTCGCTCGTGGTAAAATAAGTGGATTGTAGATCAAATCAAACCTGACCTCTCCCTAGAAACAAAAATTACTAAACTGAGGCTATCGTATTTTGGTCACATTGTGAGAAGATGAGACTCACTAGAAAAGACAATAATACTAGGGAAAGTTGAAGGCAGCAAGAAAAGAGGAAGATTCAACATGAATTGTAACGCCACAGCCCTCAGTTTGCAAAACCTGAGCAAGGCTGTTAACAATAGAATGTTTGGAAGGACATTAAGTCACTGTCGCCATAAGTCAGAAGCAACTTGACAACGCTTAAACCACACTTTACTTGTGGTTCAAGATAGCTTACAAACCACAATTTAAAACATACTTTAAAAGCTCCAAACAGGGCCCCCTTCCGAGTTCTGCACTTCCCAGACATGCATGGTTCCAATTTGGATCAGGACTACTGTGCACAGAGACAAGAGGCTTAGGCCTTCACTTCGGTGCTGTTTTTCCTGATGTGAACACAACTAAGAGACCTTCCATTTACCCTAGCAGGAAGGGGGTTGCATGTGTATTGATGAGCTACATGTTATGTTTCCATAACGAAGCAAACAGCTTCTCACCAGAGCCATTTCAGGTTAGACAAAATGGCATGGAGGGATGATCTAAGCCCCCACTCCTTGCCAATCAGAGTCCTGATCAGAATTGGGACCTTACTTGCCTGGGAAGGGCAGAACTTCAGAAAATGGCTCTTCACCCAACCTGGGATCAACCCTGGGAAAAGAATAACATGTAGGCATAACATGTTGCTAGGCCCTTTGATACCCTTTTATTGGCTTGGTAACTGATCCCAAGTGGAGTGCCATAATATTGTTTGCACAGATAGTTGCTGCCCAGTTAGTGATTCATCCCATACCAGATAATAATTACTGGAGGACAGAGAGATACTCTGCTATGATTCATTGGTCTGCATTTGTAAAAGGCCTAATAAAACTTTAAGATGAGTAGAAGGAAAGTTTTTTTAGACAAGCAACTTGAGGAAACGTTGCCAGCAGAAGAACACGTGTATTCTAAGTTTTATTGAAAGCCCAACCTCTAGAGGTTTTTCACTGAGGTTCCATGGAAACTTATCAAGTTCCTTCAGACAAATTTCCCTGACCTGCCACTACCACCCCGCTCTGGCCTGGATGGCCCAGGCTAGCCTGATCTCAGAAGCTAAGCATAGTCAGTCCTGGGCCATTCCGCACTGTGTGTTTGCGGCTCTGAATTCTGCGGGCTTTCCTTGCATGTTCCCACTTCAACTTACCTGAAGGATTCCGAGGACGTCTCCAGAGCGCAATTTCGCCACGTTAAGCGCATCTGCTTATGCAGCGAATTAAAAAAATAAAGCGTCCTCCACACCCAGTGCCTGAAAGTGGGAACATGCAATGCGTGTTCGATCCACTTCCTGCTGCCAGCCCACTTCCTGCTGCCAGCCAACCCCCGCACACACCCCCGCCTCCCTTACTAACGCTGGACCAATCGTCATCCTTGCTTGGAGCGCCGACTGGGCATGTGTGGGAGCGTACCGGCCTGGGCTTTTCAAATGCAGCGGAGAAAGGTAGCGCGGTGGGAACAGAAATTTAAAGTCATATTGGATTCTTTTGTACTGGACACGTGTAAATTGCGGGGTAAGTTTCTAGTGCGTTCACGGGCCTGGTTAGTATTTGGATGGGAGACCACCAAGGAACTCCAGGGTTGCTATGCGGAGGCAGGCAATGGCAAACTGCCTCTGGGGCTTTGACTCTTGAAAGCTCATACCCTCAAAATCTTGTAGGTCTCCAAGGTGCTGCTGAACTGGAATCTAGCTGTCCCACTGCAGACCAACATGGCAACCCTCTGAAACCACTTCTGTTTGACTCCTGCCTTGAAAACACTGTTGGGTTGCTATAATTCAGTTGCAATTTGACAACACTTTCTGCTATCACCAACCACCTTCTGTCTTTAATAGAAGGTGCAGAAAGGTGGGGGGTGTTCTAGACTGCTCCCTCTGTTCACACCGGGGCTAGGATGAAGCCAAATAGCCAGGTATTCAGTCCCAGACACCCAAAGGGATTCTGCAGTAGAAAATTCAATGTGGAAAAGGTTTCCTTAAGGCAGAAAATTTGTTTGGCCTGATCCCTTGTAGGGTGGCGGGCATTTGGCAATCCACCTAAAAAGATCCCTCTTCTTGAAACAAGCTAACAGTAATGGAGACAAGTGAACACAAACTAAAAGGAACACTTCTGTTGGCATGCACCAGGCTCACTTTGAATTTCCAGGTGTTAGTCTGTAGTTGCAGAAGAAAATTCACGTCCAGTAGCACCTTAAAAAGGTAAAGGTAGTCCCCTGTGCAAGCACCAGGTCATTCCTGACCCATGGGGTGACGTCACATCCCGACGTTTACTAGGCAGACTATATTTATGGGGTGGTTTGCCATTGCCTTCCCCAGTCATCTACAATTTACCCCCAGCAAGCTGGGTACTCATTTTACTGACCTCGGAAGGATGGAAGGCTGAGTCAACCTTGAGCCTGCTACCTGTACCAGACTTCCGTCGGGATCGAACTCAGGTCTTGAGCAGAGCTTTGGGCTACGGTACTGCAGCTTACCACTCTGTGCCACGGGGCTCTACAGTAGCACCTTAAAGACCAACAAACTTTCCAGGGTATGAGCTTTTGTGACTCAAAGCTCACTTCATCAGTTACAAGAAAGAATGAAGATCCATCTACCCTTATATCCAGCTCAGAAGGTGGGAAGCGTGTTAATTAAGAAGGGCCAGTTGGAAGTCAGGATGCAGAGGTAGAATGCAAAACATAATCAGCGTAATTAGATAAAGGAATATGCACAGAGATTAGAAATGCAGAAAATTAGCATCAGTAATGAGGTAAGATGATGTGGAAGTCCTGGCTAGCCTGATCTCAGAAGCTAAGCAGGGTCAGCCCTAGTGAGTACATGGATGAGAGACTACTGAGGAAGTCTTGAGTTGTTACACAGAGGCAGGCAATGGCAAACCACCTCTGAATGTCTTGTGTCTTGCAGAAGCCTATAGGGCCACCATAAACTGGCTGTGACTTGATGGCAAAAAAGCGAGAGAGATAAGAATCCCCTGTGCCTGTTCAGCACCTCCATGGGGAGTCCGCTGACCTGAAGTTTTAATTAATTCTTGTTCAACAATCTTATACTGTAATCTCCCTTTGTAGCTTTTCTGTAGGAAAACAGACTTAGTCCTAAAGAAATGAGAATAAAAAATCCACTGTAATCCAATTATCTTGCAAACTCTGGAGATAATTTGTGCTGTATTCTCCAAGACAATTGCTTATGCAATTTGATGAGCCTCTCGTACTGTAATCAGAAATGGATCAATAAGATCCTCTCTAAACATATTTCCATAAAGAATAATCCCTTTGCAGTTCTTTTGCAGTAAAAGGTGAACTATCTACAACTCACTTCCTTGAAGAAACAACGACACAAAACTATCTAACCTCTTGCAGGCTGTAATATTTCCTCCAGCAATATTGTCAATCTTTCACAGCACACATTCAGCCTGGCACAGAAATGTGCTCTTTCACAAGGACTAACCTTCTTCCCTTCTATACCCACATAGATACAGTGAGGGGAAAAAGTATTTGATCTCCTGCTGAATTTGCCCGTTTGCCCTCTGACGAAGAAATGACCAGTCCATAATTTTAATGGTAGGTAGCTGTGTATTGTATTGTAGCTGTGAGAGACAGAATAACAACAGGAAAAACCCCAGAAACTCAGAAGACAAAAGTCAGAGATTGATGTGCATTATAATGAGTGAAATAAGTATTTGATCCCTTTGCAAAAGATGACTTAGTACTTGGTGGCAAAACCCTTGTTGGCAATTACAGAGATCAGACGTTTCTTGTAGTTGACCACCAGGTTTGCACACATCTCAGGAGGTATTTTGTCCCACTCCTCTTTGCAGATCCTCTCCAAGCCAGTAAGATTTTGAGGCTGATGTGTAGCTACTCGAACCTTCAGCTCCCTCCACAGATTTTCGATGGGATTAAGGTCTGGAGACTGGCTAGGCCACTCCAGGACCTTAATGTGCTTCTTCTTGAGCCACTCCTTTGTTGCCTTGGCCGTGTGTTTTGGGTTATTGTCATGCTGGAATACCCATCCTCGACCCATTTTCAATGCCCTGGCTGAGGGAAGGAGGTGCTCACCCAAGATTTGATGATACATGGTCCCGTCCATCGTCCCTTTGATGCGGTGAAGGTGTCCTGTCCCCTTAGCAGAAAAACACCCCCAAAGCATAATATGTCCCCCTCCATGTTTGACGGTGGGGATGGTGGTTCTTGGGGTCGTAGGCAGCATTCCTCCTCCTCCAAACACGGCGACTTGAGTTGATGCCAAAAAGCTCGATTTTTGTCTCATCTGACCACAACACTTTCACCCAGTTCTCCTCTGGGTCATTCAGATGTGCATTGGCAAACTGCAGACAGGCCTGTGCATGTGCTGTCTTGAGCAAGGGGACCTTGCGGGCTCTGCAAGATCTCAGTCCTTTACGGCGTAGTGTGTTACCAACTGTTTTCATGGTGACTATGGTCCCAGCTGACCTGAGATAATTGACAAGTTCTCCCCGTGTAGTTCTGGGCTGCTTCATCACTGTTCTCATTATCATTGCAACTCCACGAGATGAGATCTTGCATGGAGCCCCAGACCGAGGGAGGTTGACAGTTAGGGTTGTCACCTTCTCACCAAGTTGCTTGGCAATAGTCTTGTAGCCCAGTCCAGCCTCGTGAAGGTCTACAATCTTGTCCCTGACATCCTTGGACAGCTCTTTGGTCTTGGTCATGGTGGCTAGTTTGGAATTTGATGGATTGATTGCATCTGTGGACAGCAGAACCCTAACCCTAACCCGGCTGGTTGATAGGGGATCAAATACTTATTTCACTCATTATAATGCACAACAATCTCTGACTTTTGTCTTCTAGGTTTCTGGGGGTTTTCCTGTTATTTTGTCTCTCACAGCTACAATAAACCTACCATTAAAATTATGGACTGGTCATTTCTTCGTCAGAGGGCAAACGGGCAAATTTAGCAGGGGATCAAATACTTTTTTCCCTCACTGTAGATAGATAGATAATTTATTTGCGGCTCTTAGCCAGTCAAAACATGATAAAACGGAAAGCATGGACTAATAGATTCTTACAATATACCCACATATATGACACAGTTCTGCGGGATCTTGGAGCCCTTTTCTCACCCACTATGTCTAAAGGAACACTCTCCACATGCCATGGTACATAACATGGATGGACAGACAGCTGAAAAAATGCTGTCTCTCCAACCTACTGACAATGCAATAAGCAGCATCAGAAACAATCTAGATATCATGATAAAAGAAGCTGAGCTGACAAAGGAGGAGCAGATACTATAGTGGATAGATCAGACTATATTCAGTAGGCTGCAAGTCAACTATCTAATACAACTTTTTACAAACTATTGTCCTCAGACCCCACTCATTAATACCAAAAATAATTAAACAGGAATATAAAGGAATTACCTGTATCTGACTAAGCTTTGACTCATGAACACTTATACCCTAGAAAATTTTGTTGGTGTTAAAGGTGCTATTGGACTCAAATTTTGTTTTGAATTTCTAGTTGCTTTTCCCAACAGAAAGAAGGAAGGCTGAAATTATCTTCTCTCCCCCACCCCCTGGTACTGTGCTTTCTGTTCACTTGAGACAGCACAAAAGGCAGAAAGGTTAGGGAAACAGCACCTGAATTTGCTAGAAGAGGATTTGACCTTTAACACACACTCTCCACATATTCCAGTAGTCGAACTGCTGACTTGCACTCTACAATCCCCAGCAGAGAAGAGAGTAGCTTGATTTTGAAAAGGTTCTTCTTTTAAGAATTCATATACCATTTTAACCATTGAAACTGACAATAAATAATTTTGGAATTTGCAGCTATTTGATGTGCTATATATACTCACCACAAGGACCCCATTTGTGAGAACTTCGGTAGGAGTATCTGAACTATAAAAGCAAAATATTGAGGTGAATGAATTTTTGACAGTTCATTTTTCTGTCCTTCTCTAGACCTTTACTTTCATTTCTAGTTGGCATGCTAAATTCCAAATGAAAATTTAAGATCCCCTAAACTGGTGAAGATTTTTAACCTGCTTTGAACCAAGAGGCAGGATATAAATGTTTTAATAAATAATTTTAGTAAAAACCCAACCCATTTGTTTGTTTAATTCAGGGGTTTCTGATAGAGCACTTCAGGATTGCAGCCTTTTTAACATGGAAAAATATAACAGCTCTTACCTTTTCTCTAGCAAAAACACTACATCCAGCTCCTCCTTGTCCTACAAATAAATAAATACTATTTAAAGACAGTTTACAAATAGAGGAACTGGGTCAGGATGTAAATGTTATTATGTTGTTTAAAGTACAGTTTGAATACCCATGTAATTGTTCTGAAATGAAGCTGCTAGTTGAGGAACGAGGGGATGGAAACCATGTTAACCAGTTTTTTTCATATGAGATGTTCCCAGTAGGATAACTGCATGGCTTTCTCTAATACTGAAATTAAGAGGTTTTGTAAAATGTGTCTGCCATCTGTGTTTTGCAAATCTTTTTGACAGACAAGAAATATGCAAGCCTGGGGATTAATCATGATGATAGATTAGGAATAGACTTTCAGATCACAACTTCCCCACCTGCTTCACCATGGAAAATGGGTAAAGTGGGAGATCTCATGGTTATTTGAGCACAGGATCTCTGAGGGTTCAGGCAGATCCTACAATGACATTTTATTTTACTGTTTACTTCATTTATATCCTGCCTTTCTCCCAGCAACGAGATTATTGGGGAAGAAGCAAATGAATCAAAGTCCTTAATATTTACCTAGGGACAGTTTGGGAGGGGAAGGAGAGACCACATTAACTGATCCTGTATTAATTTGAACCAGAAATAAAATAATTTATAGAATATTATTTTAAAAGACCACTTCTCAAAGTCGAATACATTCAGGAGCCATTACACACTACACCATCACTTTCCTACACATTACACCATCACTTTCCTATTAGGCTGGTCCACAGATCTGAAATTGTGTGTATTAGTCATATTTTCTAATGAAAAGCACAACTGATCTCACCCATCATGTAGACATGCAAGAGCAAAACTGGATTCAAGAAACCTTCTAGCTAGTGAACCCATTTTTTTGTTAATGAACTAAAGAATTAAGACTCACCTCTTTTAGTTTGAAAGTGTTTTTCACAGGACGGCCTGGCTTAATTCCGGTCACATCAAACACAACAGAAGTCAGTTCATCACTAACAAGAACATCTTCATCAAAGAGTGTCAACTCAAGTGTGTTCTGAAATGAAAGGATAGAGATGACAGCTAAAGTAAAATCCTAATTAAAAAGATGGCAGGAAAATAACAGATATATTAAATGCCAAGCAGAGCCCTCAAATATTTTTAAATACAGTGAAAATTAATTATTTTCAAATTGCTGATGCACTGTACTTACATTTTTTTAATAATTATTCCCATTTAGAAAACTTTCCTGTACAGATTTAAAAACTTCTGTTGGAAGTTCCTGTTTCGATTCTAACCACAAATGTAAGTCTTGAACAAGTCATTTAGGTTTCCCAACTTGTTCCAATGGTTGGATATCATTTCTTTTACAAGCTGTCACCTGTTCATAACTTGTCCAGGCTTTTCCTTTTCCTGACTTGTCATGGTTTAACACATCATTCAGCTTTTACTCTAGAACAGGGGTGTCAAACTCCTTTTTTACAAGGGTCAGATATGACAAAAATGTCAGTTGGTCGGGCTGGGCCATGCCTAACGAACCCAGATTGGGAGATGGCTGCCTTGGCTGACTCATGGGTTGGATAAAAACTCTCAAGGGGCCAGATCCAGCCCATGGGCCACATGTTTGACACCCCTGCTCTAGAATGTTATTCTCTCATAGTAATCTACAATCACAAAACCACTATCAGAATTTGAATGTAGACATTTTTGGGCAAGGATTATTGGCTATTGCATACCTCTGTAGAAGAACAGGATATAAATACAGTAAATAAAATAACTATTGAACTTCTTAGCTTGACATCATTTCCTGGAAAAGACATAATACTATAACTGGGTGCCACCCATTAAAGCTCTGGATGACTGCAGAGAAGATTAAAAGTCAGGACATGAAGGATCAAAGGTCCTGTACCTGATGCCACTCCAATGTTTTACCATAAAATCAGGACAGCCATACATTTTGCTACTTGCCTATGTGCCTGGGGTGAACCATTTCATGGGAATTTCTTATCACACTATTCATGGGACTACCATAGGGTTATCAAAGATGCCTCCCCCAATTCTAAGAGTCAAGGGCAGGTGCCAAGAATAAAATTATACCATGAGACATGTGCAGGGAGAAGAGAAGGAAGCACTGAGGTAGGTGAAAGCCTACTGAATACTTATTTCATGATGGGTAGCTGTGTTAGTCTGTCTGTAGCAGTAGAAAAGAGCAAGAGTCTAGTAGCACCTTAAAGACTAACAAAATTTCTGGCAGGATATGAGTTTTCATGAGTCACAGCTCTTGCTGTTTTCTACTGAATACTTAATTGTAAAACTAGATCATATTATGATGGGTAGCCATGTTAGTTTGTCTGTCGCAGTATCTGAAGAAGTGAGTGGTGACTCACGAAAGCTCATACCCTGCCAGATATTTTGTTAGTCTTTAAGGTGCTATTGGACTCTTGCACTTTTCTATCGCTAGATTACAATATATTTTCCCCCAAGAAGATATCCTAGAAAACTGAGCTACTTTCCCTCCCCCCGCAAACTCTCTCTAGTCTAGGAATGTTACCAAATATTAATCAATCTGTATCAAGAAGAACCTCCCCTCACCTTGAGA
The DNA here is from genome assembly GCF_029931775.1 of Euleptes europaea. Classification (NCBI taxonomy): domain Eukaryota; kingdom Metazoa; phylum Chordata; class Lepidosauria; order Squamata; family Sphaerodactylidae; genus Euleptes; species Euleptes europaea. The sequence continues at coordinate 52,681,890 of NC_079317.1, forward strand.
GCACTGTTAATTCTATACTGGAAAGTTTCATTCCACTCCGGGTTACTGGAGTTGTCAATAACCTGAGTTCGGTATGTAACTGGCGATGCAGTTGGCAGACGCAACTCCACATAACAATCTGCCTTGGAAACTAGAGGGGGGAAGATAGAAATGTAGCCATCAGAATATTTTTCTGTATCACCTCATTACTTTATCCACATCTAACAATCTTTTAGGATGAAGAGAAGGTACCCTTCAAAATAGACCTCCTTTAACAGCAACCATTAGTAATTATTATTCCACACAGCAAGAACACTCTCAAAATTTGCTCCAAAGAAAACTAAATAGGATTTTTTTAAGTCATTGTCTCAAAAAATCTTTACTAATTATTTTACTGGTATAAGACAACACGTTTTATATTCTGCACACAAAAAAGATCACACAATGCTCATGCGGCCGTGCTTGTCCTGTATTCATTTTCTCAGTCTTCATGCTTCATTCTGAGTCTAATAGCATTAAGGATTCATGCAGGGGAGACAGGTAGATAAACAAGCAAGACAATGATAAACTGGGGTTGGGTAGAAAGGCCTCCGGGTCAGCAGTGTTTGGCTTCCAGTTTTTAATCTCAGAATCCCTTCTTGGAAATTATGTGCTGCTTGAGCTACTAAAGAGGCAAAAGAGTTTTCACTCTTCCTCACTACACAGCCAATCAAATAAACCCAACGAAACTTGAAAGCAAAAATGAATGGATATATATTTCATGTTGTATCAAGAATACTGACTGGGTCCTTTGACCTATGTTGCATGAAAGCAGCAGACCACTCTAGGGGCTCTCATAAATCAGTTATGTCTAAGTTTTAAATAATTTAAAACCAGCCCTGATAAACGTGGCATTCATTTGAAATGCTCTTCTCTTGCTTTTTTGTGAGGGGTTTACTTTTATAGTTAACCTTTTTTAATAAGTCCAATCTTTAGAGAGAGATTTGCCTGTAAATACAAAATATAGATATTCTAGTTGTGGTGGTCTGTTTTATGGATGTTTTTATGGTGCCCAATGGCTTTTGTGTCCCTGGCTTGTTATTAATGGATTGTTTTGTTCCTATATTGATAATTTATGAGGTTTTATGGTATTTTTTTTATTTTTGGACTCTGGAAAGGCAACATATAAATTCCCTTAAAAACATATAACAAGGGAAGGCGGTTGCCTTCATATCATGCTTGTGGGCTTCTCAGAGGCATTTGGCTAGCTACTGTTGGATTCAGGATGGTAACTTAGATGGACTCTTGGTTCAATTTACGTTCATTTCCAGAAAGATGATTTTTCAATTGCATTTATAAATGTTTTCACACAAAAACCCAGTCAAGGTACTGAAAACAGTGTCTTAATAACACTAGTAAAACCACATGAAGTACACAGCACTGACATGCAGAAGAAAGCAAAAGTTCATGTATACTTACACACATCTGTTCCTTTAATGTTTCTGGCTCGAAGGATTTTCACTGTAAGGTTGTAGTAAGGGTGCTTCTCACGCTGAAAAGATAATCAACCAAGCATTAAACTTTGGGGGGGGGAAATTTGGGGGGGGAATTAAGAAAGGTAGCATAATTAGGAATATCAAGAGTTCTGTCCATTAACTGTACACTTTTATTAAATATAAATCATGAAATTAAAAATACAAGACTACAAAGAATCTAATATTTTTGTAATATTCCCATCTCCTGGGCTTATAGAACAAATTTTCACAGGCAATGGAACAATGCTTCTTTCTGGATCGCATGCTTTTTACTCAGTTTACTGAGTATTATCTGGCCCCATTAATTATTCTTCCAGGCCAGCAGCTTCTCTCTGACTGAGAAGAATGCAGTACTATATGTAAAGAAATTATTTTATACATTTTATACAATAAACCAGTCCCTGCTCTCTCTTCCAGTTTCCTGCCCTTGTCTCTAAGAGTCAAGGGCAGATGCCAAGAATAGCATTATACATGAGAGAAGCAATTTAGGACTATGCTGAACAGTAAGATGAATCCATAACCATGATGACTACCAACTTACAGTGGCCATATAATTCAAGATAAGTATAATGGTACCATAATCCTATGGCAGTGAAATCAATGTATTGTGTGTATTGATCATCCATGTCTCCCAAGCTTGCTTACTTGAAAATTAATAGGATGGTTAAACTTAAAAAGCATTCACCTTCACTTTCTTCCATGTCAGTATTCTTGCCAAAGCTGTTTTTACTTCACTCCTTTCTAAGTTGAATGATATCAGTCTCTTTATACCTTTCACATAAAACTATTGTTTGGCTATCTCAGTCACTGTGAACAGACAAATCCTGACCAGGCACTGGCTTTAGCAAACAAAATTTATTGAATGCCTGGAAATTCCTCTCCAAACTTTTAGAATTTATACCAATCAGAACTTGGGGGAGAGTCATACTCCCACTAAGGAGGAGGGAAACATACACACACAGTTTGGATCCATCTTTTCAGTCTGAATTGCACAAATTATTGTCAGTAATCTGATGCAAGGTCAACAGATCTGCTACATAGTTTTAGAAGTCTACAATCTTCCAGTAGGCTCTGTTTTCACACTAACAATAAAATGGATGTTACAAAGACAAGTCCCCAGTGTGTTATCCTCTAAAGAAAGTAATTCCTGCTTTAGGGCTACCCATGGACTTCTCACTACTTAGAAAAGTGAGAAGCAGTTAACAGTATGCATCTTATACTGTCATATCTCTGACTTCTTATTTTTACCTCTCTCTAAGCACCTGCAGTACCACTATATCCTTCCAATTATGAATGCCATGACAGTGTTAAACATGAAAACCAAAGGAACAGAATGGATTTATGGTGCAGCATTATAGTATTTTATTTAATCTTTTAAGCACTTCCCTAGTACATTGTTATAAAAATCAGCCTTTTTAGTTTGTCCGGTGTACTGATACATTCAGTGAGCTATCCTCAAGGAACTCAGTATGATTAGTTCAGAACCTATCACAATGACATTAGAAACCCATGAATTGATACATTCTGCCATCATAGATATTTAACTGATCAGAACCACAATAAGCAATAGAAACTGTAACCTACAGTAACAGTAACATGGACAGAAGGATGAACTTCCAAATAGGGATGGGAAGGTCTTCCATTAGCAGGTCCTTGAAATGTTAAGTAAATGTAAATTGAGTTGCAAATTAAAATTGTGTGTGGTTGAGTGCTGTCAAGTCGCTTCCAACTCATGGCGACCCTATGAATCAAAGTCCTCCAAAACATCCTATCTTTGACAGCCTTGCTCAGATCTTGCAAACTGAGGGCTGTGGCTTCCTTTATTGAGTCAATCCATCTCTTGTTGGGTCTTCCTCTTTTCCTGCTTCCCTTAGCTTTTCCTAGCATGACTGTCTTTTCCAGTTAAATTAAAATTAGGAAGTAGTAAGGGAAATGCACTGGCCACAAAGAATGAGCTAATGGAGGCTATGGGAGTAATCAAGGTCATGTTATGATACGTTTACTGTTAAGATCACATCAGGTCATACGGGATAAGCATTGACATTGGCAAGCTAAGCAAGACAGCTGCAGCTGTACAACTGAAGTACCGATTGACTGACTACTCTTCACCTTAAGCAATGAAGCTTAGAACTTGCTTTTGGAAGTACTACTATTTGTGAGGTTACCCACACAGATGGAAGTGGAGAAAACATAAAGGGGGATCTATATTTTTATTATTTATAAAAGTTTCCCGCATGACTTTATTCAACCCCAAACCAACCCCCCAAGCAACATACAATAGCTTTTACAAAGTGTAAACTCAGCATTCACCTCCATCCTTTTTTTTGGTTCAAAAATAGAAACATCCTGTGTAATGGCCCATTTAAATGAGACCCTGGGCACATAAAAAGCACCTGTTTATACAGGGTTCCATGGCAGTCAGTCTCATGTCATATTTTAAGAGTTAACCTATAAGCCATACAGAGTTTCACATATTAGAAACCTATTGCCCAAATGGAAGCAAGGCTGACATACAAACTCTGTACATGTAGAGGCTGGCACAGATTAAGAATCTTTTAAACATGTTGTCTGACCAGGTGGATAGATTCCTTTTGCACACGCAGCATCTTGTTTAAACCTGCATATGACTCTCTACGGATCAGCCATCATAGTTACCATGTAAACCAGTACACATCTATCATCTACAATGCAAGGAGAGATGACCAGATGCAAAAGCAGTGCATAGCCTTTAAGTCTGATCCCCATGCAAGTTTAAGCTGCGGCATGTTGAAGTTTTAAAACAGGCTTTACACAATTGTGTTTCGAACTGCATTTTATTTTTCCTGGTTTTGTTCTACTGATCAAAAAACGTTCAAACACAGAAATTCACATTAGGTGGGTTTAACTTTTATGGCTGCATTCTGAAAACAGGTGTACTGACGGAATGAAAAAGAGGGCAAATATTTGCCTTCTGACATATATACACTTTGTGAAAGTACACCTGCTCTTCAGCTTTCCCAGTAAACTTTATCTCCGTTTAAAACAGCCATATTTGTCTTCATACATGGTCACGAATACGTAACCATGGAAAGGGGGGCATTAAATATGCAACCACCATAAACCTAACAAAGAATCCAGACTAAGAATTGAGGGGGGATTAGATTTGGAGCATATTTTAATTAAACACTAACTGAAACATATTGAACATAAACCACTTTGATCTCCCTCCCTTTAATAGGGAGAAAAGGCAGGACACACAGAAAAACATCTATAACTGATAGTTCCCCCCTTAGCGGTAATCATGAGCTTTCAAAGGGGGGGGGGGAAATGACACACGGTGATAGCTAATAAAACCAAGAAGTCAGCTTTTCTGCCCCATCAGTCAATATGAATGCGCATCATGTGGGGGCTTCAACTGCCAGCTCAGAGTAATTAAAACTCTGGCTTGAGAGCAGAGCAGAAATCCGGCTTGGACTTCTCAGAGTGAACTCAGAGACAGATCTTGGGAACGTCCCGCTCCTCTATCTGAAAGGGCTGTACTTTCCCCTTCCACCAGACGACCGCAGAGGCAGCCTCCCTTTCTCCCTTGGAGCAATTGAGAGGTCGCCTCAGCCGACGGATGGTTCCGCCTCCCCGAAACCGCCCCGGCCGCCTTGGCGCTGGGGCAGCGCGCCGCCTTCAGGCGCACAGCCCAGAGGCCGTCGCCGCCCTGCGCCTGCCCGGCGGGCCAAGCCGCCGCTCGCTTCCCAGGCCCGCGTGATTACCCGCCAGTGGTAGAGGCCGGTCTCTTTCCTCTCCTTCTTCTGGAGCGCCACGGCGGCCGCGAGGGGCAGCATCCGGGACGACAGGTGGCGCAGCGCGGCCTGGCGGAACATGAGGCAGAGGCGCCCTGGCGCGCGAGCTGCGGGGAAGGGGGGAAAGGGCGCCAAGTCCTCGGGCCCCTGGAACGCTGGAGCTGGCGGAGGTGGCTGGAGTGGAGGCGCGCCGGCCGGGAGGCGGGGCTTGGAGCTCCTTGGCGTTCGTCGCTGCCTACCTGGCAAGGTCGGGTTCTCAGGTTGGGAAGGAAGCGGGAGTGTCACGACTCCAGAGGAGACAGGGCTGCAAAGGTCGTGTGGTGGTGGTGTTGTTGCTGCGTTGTTGTTGTTTTTTTAAAAAAACTCCTCTCTCCCAGCCAAGTTTGATCTGACAGCGCGGGGACAAGTGACAACTGTCCCAGTGTTGCTTTTCCTGTAAGACAGCAGCCTCCCCAGGTAGCGACCTTTCCCTTCCTGTGACATTTTTTCGCGCTGACAGAGCGTGGCGAGGTGACCGTGCGTCATTTAAAAAATAATTACATAGTGGTGCCCACGTGTGAGCTCATACAATTTCCCACATCACTTTATTCAACCCCAAACCAACCCCCCAAGCAACATACAATAGCTTTTACAAAGTGTAAACTCAGCATTCACCTCCATCCTTTTTTTTGGGTTCCAAAATAGAAACATCCTGTGTAATGGCCCATTTAAATGAGACCCTGGGCACATAAAAAGCACCTGTTTATACAGGGTTCCATGGCAGTCAGTCTCATGTCATATTTTAAGAGTTAACCTATAAGCCATACAGAGTTTCGCATATTAGAAACCTATTGCCCAAATGGAAGCAAGGCTGACATACAAACTTTGTATTGCCTTCGACAATATTTTCACACAATTAAGTTTTAAACTGTCATATGCTTCCCACCCGCGCACCCCCACTTCCCCCTTCCTTTCAACACAGCCTTTGCCATTTCGAAACGTGCAGTGAAGTTTGCGGCATTCATTTTAAAAATTCCTTCTATACCCCAGAGTGATTTGGGTTAAAGATTGTATCACAGAAATTAACTATTACAAGAAAAAAAGTGAAATTTTTAAGTTACTGGGCTCTAATTTATGCTGGAATAAAATTGGTTAGTCATCAAGGTGCCACTGAGCAGTTTAATTTTGGCACAAATTTTTTTAAAAACAAAACGCTAATCTAATGACTTTCTAAGAGGACTTGAGTATCTAATATTTTCACATGGTCTAACAAACTGAACTCAAGAGGTTTTTATAGTTAAGCAAGTTAGATGATGAAACACCATGAGCCTATAAACTACATTTCAGCATATTACCTTTAACCCACGTTTGGGTTGTTTGAAATCTGTTTGTACTCATTTTAGGATGGTCCTCTTTGAATTCAGTTGCCAGTTCAAGTAAGAAACACAGCCCCATACCAGCCTAAAACTGTAATCCTAAACACCAGTCTAAGGCTGTTTAAAATACAATGAAGACAATTCAGTATCAGTGTTAAATCATAAACGCCCTATGGTGTGACATCTTTCACCAGTACTTGATTTTTAAAACGAGAAGCACTGTAACTTAGGCCTACCTATAAGCCGCACCTGACCTGGAACCCTTTCCCCAAATGTGCTAGGACTAATTGTGGTCCTGAGAAAAGATAACACTATATAGAGCTCAATGGCTCATCATGTCACATCTCTGAGCTTTAAATAATGAAAATAGTCAAAGCTAAATACTCTTTCTCAGAGGAGTCTCACTGAAGCCACTGGAACCGTTTTGGAATAAGTAGTTTAAATTCCAGCCTGCATCAGCACAAAACCACCTGGAGATTTGGGAAGGAGGGTGCAGAGGATGTATAGTCTTTACAGCAGTTAGAACAGAGTTCTTCAACTTGGTAAATCACATCAAGATGTGATTATTTCTGAGGAATGAGTTGTACAACTAGTATGAAATCCTCATAGTTTGGAGTCAGTGAGAATTTGATTTTAAAAAGAGCTTTGAAAAAACACAATAGGTGTAATACATGGGCATCATTATAAGAGGCTAATCTTCCTACAGCAACAATTCAAGGAATGCTACAGCACCGGAAGTGCAGGAACAGTTGATTGCTGATGACAAATGCACTGGGAATATGCTGTATGACAAGAAAGGAAGTGTCTCACTAAAAATTGCTAGTATCACCCCAGAGTTCACTAAAATGCTGCAATATAGTCATAATGAACCCATGGTGAGTGCATTCCCTCACGAGTAAGCACAAGCAGTTCTCTATGATTAAGGGGAAGAGTTCCAAATAATTTGGTCTGCATGCAGATTTGCAACTAATTTATACCTTTTACTTGAATACCACTAGTAGACTGGTATATCATTTTCACAAATTTGAAAATAAATTAGACACAATGTATTTTCAAACACCTAGAAGAGTTTTGGAAAACATTTTCAAAAGTAAAAACCTTGAAAACTAGATTTACAAATCATGTAAAAAAATTAATACATTCATTCCTTGTATTCTTAATATGGACCTTAGAATTTTGAGTCACTCAAGTCCTGGCAACAAAAGAAATCCTTGTCAAAACTCAGGGTGCTGATTTAATTCTTCATTAATGTAGTAATTTATTTATTTCGAAAATGTGTAGGCTGCATCTCCAGACCTACTTGAAATACATTTCACAACTTCCAAGGACTTCTAATGTGCCTTAAACTTTGCCCTCTATTTCATCACCTCAGCATGCTGATTGCCCTAAATCAATATGCATTCCCACTGAGCCATACCTGTCCATAGTACTGAACAGAGGATGCCTTGATCATATACAGGAATTGCCTAAGGGAGAAAGGTTAGTCAGTTGTGTGTCAAGCCTTCATAAGAATTGCATGAGATATAATCTGTTATTCTAGGTTAAGTAGAAACAGTGTTGTAGTTGAGAACCTGGGCCTCACCTTTTGGAACTGTATTGTTGTTGGTGTAAATCAGATTAAATGCATCATCAAACACAAAGTGTCATTAAGGTTTTAGTATAAAGTAGGAGCCCTGTGGCGCAGAGTGGTAAGCTGCAGTACTGCAGTCCAAGCTCTGCTCATGACCTGAGTTTGATCCCGACGGATGTCGGTTTCAGGTAGCCAGATCAAGGTTGACTCAGCCTTCCATCCTTCCGAGGTCAGTGAAATGAGTACCCAGCTTGCTGGGGGTAAAGGGAAGGTGACTGGGGAAGGCACTGGCAAATCACCCCGTAAACAAAGTCTGCCTAGTAAACGTCAGGATGTGACATCACCCCATGGGTCAGGAATGACCCGGTGCTTGCACAGGGGACCTTTACCTTATAAAGTAGTACCAATACACACACATAATTTTGAAAATAAAAATATTACTTAAAAAACATAAGCAGTACAAACGTGGATTTCTCAAATCTTAATTTATTGCTTTAAATAAACCTGTTGTACAGTTAATGTCCCAGATATTGTGCAAGACTATCTGCAGGCAATTATAGCACAAGTCACATCTCTGCAAAAAGTATGTAACTAAAGTGAAGAGGCACATGGAAGCTTCACTGTGGAAAAGAAAAGTACATCTGAGAAGCTTCAACGCAGCACAGAGTTTTATTGGCAGCAGACAAGACTCAACTGTGCAGTGTCGAATGGGCTGCACAGATTATTGATTTTACACAGCTTTTTTGTTGTTAGTTACATATGTCTAAGTGGTTCAATCTTCAAGCCCCAATCTCTAGTACCTAACAAAATTATCTTAATGTACAAACAAAATCCCATGGAGTTGTATGTTCTCGTCTTCAAACAGAAAAAAATAGAAGAAATAACACAAAAAAATCTTCACAACACAAGAGCAAATCCCAAACCTGAAGATATGCTGCCCAAAATGCAGTAGATGCAACCTTGAAGATATACTTTAAATAGAAATGTCATGGAGAAAATCAGAGAAGCAACTGCCACAGAAGGCCAAGCTGTTTTACAGAAGTTCCAGTATGCATTTACATTTACAGAAGTTTCAGTATACATTTATCCTTGTGTGCCATCAAGTCAGTTGGCTATCTCAGAGAAAGGTTTTACTGTACCTTAATTTCCTCAACCTACTTGTCAGGAGACAAATGGATTTTTTTTTTTTTTGCAAAACCTAGAAATGGATTTTATGACCATCTTGCTGAATGATTACAAGTATTAATTAAAAAAAACACAGCTGGACTGGGTTGTTGAGAAAATTTCCCCATACAGGTATTCTGAACCAGCTGCTCTTACCACAAATTGTTGCTCTGACCGCTTCTGCATTCATGTGAACACTAATATACACGTGTATTATCTTCGCAGAAAAAAATGTTAACACAAAGATACTACAGCCCACAAGGGCATGTGCAAACCAGGATTTTCCAATATTAAAGTGATCTGGGTACATAAAAGCCACGGACAGCACCAGTTTGAATGGGGTATAATACACTGGAGACTGAATAGAAAAGCCTTGCATTTACAAGCATTTACAAGCAATGGCAACTCCAAAGTCTTGACCAAATGCTGAAGCAGTAAGACACACACACACACACACCTATTTTTTTCCAGGTGATAATGTTAAGGGATTGTTTTTAATTTTTGGTACAAGTGCAGATGCCTGTTCCCTGTCCCATCAGACAATCATTGTCATTTTTCATTCTGCTAGTAACAGGAACGACTATACACAGTGCAAATAGTTTGTATTTACATACTTCTCGAAAGCAAACTGAAAATGGAAAAATACATATTTGCCAATTTCAAGCATACTGTATGAGACTAGAACCCCTTGGAACTTTTTATATCAGTGATAACCACTCTGGGTACAAAGGGTAACAATTCTCTGGCAGAAGCCTACTTTCCTAACACTAGGAAGAAGGAAATCCAGGTACAGACATTCTAGAAGCACCAGCCTCCAAATGGTTGATAGAAATCTCAATACAATGCTGATTAAACTATGTCAAAATATTTTTCTATGACTGGAATATGGAATCCAACACAAAACATCTCCCATCCATCATCATCTTCATCCTTTGTCTATCCTTGGTCAATATTTCAGACTTGTCTAAAGATTACTACTGCAAGATCTGGAGTGCAATGGGTACTCATTGGTATTTTCATCCTTCCTCGTGCAGAAGTGCTGAGGATAACCTACTGGTAAGTATACTGAAGAATAGGCAGAGGCCGAGGTCTATTTTCGTACTAAGCCAATATTGGCAAAGTACAAGTAGAGTCATCTGATGAAGCGACTTTGGACTCCAGTTGTTTGAAAGCATCAGGGCTCAGAAGATTAGAGAAGCCTTTGCTTGTTAAATCACCTCCTCTCTCTCCTTCCACATAAGCATCATAGTTCATGTTATGTAGGCCAATCCTTTCAGGTGTCTGCTGTACCCACTTCTTTGGAACAGAAATAATGCACAACTACTCCAGTGGGATAGTGGGCAAAGGCACTGTGGAAAGAAGAAAGTCAGTGTATCAGTTTAAGTATAGTTATGTTATGATTTTTACACATACACTTCACAAAAAACAAAGCTTTATTTTGTTATCTTTAGAAGAGCATAGATTTAGTACATTTTAACCTCAGGAAAGTACTAATTCTATTATGTCTGTATCAAAACTCCTCTGCTACTGTTCTTAAGGTTTTGTTGCAACCTCTTTCTTGTTCTTGTGTAGTACTGTGCTCTACAGCTGTAAACATACTTTTTAATAAGCAGTTTATAGAGCATTTGGATTTTAAAAACAGCTCAGAAAGCCATCCAAATTGTCACTAAAAAAAGTTGAAGTCACATGATTATCAGGACAAAACGTGACATTAAGCACATATATCCCAAGCTGCTAGCTCTTAAATTGGCTGTATCTCCATTGTGAGATATTTTATGTATTTTACGTATTTATGAATTTTTGGTATTTTATAAGTTTATACATATTTGCTTGTGTATTTGCTTATGGCTTTGTTAATGGGCAATAAATCAAACTCAATCAATTGTGAGATCACACAATGAATTTGATACATTCTGAAACTGCCTCAGCAGCCAAACTGATTCCAACTCCATTCCAATGTTCTTCTACAGAAATCTCTGCAAAAAGCAGGTTGAATAATAATCTCTATGTTAAAGGTAGTCCCCTGTGCAAAAACCAGGTCATTACTAACCCATGGGGGTGACATCACATCATGAAGTTTACTAGGTAGACTATGTTTACGGGGTGGTTTGCCATTGCCTTCTCCAGTTGTCTACACTTTACCATCAGCAAGCTGGATATTCATTTTTACCTACCTCAGAAGGATGGAAGGCTGAGTCAACCTTGATCTGGCTACCTGCATCGGGATCGAACTCAGGTCGTGAGCAGAGCTTTGAATGTAGTACTGCAGCTTACCACTCTGCACCACGGGGTTTTCTCATTTCTATGTTACAGGCTTATTTACTTTAGGGATGCTGCCTAACCTCACAACCCAGCATTGTTTACTCAAAAATCCTGTTTTGCTTCTGTCTTTCATGAATAAATTCTCAATTCTTGAGCCATTTTCGGTTTCCTTGCAACAAATGTTTACAGTTAAATGTATACAATGTTTACCTTTTTTGTGAATGGTGTATAAACAGTGCATAACATAAATGGTACACAGTGACATAAAAGAAACAAAACCAGTCAGGGACAAGAGAAATGAAAGTAAATGAAACAAAAATTGCCACACAAAAAATACATAAAAAAACAAACATGTTTTTATGTCCACATACCTATTTCCAATCTTTTTTTTACATACACTGCAAACCTTTTCCTCTGTGATTATACATTTTACTTGCTGGTGTACAATCCGTTCCTCCTGTATCTATGGGAAAAATAAGAACAATGAGCTAAAATGTCACATACAGGCAGCTAAAATGTCACATATTGTAGATTAACATGCTTTCTGATTACCAATGATCTCTTATCATTGGAGGCAGTGCCTCACACATACCAAGTATTTGTTTTAAATCTCCCTTTGATAAGCATGAATGAAGATTAATACATACTCTCAAGAATTCAGCGTGGAGAAGGTTCTTAAGAACTTGACTGAATCGCTTCTTCTGTGCATTTTCTTCAAGGACCTTTTCCAGGAAGATTCGGATCTCACTAATTTGAGTGTTGGCTGGGAGGAGATTTATTGCCTAGATACACAACAAAAAGAAAACTAATATGATACTTGGCACTAAAGTGTTTCCCGGAATTGGTTCCAGTGGTCTTACTGCTCCTCTGAACTTTATTTTTGCACTTCTACAGCATGGCCTCAAGCAGAGAAAAAGCTTCCACTCACATACTAATGTTCCATGCTAGAAACAGATTATTTGCTGTGTAGTGCTTGTCGAAGGAGAAGGGCTATTTCATGTAGAGAAGTCTGCTTCCTCATATAGAAGCATCACAACCTGTGTACCATCCACATCACCATTCTAAACATATCCTTACTTTGGTAGTGTCCAACTTGCTGTGATGAAGCTCCAAAACCTGCAGTGCAGCCTGGAGATTAGCTTGAGGCTCCAAAAGTTCCATTTTGATTGGTCCTAAGCAGTGGACACTAGGCGGTGAAAGGTACATACGGAGCAGAGACAAGTACACCTGTATGACACAAAATAAATCACTGCTGATAATTCCTTAGTGGTTTCACATCCAAACAGCACTAACAATACTGAAAAAGGGGTGGTGGGGACAAAACCAACCAACCTACCTACTAAGATCTGGCTACTGCATCCTAAATACTGTACCTGTTTTTAATACGAGAATGTGTTGGTTTATACATGAAAACTTTGTTTTCCACTATCTTTTCTTGTTTTTAATGCAATTGTTTAATTTGGCACAAAATATATCACCCACTATGCCAATTAATGAAAAAAAATGTGTTTCTGTAGCTATGCTAGCCCTTATACTTTCTCGTCGCTGGAATTTTGTTTCTTTGGTGTTCCAGAACATGGCTTTATGTCAGCCTGTACATTCATAAATGAAGACTGAACCAGAACACATATTTTGCCTTGTTTGTAAAGCACCATTGAAAGTAGAATCCACCAAGCATATTCTTCAGTATGGATCATAGAAGAATTATGGGTAAAGAGTATTTGACAGAGCTGCAAAAATATATGCTAATACATGGGGGTAGGAGAAAAGTATATTGCTGTGTATACAAAGTAGTTTTATATAACCGAGAAACTATATACTAACCCTGGCTTGTTTCTGAGGTCCTTACGAAACCCAAATCTCGCAAGCTCATTTGTTCATAATGTCTTCTTCCGTTTGGTTTGAACACCACTAATACAATTTGTTAACATTACAAACCTGGACAACTAAGAAAAGCATATTTTGTAAAATGTGCAGCATCAATTTGAAGATGATTAAAAATAAAATACTCACATCTTTGCTGCCATCTTTGCTTCTATCATAGTGTTTGTGACAGTAACTGAAACAGTATCAACAGGAAATTCACAGTGGTCAAAACCATATGACGGTTACTTGTTCAGACATATTAGCTAACAAGTACAAGATAATGCTAAACAGCATTTGAATGTATTTTTCATTTTGCAAATGAAAACTCAAGCGTGGCAACTTATGACCATACATCAAATACAGAATACTTTCTAGACTCATTTGTTTTTAAAGGTACCTTTACCTATTTCAGGAAATTATCTACTTGTGTATCAGTCATCAATGCACTTGCTAATTCCTACTTACTTTGTTATCTGTTGACAAAACTGCTTTAGTTCTGCCACTGGAGTGGCAGAAATCACAAGATTAATATTAAATTGGTCCTCAATAAGCCAAATGAAAAGTCATGAAAGAATATTTTGCTGGCAACTCCTAAACAGCTCTCCAGCACAAATCTGAGAAACTAATCAGTACTGCAGGCACCTGCTTGACGTCCCATCTCTCACTACAAGACAGTGCAACATTTAAACTGCAGTAATGTCAGCTGAACAGTAAGCCAAGGTAAGGTGGAAATGCGAGATTGCCGCTCACACTTTATATCCTCTATGTACTAACTGCAAAGTCAGCCAAATCTGAGGATACTTAAAGCCGGTGACTGCATCTGTGAACAGGCAAGACAGATCTTTCTACAAACCTGGAAAGGGTCCCAGGTTTGCAGAAAAATGAAATAAAAATTGGGGGGAGGGGTAACAAACCCAATACTAAAAGGAGCACCTGTGGTTTTAAGCAACAGATTCTCTCACCAGCTGTTGCTAAGCAACCACAGATTCCAGGCTTGGTTCTGTCAGTAAAAGACAGGGAAGGAGCAAGAGCCTTTCCAGGGCTGTTTTGTCCTTTGAGGGAGGACTCATCTGGGCCTGGCAACCACTGGGTGACTTGATACCACCTGATTTGCATGACTCAACTAGGCCTGGCTGCTTGCTATTACAACAGCCACCCTAGGAAAGCCAGTGGTGGTGCAGTAGTTAAAGCTTCAGAGGAGGGTCTGGGAAACCCAGGTTTGAATCCCCATCTTGCTCTGGAAGCTCACCAGGTCACTTTGGGCCAGTCATATTTTCATTCTAGCCTACCTCACAGGGTTGTTTCGAGGATAAAAAGGAAAAGGGGGGAATAATGCACGCTGCTTTGGTTCCCCCTGTGGAGAAAAGTTGGGTGTAAATGAAGTAAATAAATAATATTGCTGAAGATGGGAGGCACATAAAAAAGGCAGGCTGGTGAATGGCCGAGAAGGAGAGAATGTAGGGAAAGAGGAGAGGATATGGCGGTTGCCAGGAGGGTGGAAAGAGGAAATAGTGTGAGGAGGGGGATACAGGGGATAGTGAGGTGCCACCTCACAAGTTCTTGAGGGTTCCTTATGATGCAAATGGGCCTAGCCCAGTAGCCAGCACCACACAACTGGGCCACAGTTTTCCTAGGTAGAGGTGGTTGGGATGGGGGGAGAGGGAAAGGTGAAGACGAGGGGCAAATAAATGTAGGTTGGCAGTTGAGTGGAAGGAGACAAGGAAGCAGGAAAAAGGGAGGCTATGGAGCCTTCCAGGAAAGGAAAAGAGGAAATAGTCAGAGAGTGGGAAATGAGATACCTCCAAAAGTCCTTGCAGGTTCCTGCTTCTGTGTGTTAGGCAAACACCCAAACAAGTAAGAAAGAGTGATTGAAGTAGATCAAAACAACAACATACTTTTCAGCCATTTTGGTATCCTTCAGGATGTGCACATATATGAAGAGTGCCTGTTCATGATTTCCCATCCTTCCTAGCAGCAGGGCACGTTCTTCTAGAAGGCCTGAGAGCAGGAGTACAAAACAGCAGTTATTAAACTCAATGGCAACATCACCTGGCAAAATGGTCTATGAGACCAGGTTATGAAATTTAACAAAAAAAGAATGAACTAAACAGCAGCGAGTGAGGAGAAATACTTGCCTTGGTATATCTTTCATTACATTATAGGCACAGACTCAACAGCAAACTCTGACTATACTAGAGGTCAGTGGCAGCCACATCTGTTTATTCTACTGTATACCATTTCTCAGTTACCTATACTCTTCTTCTCAACATAGAGCCATTTTGGATGTTCATCTTGACACAAAGCTATCACCTTCTGTAGACTACAGGAGACATATTTACAAAGAGCTGTTACATACAGCAGCAGATGTTCTGTTAACAGGCCAGCAGAGAGATGAATAAGAATCCTTTCATTAATTACACTTAAGAATCCGTTAAGCACCTCTCCTTTACTTGAGATTCATTGATGACATTTTCTTTGTCTGGACTCATGGCAAAGAAGCCCTTGAAAGATTTCACCAGGCTTTCAACGACTTCCACCCCACCATCAATCTAACTATGAATTAATCCAAACAAGAAATCAACTTCCTAGACACCACAGTACGGATCCACGGGGGGGACACAAGCACCACATTGTACCGGAAACCGACGGATCGACAAACGTATCTACATGCGTCCGGCCACCACCCCAACCATATCAGACAATCCATTGTCTATAGCTAAGCCCTACGCTATAGTCGCATCTGCTCCAATCCTTCAGACAGAGATACACACTTGAGAGACCTACAGCAAACATTTTTGCAACTACAATATCCTGCTGATATGGTGAGAAAGATGATTGAGAAGGCCAGAATGATACCCAGACACAACTTACTACAAGATAAGCCCAGAGAGAATGACAACAGAACACCTCTGGTTATCACCTATAGCTCCCAACTAAAACCAGTCCAACGTATTATTAAGGACCTACAACCAATGCTGGATTGTGACACTTCCCTCGCTGAGGCACTGGGGGGTGGGGGTGTCCCTTTCTTCCTTACAGACAGCCGGCTAACCTAAAACAACTTCTCACCCATGATGATAAACTACTTAACAGGAACATGGACTCTGGCACCAAGGCCTGCAACAAACCAAGGTGCCAACTTTGCCCTCATATAGATTCTAGGATCATCATCTCTGGACCCACCAATGTCAGCCATACTATCTCAGGTTCATACCCCTGCTCATCTTCTAATGTGATTTATGCCACCACATACCAGCAATGCCCTTCCACAATCTACATTGTGGAAACAAGTCAGTCTCTTAGACAAAGATTAAATGGACATAAGTCTGACATCAGAAACCAAAATATTCAAAAACCAGTGGGAGAACATTTCAACCTTCTGGGACATTCTGTTGCAGATTTAAGAGTAGCAGTTCTCTTACAAAGGAATTTCAAAGGGTGATTGGAAAGAGAAACTGCTGAATTACAGTTGATATTCAAACTAAAGACAATGCATTTACCTGGGCTGAATAAAGACCTTGCATTCACGGCTCATTACCAATGCTGATTTCTCCACACCCATCTCTCCCCTGGACATCACAGACTCTTCTGCATACCACACCTAATCCCATCACGCCTGCTATTCACATTTACATACTGTTAATATTTACATACTAATGCTTGTCTGAATTCACTCTCCTCTACTTAAAGACAGATGGATTCACATTCTAGCTGTATCTGAAGAAGTGAGCTGTGGCTCACGAAAGCTCATACACTGCCAGAAAATACTTTTGTTAGTCTTTAAGGTGCTACTGGACTCTTGCTCTTTTCTACTACTTAAGAATCCCTTTGCATTCACTGAAATAAACATAACTGACTAACACCCAGTATGAAAAGATGTCAACATTACTAAACCACCTCTTACCATCAAAGGGAAAGTCGCTGATGAGATACTCGGCATCATAGCAACTGGAAGTCTCAAGAAAGAAAAGAAGCTTGCACCGATACTCTCCTAGTTCTCCTTCCTCTTCTCCAGCCGGCACTGGTGTTTTATCTGCAAGGCAAGAAGAACAGCATCTGTTAATAACAGAATATGAGCAACACAGCAAAATTAAGTTACCTAAAAAGCCCCATTCCTACTAGACGTTATGATACAAGAGCATTTCTCTGACTGATGCTACAAAACAGCAAGGCATTTCCGGATATATAAAAAAGCCCTTTTATTTTAAAAAAATGTCTGCATAAACTAAGAAACAAAATGTAGTAACATAGAACTGTGTGTGTGTGAAGTGCCGTCAAGTCGCAGCCGACTTATGGCGACCCCTTTTTGGGGTTTTCATGGCAAGAGACTAACAGAGGTGGTTTGCCAGTGCCTTCCTCTGCATAGCAACCCTGGTAATCCTTGGTGGTCCCCCATCCAAATACTACCAGGGCTGACCCTGCTTAGCTTCTGAGATCTGACGAGATCAGGCTAGCCTGGGCCATCCAGGTCAGGGCAACATAGAACTAGCAGCCTGGAATCTACAGACTTCACCCTTCCTGAAATATGTCTTGTTTACAATCTAGTTTTACAAAGTTTGGCTTGAAGTCTGTTAAATTTTAAGTTGAAGTAGACTATGAATTACCTGGAGGAAAAGAGGTGAGATACTCTTTCATTAAGTCTTGCACTTTCTCACAGTAAAGCTGAATTAGGCAGTTGTGGAATTCTGAACCAGCCTCTTCCCAGATATCGATTATATGTTCCTGCGAATGCATGTACATATCTGATGTAAGGAAGTTGATTGCAGAAGACTCTCCTCCTTCCACCAAAATGTGATCAAAACAGACTATTTCACTTCCATCCCTTCATTTAAGCTAGAAACAACCCCCAAAATAATGATTTAAAAGAACCTCATGGACGACCCACTGACATATTACAAATTTATTGTTTTTAAATTTATAAATACAATTCATTTAACTTCGCAAATTTATCAGACATGCCTAGAGATTTGATATGCAAGAGCTACTAATCAGAACAAAGCCCTTTGCTGCAATCTGCGCTTACCAAATAAGGAATAGCCAAGCTTTTAAAGTTCTCTCGCAGGAAATTAAGAACCTTTTCACGTGGGAGGGCTTCCACCTCAGGAAGATCTTCTGTAAATATCTGTCAGACAAAAGTTGAAGTCATAGGTTGATACAAGCATATCCACAATGAAACGTTTTAATTCACAGTAGCTCCCTGAACAATCAGCAGACAGCACACTATACAACGGGAGAGAGTTGCAATCCTGTGCAAAATACATTTATTTCAAAATATTTTGCACAGGGTAAGCTCTGGGTGATTTTTATTTTTAACTGTTTGGGTCTTCAGTATGGAACATTCAACCCACCAATATACTTTTTAAGCCAACCAACGAGACTCCTCTGTAAGTCTGCATGGTGTGGAGAAGCAGTTTACTTAACCAGGGATGTCGCTACATCAAACAAAATGAGCAGGGTTTCAGAAACTGAGGAAGTAACCCAGTCCCTGGCTGATATATATCTGGACCACAGTGAAATCCTAAGCAGAGTTACACCTTTTCTAAGCCCACTGATCTCAGCGGATTTGGTGGTGATGTTGGAAAGTGCCATCAAGTCACAGCTGATTTATAGCGACCCCGTCGGTTTTCAAGGCAAGAGATATTTGGAGGTGGTTTGCCATTGCCTGCCTACTTGTGGGCTGAGAGAGTTCTGAGAGAACTCTGACTGGCCAGGGTCACCCAGCAGGCTTCATGTGGAGGAATGGGGAATCGAACCCGGTTCTCCAGATAAGTGGATTTAGAAGGGTATAAACTCTGTTTAGGATCACAATGTCAGTCAGCACAATTTGATACTATTTTACCTATGTTCAGCTAGTGATCACTGTGACAAATTAAGGAGGCATACGATTAATGTAACATACTTACTAAGGTGTTCAATGATCATACCCAGTATTTAAAATATGCCTTCATATTCTTAAAAAAAAAAAAAAAACCATTCTCCTGAAGACAAATCACCCAACATCTACAGGTAGTCAGCCTTTCCTACATCGTCAGTCTTTTCATGAGAAATGCACAACACAAGGCCAGAGATTGCTGGTGATGATCCTTTTCTCCTTTCAACTCGCCCTCACCACCACTAGCAAGTTACTCTCTATAATCTCTATTAAACATAAAATGCATGATTTAGTCATCCAAATAAAACATCCTGTGGCACTGTAAAGGCTAACAGAAGCTTTTGTGAGCCGGAGCTGTTAAAAGGTGCCCCAAAGATAACTTTGACTGCAACAGACTAACACAGCTGCTCTCTCTGGGACTTCTTTAGCAGTCATCAAAGCATCAAATAGATGGAGAATAATGGAGAAATCGATGCAGCCCCAGCCAACTTTATCTTATCAAGACAGAATTACTTGGGCTAGTTTACTATTTTGGAACTCCAAAAAACCTATTTGTTTTTGATTAATCTACTCTAAAGGAAAGGCAAGTAAGGAAAAGCGAAACAGGTTTTCAAGAAGATAAAGGAAAAAACTAACAGAAGGACCGTCCAGCTGTTACATTAGATGCTGTTGTGTAAACTTGCTACATGTGTAACAGAGGCGTGCAATTCAATGTTAAGGGACATCTTCCAATGAACTAATGAGAGAAACCCTCACGGTAGGCCCAATGTTTCATTCAACCCATTCTGCAGATTTGTTTAGGAGCTTTGGGGGGGAGGATGTATGTGGCAGTAGGGTTGAAACTGCCCCAGCTGTTAGAAAAACATGCCACATGGGAACAGTTGCCAATTTAAAGTGGATTCCAGGTTGAGCTCGCAACATTACTTCATTTATACCCCACTTTTCTCAACAAGGAGGACCCAAAGCAGCTTACATCATTCTCATGTCCTCTATTTTATCCTCAATAATAACCCTCTGAGCCCTGACCTGGATGGCCCAGGCTAGCCTAATCTCGTCAGATCTCAGAAGCTAAGCAGGGTCAGCCCTGGTTAGTATTTGGATGGGAGACCACCAAGGAATACCAGGGTTGCTGTGCAGAGGAAGGCATGGGCAAACCACCTGTTAGTCTCTTGCCATGAAAACCCCAAAAGGGGTTGCCATAAGTCGGCTGTGACTTGACACCACTTTACACACACACACACCACAACCCTCTGAAACATGTTAAGCAAAGTGTGAGTTCAGTTGGCCCAAAGTCACCAAGCAATCTGCCATGAAAAAGTGGGGATTTGAACCATCTTCCAGAGGCTAGTCCAATGATCTAACCACTACACTACACCACACCTTCAATATGTTCAAACTGACCAAGGCAAAATGCTACTGCAGCCTACTTAGTTCCATTTGCTTTCAGAATAACAAATGGGAAGACCTTAATGCTTTGGCTTCTTTTATTTTCAAATATTAGCAAGTGTACTTACTTTCAGTCCATCTTCAGGGAAGTCTCTAAGCACCCAAACAGAATAGGCAAATATTAAGTTCAAGTTCTCCGCGCCTGGAACAAGAAACAAAACAGACGGCAACTTAAGAACCGGTTTTCATGAACAGAGCAAGATGCACATGACAGCTTGGCACATCCCCATATGCATTCCCTATACACTGACTGGAGTTTGGCTGGATATACTGCAGAGTGCACTAAAAATTCTCCATTGAATTGGGCCTGGAAACATGTAGCTAAAGGGTCTTTTAGGGCTTTTAATTCAAAGCCCTAAAAAGACCTAGAGCACCTCAGAAAGTTCCTTCAGCCATACAAGCATCATCACCTTATGAGATGTGAAATCTGAAGAAGGAAGCAAAGGAAGGGAGGTTAGTGGCTTCAGAAGGCAGGGTCCAATGCAACACGATGACTTAGATCCACCAGAGGCTGGGTTGATGGCTATAGCTGCTGTTTTATCCAACAAAGTGAAAACCAGATCTAGATTCTAATTTTATGAAATCAATTAATCTGGATATAATTACCAACAATAACTTGTAAGCAAGTTTTAACAGTTTTTATGAGCTGCCTTGTCTGGAGAGTGGAAATAAGATTTAGAGGTTAACTTCACTCACCCAAATGTTGCAAGTACTGCACTGTCCTCTCGTGGCCCTTCAAAGGTGAGTTGGCTTTCTTTGACTGATCCACTAGCACCTGCAAAGCTTTAGCAAAACAGAAGAAAGCACCATGGAGATCATCCCTTAGGTTAAGCGGCTTCCTGACTTTCCTCAAGACTAATGTTCCTTAACTAACACAAAACAAAAATGTTTACCACCAGCACAAACTAGAGGCGGTCGGTTTCCCTCTGTGCTGAAACACAACTCATTCAGTAAGGAACAACCACACTTAATTAAAAAGTTGAAGACCTATGCAGTATCATTTCCACGCTACCGCCAAACATTTATATCCAAGTCTGGTCATTAACACTGTTTTTGTGATGAAGCAAAAGCTCACATGGGAGCGGGGGAAATTCTGTCAATTCTCATTTCATGCTCAAGCACCACCACAGCCCATACAGGTAAAGGGCAACCTGAACTTCAGAAGGAGTAGCAGCACAGAAGGCTGCAAGAGAAAGGCAATGTCCATGGCCAGCGCCTGGCCCAAACCTCTGCTCCCACCCACCAGATATCACACAGCTCTCCCCGCACCCAGTTAATGCTGCAGAGGCCAGGTAACAGCTTGCATTTTACCTGGGGTCGGCAAGAGCCCAGAGACGCGGAGAGCAGGAGGAAGCCATGCCACTCAACAGTGGCATGCCCAGCACCTCCCCGTGAGCCAGGGCGACGTCAGTGTCCCTGCAGCTGATGGCGCTGATGGGCGTGGCAGCTGGCAGACCCGCTGGCACCAAGGGAGGAGCCCCCATGGAGCCCAGCATCATCGGGAAGGGCAGCCGTCCTTCAAGGAAGTCCTGAAGGAGTGCTGGCTTCTTGCCGTTCCTCCGCAGCCCGAGGGCAGAGTTGGAGTGAGTCAGGCCTGGTTAGGGGCTGGGTCAGAGCCCAGTAGAGATAGGCAGGGTTGGGAAACCATGGGGAAATGGAGGGGGAAGGAGGGAAGAGCGTGGTAAGAGAGGGAGCCACCTGGAATTGGCCAACAGCAGCAGAGGGAGGTGGGGAGAAGCCAGGGACAGGTCTAGGGATGGAAGGGCGGAGTGGTTGGCCCTATAAAGAAGGGTCAGCAAGGCACGTTGGGGAGGACAGCAGAGGACGGGGCCACTCCAACACTTGTGGGATGGCTAGCCATAGCAAAGGAGAGGAGGGACGTCTTGTTCCCCTCTTGCATCTGAGGCCTACTGGAGAAACAAAGAAGCTAAAGGATGCAATGGCAGAGGGCAGCACCGCTCAGATGGAGGGGCATGAGCACCATAGGCAACTTGTTCCATTTGTAGAAGTCTTGGATCCAAACCACCACTTACCTTTGTCATGCAGACCTTTCTTCTCATACAGTATGATCAGCTCACTGTATTTGTGGGCTTTCTTGAGCACAAGCTCACTTTCCTCTATGTGGCAGTGATTGTTCTCCAGGCGCAACAGTGGTGCCACTAGGGCTACGTTGGTCTGCCAGTAGAGAGCAGTAATTTAAGGGAATCAAAAACAGCTCATCATGTACCAAAAAAACCCACTAAACTGCAAATCAAGGAAAAGAAGGTATTTACGCCAACAAAATATTAATTAGGAGATTTAATATAAAACCTTTCAATAAGCAGAAGAGGGTTATACATTTAAGTGAGGATCAAAGCAAAAAACAAAGCTGAAAATAAAATGGCAGAGTCAAAGCAACCGAGTTTTGTGGCACCACCATACAGACTAACAATATTGTGTTCCAACATAAAGCTTTCATGAGACAAAGCCCACTTCTGAAGTGTTTGGCTCTGGTCCATGAAAACATATGCTGGAATAAAATTTTGTTAACTTTTGAAGGCGCCATGAAACTCTTGCTTATTTTTGCTGCAACAGAGTGACAAGGCTAACACTCTGGAATTATCTTCACTTGTGTGTGTGTTATGTGTTAAGTGCCATCAAGTCGCTTCTGACTCATGGCGACCCTATGAATCAAAGTCCTCCAAAATGTCCTATCTTTGACAGCCTTGCTCAGATCTTGCAAATTGAGGGCTGTGGCTTCCTTTATTGAGTCAATCCATCTCTTGTTGGGTCTTCCTCTTTTCCTGCTGCCCTCAGCTTTTCCTAGCATGACTGTCTTTTCCAGTGACTCTTGTTTTCACTTACAGACACATAAAATGAGATCTCAAGGAACTGTGAGGGAACCTGGCTTCCTCCTGGCACGGAGGTGGCCAAAAACGCATAAAACCCGCTGAAACCTGACTCACTTTTCTCTCATTCTGTCCCCCCCACACACTTCAGGATGCCGGTCTGCTTTTTAATTACATTATTATTAAAAAGTGTTGCATGAGAGTATTTATCTGTTCATTCATTGCCTTATTAATTAAAAAGGAAACTTTTAAGCGCAAATGCTCTGCTGATGTGGGGAGAGGAACATTAGTTCCTGTTGACATCATGGAAGGATCAGTTAATCAGCAATGAGCACAGCTAGTTTCTTCCTCAAAACTTATGGAATTATTTTGTCCCCCCTTTTTCCCCCATGATAAAGAAATGTATGTTTGGGTCAACTGTAAGGACAGCCCTTCTAGAGCAACCTCACTGTTCAGTCCTTAGTCTTACAGTCTCTTACAGAGACTTAGTCTCTGTAAACTCACAGAGGACCTTAAACTCAATTTAATTTTTTGATACCATTCCTAATGCTTGACATGCAGCAGAGGCCCGTCTACCAGAAGCAGAGCACTCACATGGAGATAGCATTTCAACAGGGTTGTGTCAATGATCTGCAGCAGCTTCTTCTTGGATTTGATGGTGGGGATGCCATCCATGAGGGGTGAAGTGCTGGACTGATGGTCTGAGTCATTCAGTTTCTTCACCAACTGACTTCTTTTCTGAAGACATTCAGAGTCAGAGTCAAGAGGAGCAAATGTCAAACCTCTCCTATATTGACTTAGAAAGGGGGGTTGCTACTGCAGCCTTGTTACTCAAATGTATTTGCTTATTCACTCTGGCCTCTCCCATTTCTTTCAATTAGTTTGTCAGCCTTGTCCCCTCCCCTTTTATTATCTCCTCCCACTGTCAAATCTAAATTATAAACTCTTTGGGGAAGAGATGTGTCTTGTGCTGTACGAACAGCAGCAGCAAGTAATCAAACAGATGAGGTAGCAACCAAGACAGCGATTTATTTTAAAGAATGTCCATGTGAATATTTTGACACCTCATCAGATCAACGTTCACCACCTATCGGTTCACCTAACATTTATAAAGAATGTCCAGTAAGATGCAGTCTCATTACTGACCAATGACATATAATTCACATAAACAGCCACTACCAACAGCAGGATGTCCACCGTAGGTGTTGACTTCTTACCTGAGTTAAGTAATCTATAAGTGCCAAATGTGCTTTCTCCAGTTCTGCTGGAGAGAGAATGGGCACAGGATTGGGATATTGGAGCTGTTTCTTGTAATCACTAGGCAATAGTTCAGGATACAGTCCCATCACGTGTGTAGGATCTAAACAAAATACACAATTTAAGACGTTTGTAGTTCTGTTCCCAGAGAAATAATGTTTCCTCTGAGATCAAGGCCTCTGAGAGTATTAATTAAGGAATCCTGCATCTCACCATCCTAACAATGATATGCATATCCTGTCCTTACATGGAGCCCTCGGTAATCTCCTGTCCATAATGCTAACCAGGTCCATGCCCACAGCGCTTCAGCAAAGATATAGAATCTGGTGTTCTCAAACAAGCCAGCACTTACAGAGCATTTGCACTTATACTTTACCAGGCCAGCAATTTCACTTTTGAAACTTCAATATGAACAATTAAAGAGTCCAGGCATTCTGAGAACTCACTTTATATACAAGTTCAACATTGGAATTCAGAGGTTACTATCATCTCCCATACCCACCCTCCTTCAAATCCAAGCTAGTTACCTGTCCCAAGCTTAGCAAAGACCTGCATAGATTCATCAAAGCGTTTTTGGCAAAAGAGATTGAAGGCATAGAGATTCTTAATATGATGGATCTGCTGTTGCTTTTCATTATCGGAGTCATCTTTCATATCCTAACAAGTATAAAGATAAGAAAAATATTTCGGTCAAATGCAATTAAGAAACATTAACAGGGAATTTTTAAATAAGATAGCTTGATTATTAAATCAGAGAATGAGATAAAAGAGCGCAAATATGTATGCTCTTGAACACCACATGTTATTTTGAACACAGAACTAGCAAAAAAGCAGGCAGAGAAGCCAAGAAAAGAAAGGGAAGTACATATCATAAAAAAGAAAGGGAACTACGTATCATAAGACAGACATCATTCTCTTTAAGGCACCAAGCAAAATTACTAGAGGAGCAGCTGAAGAATCATGTTCACTTATTGACACAAATGAGGAAAGCAGAAGAAGCAATTGTTAGTACAATTGTGAAGGTTAAGTCACGTAGGCGAGTAACTTCACAGTACAAGGAGGAAACACTGACATGACTCTTGTACAAAGGCATCAAAATAAATGGTTCACAGAGTACATCTGTGGCCCGTACAACATTTGTGGAATCACAAAATACCACTAATTTGAAACAGAAATGAAGACCTCCTGCTGCTTTGAATATAGTGCTCAAACAGGATACCTTTGTTTTGTATCGTTTTGTATCCTGCATAAATTAACTACTCATAAACCGTGTTAAGAAGAGTATAGAATATATCTATAACCTCCACTTAATATCCACTCCTTACTCTATTTCTGTACTATTAGTTTGTACAGTATTTAGTCAAATGCAAGACTAGGGGTTTTTTTTCCTCTCAGGTATGCCAGTAAAAAGAAGAGGGGGAGCCATCTTATTTTCCCCTTAGAACAGGGGTAGGGAACATCAGGCCCGGGGGGGGGGGCGTTTATGGCCTGCAAAATTATTTGGTCTTGTCCTTCCTGGGTCCTGGCAGATCTCTAGCTCAGAAGGATATAAGACTGGTGATGCACAACCTCCCGCATACAGGAATAGTGTCTATTCAAGGCGAATGTGAGTTTGTTTTGCCTAGAAAATGAACCTTTTCCCCCCCTTGCAGAAGAGTCATTAGCTATGGAGCTGCTAGGACCGCCCAAGAAACTGTGTTAACCCTTTCCCACCCGGGCCATGGAGAAACGTATTCCCTCTGTACTACAAGAGGGCTGTGGGCAGAAGTGGCAACAGTGGAGGGGTTAAAGGGGGCAGGGCCAGAATGCGTGGAGGGGGGGCGAGTTCTTAGCCAGTGTGTCCTCATTTCACCCCTGCAGGCGGAGGTAGCAGGAGCCAGCTATAGAATCCGGACCCGACCATGCGGAGCAGGAGCAACTCCGGCGTGTGGTTGGACGGCTACAACCAGATGGTGCAACAGACCATCCTGTGCCACCAGGTGGGCGAGTGTGCCACTGGTTGGATGCCTGCCCGCTTGCCCGCACGGGGGGGGGGTCATTTGGGGCAGCTGCCTGTTTGGGGCTTGGTCAGCTAATTTTTACATTGATAATTTGTATGGCCCACGAATGATGTTATAAATATCCAAATGGCCCTTGGCGGAAAAAAGGTTCCCCACCCCTGCCTTAGAAGGTATGGTTATGTCCAGTAATATGTGTTTCTGTATATATAACATGGAGATGTTATATATATTTAGGATCATCTTCCTTTCAAGTAAATACCATATGTCACCCATTAGGCTCTGACTGATGTATAATATTCCAACGTGGTTCAGATGACTTTACTGCAGCAAACCTACCTCTAGACAGAATATCTTGTCAAGTGCTAGAAAATTCTTTTGCAGGGATAAGAGCTGCAAAATCTCCAAACTTTGCTATTCTACATAAGCAGTCCCCACACAACTATAGTCAGAGCGATACAGATTATAGCTTGTTGTGAGGTGTTCAAATTTGAATGCTGTTTACATGCAAACACCCTACTATTATTGGGGTGCTCTCTCAAGTGCAAACTGCCCGCAGGCTTACCTACAGTTATTTGTTAAGTCAGCAGAGATGTGGTCAGGGCTAAGCAAGGATCCAATTTAGCCCAGGACCTGAAACCGTATTCAAAACATAACTTTGAAATAGGGTTAAGCAGGAAGCCTGATTAGCTGTAGCTTTTGTTAACACCGTTGCTGATGTAGAAGCTAACTTTGGTTAAGCCTGGCAGCAGTGATGGCTTGGATCAAGTGATCCTGCGGCCTGCTCTTGAGAGTTTAACCTTAAGTAACTGGCAACATTCTGTCTAGAATGGTCCAAATGCCTTTGTTTTTTTGTTAACAACACCTTCACTACATGCCATCTCACAATTACTGCACCACAAAGAGAAAAGTGACCTGTGTGATGCTCAAAAATATATATATGCCACTGTAAATGTAACCAATATATGGTAACCAAACTGCATGTGATAGATAGGGATTTACAACATTAAACCTGGAAAAGTGGCCACTGACAGCATCACCTTGAACACAAGCTATATTTAGACCAATGTTGCAGAGCATCTGAATGCCACTGAGTAGCCATACACTCTTCTCTTTCTCCAAAATAAACTTTATATAAACAGGATTGTGCCACAATCCTGCGATTAAGAGCATATAGAACGATGTACGCTAGAAATTCAGTAACAGAATCCAGAACCAAATCCAAGTCATGATGACAGTAAAATCTAGATTTATGCAACTGTCGCGAGAATTTTTTTGTATTGAACATTAGTTCATATTAAAAATATTAGTTTATATTAAATGAGTTTGGGTTAAAAATAACCACACTTATATCTTAATATTATAACCTATAGCCACACGAAGACCTGACTTTTTAGCTGACCCCAGTTTCCAATTTAGGGCCTCTGATCTTAAAGGAAATTGCAGGCTAGGAGCTAGGTTACCCAAAAGAAAACACACCAGGATGCTTGTAATTGTTTAAGGAGAGAACGGACATTTGGTCCGGCAGCAATCTATCTGCTAAATTGGGGGAACTTGTCACAAACAAATTGTCAGAGACTCTGTTGAAAATAACATTCTGGGAACAGAAAGCTTCAAAGGAAAAACATGGCAAGCCTATCTCCAGGAAAACATGAAAAGAGGGCTGTTGTAAAAATCTTTCTCCCACAGTTTTACCTATAAAAGAGCCTCCCAAAATCCTGGTATTTTGTCATTCTAGGGAAAGAGATCAGGCTTCCCAGTTGTTGCCATCTCTCTCTCTCTGGAATTGACCCAGAGGCCTCTGTAATTGTTTGTCTGTAATTGTTTGTCTTGCATGTGTGTAAGTTTTGTTATATTCTGTCATATATATATATTCAGTTAAGTACTGTTTTTTCTCTTTGCTTTATATTTCCTTTTTAGTATAATAAAGCTGCATGATTTACTTTATCTGTTCTGTGTGCTGTGTAAGAATGTTTCTCCAGATCTCTCTGGGTTGCTTGTTGGTAAGTGAAGCAGGCAGAGAACCATGCACAACGAACTAAGGTTTTTGCTAAGCTTTGGTGAGTAGGCTAGCAGAGATTTTCCATTTACATCAAGGACCGAGGGAGAGGGCAAAGGGAAAATTCTTCCAACAGCAACATCTGAAGGGCCAAAGGAAAGAGGATTTAAACTCATGGGTCCCGCAATAGTGTTTAGAGGCAGTTTACAGAGGTGAACAATCAATACAGACACAGATCGTCTCCAACCCACCACTTACTGCCAACTGCAGAGCCAATTCAAACTGCTTATCTTGGAGAAGCTGCTGAATTTGAGTTGCAATGGAAACTGGAATAAGTCGCCAAACAAAATGATTGCTGGCCACATACACAATATTTGTACTGGAAAAAAGAAGACGAAAAGACCACTTAGCAACATTCCATAATAAAATGGAAGATGTACACTCCACAGATATTTAAAAGATTAAGAAGTCAAACATGGCTGATTTGGTATAGAAATGTACACACGGCAACACAGTTCACAAGGATAGAAAGGCAACTAAAATAAAATAATCATACCCTCCTGAAGTAATGAACCGTGGCCTCTGCAGCTCTATACTCTGTACCAGGAGACGGGGCTCATAAGTACGAATCTCTACATACCTTGGCAGTACTGCCACAATATATGGAGGTTGATGCTCTGTTTAAGAAATGCAACAATCAGCAACAGTATATGGTAGTGGATCAATGTCCCCTATAGCTATGTTCGCAAATGTTAAATTGCTTCCATAAAAATTACTTTAGCCTTTGCTCTGCTTGTTGCTGTAAACGGTTGTGACTTTTGATTGTGCACTAAAAGCACTTTACCAAAGTAGTTTTATGTCCACTTTAATTAAAGGAAAACCAAAGCACAGAAGGTGAATTTAAACTACACCATCCGTAATAGAAGTGAACGGCAGTCACATTTCCATATTGTCTATTACACAGAACAATGAGAAGTTAATACTGTTTGTCAAGCCAATTTAAGTTGCTTGACTCACATGAGATTGTTATGGGAGAGGGCAGTTGCCTTTGGATTAAGTGAGTATGAAGAACTAGATAATTACCCATGGCTATTGGGATATCAGTCCAGTTCAAGGCACATTTCTGTGTACACATCCCTTCTTCATTTAGCACAACAGTTAGATCATCTTGGCCTACAGCAACTTTGCCACCAGCCAAAGGGGCTACTAGTGGCTCAAGCTGCTTTCCTGTGGGGAAGAGTTCTTTGATGGATCCTTTTCCATCCACCTGTGAAAGAAAATCACAATTCATCATACCAGCTGAACAAACCACCACCACCACAGAACAGCTCTTGATAGTGCAAAATATGTGTCCTCACCCCCAGTAACCCACACACAAATATTACTTGACTACAGCTTTTAGAAGTGAACGTTAAAATGAACCTCTGGATTCAGGAGCAGAATGCTAGCAAGTATCAGTTGTTGTGAGGCAACAATCTTCTTGTCTTGCTGGTGGATTTCCCAGGGATGTCTAGTTAGCCACTGCAGGTAACTGCAGGATGCTAGAATAGATGAAACACGCAGTAGGGCTCTTCTCATGTTATTATGAGCTAAAAAACTGTACATTTGACATCTACCTGCTTTCTGGGAACACCCAATCATGAACAACTCACAAGGGCTATAATAAGGCCATCATGTGGAAAGTGCCATCAAGTCAGTCAACTTATGGCAACCCTGTACAGTTTTCAAGGCTCAAATGAACTGAGGTAGTTTGCCATTACCTGCCTCTTCATAGCAACCATGGACTTCTTCGGTTGTCTTCCATCCAAGTACTAACCACAGTTGACCCAGCTTAGCTTCCTAGATCTAATGAGATCAGGCCAACCTGGGTCATCCAGGTCATCATTCTGAACTGCATTTAGGTAATTCATGCCTTTCTCCGAAAAAACAACATTTCTTTCTCTTGAAAAGTTCAAAATCTTGTTCTTACCCTTATTATATAGTAGTCCCTCTTGAAACCCACACAGATAGAATTTTTACACCATGCCATTGACTTGGGTACATCTGGCACACTTAAGTCGCCCTGTACAGCAAAGATAGGAAAAAAGCCTTTTTGACTGTCATTGGGATTTTCAGCACTGTACATCACTGTGGTAGCTTGTCCTATATACTCAAAACATGCATATGGCAGAATTCCTTGCCCAAGCTTCCATTTTAGTCATCTCTCCCAAAGCAATCTTGATAACAAAAAATTAAACATAATGATGTTTGAGATCTACTCTTTAAACAAAAAACAGGAACACTTAAGATTCTTAAGTTGTTTTCTAAGGGTTTCCTATCTGGGGTCAATTCTAACATTTTTTTCCTCTCTAGAGAAGAAGCAACAGGTGAAAAAATATTAAATGGGAAGGCAAAACCAATCATAGCTTTTCATTATTTATGCAATCAAAAGCTTGGCTGTACTGTATGACACAGATGTTGTTCTGAAATTCTCCCATATGCTCCAACCTACTCCCAAACAAACCTACCTGCCACATTAAGATCTTCCTTGGAGACCCTTGTTTCTCCACTATATAGGAGGTACAGTTTCTCCACTATATAGGAGGTACAGTTTGTGGCTAAGTGGCACTGGGCTTTCTCAACACCAGTGACAAGACTATGGAACTCTTCTCTTTATATATTTAGGAACAAGGTAAAGATGGTGCTTTTTAGGACGGCTCCTGAGGACTAGAGACTCTCTTGCTGCTTCTGCTTTTCAATTTGTGGTTCATTTCTGCCTCTTCTTGTTATGTTACTGGCTTATGTGTTGCTCTCTCTCTATATATATATATATGTATGTGTGTGTGTGTGTGTGCGCTCACATTTTTAACCAATATAGTTTGTTTTAATTGACAGTTGGTAGCTGCCTTGGCAATTTTGTGAAACTAAAGGGTGGGATAGAAATATTATAATAATTTCAACAAATAAATAAGGAACAGCTGTTCCCTGTGAGTTGCTACCTGACATTAGCCTAACTCCTAACCTGCAGTTGAACCTGAATTACTTTACACGTAGTTGGTCTTGCTCCATTGCTGCATGCTGCACAACTCTAAAACTGAAGCTAAAAGTAGCTAGCATTAAAAACAAAGAGAAGTTTCTTCTTATGTCAAGAGGGAACCTAGGACTAAACTCACCTGCAGTTCATAGAATTCTCTGTCTTTCCAATAATAGAGCTGTAGCTTCTTTTTCACCGCTACGCACATCCTCAGGACTTCTTCTCCCGTATCAGAGTACTGTGAAACAAAATAGAGTCTAGGTATTAATGTTGGAAGGCTAGCTGTACTCAGAGCCAAAACACTACAAACAGCACCCTAATACTGTTACCAGAGTCTTCCTATTATATTATTTTGCCTATGTTATTTGGCATCTAACATTCAGTGTTTTCAGAAATGGGAATTTTTTTGCAAGGAGCTGAGAAGTAACAGGACAAGACATGGCAGCAATCTTCCAGCTCTGCACTATATCTACGTAAGTCCCTGACTGATAGTAAACATGAGCTGCAACAGTAAGTGGCAACATAAAGAGCAACAAATAAACAAAGAGACACCTCAAGGAAGTGTCTTCCTGGCCTCGTCAATAGGGTTGCCAAGTCCCTCTTCGCCACCAGTGGGAGGTTTTTGGGGTGGAGCCTCAGGAGGGTGGGGTTTGGAGAGGGGAGGAATTTCAATGTCATAGAGTCCAATGGCCAAAGCAGCCATTTTCTCCAGGTGAACTGATCTCTATTGGCTGGAGATCAGTTGTAATAGCAGGAGATCTCCAGCTAGTACCTGGAGGTTGGCAACCCTACTCATCAACTGGCTGCCAACTGTCATCCCCAGTAGCCTTAGAAACAACCAAGAGAAAAACAGGTTGGCCACAGACCACAGTGGAAAGCGCCTATTCCAGTCTGCTTCTAGCTCTTCCTCCTAGGATACCGAGGTTTTTGACTTCACTGGCCTATACAGAGGTCAGCTGGGAATGCAAATGAGCTAAATGTTTGATGCCTGATTAGGCCGCTTTCACAAAACTGTAATTGTGGTGTGATCTTGTTCCAAGCCAGGATAGATTCAAGCCCCCCACGCCCCCATGCAGAAACTGCCATTAATGACAAGAAGTATAGGACTCATTCATTGTAAAATCTTTTCCCAAAGTTTGAGTTAAAGATGTAATTAACAATCTACATCTTATCTGTTTCATTTTCATTTCACACGATCAAGTTCTCAAACGGCTGTCAAAGTCAGGACCCCTTTCAGGACTGGAATATACTCAGGTCCTCCTCTTGTACTTGCCTGCAGGTCACAGGTGAAGAGAGTTGCTCCCTTAGCCTTGGAAACTACTGTGATCTGTTGAAATGTCAACAGATCATGAACATAAATGCTGTTTTCTGTTTGGGGGAAAAACAGCAAAATTATCGTTGCACCATAAAAGAATTAAGTCAAAATTCCTTCACCTCTCTCAAGCCACTTTCAAAGTTGAAAACAGACAACAAATGTTTTCAATAAATAGACAGACAATTAAGATTTCTTTAACCCAAAGGGTGTATAAGATGTAATGGTGCAAACATTTCTTACTGCCTCGCTGATTCCAAGGTAACTGCTGAAAAATTTATTTATACCACAGTTTTCTTCCCAATGGGCACCCAAAGCAGCTTATTACATTGTTTCCTCCTCCTACATTTCCTCCTCACACAACAATCACTCTGTGAGATAGGTTATGCCAAAAGTGCGTGACTGGCCCAAGGTTACTCAGCAAGGTTTCATGGCAGAATACGGATACAAAGCTGCATCCCCAGAGCCTGGTCTTACACTCTACCCACTACACAGTCTCTCAAAAATGTTGCTAAATTGTTCAGTTGCCCAAGAGTATAATTGTTGGCGGGCTAAATGATGAAAAAGTGCTATGAACTGCTAGACAAATTTATCAGCAAAAAGATATAATTTAAGAACTTTTTAAAAAAGTTATTGAATAATATAGCTATATCAGGGTCAAAAATGTTCCACTTATGTTGAAAGAAAGGACAACATAAGTTAAACAGATCAAGGAAAATCATGCTCAGCTGACTAAATGACTCCTTGCCTCAGAATAGAAGTATCTCAAAACTCAAATAGTTATTTCACTTACCTAACAAACTAACCAAAATTTTGAACTGGGGCACAACATGAATCTAAAAAAAGAGATAATATTGTAAATGATTTGCATTCAAAGCTTTGCTAAAAACTAAATTTACTTATCGAAACAAGGGACTCAAACCAGGGGTGCATCTGATCACTATGCAGGCTACCTTCCTCCAGCGAAGTGACTCTACGCTGATAGCAATGAACTATGTGATGAAGCAATCAGAGAAGTGGGTTGGGAAAATTTACAAACCACAAAGTTCCATTATTTTTCCCCAAGGGGAAATACTTCTCCCTTGGCAGAGGGCCTTCTTTTCCCCAAAACTGTAAAGAGACCTACATCTTGTATCTATTGGAGACACACTGGAATGGACAACTAGCTTGGAAGGAAAGTGTTTGAAAAATTTCACTGCACCCCTCCACCAGTTCTCCCCTCAATCTGAGACCACCCACAGATATTTTATTTAATAAAAGGGAGGGAAGGGTCACCAAATTGCATAAAGTGTGCTGTTCCACACCCAAGACAGCTCTCTGTTATTTAATGCTGGCTTTTCTTGCAGCGTTAAGAGCCCCGTGGTGCAGAGTGGTAAGCTGTAGTACTGCAGCCCAAGCTCTGCTCACAACCTGAGTTCAATCCCAATGGAAGTTGGTTTCAGGTAGCCGGCTCAAGGTTGACTCAGCCTTCCATCATTCCAAGGTCGGTAAAATGAGTACCCAGCTTGCTGGGGGTAAAGGGAAGATGACTGGGGAAGGCACTGGCAAACCACCAAGCAAACAAAGTCTGCCTAGTAAACGTCGGGATGTGACGTCACCCCATGGGTCAGGAATGACGTGGTGCTTCACAGGGGACAACCCTTACCTTACTTTCTTGCAGCAATTATAACAAGAACACACTTAGCAGCTATTATAATCGTCAGCTGATTCCAGTCAAAATGATTTCTGGCCTTCATGTAAATACTTCCTATGCAAGAATCTTACCTGTACCGAAAGCTACAACACCCACCTGTTGAATCTTCTTTGAGAAGTTCTTATGTGATTTCTCCAATTTCACTTCAAACCTGTTGCAACCTACCAAACAGCAAAGAGAATTTAGAGCAAACATACTTTTCAAATTTACGTCATACACATTTTTTTTTAAATCAGCCAAAACAAAATTCCCTGCAAAGTTCTTTTATCAGTTTAGAGGAGCTGCAAAGTTCTTTTATCAGTTCAGAGGAGCTGCAAGTCTCACAGGTCCACCTGAGGATTATAAGAAATTGAGCAATTGCACATTACAGCACCAGTAAACCAGACCACAGCCTTGTGATCTCATGGGTTAATTTAACAAAAGGTTTAAAAAAAAAAAAAAACTAGGGAAAAAAGCCCCCAGCACCCTTTATCTAGGCCAAATACTAGCAAATCCAATCTCTACAAAGCACAAATAAAAACACTTCACCACAAGGGTTTAGAGGAGGTTGATGGATACAAACTTACAGCCACTGTCTGATGTCGTAACCTCTCCTGACGTTGATGCAAAAAGGGGGAGAAATTTACCAAGTGAGACAAGAACAACTCAAAACCAGCATGACTTGTCCGGCACAGACAGGCTAAAGTGATAAAAATTCATTCCATCTTGGGTTTCTCAAAGAATCTAGCCACCCTACAAAATCAAAGCAATGAGGTCTCTCTAAGGAGGCAATGGGATTGTCCAAAAGAGGAATGAACAGAACCTCAACCTCACTCTCCATTTTTGTAACTTGTCTAAGGAAGAACTTACAATGTCGCTACCCAGCTGGAGCCCAACAAGCTCTCTTTCATCAGTGATAATCATTAGTTACATCTTCAACCAACCTGAAACTTAATTATGTGCCACTGCATTTGCGTACATTCACCCTTGTCTCTCCCCTTCTTCCACTTTCTTTCCTGCCTTTGCCTCTCCCTTGTTATCTCCCCGGCCTCCTTTTCAAAATATAAGCTATACAGTTATACAGTTTGGTGAAGGAATCCGTGAAAGTAATCCACAATGTAAAACTGTATGTTGCCATATACCAAAAAGAGTTCATTTTTAGTGATTTTTCAGTACAAAGTAATCTGCAATTTTATTATGTGGGGATGACTCCATGAGATCATTTTATTGACACGGAGAAGAAAAGTCACTTCAAGTAGGCTTAGAAAAACACACACTGAATCTTGACTTAGGATAACATGGACAACATTTGAGAATTATCACTGCTAGTGCAGCTGTGGACAGAAATGCAACTGGGTGTTGGCTTTCCCATTCTAAATCATATCAAAGTGTGTTTTATAGTTGGCATCTGAACATAGGGTGAATATATATCTGCAAAGTGTATCCCTGTACATTTTATACTCAATTCTAATACACTGTGCAGCCCCATACACCAAATGTAGAAAGAGGAGCATACACTTGACGTAGTATGTTTAAAACAAATCATTTTTATTTATACCAGATAGCAAACTGAAATAAGGAGATGGCTGAACTTCATGCTTAAGTTACTCTGTAACTAGCCACCTCAGGGGTCAAGAAGACTAGATATCGAAAATCAGTCTTGTACATACCCTTCTTATCACAATGCATAGGAGCAGGGTAAGAGTTAATATATTATTTTTATTAAAGACATGCCATGATGGGGGGAAGGGAATAGGCTAAACCACCTAATCAATGACCTAAACCCAAACAATAATGGATTTAAGCTAAGAGAAAAGTGATTCCACCTAAACATTATGAAGAACTTTCTGACGGTGAGGGCTGTTTGACGGTGAAGTCCCCGTCTTTGGAGGTCTTTAAGAAGAGGCTGGATGGCCATCTGTCGGGAGTGCTTTGATTGTGGGATCCTGCATGGCAGGGGTTGGACTGGATGGCCCTTGTGGTCTCTTCCAACCTTGTGAACTTGTAATCCCACCTCACAGTTGTTTTTGAATAAAACTGGCACTAGCAGGAGACCTGATCACAGAACAGCTGCACGTTTTGTAGCCACACCATAAGCTCTTTAGTAACAGGAGACCTGTGTTTCTCTTTTGAGCTGCTTATTATGATTCAATTATATATGCTGTGCAGCTATGCACAGAGCATATCATTTTCAAACAACTGTCGAACTAGATGACGCACAAGAGCCAAAACGCCAGAATTTGAATTTTAGGTGTATGGAATTTTTCTTACAGATTCATGAGGAAAGCCATCATTTATATGTCTGTAAAGTGAGAAATGCTAACTGAAACCTAATCCTACATTAATGCTATCCTTTGGTAGTTATGGTACTCAAGTGAGTGAGGCTTGTACACACCCACCACCATGTGCACTGCAAATTCAACAAAACTGCTCTACTGTGCTAATACTGTCAAGCCTCTGAAAAGCTACCATACAGCTTGGCTGAATCTTGACAAACTTACCCATTTCTTTTCGAATTGTGTAAAGGAGGAGGTGTCCTTGTTTTGTCCCAACTAGAAGCCATTCCTCTGTAAAAAAAAAAAAAAAAAAACATCCCAATAAGACTGTGTTTCTTTCATTCATTCCCTACATTTCATATTGAAAAGTTCCCAAATAGTAGCTATTTATGCCCTGCCGGCACCGAGGCTTTTGTAGTATCTAGACAATTTCACCCACTTTTAAAAACATATTTTTTTGCAGAATTAAGTTCTGTGGGTTTCAATGGGACTTCCTTCCAAGTACCGTATGTTCCATTAGGAATCCCCTGAGTTTCATATAAAACGTTTCCTCCCTTAATCATTTTCAGGAGCAACATGAAGAAAACAGGAAAGCACGCTGTAACTGAAGTCACAATAATTTACTGGTGTAATCTCACTGTTCTTCAGCTAATCTGATTTTTATTGGCTGAAACTTAAAATTGGTACTTAATGCGGGGGTGGTGGTTATAGATTAGATCTAGATTAAATTTTTTATCAGTGGAACAGAACTCTTCTTTCTCCCCCATCCATTGTAACCCACTCATCTCTACAAAATAGTGCTCCTGGGGCATAGGCCACCCTGAAGAATGACATGGGAGGCATCTGATGCAGTGGGAAGGAGAAACTGGTGGAAAAGGAAATACTCACGATCTCTAGAAAGTAGTTCAAGCCTTTCCTGAACATTTAGGTAAGATAACTAAACAAGACAAGCCATTGGACCCGTTTTGGATACACAAATCTGTTACAACAAACCCATTCTCCATTTAGAGAGGCGTACGTTTGCAATCATGCCTTTTCACTGTTTGATGTTAATAATGTATGCATTTAGATTGAGTTTCCCAAGACATCCTTTCAGAAGTTAAACCAATTGTACCACCAGAAACATCCCACAATCATTTACTAAAGATTTGATTTCAATGGGCTTACACAGGAGTAACTCAGCACAGTATTGCACTGCAAATTACTTATGGCTATGTGGACCATGAAATATTGCCATTAACTATTTCTGCCATCCCCCTTTTAAAGAGCACAACGAAATATATTTAAAATATTATTAATGTTATATACGGAAAACATATCCAAGCAGGAAAATACACAAGAAACACATACGTTATTACATACAGCACCATATGTACATATAGGGAAGCTGTAGCCCATCACAGCTGCTGAGTGTGTATGACCACAGCAAAATGGCCATGTGGACAATTGCTAAATATAGAAATCCAGTTTTTACATATGCTTCCCTTATATTAAAAGGTCTGATAAGGGTCTACTTCTCATCTCTTCCTTCTTGCAGCTCCAGTACTGCAAACTCTATCTTTGTTCAATCTCACCTTTAAATGGTATCTGTCTACAGACTTATAATTCCCCTAAAAGAATTGTAGGGAAAGGAAATGCGTAGGTATTTTATTTTTTCCACTGATAAAACTATTTATAGCAAATCCTCAAGTTGGGCAGCCCCTGCACCGGTGTAGGTGCCACCTTATTCTGCGATAAGGTGGCACCTATGCCGGCGTGGGGTCACACCAGCTCCTAAGCAGCTTCAGCTCCCCCCTTCACGAATGGGCTCTTATTCTGTGCGGGTTCTCACATCAAGCCTTATTAATTTCAAATATGTCACCCATTATAAAATTCCTAACTAAGCAGCTCAGTAAAGCAAAATAAGCAGATCCACCACAGTCACTATGATCAATTGTGTATATGTAATTTAGCATTTATATAAACTGGGCCCCTCTCCCCATGAAAAAAGTTATCTAAAATAATGAACAATGGGCAGTGCTCTCTTTCTAACACTATTAAATAATATATACAATGTTTAAAAATGATTTGCTTTCGACCTTCTGATTTCTACCCAAGACTTCTGACCTGAAAGTACAAACATCTGGGGCAAAATGACTGACTCAGTGAAGATATAAATGACTCACTTATATATCATTTGGATGCACAGGTATTTTTAATGACACAACACACAGTTGCTACATGGCATGCCTTGCAAAATAATGGGGGGGCTGTTCTGAGGGCATCAATATTAAAGAAAGAAAAAGGCTCAAAACGGTTTAGAATGGATGATAACACAAGATGTCAGCCTGTTGGGAGAAGTCTAAAGTTTATGAAATCTTTAATTGTGCTTAAGGCAAGAATAGGGAACATCTTGCCTAAGAACTTCCATGTGATTCATATACTTGCTGTTCTACCCACAGATTACACAGCAAATAAAGCATTTTGTGTCCAATGTACTTCAAGACATTTCACAATGAAGCAAAAAGATGAGTCTCCATATTTCCAGTGGAAGTCAACCCTATATTTTCTGTAACTTTCAAAGCACATTCACATACTGTAAATAGGGCCTGTACTCCAGGGCCTACACTAAACTGTGACTCCGGGTGTATATTTACCACCTTTTTCATTTAAGTGTTTTCTGGAGCATTTTAGGGAATCCTAACAAAGCAACAAGGCAAAGCAGGGGATAAATAAATATTCAAATAACCAAGAGGTGCAACTCACAGGTGGGCTCCATTTTAGATTAACCCTTTTCATACACACTTTTCATAGAACAAACTGTAACAGGCCATGATGCTCATCTGTCTTTGTACCTTGGTCTCACTTGAAAGTCCCACCCCACTAAATGAGGCCACTTAACATATTACACTTTTGTAACCCACATGATGGGAAATCACACATCGGCTAACCCAGAGCAGCATCCCCTAGCCACTACGAATACACCCACCTCGCACTTCCACATGTTTACAGACACTGCATGCAGCACACAGGTCCCTGTTTACAGACACACACACATACCTGTCACACAAAACGTGAGCGCACCTCGAACGTGTATACAGTACTCAAGATCACTCGATCTGAACCTGATCACACGTGCGTTTGACGTTAGGAAGAGAAAAGCGGCGGATTTGGTCGCACCTTTTTCATGCATACGGATGGATGAAACCCATGTGACTGCAAGAACTGGTAGGTGGCAACAGTTCCTGGTTAATACGGATCATATGAACATTTAAGAAGGAAGGAAGGAGGGACAGGCAAGAGAGCCGAGAGTCAGAGAGCGACGCCTTTGCAAACGACTGGCCTGCCCCCAGCCGCCGCTGAAACGGGAGGCTCCCTCGCCCGTCAAGCCCCCTTCACTCACCCCACGCAGCCAGACAGTCGATCTGCAGCGGCAGCTTTTCCAGAATCTGCACCGGCTCGAAGGCGTCGTGCATGATAGCGGTGGATCAAACCCAAGACAGCCCCCCACCCCTTCTCCAAACGGGCGCCGCCACCCCGGCCCACCCAGCGGGAATCGCAGGAGTCAGCCCAGGAACCAGCAGCATTCGCAGCCTCCGCCCAGCCCGGGCCCGCCTGCCGCGACGCTTCCGGCTCGCTCTTCACTTCCGCGGCCAGGCTCCGCCTTCCAGGACCCCCCCCCCCCCGGAGTCAGGCCTCTCTCGCCTGCGTCGAGCGTTTCCCCGTGACCGTTTGTTTTTAACGGTGGTTCCCTGGGTGGCCAACTGGCCAAGTGTCATTCGCTGCTGGAGGGCATTATCCGGGGGCACAGCCAGGCTTTCAAAAACACGAGCGTATAATAAAATGCTGTAAATCCATCTTCGCCTGGAGATTTATTTCATTTACTTTTACCTATAGCAGTTTTTAATTCCTCCATGGTTATTCGAGAATTCAATAAATCTTTATGTTCTTGTGAAATTCCATCCCAGTCAAGTCGATTTGAATATGCCTCTATTTCCCTCTGAAACCACACTTTGTTTATAAAGATTTGAGTAATAATCTATAAAAGATTTGAGTAATAATCTAAAAGTTTCCATAATTTTTTGTTTGACTGTTATTTTATCCTCCCTCTTTATTTTTTAATATTGGTAATTTCCTCCCTTTATGTTTGAGCTGCCAAGCTAGTAATTTACCCGGTTTATTGGCATGTTCAAAAAAAATTTCTATTAAACATTTTTTTCTCTATTTCTGAAGTTATTAAAACGTATATGAATGCTCACCTTTTGACTCCCCTATTTTATTTTCTCTCTCTCTACCAATGTCAAAAATTGGTCAACTGACAGGGGGCTCTTGGTCATGAAAGCCATTTGAGGGTCCAATAAGGAGTACGTTAGGGTTTAAAAATAATAATCAGTCTTTCGGACTCTGGTCAGAGATCCAGAATCTCCACCTAAACGGGAAGCGTAACTTTGCAGTGCAATCGTACGCAGTGGCATGATTTTAAATTCATTGATAACTAGCTCAAAAAACATACAAGATGGTGATGGTTTCAAATGTCTGAACCCCTTATTCACGTTCAAAATTAGCTAAAGCTGACTGGAAAAATTCCTCTTTGTCTTTTACCCATCTTTAATCGCTATAGTGTCAAATGTGCACTTGTAAGCTCATGCCACTCAATGAGGCTTTCTTCCCATTTAAATTGGTTATTAGTTGAGGCATAGGCAATGGATGTGCACCTAGGCCTGGGCAGAAATAACTGTTTTCTCCACCCAAAGGCAAATTGTAAGGTGGGGGGGGGGTTTCATCCGTGACAGGAATCCCAACCATGTTAGCTATTATTAGGGTTGCCAACCTCCAGGTACTAGCTGGAGATCTGCTGTTACTAGTGATCTCCAGCCGATAGAGATCAGTTCACCTGGAGAAAATGGCTACTTTGGCAATTGGACTCTATGGCATTGAAGTCCCTCCCCAAACCCTGCCCTCAGGCTCCGCCCCAGAAACCTCCCACCGGTGGTGAAGAGGGAACTGACAACCCTAGCTATTATGCCTGTAAAAAACATAGGAAACCTATTCATGATCCTCCTAACATCACATCCCGGTTAACATACAGGTAGGGGTGCCAGCATCCAGGTGGGACCTGGGGATCCCCCAGAATTACAGCTCATCTGCAGACAACAGAGATCAGTTCCCCTGGAGAAAATGGATGCTTTGGAGAGTGGACTGTATGGCATTGTACCCCACTGAGGTCCCAGGATCCATCCCCCAAATCTCCAAGAGTTTTCCAACCCGGATCTGGCATCCCTATCCTCCCAGGTGGCCGGGGGTGTGTGGCTGGCAAACCTACATACAGAAAGGATTTTCTGTTGGCGAGGTCATCAAAACTACAGTACTTATCAAAATCCTACCACCAGATAGGCTTTATGTAC
The DNA here is from genome assembly GCF_029931775.1 of Euleptes europaea. Classification (NCBI taxonomy): domain Eukaryota; kingdom Metazoa; phylum Chordata; class Lepidosauria; order Squamata; family Sphaerodactylidae; genus Euleptes; species Euleptes europaea. The sequence continues at coordinate 52,724,429 of NC_079317.1, forward strand.
TACTGAGCATCAGAAACTAACACAATTGCATTTGGGGAAAAATTAGATCTGTTAGACATGGTTTGTCCAAATGAACAAAATTAAGGAGATAATCTGATTTCATCTGATTTTTCAGTCTTATGTTCCTTTTGGAGAATCTTTGTGGCTGGAGTACCAAATTGAGTGCTTTTCCTGAGGACATTCTTTTAAAAAACTTGTATCTGTCAGAATCTCTCAATTTCACTCCAATGAACCTTGTAATACACTCCAGGTAGCAGATACATCTACAATACCATCTTCGCTGTTGGATTATTTCAACATGGTACCATGTTGGATATCTAAAGGGTCTTGGGGCTGCGAAAGCCACACTTGTACTTTTGATCCATGTGCATCTTGGTTATTGAAATTTTGTCAGAAACAGATTAGTAAGGCCCTGGTATCCATGATAAATCAGCCATTAACCCAGAGCATTTTTCCTTACAATTATTCATCCTTTACCTTTAAAAAAAACTAAAGAACATCACAGCCAGTTATTATCTGGTCTCCTACCTGTCCTTTCTAAGCACAATAATTGAGAATATTGAAAGAGCAATTCCAGGTCTTCCTGGATGGCCCATCTGTTCTAGACTGCTCCATCTGAACAAGGGGTGTGCTTTTGTGTTGTAACCTTAATATGGTGGATCATACCATCCTGCTGAGATGTCTGGATTCAGAAAGTATCAAGGGATGCACTCTGGAATGGCTTCAATTTTTCCTTCTGGACAGAACTCACAGGGCTGCTGTAGGAGATCAGTAGTCAGAAGTAGGGCCTGTAGTGCATGGTACCACAAGGTTGAATTTTATGGCCCATGCTGTTCAATCTCTGCATAAACCCCTGGGAGATATCATTTGTGGTATTGGGAGTTGGATGGCATCAATACGCTGACCACCCAGCTCTACATTTGTCTAGAGCACCTGATGTGGCTGTAGCTGTCCTGAGCCAATGCCTAGGTGCTGTGGTTGAATGGCTAAAGTCGAACAAGATAAAACTGACTCCTGATATAGACAATGCTGGTTGGGATGGCTAAAGTTTTTGAGGGTATTAAGCCCCATCAGCTGTGGGATGTGCAACTGCTCACAGTTTAAAAGTCTGGGAGTTATTCTGGACCCAGCATTATTGCTGGAGAAGGCAAGTCAATTCTGTTGTTAAAAAATGCTTTCTTCTATCATAGCTTGGAGAATGGCTCCCTGCCTTGACCTGGCTACAGTTACCTCAAGGTATTGTAATGCATTCTATATAGATATGCCCTGGAAGATATCTTGGCAGATCATATTGGCTTGTTTACTATCGGGAGCAAGGCAAAGTATGCACAGTACACCTGTTCTGTAGTTAGTCCATTGGTTACCTATTAGTTCCCAAATTGAAAGTGCAGGTTATTATATACAAAGCACTTCATAGCCTAGGGCTCACTTAACTATAAGACCACCTCTCTCAGTATGTTCCAGAGACAGCTTGCTGATCTGAGCAAAGCATCCTGAAGGTGCCACCCTACACTGGGTAAAAATAGTCGTCCATACCCAAGCTTTATGTGTTGGGGCCCCAACCTGCTGGAACAGCCTGGCTGATGAGGTAAGAAAGACTCTTATGCTTATTTTGCAGAATGTGTAACTGTTCAGGAGTACTTTTTCATAAAGGGAATAGAGATGTGGTATAAATAAGAGGAAGACCCAACAAGAGATGAATTGACTTCATAAAGGAAGCCACGGCCCTCAATTTGTAAGATCTGAGCAAGGCTGTTAAGGATAGGACACTTCGGAGGACATTGATTCATAAGGGTCGCCATGAGTCGGAAACGACTTGACAGCACTTAACACAACACACACACATAAATAAGAAGTCTGCAAGAAATAATTTTTTTATTTAGATGATAGTTTAATTTAATTTTCTGTTAAACTTCCAAGCAGCTTCTTTTGTTTCTTTATATTGCATTGTTCACTGGATCTATTATACTGTCAGTACTTCAGCATTTCTCTAATTGTGAAATCTAGTTTATGTGACATATTATACGGTTTTATTTCATTGTTCTTTGTGTAATCCAGTTATATTGCATTGTACACTGCATGTAGTACACTGTTTTTTGCATTGTCTTTTATAACTTTATAATCTGTCTTGAGTACCTACAAAAAGGCAGTCAAGAAATGAAATAATAAATGAATGCTGCCCTGTCAACCACGGAAGAAGATAAAACAGTGGCACAAACTGAAAGAGCAACTTAAACCCAGAAAGATACACATGACCATTGACTTCTACCACTTTAAGAAAAAAAAGAACTTTATTTATACAGAACTGAAATACACAACTCAGACCAAATCAAATGAAAAAGTGCCTGTAAATTAAAGGAAGCCCCATTACCAACTCACTTATACATACAGCTAAAACAAATTGGGAATGCAAAATTTAAGCACTGACAAATTTCTAAATCCAAAATTTTGAAATAGTTTAGATTTTTAACCAGAACATGATTTTTATATGAGCTCTTGGTGTTGCTGTAGAGATGCAGTGCTGTGGTGATATCATAGATAAAGCCCAAATTTTGGCACCCAAATGTGAAAACTTCAAATTCAAATACTATCTGCCCATTACTTCCTAGAAGTCTTCCAGAACAGAAGTATCCCCAAACGATCACATTTATTAAAGGAGAACACTAGGGTAAGTTGAAATTGCTCCTTTAGTAATACTTTATTATATTCCCAATGGAAAACTCAATTTTCTGGGAAGTCTCTCTCACAAACTCCTGTGAACACTCCACCCCCAAATGTATAAAATGTGCAGTCAAGCTCATTAGAGATCTGGGGGAGAATTGATGGGGATGGTATTGAATAAAGGTAAGTAACAGTGTTCAGAGGCACAGAGAATACGTGACCGGATTCACTGGGCCTTTTTTGCAGGGAGGGGAAAAGGCTGTCAGATGTTACATGTACAGAAGCTGTGCTTGTTTGATTATTCAGAGAGCTGCTTATTTGAGAACTGTAAAGGGGACAGTGGCAATTCAAAGTCATGTTCACATGTACAGCATATGGAAATAAAGGAAAGATGAGCCTTATGTATAAAATAATTCAGAGCATGCCTCCACAAACACAGCTCACGGTGGGGCTGGATAACCAAGTTCTTTTTGCTGTCTACCTGGAACTTCAAAACCAGTATGTGTTATCAAACACTCAGCAAGCCATAATAAGGGCAAGTTGTACAGGACTGGTTCAGTTTGGCAGGAGTACATCTGTTAGACTATGCAATAGATTCCAGTACAACAATATTGAAAACAAAGGATAGGCATGGATCCAGTCAAGGACTGCAAACCATTGCTGGAGTGTTTTATTAAATCACACATTGCCCTGATTTGAATACTTAATTGCTTATGCTCGCACCCCATTGCCAGCAATGAGATGCTACAACAAACATTAAGAGTTAAGCAATCATTGCTTCTAAGTAAAATTAAAAAAAATATTTCTATAGTGGAGTGAATAAAATTGCACTTGATCTTGCTAAAACCAATAGATATCATAACTTTTTTTCTAAATACTTCCCTTGTGATATACGTTGACTAGTTTCCATAAGCAAGAACTCTTCCTTCCAAAGCTCTCTCCCTCTTCCAAGGCAGATACCGTGGTCTTCAGTCAACAGCTGCTGTATCCAAGAAAAATGAAAGGCACTGACCCTAATTTACAGATTCCAGCAGGGTGCATACACACTACTGTGAACAAGCATCTTGTATAAATGGTTGATGCCACCAGCTCTGACAGTGCCAATCCTCAATTGGGGAGCAGAGGACAGTACTCAATTTCTCCCTCCCCTATCTACAGTCCCAAGTGCTCCATACAGGATTTACCACCACGTGCAATTTCTTCTTGTGTGCACAGACTGCTTTTATGAATGGATCATCTTTTTCTGGTTTGTAAGGGAACCATCTATAACCCTTTTTCTGCTGCCTCTTTTGTTTAAAATGTATATGATTTAGCTGTAATATTGAATTAATAGTTCCCCAAGACCGTTGTTAAAATTTTTAGTTTCACTTAAATCGTTTAAAAACAACAGAACGTGCTGTAATAAAAGACATTTAAATTGCTTAAAAAACCAACTTGCAGTAACAATGCAAATCCAATTGTTTTCCTAGGTTTACCAACACGTTTGTAATTCCTTTCCATAGTGACCCAAGTAAAATGTTCTCTTTCTGAGAACAATGTCCAACTCCAGGGGTGAAGGACCGCAGAACACATCAGAAGAATGCAACACTGGAACATTCTAAGGGAGACAGAAGTTTCTCCCTTTTCTCCAATCACAGGAAGCCTTGTCCTGCAATTTCCTCCCCTCACTCCATTTTTGATCTTTCAAAATGTGTGATCATTCTTTCCTGCAAGATTTAACACACAGATCAGCAGGGTTAACATTTCAAAGTTACATTATTGTTACATTACTTTAAAAGTACAAGCGTTATTTAAATAACGGCTTCTTTCTTGAAAAACAGGTATGCCTAGATCCTGTTTTCATGTTCACTTTTGGCAATGAGAAGTCAGTATAATGGTTGTTACCAGTCATTTTCATGTGATAAAATTTTTTCCCCAAATATGCTTCTTTGTGATGCAAGTTAAAATCATCAGGCCCTAAAGATACATCAAGAACTAAAAGTTTCCAGAGCTGGAAAACAGGAAATCTGTGCGCATCACATCGTCACTTAGAAGAACTATTTGCCACACAAAAATGAAGGGTAGAAATGATATAATGCCTTTACTATGTTGAAAATAACCATACATGTCCCACTTCAGAAACTGCCCCTTCAAAGCAGTGAATAATCAAAACTATTAAAACAGCTTTTAAAAATACATACTATAAAAACAATTAAAAACAACAATTAATAAATCACACAAGCAATTACAACACAAACAGAATTGTCAGTGAGGGAACACCAAATAAAACAGGTAAGTCGTTACCCACTGGTTTATGAGTTTAGGATGCATACTGTTACATTCAGAACGATCCTAACAAAAATTATGTAAGACCTGTGTCCGTTTCCTCTCTCATCACCATGAGGTGTCCTCCCTCAATTTCCCTCAAATGCTGTTTAAATTATTGTAATGATAACAAGCTTCAGTTAAATTATTAGAAATCTAAGGTGCTGGTCTTTTCGAAATCATGGAAACCCTGTTCGTGGACTATTGATGGCAATAATTTAGAACAGGTTAGGCACTTTAGATACCTTGGATTACATTTTAACTATAATCTAAGCTGGGCTGTACACCAAATATTTGTCACAATGACAGCAAAAAACTGTAGCAGTTTTTTGCTATAGCACGTTTTTTTTTATGGGAAAGGCAATCAATACGTGCCCACTGCACTCAAGGTTTTTATTGCTAAGTCTTGTGTCCAACTGTTATATGGTATCCCAATATGGATTAACACGTTAAATCAAAGAATTGAAAGTCTACAATCTTCCTTTTTTCGTAAAATCCTAGGAGTGCCAAAATGTGTCCCTTATGCTGCATTATGCCTGGAACTTAACCAAAAGTTGCTGTCAACTAGAGCTTGGTTGAGCACAATTAAATTTTGGTTGCGTCTACTGTTTAGATCAGAACCCACCAGTCTCACACACGATGCTTGCAGATGTTCAATTCAAATGGTCAAAATTTATTGAACATAAAATTAAATCTATGGGGATTTCTTTAGATGGGTTGACCCTAGAATTTGTTAGAATTAAGAGCAGATTATTGGATATGGAAAGACAAGAACTTCTGAGTGCGGCTAGGAGAACCTGCTCCCCGCTGAGTATGGAAATTCCCTTTTGCTTGAACAAAGTTGCTTCGTATTTTTATAATTTAACTAATCTGCATCAATGAAGAGCTTTCATGCTGGCCAGGTTTAACGTTTTGAACTCACGCTGAGAGAGGGGAGATATCGTAAAGTTCCATATATGAACAGACTCTGCCCTTGTGAGTATGCTCATGTTGAAACGGTTACTCATGTTTTGTTATACTGCCATTTGTATGCAGAAATCCGGGTCAAATTCTTATTACCCTTGCTAAGTAAAAAGAAGGAGTCATCTGATAAATATAAATTATTGTTCTTATTGAATAACCAGAACCCAGACTTAACCAATCGGGTAGCAGAATTCTTACAATGTGCAATAAGCATAAGGGAGCTTGTATCTTAACTGTGAAATGTTTAAATTTTATACTGGATGTATTTAGACTGTTCTGATTATTCCCTTTTATGCCAATAAAGGTGATGATTGATTGATTGACTCAATAAAGGAAGCCACAGCCCTCAATTTGCAAGATCAGAGCAAGGCTGTCAAAGATAGGACATTTTGGAGGACTTTCATTCATGGGGTCGCCATGAGCTGGAAGCGACTTGACGGCACTTAACACACGCACACACACACACACACTGAAATATATTTATGTGTTTATTAGTACCCTGATGCACTGACTGGAAGCCTGGGAGCATTTCAGTTTTAAGAGAACGAAATTATTTCCTGTCATTTCACAGGATTTGAATTGTTGCTTGTTTACTCAATTCAATCTTTATTTTACGGTCATTTGCTTGTTTACTGACCTCATCTGAATCCAGAAGCACCGGGAGAGCGCTGCATTGGGAAGCAAAAAAGACACACAATATTGACTGCAAGAACTAATTCTGGCAATTATTACAGGCTGAATATCCCTTATCCAGACTGCTGGGGACTAGAAGTGGTCCGTATTTCAAATCTTTCCGTATATTGGAATATTTTGGAATTTTGGCATATACATAATGAGATATCTTGAGGATAGGACCCAAATTCATTTATGGTTTATATACACTTTATACACATAGCCTGAATGTAATTTTAAACAATATTTTTAATAATTTTGTGTACACTGAATCATTAGAAAGCAAAGGTGTAACTATCTCACTAGAATACCTGTATCAGCTGTTAAACAAGAGCAACAACAAACACCAAAAACTAACAATGGCAGGCTTTCAGTCTCCACCTACGATACTGTGTATACACTGTATTTTATTTTTTTTAGGTGAGAGGATACACTGAAAGCAGGCAGCATGGGTCTGCCTGCATGCAAGCTCAAAGGGTCCAGTTTTCGGATCAGTCTGGATATGGGCTGTCCAGATAAGGGATACTCTACCTGTAGTAGGAAATATTGTACAGACTGGAGTAATGTTTTACCAAATGACATTTCTGACGACAGCACACAACTAAGTTAAAGAGAACCTATATATTTGCTTAACCCAACAAAAAAGGAAAAAGAGAATTGGCTATCATCCTTTCTCCCCTCTTGACTGGTGCCATACCATTACATTGGCTAGAGCACCAAGTTATAAAACATCACTGCAGCAGCTTATACACCAGATTCAAAATGTAAGTTGGGGCTGATAATACCAGAAGGAATTCAGAAGGAAGCCCACATGCAATTTTAGAATGCAACATTCCCCATATTCCAGAAATCACATCTATTTCTCATGCTTTTGCTTCCAGTATATCGGTTATTTTCAACTACATGTACTTACACATCAGTTACTGAAGAAGGAACATTCTCTTCTACCCATTTCAAGTCATCTTCTTGCTTTAAAAAAAAAGGAAGAAATTGTGGTTACTGAACAATTGTTCTAAGAAAATGATATTGTAAAACTGCTGTACATAACTTTTTATTGTCACAAATTCTGATGTATCAAAAACAAAAATATCTTGCATATACAGTTTTCCACTATATTAAACATTCCTTCATCTATGGCTCTTCCTTGCACCACATGGTTCAGGTGAGAAAAATCAAACTTACTGCTTTGTGGACTTTAGGATTTCCATTCAGTTCTTGTTTTGAACTCCTCATTTTCATTCCTTCTGCAAAGAATATTAAGGGGGAAAGCACATTCAACTATGTTACCACAAAGAGAATGATCAAATGAATATTTCAATAAGCCTATTCCCAACATTTTATCCCATCATGATGCTCCAAAAAGGACAAAAAAGGCAGCAGTTAATGAACTGGCTTCAGGGATAGGGAGGCACTTCCTGGGAAAGAGAGGCAATGTTATCAGGCAGACAGACCACTGATGATGAGCAACTGGTTCTCCAGATGCTGCTCCTACTTTGACCTGCAGCAATGGTGGCTTCTATAGCCAGAAGGAGATTCCCCAAGCCTTCCTAGCTGCTTTTGCTTGACTGGAGGAGCAAAAGTGAGTATGTCAGAATTACAAAGGTGTCCACAGCCTCTGAAAGGTTGGAAGACTCCTGGTGTAACAATTTTCTTCTTACCAAAGCTTTCTTTCAGCATTGGCTCCTTCTGTTCATCATCTTCATCTTCCTCAGCCAATGGTGAAAAAGCAAATCTTTCAAAAAGACAAAGTAAATTAAAAAGTATAACAAATGGCTGCCCTGCCAATCCAAAAATATAAATACAAATTAAAGTTTCCCTTAGGCATTGTTCAACATTTATTATGTCTAAATGTGGTCACAAAGTCTAAACCGGACCAAAAAAAAAAACTTACTGGAACTTACCAGATATTACCAGGAAGTGCAAAATGACTGTTTCACTAATTGACCTACTAGAAGGTATTACCAGTGTTAACTTTAAAGCAAACATACGGAGTTCTATACCTCTGGTTGTTGGCTGATGGCCTCCAAAGAACCATGATGACAAAAAGAATCATTGAAAACAAAAGCCGCCAGATGGCATCATCCACCCACAGCTCCTGCCAATCCTATTTAAAAGAAAGGCGAAATATACAGAGAGAAAGGACCCATTTTCTATAAATAAAAGCAACCATTTTCAGCAAGTACCAAGGTAGAAACTCTGCAGTAAATTCATCTGTAATTTTTACCTCACACTTATGAAGCAAAAACAAAATATTGTGTTGGATCCAGGCTACATTTTCCAATGGCAGACTGGAACTTTCCTGCCTCTCCCCTGCCCCCCCACTACAGCCCACTGATCTCCACAAAATGCTGTTCCTGGGGAATATGGGACTCTGAGGAGCGAACTGAGGGGGTCTGCAACAGGGAGGGCTTATAGGTTGAAATTGCCAATTGTGACTCAATCCAACTCTTTTCATAGACATTCAAGTTAATATCTTTTTAAAAAGAAATCAACTTACCGACTGACAATTTACTAGCCTGAATTTCACGGTGGTCCAGATGATAAAAACAACAGATGCTGATGGGTTTAAAACAAAACAATACAAGCTTAGCAAGTCAAACTGAGCTGCAGAATCCTGATATTTTACATTTTAAGTCTATTTTATTTATTAGAGTTCAATCCCACCTTTGCAATTATGGAGCTCAAGCCATCTTGAATAGGATTTCCATTAAGTACACAACTAGATACTAGCCACACTCTAAACTTGCTTAGCTTCAGCAAGGCTGCTGGATCATGTGACCTACACCTATCCCCCTGCAAGGACATGGTTATTTTTACAAAAAAACTATAACCATGGGACTTAAACCCCAGAAGGCACACAACTAGATTTGCAATCATGAGTTTACACTTTTCTTATCATACACTAAAAAAAGATATAAACTATGGAACACTTAGAAAATATTGAAAAATGTAGCTTCTTTTACAGAACCCATTGGGTTGTCATAGTTTCCCACTCAGATTACCAGATGTATTCAGTGGTACATAAGCTTGCCTCTTATTAGAGTTTTTTTTTTTTTTTGCTTAAACAATAGGAAAGATCTGTCCAGGACAACATGGCAAGAGTCACCAAGTCATGAAGGTTCAACGTTTTTGTTTGTTTGTTTTAATGTAACCACTCTGGGGGTTTTAATATTTTCAGTTAAGTATACAGGCTTTGAACTGACAGCAAGAGATGCAGGCAGAATAAGAACTGAAATTACAGATCTACTAAAAGAATGTCTGGCTCAAAGTGCCAGATATAACACTGAAATATTCATTAAAAAATAATTCACTCCATTATTAGGATAGTGATACAGGGCCACCCACAGACAAGACTGAGGTTTCTTCATACTCAAAGACTCCCCAGGTATGCAAAAAAATCTAGTTTGTAAATAAAAGACATCCCCACCCATCAAAAAAAAAAACCCTACCTGATAAGGATTAAGGACTGAAGTGGGTGTATAGTTAAGGTCCATTAGTCCTTACATTCTACCACTATTGTGCTTGAAAATTGCCCTCCAGAAGACACAGAATGCTGAGGGTCAGTTAAAAATATGAATGCAGAGAAGAGGTGAGAAATGGCCTGCTTCAGTCTCTAAGACCTTACATCATCCTACAGGAGATGATCTGGATTAGGTGGAAATGTTCTCATCCATTTATTCCCCCCACCCATTCCTCAAGGACCACCAAATAGAGATATCTAAAGCTCACCTGCTATTGCCAAGATGAGAGTGTTGGTGAAATGTCGGTAGAGAGAAAGCTTCACAACATTTCTCCGAAGTTTTAGCAGTTTCATTGTCTGAGTCAAACTGATGAATATGTATGGTAAGTCAAGAAAAAATAAGCTTAACTAAATGAATGGATGTACAGTTGTACACGCAGACCATGGCATTCCACAGAAATATGTTACAATAGCTCACCAACACAGGACTATTAAATATCAGTGGAAAGATCATCTAGTATTTTTACATTGTGTTCCATAAACATTTTCTCCCAGAACTGGATCAAATATAACGGCACTGATTTGGATGATGGCAAAAAATACTTCTGTGTGACACCGTTCCAAAAGCTGTTATATTTGAAAGTGTGTTACAACTCTGTCTGCATGAAATATGCAGCAGTGGTGTGAAGCTGCTTTATGCGATCCAGATATCTATGTGGGAACCTGTTTCCAAACTTTGCAGTTTCACCATCAAATGGAATCAGTTTTCAACACCTTCCACAAGGGGGCTGAAAACAGACTTATGCCACAAGAAAAACATGATCCTTCTTGGGTTTCCATCAGAAAGCTGATTACCAAAAGTGTGAGAATTATTCATTCTACCGCTACCAAACTCTTCCTGAAGCAGAAATGTATAGTAAGAATACATTACCTATTGGAACCCAATAACATCACTGGACTTGAGGATCAAGGTCCTCTCCAGAACTTACAACCAGGAGTGACTTCTTCAAATTTGCCACACAAATCTTGTGAAAGTACAGACAGGTTAACAGGCATGCATGGTAACACCAAGCACTTTTTTTAAATTCAGAAGAAAATCCTACAGAATTCGATGGGACTTCCAACCTCATAGGTTAAATAATTGTGGTTGTAAAGTAAAATGATTGAATCTGGCAACACCTTTGCAGTAGAAATGCGACCCACCATGAAAACCCAACTGCAAAGAAATTAGCACTCCGCCAAATAAGCCAGTGAAGGATATCCACCAGCAGAGGGCAGTATCTAGGAAAGCCAGTGGAATAAAGGCCAAGGAGGCAAGATCATTCTGTGCCTAGAGAGACAAAGAGAAAAAAAGCATTGAGATCAAGGCAGATTGGAAGCAAGATACAAGACTCAAGTACCCACTTGCAAGTTATTATCTTACTGTCAGAACTAATGAACACAAAGCCCCCAAAGGTATGCCTTTTCTTTGTTCAGTTAAGCAAGAGGTGAGAATCAAACCAATCAAGAGCATGTTTGCAGAAAAGGTTAACGCTACCAGTTCTGGTAACTCACATTCATTCACAGTATTATAGCCACAGAAGTAGCTGCATAATCTGCCATTATAATGCTTGGAAATACTATTCTATTGTAAAACCAAGACTATTTATTTGTCTCATCAGTCAAAATTCATTAACGTGCCAAGGGACTTGCATGTACTAGCTTAATGAAAATCTACTGTGCCTTCATATAGTTAAATCGAAACTCTGAAACTTCATAAATCATTCATTGAAATATGGGCCAGTTGTGAGCACATGCATGTTCAGTAAATAAGACTTCTCTACGGAATATCTTCCCAAGGCAAAAATAGCAGCTACTTGCCCAATTTAATGCAGATTAGGCAGCCTGAGCCACAATAGCACAGCCAGTTTTTTAGAAGTGAGAGAGAGACAGAGAGAGAGAAACTAACAGAGATAGAAGGAGTAAGGGAATATTTTTTCTTTAAACAGATGTATATATTTTAAAGTTTTTACTTGCTGTTGTCTTTGTATTGTGCAACTGAAGGCACAATGCAATAATTTTTCAAAACCTTTCAAAATTAATCCACTGGAAAAATGGGGTTTTCAACACACAATAGGTTTGTTTTGAAGGACTTTTTAAAAATGGATCTTGTATTCATTTTGTCCAGGAGGCCTGTTGTGTTGTTTCCCTTCTGCAGAACACCCCGGGTGGGGGGGAGGAATACCACCCCATAACTAAAATTCTGTGATTTCCCTTAAAAAAAAAATAAGCACATGCTAATTTTTTTAAACTGCAATTTAAAAGAAAGTTAGTCACACACATTTCCTTTCATGCTTCAATAAGCATGGAAATAAATAGTAAATTTTTGTCTGGGCCTGCACTTTATTGTATACCGAGTGTTGTTATTTATTCTAACTCAAGCATAAGATAGTACTATGCCCTAAAACAAACGGGCAGGGATCATGCTGGGGACATGGGGGAATGATACAGGGGTAATTTAAATGGCCTTTTGCTCTCTGTGCGAATATCTCTATGAGAAATTTCTCAGTCACATGCCAACTTTTTAATGTTTATACATTAAAATCATTCTGTGAAACTTCGGAAAGGATATCCAATAAATAATACAGGAATCAGTGATAGACAGCCCGAAGTTAGCTACCACAGCTATAGTGCCATGGAAAAACTGAAAATGTACCAAAGAGAGAATCATATTTACTGAAATACAATGAGTAATGGAAGCAATCTCTATTCAACAATGATCAGAATCCATGAGGAGCAATAGTCAATAAGCTTGTGGTATCAAAAATGGGAAGAACAAGTCATCCAGATATACATCATGCAAGCACTCTTTAGGGGACAACCAAAGCCATACAATTAATACATACGTAAAGTTTACAGTCCTAGCAGAAGGATAATTTTATAGTAGGCTATACTTTCAGACTACCAAAATGATTTACAGCAGGATATAACTACATGTTTAAAACCTAAAACAGGCATTTAACCACTTGAAAATCTATGTAAATAGGTATTCTTTGTTTTAGCAATGTCAATGGCACCTCCTAAATCCATTAGGAAAGAAAGATCCTCTAAGTTTCTCTTGATTTACTGCAGACAGAAGGTACTTCTGTACTGGAAGTTAGCTCACTTCCATTCCGCTCAACATACTTTGCATTGCCTACAAACCTTTGCATCTGGTTCTTGGTCCCTTTTTAGAGGCACAACTGTGTTTCTGCACATGACAGAGGTACAGCTGCACAGCTGTTCAAGAGGCAACAAGAACTGTAACAAGATGTTTACCAAACAGAAAGAAGGACTAACTGAATGTGTACTTCGTTTTTTTTTATTTGAGGTGTGGGTGTATGCACATATGAACACACGCATACCAAGGAAAAATGGAGACAACAAGAACCAAGCTAGGGTCACACACAAAATATAATCATAAACTCTGATTTGCATGATTAGTCTATAAAAAGCTTTTGAAGCACAAAACATCTCAGAAGAGCAAACGGACTCTCATTGAATCTGATTTGGGAGAAAAGGTGCTGGTCCAATGAACAGCAAAAAAGCAGTTCAGTCAAATCCAAAATATTCTAGACAATGGACTGACAGCACAGTAAAATCAACAGTGGCTATGACTGCTAGCTCGGAACTCCAGTAAATGATTACTAACCCCTGTGACTCTAAGGACACCTTCCATGCCAGAAAATAATAAATAGAGGGCTCCAGCCACAACTACTTTGTGCAGGGTTACGCCAAGACGAGGTCTGTAATGGGAAGAACAGAATAAGTTTTTTTTTAAGTTAGTATCAACAGCCAGAGGACTTGAGTCTAGATGGGTACGTTATTATGAGAATTCGATGATGCTATACACAATGCTATGTACAAATCCTTTGTCTTTTCTAATTTTAGAGATGAGATTCATTTGCAACATACACAAGAGTAGGTCACAGCCGGTTTTGGTCTGATCCTTTTTCCTTGGCTTGCTATCTACAAGTAACAAAAGAAAGCATACTGGTATGCATCTTCAGTGGGAATAAACCACTGAAAAATACAGACTGGTAGCCATGTTAATCTGTTGCATCAAAAGTAAGCAAGAGTCTTGTAGCACTATAAAATCTAACAAATTTGTATTCCAGCAGGAGCTTATGTGAGCTAGAACCCACTTCTTCTGTTACAATTAGTGGATCTTCACTGTACACACATTTTATGTGCATCTGAAGAAGTTCTTGGCCACAATACTTACACTGGGATAAAACTGTGTTAGTCTTTAAGGTGTCACAAGACTCCTATATGTTTTTTTAACAATACAAGTATGTCAATTCAAAAGGCTTGTTAATTGCAGTATTAGGAATGCAGCATCAAAATGGATCAATATGAAGAAAATAACATTTAAATTCTTTAACAACACAGAATGGCAATGGTGAAACTTCAGAGACACTCACTTGACTATCCCATATCCCAGGCTCACTATGATAATAAGAGTTCGAGCAAGTGAACGTTTCAGTGCCGAAAGCAGCTCAGCCAGTATCACTGCCCCCTGGACTGTAAGTAAAGAAAACACAGGCCAATTGGATTACAACTAGGGATGCCAACCCTGGGTTGAGATATGCTTAGAGATCTAGGGGTGTAACATGGGGAGGGGAGGGTTTGGGGAGGGACCTCAGTGGAGTATAATGCCATAGAGTCCAAGCAGCCATTTGCTCCAGGGGAACTGACCTCTGTAGTCTAGAGATCAGTTGCTATTCTGGGAGCTCTCCAGGACCCCTCTGGAGGTTGGCAACCCTAGTTATAACCCATATTGTTTAGGATCTATCCCATAATTTGCAACAACCAAAATATACTTTTGGCTCCCAAATTCAGTTATTTTACAATACCAGGTACTTCGTTAATGAAACAGTAAAGAGAAACTATGTTAAACAAGAAGTGGTATATGTATTTCAATGCACACCAGATAAGAAAACTCTTTAAGTATGTGTCTGGTATGTCCAATGGCTACAATCCTAAGCACAATTGTCAGGAAACATTGCACTGATCTCACAGGAAATCATTTTGGAAGAGGCATGCTAGAATCATTCCAGTCATCTATGTTATTCATGTTATTAAGGCAGCTGACAGGATGCAAAATCGCTTTGGAAACAGGTATTCAGGTTTCCATGATAAAATGTTCAAGCTGCCCTAATTTGTTTCAGTAGGTTGAACTGACTGATATTACCTACAGATAGTAACATACATAGAGAGTCTAAGGACTTAACAACATGTTACATTTTGTGCAGGGATGTCCCTGGGTCAGCTCCAAAAGACTATTCTGGCTTGACTGAGATTGAGACTACAGTGCACAGAGAGAGGGAGCTTAGCCCTCCCCACCAATATTTTTCCAATCTGAAGTAGTCCCAGGGAGCCACTATCCGCCCTGTTGGGAGCTCCATGTGACAGACTATATGTAATGCTTCCCCAACAGGGCAAACAACACCCCACTAAGCTATTTCAGATAAGAAAGATGGACGGGGGTCTAAAATCCCCCTCCTCATATGCTACAGTCCTGATCCAAATGCCTGGGAAGTGCAGATCTTCAGAAGATGTCTCTCAAACTTACCCAGGGATGTCTCCAGGGGAAATGTAATGTGTAGTCAGATCCTAATATTGACATGTTTACAAATAATTCATACCCTGGTCATTTCAAACAAATGTATTTCTCTTTTTTTTTTTTTTTTATATAAATTTTATTAGGTTTTATACTAGAAGTTTTCCATTACATTGAACAACATCTATAACAATATCAA
The DNA here is from genome assembly GCF_029931775.1 of Euleptes europaea. NCBI lineage: Eukaryota > Metazoa > Chordata > Lepidosauria > Squamata > Sphaerodactylidae > Euleptes > Euleptes europaea. Next base: position 52,740,269 of record NC_079317.1, read on the forward strand.
ATTTCAATTCTAACTTAAAGTTGTTATAATTCCATATCATATAATAAAAAAAGAAAAAAGAAAAATGGAAAAGTTTTTAGACTTCCCCTTCACCTCTGTCTGCCTCTTAATAAAAAGTTCATCCCGTCGTAGGTAATCTAATCTTAATAAACTATCAATACTATATATAGAAAAAAAATCATAGTCTGTTAGTAAATATACTTATACTTAATCATTATAAAAAAGTAAACAAATGTATTTCTCAATGATGTTCCCACATACCAGATTCTCCTTTGTAGCGGATATTCTGAAATTCTGCATAGAAAACGGCTTTCTCCAACATTCCCAGTAAAATAACTGCACCAATCCAGAACTGGATCCGCAGGAGGTCTCGCCAGTAGCAGGCTGACCAGGCAAGCCACAGAACTCCAAATAACACATATACTATACACATCACCATGAAAAACTATTAGATAGAGACAAAGGCAAGTTGGAAATTAATTGGACAATTATAAACCAGTGCTTCTGTAGTTGCTTACATGGATTTTCCTTGCCTGAATTTTCTTAGTTTTGACCACTTTTCAGAGTTTAGAGCTTAGGGCTAAAATTCCAAAACAATGAAGGATTTTAGTGAATTTAATTTAGCTTGAATCCATTTCACGATTCTGTACTTTTTACCCCAAACATATCCTTTCAGGTTCTTTCCTGGTTTTGCTTAGAAACTAACAGAAGCAAAGTAATTATCCCGATCTAAAGAGCAAGATTATCTTTTATTTACACAAAGAAAATGAACAGAGCTTTCATTGTACAGGCACAAAATGGCCTAGAAAGGGCAACTTTAAAGCGCTGCCTAACAGTCAAAGAAAAGAAAACAGAGAAGAGTCATTAGGCTAAAAGTGCACCAAGGAAATAGAGCCGAGAAATGTGAATCATGTGTTAATAGCTGTACTGAAAATGTTAATCTATTTCTGCATTGCAAAACAAATATTAGCATGCTAACTTTCAGAACGGAAGCACTGAAATGATACGGCATAACACACTAATAATTTAACTTTTATTTATTCAAACGTGTATATCCTGCCTTTCCTTGCAGTTCAAGGCAGCTTACAATAATAATTAAAAATATTTCTAGTTAAAAATAAAAAATAACACGCCCCAAATCTATCCCCCTTCCTTCCCCCTTAAAAGATGCTGCCATTCAAACCCCCTTAAAAGCCTTGGCAAACAGGCAGGCCTTGCAGCACCTTCTGAAGATTTTCAAGGAGAGGGGGCTCCCTCACTTCATCAGGCAGCCCATTGAACAGAGCCGGAGCCAAGATGGAAAAGGCCCAGGCTCTGGTCAATGACAGATCAGCCACCCTAAGTAGCGATCAGTAAAGATCTAACTTTGAAGAACCATTAAGAAACTGAGAAGTGTTTTAGAAAAGATTGGCTTGAAAGGCGAAGTGCACTAATTGAACACAGGTATCACGCGTAATGGATTGGCACTGATGCCACAAAGTATCTCATTCCTGCCATTTTCCAAAATCTTTCAAGATCCATCAAGGCTCCACTACTATCAAACTCTCTACTATGTCCTACCCATTATTCATTGGCAATTTCAAATCTCTTTCTACTTCTCTATGCTTCTGAAATAGACTACAGGCTCGCTTGACAGGGACTAACTCTTGTAGTAAAGAAAATTTTATTTTATTTTATTTATAGTCTGCTTTCTCACTGAGACTCAAGGTGGATGAAAACAATTACAAACAGCACAATCTGAGCTGTATAGATACAACTGATAATGAAAACAGCAACAATGAGGATTAAAAATTAGAATAGCGTACTAAACCATGAACACATGAAGCTGCCTTGTACTGAATCAGACCCTTGATGCATCAAAGTCCGTATTGTTTACTCAGACCGGCAGCGGCTCTCCAGGGTCTCAGGCAGAGGTCTTTCACATCACCTATTTGCCTAGTCCCTTTATGGACCAAGGGTCTGATTCAGTATAAGGCAGCTTCATAACCTGGGACCTTCTGCATGCCAAGCAGATGCTCTACCACTGAGCCAAGGCCCCTCCCCTACAATATACAAAATTAATAGTCTAACAAACAATAAAACAAAACTGGATTATAAAATCAGTGAAACCGTATGGTGTATAGAGAACAAAGCGATGAAAACTATCTAAATTTCAAAGACATTATCTATGACCCTATTCGCTTTATAAAAAAGTCCTCCAGAACAATGCCATTTTACAAATTCTGTGCAATAATAAAATTATGGGAGCCCTTCTGACCTCGTCAGACCATTCCAACAGGCTGGAGGTACAACAGAGACTGCTCAAGGTTTACCCTTTTCAGGGTGACACCTTCAGAAGGCTTTACTCAGATGAGCACAGCTATCACGCGGAGCATATCGGGAAAGGAGGTCCTGCAGATATGTGGGCTTTAGACCAATAATAGTGACTGCTGCCTGGATTAACTCCTCCAGTTCTCTCTCCTCTGTCACCTGAGCCTTATTTCATGCAAATGACAGCAGGATGAATTTTCCATAGTTGTGCAAAAGCTCTTCATTTCACCAGCACACTATCACAACCACTCATTGCTAACACTCAGAAACTAAATACAGCCATGTTAATTCAAAGAATTGTATAAACTTACAATCATAAGGGGATAATCTGCAAGAGAGAGGTACTCGTATGGCCCCTTGACTTCCACAATCACTGTCAAAACACAACCAGACAAAGAAGATAGCAGGGAATCAGTACTATTCATATAAAACCAGATATACAGTAAGAAGTCCTTTATCCCAGTCATAGAAATACAGATCATTCCTTCTTTCCCTCAACCAAATAGTTCCATGTTACGATGATCTGACATAAACAGCTATCCTGTTTACCAAAGCTTCTTCACTTCTCTCACAGGCTTTCAAATAAAGCTGCATTCTTCTCCAAATGATTACCCAGAACAATTACTTGTCACAAAAGTTTTGTTATAATGAGAAAGAGCCAAAGTCCTCAGGCTTGTATGCTCCCTCCCACCCTCTCCTTGCACTCAGCGCTGAAACTGCAAACCAGGAAGTCTTCAATACACTGCCATTTGTTGTAATGCCAAATTAGGCACTTTTATTTTACTTCATTTATACCCTACCTTTCTCCCCAGTGGGGACCCAAAGCAACTGACACTGTTTTCCTCTCCTCAGTTTTATCCTCACTATCCTGTGAGGTACGTTAGGCTGAGTGTGTGTTACCCAAGGCAACTCCGGCACAAGGCAACTCAACGAGCTTCCAATGCCGGAATGGGGATTCAAACCTGGGTCTACAGATCCTAGTCTTAATACTCTAGCCACTACACCACACTGCCTTTAACATTCTGCAGTTTTTTTTCTTACAATCATGATTCAAAACCACTGTAGTCAACTTCTACTGTTCTCCCTTCCCCCCGTGTGAAAGTAAAGCAACAAGAATACCTACGTAAAGGATATGAATGACTAGAAAACAGCAACACAAGTAGTCACCATGTTCTAATTATCGTTCTCTGCAACTGCCCTAACTAAACAACTGTCTGCTAACCTTTTACCATAAGCCAAGCCTGTACAAACTGTGATCCACCAAGCTAAGTTCAGGACACCAGCCACGGCCTTGGATCTCACAGTCAATCTCCACTGAGAAAAGGGATTTCCATTAGTGGAACAAGACTTCTGCCTTTTACGCATGGTTGTTTCCCTCGCGGCCACCCCTCTTGACGACTTTGGGTCTTGGTTTTGATTATGAATGCCGTTTCCAACTGTCAGAGGTCACCTCACTCTCCCCGTGTTTTGCCCACGTTTTCAAGTTCGAGATAAAACAGGTCCTTGAAAACACGGGCAAATTGCAGAGAAATGCAGCGGGAGAGCAAGGCAACCTCCGACAGTTGGAAACAGCATGTGTAATCAAAACAAAGTCCCGAAGTCATCAGGGGGTGATGGCGAGAGAAACAACCATGCATAAGAGGCCTTTGTCCCCTCCTCTCTCATGATGCAACCTAAATTTATCCCAAAATGCTGCCCCTGTGGGACAGGGGATCTCCAGAAACAGCAAGAGAGGGAAACTGGAGGTCTGCAGCAGGATGGAGGAAATCAGGAAAAATCACCCTTCCCCCATCCATCTATTAGCAGTAATTTTCTGCAGAATTCAGCCCATGTATAGCAGCCTAACAAGGACTCAATTAAGCCTACTTTTTCATTGCCTGCCAGCAACTGTGGAAAAACCAACAACAACAGGGGTTTTCAAGCACTCGGCTGGTTATAACACATGGCATATTCATACTGCAGGTCACAAGTTGTGCAGGACTGTAATAAAAAGCACATCAGTAACATTTCTGGAGTTCGTCTTTGGGGAACTGAATACCTTGGAATTCACTTGCTTTGATTGACTGAAGGCCTGATTTGATCACTTAAAGGGACACAAGCTGGGTTATCTTCTTTTTTATGGTTTTAATTTTGAACTGAATTATATTTTTTCTTTTTGTATACATTAGAAACTTTGGGGACCTGTTTGTAAGCAGAAAAACAGGGAATAAACTGCATAATGCTATTCCTTTGGGTAACACCATTATTTGGAGGACCTGCATAACAATCCCTACAAGTTCCAAACAGAAGTGAACCTTGTATTAGATGCCTGTGGCGGCATTATTCAGAAGGGTGTGCCTTACTGGGCACTATCTGCACACTTAAGAACTGGAATATGTGTGCATAAAGTGCCATTGAGGCACAAGCTGACTTATGGCGGCCCCTTATAGGTTTTCAAGGCAAGAGACTAACAGGGGTAGTTTGCCATTGCCTTCCTCTGCATAGCAACCCTGGTATTCCTTGGTGGTTTCTCATCCAAATACTAACCAGCTCTGACCCTTATTAGCTTCCGAGATCTGATGAGATCGGGCTAGCCTGGGCCATCCAAGTCAGGGCAAGAACTGGAATATATGCCTCTATTTTCCCCTTAAGACTACATCCAATCAATTCATGTAGGGATATCTTATCATTCTTCCTGTATCTGCTTCCTACAGTGCAATTAGCCATATACTCTTCAGTGGACAAGTGGCATTTTAGGAAGGGAAGTAACAGGTTTTACTCCTGTTCAGTAGAGTGTACAGGAAATAACTCAAATAAATGTTCACTTAAACAAGTGTGCAGATCCTCTAACACACTTATGGCTTGAATCCTACCTACAATTTCTGGGATGAAATGATTTCTATCAAGGAAGCTCAACTTTCCCCCTCCCACTACAAAAATGCCCTAATGCTAGTCCTGTAAGATGGGGGACCCCAGGAATAGCTTGGGGGTGGGGAATCCGAGGTCTGTCACAGGAGGATGAAATTGGTGAAAATTGCCCCACTTTGTGTGGTCAGAAATGTTTGGTGGGATCTAACCGAATGTACAATTTATGCATTGTACATTCATCTGCTAGAACAAGAGTACTGTTTGTTGCCTGCATATATGTTCTGTAATGTCATCACAAGTGTTGGCCTACACATGCTTTTTCTAGACATTCTAACCCAAATCAAAATTTCTTTTTGTTCTCTTCAACAGGTCCTGCCTTTTTTCACAGCTAATATTTACAAAGAAACAAGAATATTTATGAAGGGCAAGTATCAGCATTCCACGTAAATCTGGGATTTTCCTTTATCTCAAGACTGAACTGAGGATCATTCTATCTTGCTCAAAAAGCTCCTGAAGCCTGGATAGAATATGGAGGAGATCCTAAGAGCCGAGATGTCTGCAGATAATTCAATGCCCAAATGATTACTGACTAGTTAAAAATAACTGAGACTTCATTTATTTCCCCTTGAAGGGCCCAGTCCAACTACACTAAGCATCCATAATTCAACTTTACAATGAATTAAAGTCCTATTCTTAAACTTTAGGCGACAGACAATCTTAGAGACCAAGTATGATTATGACTTGGTCCTTGGTGTTAAAGTATTCCAAACAACATTCCATCTTTCACTTCTCAACCTTTTGGCTAAGATCAAGTGTAACATTCCAAAACACGTGAAATTATTATACATGGCTTACTGGTAACAAGCGTTTCTTGTGGATCAGAGGTAGCCATAACTTTTGGTAACCCTTCACTTGTCATTCTTTTTTCTTTGACACTGGCCTCTTTCGAGGGTGAAACTCCTATTTGCACAATAAAAATGTAAGGTCCATCTTTCCAGGTTTTCATCACAGCATTCATTGCCTGAAAAAAGAACAATTGTTAGGAGTATAAATCACCACAGACAGCATGTTGGGGACAATCAAAATAAGTACTCGAGTCATTTTCTGTGCCTTATTACCTAGTAAGAAACAGGCGATTCTTCCCTATAATGAATATTACTTCCGTGGGAAAGAAAACTATTCCTATTTATCTCAAAAACAACAAACCCTTTATGTTAATGTACTTGGGGAACAAAAAAAAATTGCCCTCACCTGTATTATGTTATCTTTCATATACTTACTGGCATATCTGCTATAGAAGTTTGGTTCGTTCCATTCTGTCTTTTATCCTTAAAGATAAAAATAGGCTTGATAAAAATCCCAGAAGAAAGTTTCAACTGAAAATTCCCACTTTTTTTTTTAATACCTCTGGTTTTCCTTGCAGGAGGTCTTCTGGATGAAGAAATTCTTTATAGAAAATCTAACAAAAAATGGAAAAAAACACACATTAATATAAGAACCCAAAACACAGTGGCCCAGAATAAATACGTAACCATTTGTATGATTAGGATGAACCAAACTACGACTTACATAGGGTTACACTGACACAGAATTACAGAGGGACACTAAGCTCAGGTACTCAGAACTCTTTGATAAACAAGGTGTTGAATTATACAAGTTGGGATGCTACACTGGAACAAGAGTCCTACCTCCTAATACGCACTCACAGTCCATCAGGAAAGGTACAGCTAATACATCAGGAACAAAAAAGAGCATGAACCATGCTTTCTAGGTGGTGATTTCTTCACGATCAAATCCCTTTCCATTAAAGAGTTACAATATATAGCTACCTATACCACTCAAAAGGATCTTGAAAGAGCTGTCTTCTATGACAAGTTTCAGTTCTATAGATCAGTGGTTTGTAAATTCAGTTCCCTGGGATTCACTGGTAGTCTGTCAGATGTGCTTCAATTACTAGCTTCTTCAAACAACAGTTTTTCCTATCATCACTGGTTTTTACCTGTACTATTTATTCACAGGAGACTATTGGGTATGTGTATGGTCATGTGCTCAGTTCATGCATGACAGTGACAAGACACAAGTGACAAGCATGTCCCCTGCAGCAGAGATGGCCAACTGGCAGCCTGTGAGATGGTCAGGGAATCCTTCCTCTACCCTGCTCTCCTTCCTCCCCAGCTCTCCCCGGCACCAGACTGGCAGTGTAGGGCATGCCACCGGAGGCACCTGTCTCATTACCCAGACAGCAGCATTTTATCTCCCAATGGGAGGGACTCAACTCTCCCCCATTTCCCCCATCTTACTTGCCTTCTCTGTCAAATGTCTTGAGGTGGGGTTGGTTAGATTCTCTACAGCCAGAGTACTGTGGGAAGCATCCACCCAAGATGTTTGGCCAGTGAAAATCTGGTCCTTTATGCATAAAAAGTTGTCCAGCCTTAGCCCTGCCTTTGCTCAGTTAAGGGAGGAGGCTGAACAGTTATTGATCTACCAAAGCCAGGGCCCGTCAAGCAACGAGTCTGTAATATGAGTGCTAGGGCATGAACAGCTGACATTTTTTGCATCTCAGCTTCATTCCAATAAAACACATATGCCACTCAAACAGAAAAAAACCTAGGTTTTAAAATCCAGCCTGCCTCCAAATGCACAAGCAGTAAATTAGCCCTGCTCTCTCTTTTCATCTTCAAAACATACCGGTCAAATAGTGCCTAAAGATCTACTCCACCCACATTCCAGACCATTTCTTTATCTCCTTTCATAGACAATTCCCATCCCTCAATATTTTATGTGATCTCCCTGTACAGAAAACGGTCAAAGGTTTTCTTCTCCCTGTCTCTAGCATGGCTGCTCAGAAGCCCAAAAGCAGGGAGGCGTATTTATTTATTTCTCCCTTGCAGAACTCAAGCTTACAATATAAATAAAACATTATAAGATACTACAGATAGGAGGTTTAGTCCCCTGAAGCCTCACTGTGCACAGACTTTACATTATAACCCAGTAGTACCTGTGGTTTGAAGAGCTCGGAGCAGTTCGGGAAGAAGAGTGAAGACTTAGCATAGTGTCCTGACCAACCTCGAATTTCTTCAGAAAAATTTCTCTCTGTCTGCTTATCCTGTCAAGACATAAAACATTACTTGATCTAGTTGGCAGATCAATTAAGAAAAAAAAAGGTTTGCTGGGCAAGCAACTACAAAACTGAACAGAGAGACAGTATGGCTTCGAACACAAAACATCTTTATGTGGTCAATTGCATCTATTAGCAAAACAGTATATACCCCTCTCCAAGGTATCTGCAAACTCAAGAATCTTAAGTTTCTATACATCACAGCATCGAAGGGACAAAGGCAAGTGGCAGTCCTTCCACCACTGGAGATGGGAGGGGATGATCCCATTGCTATAAAAACACTTCAATATTCCTATTTCAAGCTTTCCACCAATGTGCATGTTTGCTGGGCAAAATACACACACTGGGCAAAATACACAAAATTCCACCAATGTGCATGTTTGCTGGGCAAAATACACACACAAAATACACACACTGTTTGCTGGGCAAAATACACACAAAATACACACACAAGGGAGCAGAATGAGAAACAGAAGGTGGAGTATGAGGCTCCACTCTTGCCATACTAGCTGAATGCCATGTACTTCTCTACGAGCACAATCCTGAAGTGAGGGGTAGATCCGCGGCGGTCAGGAGCAGCAAAGCCACGTCGCATCCTCACAGGCTTCCTGGCCGCCGCGGAGACGAACAAATCCTGTTTAAAAATAAAAATACAGAAAAAGAGGGGAAAGGCCCCATTGAAAACAGTGAGGTGTCACCACCCCAAAAGGTGGTGCAGCCCTGCTGCTGCTCAAGGGGGCATTCCCAGGGCAAAAGGGCTGTGGAAGCTGCCTAAAGGAAGCTCCACCCCCAGGAACACCCCCCAAGCTGGCACGGGCTTTTCCTTCTGGGAAAGCCCTCCTGGCATGGCTGCACTGGTGGCAGCAGTGCCCGGATGCCCGCGTGTTTGCCCCTTCACCAGCATAGGTGCCACCTTATTCTGTGGCTCCTAAGCTGGCACGGGGTCACACCGTCTCCAAAGGAGCTTTGCCCCGCCTTCAGAAATGGGCTGCCCATGGCACATTTTTACATGTAGTACAATTTTTTATACTGGAGATGATTTCCAATAAGCAAATCTTGGTTTGTGCTGCATACCTGGTCATTTACAAAAGAAGGATATCAGCAATTGTTGAACAATTAGGGAAAAACACATGAAATAATAATTTACTCTTAACAGTGTAATCCTAGGCAGAATTACTCCAGTCTAAACCAACTGATCACTTAAGTATCTGCAGACAAGAGGACAAGGCAGATTACATATGACACATTTGCAACAAATACAGAGTATTTTTCTTCTAAAAATATTGTAATTTCACATGAATGAAATATATTCAATTATTTTCCCCATGTTTCCTTTCTAGTTTTAAATTTAAAATGTTACATTTTTCCACCAAACTCAAATAAAGACTTTGTAGAACATTTATATTATATATATATATATATAATATATATATATACACACACGCACATATATACACACACACACAGCTTTTACTTACTCACACATACTTGCAAGATACACATTCCCTGGGCTACATCATAACAAATCCATAACAGTGGCACATACTTTCCATCTATCTCTCCTCCAGCACCCACAGATAACTCATTTTTAATGCCAAATTCTTACCCCAAAGTCGAAGACTTCATTATAGCAATTAGAATATCCCAAGTACCAGTGGACGGTGTAACTTTGAGAAGGATCGCATGCTGTATCATTGCCATCAACTAAACAAATAAAAAGAAGGCAAAATGCAGAAAAATATCATCATCTACTATACACTGTGTGTGGTTGTGTGAAGTGCCGTCAAGTCGCAGCTGACTTAGGGCAACCCCTTTTGGGGGTTTTCATGGCAAGAGACTAACAGAGGTGGTTTGCCAGTGCCTTCCTCTGCACAGCAACCCTGGACTTCCTTGGTGGTCTCCCATCCAAATACTAACCAGGGCTGACCCTGCTTAGCTTCTGAGATCTGACGAGATCAGGCTAGCCTGGGCCATCCAGGTCAGGACTATACATTACTCTTAGTAAAATATTCCTGATATCAGCAAACAAGAAAAGTGCTCGCCCAAACAAAGAAACTAATAGAAAACAAGAATATGGGGAAGAAATGGAAGAGACCTTTTGAAAGAAAAGTACGTGCTGAAAGCACATGCCTCCACCACATTTCCATAGTCATGTTATTGTTTGACACTGGAAGAAGACAGAAAGTGGTATACGACTATCATTATTGCAGCATAATTTAGACTTGGGAGTGATCAAACCGTGATCAAGAAATAACCACTTATAAGTCTCACCCATAATAATCAGATGAGAGCAAGGTAAAATATATTACTTCCTTCACTGAGAAGCAACGAACCCCCCAAAAACCTTCCTCCTAATCCTGGTGATAGCGGACACGCCATATTAGATCTTGAATCAACCCTTTTCTGTATTAGATTTTGTACTAACCCATGCTTTGATTACACTCTGCCCTACTGGGCAGGAATGTTATGGGAAAGAATGCTGACAGGCAAGGTAGCTGGTCACTGGAGCTAAATAAACTCCAAATAAAAATTCACCACTTTACATTTTCTAATTGATCTCAGAAATCTACATTCCTTCCTCTACTCCCTATTCTTTACTGCATCCTTTCTTAGATGGCAAGCCTGAGGGAAGGATCTGTGAGTTATTTTTAAACTACCCAGCCTTTGTTGACAGTCAGTAATAACAATTATAACATTGGTTAACCTTAGTACTATTATCATTAAAATTATTTTTACTCTTACCAATCTAGCATCTTAATATCATCTCTCGTCCTGTTATTAAAGATGATCTCTTGCACTCATTGAAAGTAATGCTTCAGCACAATGGGTTGCTTTGAAGGCACAAAAGGAACCAGTCTGCTACAACCTGGAACCTCAGTTTATTGGGCTGCATCCTACCACCCATGTGCGGAAGGCACACAGATTTTTCCAACGTTCCTCTTAATTGCTTCAGAAGTGTAGTTTTCCATATTCTTCTCTGTTACTGAAGCTCCTTCCGAACACCCTGGAAAGATCATTCCTAGGGTTGCAGTATCCATGCAGAGAAACAGCCCTTAGGAGGATCAATAGACTGGAGTGAGAAGGGACAGAGGAATGAAACTGCCTCCTCTCCTCAGCAGAGCTGTGCTTGTAGAAGAAGGAGCAATTTCAACTCCTTGTCCTTTCCTCCCTCCATTCTCCCAATCTGGGCAGCGGTTCCTCTGCATGGATTCTGCAACCCCAGGAATGGTGTTCCCAGGGTCTGGAAAGAGCTGCCACAACAGAGAAGAATGTGGGAAAACTACACCTTCCATAGACTGAGCGGTTAGGATATTGCCTACTATACTGTAATGAGACAGGAAGATGAAACTTCGAAGGCCTCATCATGTAAATAAGAATATACTGAATATATCTCGAATTTTCTTCAGCTTTCCTCAAAATAATCTGGTAAACAAGAAATTTATATTAAGAACACCACCTTCAGAATTAAACATAAAATGCCATACCGAAAGTCTGCACTAGAAAAACCTTTTAAGTAAAGTACATGCTTTGTGTCAAGCAATGTAAGGGGCACAACTAGAGTTGCCAACCTCCAGGTGGGGCATGGAGATCTCCAGGAATTACAACTGATCTCCAGACTACAGAGATCAGTTCCCCTGGAGAAAATGTCTGCTCTGTAGGGTGGACTATTGCCGCTGTCGTGTCAGTGCAAAGGAGAACGGAATAAAATCAAGTAACTGACTATTATCATTAATAAGGTCCACCCTCTCACAAACCCTGGTCTCCCTAGGCTCCACCCAACAAATCTCCAGGAGTTGGCACTTGTAAGCACAATGGAAACATAAATGAGATGACAGTGCATCGCCATGCTTTTTATAAACTTGTCTTCTATATTTTCATTTAAGAAGGGACTACCTGGTCAGAAAAAAAAAATCCACTGAACGGTGTAGATAAATAAGGAAATAAATCCACACAATCTTGCTATATATGAAAAAAACATTATTTAACAGGAAAGAAAAAGGCCTGCACAGCTTTACCTTCGGAATACACTACCACCACAGGACAATCAAGTGCATTCTAAGCAGAGTTACACCATACTAAGGTTATTCAATGGACTTAAAACGATGTAACACTGCTTAGGGTTGCACCACTAACCTATTAATCAACTGGAAATGGTAGCTGCAGACATGGCCCATGGACATTACGTTGTCTACTCTTAGAGTTAGTACACTTGGCTGAACTTAATTCAACATAAAACTGAACACAACAGAATCATTTGTGACAGAATGCATAAAAAGTAATAGCATATCCAACCAACTGTTCTGGAAGGAAACAAATGCAGAAAAACGTAATCTTGACAAAGCTTGCAATCCTATATACACTCAAAGTCACTCCAACTAAAATCAGATGATTTCACTTCTGAGAAAGGATATTTAGCACTGCACTGTACATCCTAGAGCACGATGGGAATTAAATTGTTCCTTTTGTTTCAATGGTAATAATAATCACAGCCAACTTTCTGTAATTGGACTGCGGCTTAAGCATGCAAAGGAGGAAGAACTTTATGGATCTTTGATGAAACTATATTAGATATAGATCAACGTTTTCAAGTGCTGAGATGAAGAGGACAGCGGAGTGCTAAAATTTATGTCACAGTCCAAATGGAGACTGAGCTGACATAACTATTACAGAAGACCACTGTATTATACTTTAAGCAACAATATGAATGTACTTACACTTTAGGAAAATGGTAGTGTTGTTGAAGAGAATCTTTCCAAAATTAAACAAATTCTTCCCCTGTACAAAGAAACAGAAGCAAAAAACGCAGCAATACAGTTGCACTGGAGTACGGTCTTGTCAGAACCAGAGTTGTACCGTATGTTAAAGGAGCCATTATGCCAGTTCAATATACCTCTGACCCTCTTTCAGAATCCTTGCCAACAAAGCACTGCCATACCAAAAAAAAAAAAAAAAAAAAAAATCCCAACCTGCATCTGGCTGTGGTTACGAAATTTTTCTGCCACATGTCTTCAGATATGAAATCTACAGATCACTAAAGGGTGAGGTCATCACACCCTTTTTAGCTTCCTTGATATTCACTTCCTCATCCGCAATCTCTGGTTGCAAAAGCTGAGAGTCGTGATTTTGTTTTGAGCAGCCAATTAAAATGTTATCTTTTGGAAGTTAACCTACACAAATAACTGTTTATATGAGTGGTCTACTTGCGTGAGCAGTGTCAAGTCACAGGAACTGTCTGTGGAAGACTACAGTTGCTACATCTGGGCCACACCTGCTACAACATTCTTGAGCAGCGCCCTTGACTTTACATTATTCATAGGAGTAGATCAAACACAGGAAAAAGTTATCTGCGCAGATAAATTCCCCCAAACACTTGCAGCACCTTTTATTCTTTACAGTGGCTGTAAATCTATGCGTTTTTATATTTAAAAAAAACCTTTATGCACAACCAAAAATTCTCAGTAATGAATGGGCAATTTTCAGCATTTAAAACCATTTAAAACCAGGTCCAGGCAAGAGATTATGAATCTTCCAGTATCAGGACTCCTTATCTTTTAATCTCAGGAATACAGGTAAGAGCCCTGGTCGCTGAGGAAAACACTCCCTATGCTCAGAGGCCTGCTCTTTCTTTGCTGCAGGGCTGAACGGTGACCTCAAGAGCAGGTTAGCAGGCGAACCTCGGGATCAAGTGAAACTTGGCAGCCAGGATGAGGAAGCGGAACCAAACCTTGCCGGCAGATGGGAAACCGGCGACGGAAGAGGACGGGGCGCTCGGGGGGGGTGGCCAGGCGCTGCAGCGCAGCAAGAGGAAGCCCACGAGGCTCACGTCAGCCTCCCCGCGCCCCGCAGAGCAAACCCAGGAGCAGCCGCGGCGCTCACACGTGCATTCCGGGGCACTACACGCGCCCCCCTCGAGGACAAGCTGCAGGCAGCCGAGCCATCTGTCAGCGCCCCACCTTCATCCCACCAGGAGCAGCCCATCACCGCCGCCCAGGATGCCGCGCCACCCTCCCTCTCCCCCTCCCGGCTCCGTCTACGACAGGGCGGAGGGGACGACGGTCAAGCGCCCGTCTGGCTCACCACTGGCGCCGGCAGCCGCCACTTGGAGAGCTGGCCGGCTCCGGCCGGGCCCGGCGGACACACCAGCAGGAGCTGGAGGCCCAGCAGGCTGGCTCCCCAGCAGAGCGGCCGCCGCAGCATCCCATAGAGCGCCGCCGGGGCTCCCCGCGCCATCCCTCCCTCCGCAGAGCAAGTGTCGAGGGAGGGAGGGAGGGGGAGCGCGCGCCCCGGAGTCTTCCGCCCGCCCCTTCCGCTCCCCAGGCCAGCGGCTCGGCGCAGGAGGGAAGGGCAGCGCGTGACGGGGCGCCGCCTGATTGGCGCAGGCGGCGCCACAGTGGGCGGGGAGCGAGCCTCGGCTCGTCTGTTATGGTCTCTCGGTCGGCGCCGTGGACTGGTGCGTGACGTCACGGTTGTGGCTTTGAAGGTGCGGAAGCTCCGCAGCAGAATCGTGACAAGGCTGACCGTTCTGAACCGTGAAGACGAACCTCGTGGGGCCTTTGTGTGTGTGTGAAGTGCCGTCAAGTCGCAGCCGACTTATGTGTGTGTGTGTGTGTTAAGTGCCGTCAAGTCGCTTCCGACTCATGGCGACCCTATGAATGAAAAGTCCTCCAAAATGTCCTATCTTTGACAGCCTTGCTCAGATCTTGCAAATTGAAGGCTGTGGCTTCCTTTATTGAGTCAATCCATCTCTTGTTGGGTCTTCCTCTTTTCCTGCTGCCCTCAACTTTTCCTATCATGACGGTCTTTTCCAGTGACTCTTGCCGTCTCATGACGTGACCAAAATACGACAGCCTCAGTTTAGTCATTTTAGCTTCTAGGGTCAGTTCAGGCTTGATTTGATCTATAACCCACTGATTTGTTTTTTTTGGCAGTCCACGGAATCCGTAACCCTCTCCTCCAACACCACATTTCAAAGGAATCTATTTTCTTCCTATCAGCTTTCTTCACTGTCCAGCTTTCACACCCATACATAGTAATAGGGAATATGATGGCATGCATTAATCTAGTCTTGGTGGCCAGAGTCACATCCTTACACTTCAAAATCTTTTCTAGCTCCTTCATGGCTGTCCTTCCCAGTCTCAATCTCCTTCTAATTTCTTGGCTGCAGTCTCCCTTTTGGTTGATGGTGGAGCCAAGGAATAGAAGGTCTTGAACAATTTCAATTTCCTCATTGTCAAGCCGACTTATGGTGACCCCTTTTTGGGGGGGTTTCAAGGCAAGAGACCAACAGAGGTGGTTTGCCAGTGGCTTCCTCTGCACAGCAACCCTGCTATTCCTTGGTGGTCTCCCATCCAAACACTAACCAGGACCAACCCTGCTTAGCTTCTGAGATCATCAGGCTAGCCTGGGCCATCCAGGTCAGGGCTGGTGCCTTTAGCCTTTGGCTAATCGATGTGTTGTGTGGCAAAAAGAGCGTTGGTCCTGAAGGTGCACAAAGACTCCTTTTTCATTTATTCTGAAAACCATGCATTTATTGTGACCCGTCATCAGAGCATGGTGCCTTGCATAGTCTCCACTGTTCGTCTTATTATAATAAAATAAAACTCCGAATCCTTGCAGGGAATAAAACTCCCTAGCTTTACATTGCAATCAGCAAGCTTCCGGGGTGGGGGGGGGGTGATAATGAAGAATTGTGAAGTTCCAATCACTAGCATGGTAGTTTCCCCCATATAATTTTAATATTGCTACCACAATATTAGATATAATTCAGCTTGTTGCACAAATACAGCTCATAAGTAATTTACGTTGCAAAAGAACCGCTGATGGCACATGGGGGGGGGGGAATAAGCCCCATGACTGTTTAAAATAATGGACACAATTAGAACATATTCTTCCAGACACCCTTCAATGAAGCCACAGTCGCAAAAAAAATTTTTTTAACTTGAACAGGTTATACGTGATTGAGATAGCATCTACCCGGATGTGTGCATAGTCCCTTCCCTTCCCGTCAGTACCTGCCACAGCACATCTAAGGAAGCTTAATGTATGAGATTTCTTGGGCTGACCAAGGTAGCCATCGCCCAGGCTCTTCTCATAATAAAACCTATTAACGTAAGTATTCCTGATGGTAGTAATGCTCGTTGGCAGACAGTCTTACTTTGATCTGGAAATCCTATTTTTTTTTGTACTTATTACACGTTACAAATTCTTAAGCATCAAATATTGATGGTCAAGCCATCAAACGATGTACAGAATATAGCAGTCGGCCTACGATTGCCTATCTCCCAGTGGTGGCTGGAGATCTCCAGGCTGCAGAGATCACTTCCCCTGAAGAAAATTGTTGCTTTGGAAGGTGGTCTCTATGCTATTATACCCGGCTGAGGTCCCTCTCTCCAAACCATGCCCTCTTCAAACTCCGCCCCCCAAATCCCCAGGAATTTCCCAACCTGACACTAGCATGGAATCTTCTTTTTCAAAGCCGGGATTTCGAGACGTAACAATAGCTGTGCTGGTTGGCTTTGCCCAAATTTACAATTCTGTCAATAAACCACCTTTAAAAAAAAACAAAAAAACAGCCGTAGGTTTTTAATGCTCCAGAGAAATAAACACGTGAGATCATTATGTGCCTAACGGCTCCACGTTATCTTAGTAAACTGTTTGGGGACAAGAACTCCATTTCCCAGAAGGCTGAGAGAAAGTGAACTCACGCCTTGTCATTGGACGAAGGCTTTTCTGCGTGTTTCTTTATGTCTACAGAAGGGTGAGCTGCGGGTAAGGGGCGCTCGTGCGGAATAGCGGTGCGAGGGAATGCGATGGAAGCAAGTTCGCAGGAGGAACTCAGGTAAACGCAGGTGCTTCTGCAATAGGGGACTTGTAGATAGCACAGTTCACACCTCTAAGGAGAATATTCCACACTCCGATAATTAACAACAGTGAACGCTTTAAAACGGGAAGTTTAATATACAGAGAAAATACCCTTACGAAGCCCTCGTTTTCATCTGTGAACATGGAAAAGTGTTACAGATAGGAAACAATGTTACGTTGGTCAACAAAAGAGAAAATATCAAGTGAAAGGGCTTGGACTTATATTGATGTAACGATCATTGAATGCTTATTGTTCATTTCTGTTAAATGTTTCACTGTCTGGATAGAAATAGCTACAATGCTGGATAAAATTGTTCCGTGTCTAGTACTAAAAAATTCTTGCTTTTCCTTAGAACGTACTAGAATGAAAGCAGATGAAATGAGGAAGGAGTGCAATGAATTATGGATGCAATTTATGCACTCTTGTCCTAGAGTGGCAAATAACCAATTTTGGCAGAACTGTTTACATTCTAGCATGTGACCTTTTAGGCAAAAGTGCATATTCACGGTCACTTAACACACATTCATTGTATGCTGTAACTAGGGATGCCAGTCTCCAGGTGGGACCTGGAGAGATCTGCAGAAAATGGATGCTTTGGAGGGTGGACTCAGTGGTATTGTGCCCCACGGAGGTCCCTGTCCTCTACGGGCTCCATCTCCAAATCTCCACTAATTTCCCAACCTGGATCTGGTAACTACCCCCCTATCCCCTGCTGGTGGCAGTGGGGGCCCCAGCAACCATAGCTGTGACTAATAAAGAGATTCTGAGTATACACTCTTGCTTTGTTGAATAGACCATGAAGAGTCTGGTTTGTTTGTTTTTGTAGGATACCATGCAGGACAGCCAAGGAAAAAATACTTAAACACAAACTTGATAAAATGAAGGCAAGGCGCTGTGCTGAGAATTCTAGATACACAAAGGCCTTTTCAGACAAAGTAATTATGGAGAACCTGCTCACTTTGACAACGTAAATAGAGGAAAAAGCAATGTTTTGAATCTATTTGTGTGTGTGTGTGAAGTGCTGCCAAATCGCTTCCAACTCATGGCAACCCTATGAATCAGTGTCCCCCAAAAGGTCCTATCTTTGACAGCCTTGCTCAGGCCTTGCGAAATGAGGGCTGTGGCTTTCTTGACAGAGTCAATCCATCGCATGTTGGGTCTTCCTCTTTTCTTTTTGCCTTCAACTTTTCTATAATCTATTTCTGTTCAGTATTATTTCACTGATGCTTTGGTTCTGCTGAACTAATATTGCTACCTAGGTTTTCATTTATTCTGCAATAGTATAATTAAACCCTATGACTACACGCAGATTATTCTGTCAAAACATTTGTATTTATTGTACATTTCTATAGTAGTTCAATTTTAAAAGAGGGATTTTCTATGTGTATAAATCATAACCCTCACTGTAGCATCCATTAATTTCATACATATACTCTATGGCTATCTGCTACTTTTTACAAGATGCCATAGGTAACAATGATTACAAGTTATTTTTACATTGGTTCCTGTAGGTTATCCGGGCTGTGTAACCGTGGTCTTGGTATTTTCTTTCCTGACGTTTCGCCCGCAGCTGTGGCAGGCATCTTCAGAGGAGTAACACTGAAGGACAGTGTATTTTTACATTGTTAACTTTTTGTACTAGAGCAAATGAGTTTGTGTCACTATAGTACAAAAGCGGTACACATTTGTTTGCTCAGTATGTGCCTAAATTTTACTTTCCTCTATCCAGTGTTGAAGATGAGGCAGTGGACAAAAGCAGCTTTAAGACGTGCAACCAAATTGCTTTCTATAGGTAAGAAATGTGAATGTTTTTATGTCACACAACTATAGTTCTACCACAACCATATCCTGTATCACTATGAAAAGGCCAAAGTTACCACAACAATATATCTGATGCTTGCGTGGCAAAGGAATGGACAAAGACAGAATATGATTGAAGTGGCGTTGGAACAACTCCTTTATGGCCAAGTTGTCCGTTATAGTAAACATAAAGATCACCTATTTAGATAGGGTTGCTAGGTCCCTCTTCACCACCGGCGGGAGGTTTTTGGAGCAGAGCCTGAGGAGGGTGGGGTTTGGGGAAGGGAGAGACTTCAATGCCATAGAGTCCAATTGCCAAAGCGGCCATTTTCTCGCAGTGAACTGATCTCTATTGGCTGGAGATCAGTTGTAATAGCAGGAGATCTCCAGCTAGTACCTGGAGGTTGGCAACCCTGTATTTAGAGAATATTTTCTTTTTAATCGCTAATAGCCACCACTTGCCACTAAAGTCTGTACAGAGTTGCTTGTCCTCCAAGACTGCACTGGGGACTGACAAGGAAAACTGATAACTGTAGAGCTCAATGTTCTGAGGAAGGCTCTCTCCTCATGGTTAAGTTTACAGGAACTGAGCTGTGTGTGTAAAGATCAATGTGTTGGAGCCAACAGTTCCTTCCACTAAGAGGTGGTTATTCCATTGCATGGGGAATCCAGTCCAATGTTTCTAGCATTGTTCCATGTAGATTATAAAAATATATCCTTCGGTATTAAAAAGGGTTGAACATAAGGATATAAGAAAAGCCATGCTGGATCAGACCAAGGCCCATCGAATCCAGCAGTCTGTTCACAGAGGCCAACCAGGTTGGTTACAGTTCAATCTAATGCATATTTACTCAAAAGTAAATCTCACTTTCAGTGGGGTTTATTCCCATATAAGGGTGTCTAGGATTGCAGCCTTAGTCAGGGGCAGTGCTTTTGGGGCCCTAGGCAAATGTCCAGGATAGGGCCCCAGAATCACTGCCCCATTGCCCCTCCATCAGGACAAACAAGGGGTGGATGTCGCCCTGTGTGAGGTGGGTGGGAGCCACTGCCAGAAGCCAGTGGCCTAAGTCCCAGACAGGGCAGATATGAGCAGCTACAGGAGCCTGCTCTTCTTCTTTTCCCTCTTCCTTTCCGGGGGGCGGGGGCTGTGAGTTGTTGCCCTCCCCGTTGCTGGGCCAGGAATGGCTGTCCCTGTTGCCCATTGGCTAAGACCTGCCCTATCCTTAGTCTTTCTAGTATGGAAATGTTAGCCAGCAATTTTTTTCCAACAGTTTACAAAAACTTCCACTACCCTTTCCATTGGTGGGTAAGGATCCTTCTTCATAAGACATCAACTTAGAGTGTCATCTTTTTCTTCAGCAGCCTTTTCAAAGCCTTTCATACTATCAGGCATTTGGGAGAGACACCTAAATTTTTACAGCTGTAATCCATACAGCCACCAATAAATGTGTTATTGGCTACTTATGACAGTTACGGATGACATACAAAGTTCACAGAAATATTGCTTTTGGTGACACAAAAAAAGGTACTTCAAGTTCCAGAACTGACCACATAAACTAGTTCCTCTTCTGAAGTGACTACTGAAACTGTCAACAGAAATTATATTAGCTACTGAAATTGTCAGAAGCAGTTGATCACTTTGTCACTTACAGTAATGCCAGCAGTAAACTAACAGTGCATTCCTAAGGAGAGTTACTCCAGTCTAAGCCCATTCATTTCAATAACTCTCCTTAGGAATGCACTGTAAGAGTGAGAACCAGTTTGTTTGAATACACCTGTAGAGTTTTCAATAATTAGGGAGTAGAATTGGATTACTAAAGGGAGCTAGCAGTGCTTTGCTGAAGAAAAAAACTGGACTATGAGTACATGGAGCAGTTCCTATTCTTAGGAAACAGTAAAACATAATTTGAAAAATACAGTGTAGGTAGTTTATGCCATGCTTCACCTGTTAAGGCAGTTCTGATATTTTGCAAACCAGAGGGGGGCTTCAAGGGATGGTGAGGCGGAAAGTACTGCACTGTGCAGCTGAACTCTGGGGCTAGATGAATAGTTTCAGATTCCCGTAACTGAACCTCAAAAATCGAGTGTTACAATGGACTTTCCCTGGCTGCTGAAGTTTAGAATTGAGTGAGCAGGAAGCGGTTCATCACACGCTGAACCTGAGTAGTACAACACAGGAAGTGGCATTTTTTTTAACCTCGCTTTCTGTCTGCTGTGTGGAAGAGTTTGCAGAGGAGAAACTGGGGAAATGCAAACCTCATGATAGGCTTCCCTCAGCTCTAACTTTATCCTGGAATGGAGAGGGGAGTATTAAGTTATTAGGGGCTCTGATCCCTTCACAACTTGAAGTCCTTAGGATATGATTAATGTGGATTCCAAGAAGTCTCTGCATCCAGTTTCCCAGGCCAACTTCCTCTTCCCCATCAGTTTTCTTCCCCCTCCACCCACAAACACCCTTTTGTCCTTTAACTGATTCTCAGCTGCCCTGACATTCTGTGACTCCAGGAAGGCAATGAGCACGTTGAGTATTTGTCAGGTCTTCTTTTCTCTCTCCTTTTTTAATAAACTGAAATCCACTAAATATGCAAAATAAACCAACTCTACTTGTCTATGCCTGTTTTGATAGCCATGCAGCCATTAAGTTTACTATTAGAAGCAACAGTTTGGACTACAATCCTGTTTAAACCTCTTTGAAGTTAATGGGATTTAAGGAGACTAATTGTGTGCAGGATTATAACCTTATTATAGAAGTGAATAATTGAACAAGTAAGTTGTCTTTCTTGTGTTGCAGACGTCAGAAATGCTTGTGTCCTGGGAAGTCCTTATATCGAGCGTTGCTGGACACAGTGGAGTTAACCGATAGTGGTGTCAAATTCCAGATTATCAATGAAGAGTGCGAGGTAGGAATTCGCTTTAACTCTCAATGATAAAGAAAAAACATGAATAAGTTTAACGTACAAAAATTAATCTGCTATCCTGATTACATGTCAACAAAATCAGGGTGATATCGGTCCAGTTTTGTGATCTTTGAATGAATAGGGAGCAAAGCTCCTTTAATAAAAGTAAAAAGTATTGTATTGTATTGTTGTTACCTAGGACTTTTCAGTCACAGCTAATTGATTTCATTGTGAAACTCCTTTAAAATTGCATTTGTTTCACTTATTACACCAGTTTGAATACTGTTCTTCAAAAGTTCACACCACTTAACTAGATAAAACTGTGTGTAAAGTGCCACCAAGTTACAGCCGACTTATAGCTACCCCTGGTGGGGTTTTCAGGGCAAGTGAGAACCAGAGGTGGTTTGCTGTTGCCTTCCTCTGCAGAGTCTTCCTTGGTTGTCTCCCTTCCAAGTACTGACCTTGCTTAGCTTACAAGATCAGGCATGGCATGCTGCCTTCCCTCCCCTCAATAAAACTACTACTAGTATTACAAATCCTAGAAAAATAATTAAAAGCCTAAAAGAAGCCTCAAATTACCTATATAAAGTTATGGTAAATCATGGCATTGTCCGCGTTAACATGTTCTTCATAACACTTTCAGACACATAATAATGCAGTGTAGTATAGTGGTTACAGTGCAGAAGCTGGGAGACCCATTTGAATCCTCACCCTGCCATGGAAGCTTGATGAGTAACCTTGGGCCAGTCACATACTTTCAGTCTAACCAACCTCATAGGGTTGTTATGAGAATAAAATGGAGGATAATTATGTAAGTTGCTTTGAGTCTCCATTGGGGAGAAAGATGAGTTAGAAATTAAGTTAAATAAATAAAATGCTGGCAAAAATAGTGTATTTTTCAAAATATCCACTGCAATTTCCCGTGGACTAAGAATGAAAACTTTAATTTCTTGATCAGAGTGAATAATAATTTATTCTTCACTCAGAATAAAAATCTTAATTTATCAGAGCTGTCAGTGCTGTCATAATTGACTTTCCAAACTATAAATAATTACAGTGGCACACAAATCCAAAGATTTAAAGGCACTTAAGGCTTTGGGAGAAAGGGTGGCAATTTATGTTGATTCCAACTTTTCCTCTGTTCTGCCCCTGAGGGTCACATGAACACATGAAGCTGCCTCATATTGAATCAGACCCTTGGTCAGTCAGTATTGTCTATTCAGACTGGCAGCGGACCTCCAGGGTCTCAGGGTCTGCCGATCCCTAGGAACAAAATTTAGGGAGCTCAGTGGGCTGCAGAGGGAAGGGTAAATCCTGGTCTGTGAGGCCCGTGGAATATTGTTTATACACCATTTCCTGTAAATATTGTCACTCATTCTGTGACAGTTACCCAATTCTAACTGAACTTTTTCTAGAAATTTTTCTCCCTCTCCCATAATACTAGAACACGGGGTCATCTGCTAAAGCTGGAAAGCGAGAGATTCAAAACAGATAAAAGGAAATATTTTTTCACACAACGCATAGTTAAATTGTGGAACTCCCTGCCTCAGGATGTGGTGATGGCTGCCAGCTTGGAGGGCTTTAAGAGGGGAGTGGACATATTCATGGAGGAGAGGGGTATTCATGGTTATTAGTTAGAATGGATACTGGTCATACTACATACCTATTCTCTCTAGTATCAGAGGAGCATGCCTATTATTTTGGGTGCGGTGGAACACAGGCAGGATGGTGCTGCTGCAGTCGTCTTGTTAGTGGCTTCCTAGAGGCACCTGGTTGGCCACTGTGTGAACAGACTGCTGGACTTGATGGGCCTTGGTCTGATCCAGCACGGCCTTTCTTATGTTCTTAGACAAGAAGCTGCTTTGGACCTCTTATGTGATACGGGGTACTTACTCAGTGATAAATGTATAATTAATATATTATCTCAGAGCGTTTGTATAATTGTTAGAAGTGTAGCTGATAACAGGTGATAATAATTTAAATAAATTACTACCCCACTTTGCCTTCAGGCACCCAAACCAACTCACAAAGAAGATATTCAATCAAATGTAGGATCGCTAAAAACAATATGAACATTTACTTTAAAACTGTCTACATCCCAAGTCTGTGTTTTTCTCATTTTTGCATATTTGATCCTTCCTGCCATGCAATCATTCTTTTATTAATTTATAGTTTATTTTTTAAGTTTATAAATGCAGCCACTCATTTGCTGTGATGTCATGACATAGGCTCTGCCAGAGGAAATATCCTTCCACCAGTGACACTTTTTTTTTTTGCTGGCATGGCATCTCATACAAAATCTTAATTAGAATATAAAGTAGTTTAATTTCCACATATCAACTTAATTAATGCTTATTTATTTGCTCATTATCAGGTTCCTCTTTTAGTAGAACTTTATGAAATAGAGGGAAATATTTTCAGACTTAAAGTTAATGAAATAGCACCGTTGAAACCAAGATATCGAGTCCCTGATGTTCTCATAAAAGAGCCTGCCAACCTCAGGTAAGCCTTAGGTATGGTATCTTATTACCGCTCTCTTAGCCCCATCTAGTTGTTTGTACTTGGATGAATTTCAGTTGCTGCAGCCTGAGGATGCTGACAAGGTACCTGGAGAGATTAATGGTGCAATCCTAAACAGAATTACACCCCTGTAAATCCATTGAAGCAAGATGCAACTCTCTTAACCTTTGCGTATCATGAGAGTGGCTGTTGGGTCCAGGGGGAGGTAATGCCTACATGAAGGGGGGACTTATACTAACCATCTTTTGAAAGCCCTTTATGAACCAGTTGATTTTGTCAACTATTGTCCCTCCATGGCTAACAGGTAAGGTAGAGGAAGCTATTAGAGAAAAAAGACTTCCTTCAGAAACTGGAATGCTTGCCCAAACGAGGCAAACAAAAGCAAACACAAACTTGCACAAGGGAAATGTAAGCAAACAATTAGAGATGCAAAAAAAAAACCACAACGATTTTGAGGGACATATTGCTAAACACATCAATACCAACAAGACCTTGTAACTGGATTTCAGCAGGTCAACCTCCACAGATGCCAAGAGTGGGGGGAAAGGCTGGGGAGGCCAGCAACGTTGGATAAACGCACGGCTGCCATCAATTGTAGGCCTGGAGGAATTTTACAAGCCCTGTGAAACTCCTTAAGATCCCGCAGGGCCCTGCTGTCACCAGGAAGACTATTCTGCGGGGGCCAGGGCTGAAAAAGTCCTGGCCCTTGTTGAGGACAGCTGCACACTCTTTGGGCTGGGGACCACCAGCAGATTACTACAAGTAAAGCTCTTTGGGGGGCATACCACGAGAGGCAGCCACACAGGTACGATGGTCCCAGAGCGTGTAAGGCTTTAAAGGTCAAAACCAGCACCTTGAATCTGATCTGGTACTCCAGCTGGAGCCAGTGCAGTTGTTTCAGCACTGGTGTTGTGTGATCTCGTGGCGAAGACCCTGTAAGGAGCCTCGCTGTGGCATTTTGTACCAGCTGGAGCCTTTGGATCAGTCTCAAGGGCAGCCCTACATAGAGCGAGTTACAGTAATCTAGTGTAGAGGTGACCGTCTCATGGATCACTGTGGCTAGGTCAGGGCAGGAGAGGTAAGGCACCAGCTGCCTGGTTACTTGCCTGTAATCTCATTATTCTTTTGTTTCTTCTATGCTTCTTGTCAATCATTTCCAAATTTGCTTGTACTAGAAGCAGAATTTTTACTAAATATAATGGAATCATGATTTTAAATCATGATTTATTTTATATCATAATTTGAGTTACCTTAATTTTTTAATTTAGATATTTTAACATAGACTTGCATGTAGTTTTTGTATAAGCATGAAATGGGGATGCTTGCCCCCTCAGCACCCTCCATAACCCATTTCAGGATTTGGTATTTTTTTTGTATATCCTTATAATATGTTTAATTGAGTAGCTGTTTGAGTATAAGCTTTCAAAGATTTTATGTATTGCTGTTTTTTTCCCATTTGACAGGCTAACGATATCACAAAAAGATGCAGGCGAGCTTGTGTTGTCTTGCTCCAGTGAAGACCAGCAGCTTTACATCACAGCAAATCCATTTCAGATACAGCTAGTTTCCAATGATGAGATTGTATTGAGCATGAACACAAATGGCCTGTTGTATTTTGAGCACCTGCAGCATCCACCACAAATCAGGTGTGATATCTCAGTGTCTGTGTTGATTGCAGTCCATGGAATGAAATCGACTTAGGTTGTGATAGTAAATATTCTGACACTGAAGGAAACATCCTTGAAATCAGGAGTACTTGATAAATAAATAACTGAATGATTCTTTTTTAAAAATTAGGGAATCTACATTGCAGAAAAAGGCAGATGGATCAGCTGGCTCTTCTAAGGTAAACCTAGCTTGTTTTTGTATACTTTTGCTTTGGACAACTGGCCAGGATACAGATCAGTGATTCTAACTGAGAACAAATTATGGAAATTGCCAAATCAGGGGATAAATTTATGGCTGAACTGATAGGAGGAGTAAGCCATTTGATGACTGAGGTGGGTACATGCATCCAAAATGGACAAGATTAGGATGTCAATACACCTGGTTGCATAACTTCAGACTTTCCTCACATCTATAATATGCATCGCTGGTCATATGGAAGGAATTTCCATACTGACCCTGGGGACTAGGTGGCAGTTTTATCATGCAGACAAACTACATGTTTTTTTCTTATTTTTACTCATACAGGAAAATCAAGAAGACTTGGGACATTGGGAAGAAAAGTTTGGTAGTTTTTTAGACATCAAAGCCAGTGGTAAGATTAAGCGTAGTGTAATAATGAACATGTTTGTGTTTTCCTTGGTTATTACATTAATGAATGCACTCCAAAGGAGTAGCTATGTTAGTTTCTTGCAGCCAGAACTGATGAAGTAGGCTCTGATTCATGAAACTTTATCCCACAATAAAAGTATTCATCTTTAAGGTGCCATGAGATGTTTTGCTAAGTTATTGAACATTTGTCAGCCTTGATTTTTTTCTAGAAATTGAAAATGAGTGATACTTTTGGTAATATCAGATCATTTGTACTACTGATTACACCAGTACATATATCTTGATAGCTAGATAAAGTCCATAGAAACCTTTTTTAAAAGGTATTAGCTCTGAGAGCTATTTATTGGGTTTTTCCAATAGCATCTGGCATGTTTACATAATGAGCTGATATCAACATGATGCAGGGGGAGACTCTGACATCTGAAAGCTTGCAATGACTACATTGAGGGCCTGGTGTGAACTGAAATATTTATTTTAAGGGGGGGTCAGAATCACATGACCCTCCTTTACCATGCCATGTTAATGCCATTATCTTGCTTGGAGAAGTGGCCTACCATAAATTTAATGGAATATTAGGTATGGAATAGATAGCTTGGTCCCTTTACAGCTCTGTTTCTTGTTTAAATCATGACTTAGTGGAACTCTAATAAAAGTTTCTTAAAAGTTTCTTAACAGCACTACATCTGTGTATAATAGGTGACAAAGGTCTTTGCTACCGGGAATTTGTGGATCAATTACTAGGAAAGACATTTTTGTTACATGTGTTTTCATCACATCAGAATGTTGTTCTTAAGCATAATAGTCTTAATACTCTTCCTACAGGTCCCAGTTCTGTAGGCCTTGATTTTTCTTTACATGGATATGAGCATGTCTATGGAATACCTCAACATGCAGAGACTCTTCTGCTTAAAAACACCAGGTAATATTACTGGCTTTGTATCAGAAGATGGCAAGGATTCAAGTTTTCCCTGGCCCCACTGTCTTTTGATCCCACCTTTCCACAACTCCCTGCTTTCTGTTTCCTTTTGGCCACTTCTTCTTTCATCAGTATAACCTTTTCGGTCTCTGCTGTTCAGACCAATGCCAGTCCTGTTTCCTATCCTTCTCTTGGCCCTTCTAGAGGTTTGCAGTCAGATCTTCCATCCCTTTAAATTTCTATTAATAGAAAACATAGAGGTTGCTGGGGGTTGATTTGTGCTGAGACCCAACTCTCCCCCTTCCCTGTTTCTGTATGTTTTCCCTATCAGGGCAAATAGTAGCTCTGCGAGAGGTCATTTGTACTGAGAAAGCAACACGGGGGTAGTTAACTCCCACAGTGCTGTGGTCGTGATGCAGCCCCACCCATCTCCACAAGTGCTGTCAGGGGACTACTTACATAGCCCCTGAGTCCTGTCTAGTAGAGCCCTCAGCATCCCAGCTCTCACCCCTCACCTCCTTGTCCACTGCACACAGCCTCGTTCTGCTTAAACCCAGTATGAAGATTTCCCAAAGATCTGCTTTCTCTTCAGGACTCTCCATAGCTGAGTTCCATGCCCCCTTGCATAGCTGAAATCTTCCTGAAATTCCATTTCATTGCATCGCCTCGTCCGCCCAGTGGGCAGGCAGGGATGCTCCCCAGCTGCCACATGAAACAAACTATGGGAGAGGCCCTGGCTCTAATAAAATATTTATCAGAACTCCCCAGAGCCTATTAGCTGTGTTACCTGTAATCCCTGTTCGATATGGCAAGCCACACTGGTGTCAAAAATAGATAAGAACTCCACTCCGGCCAAAACCCACTAAAATGTCTTCATCCCTTTCCCTTTGTGTTCCTCTACCAGATAAAAGGTAAACCCACCTTCGCATGATCTGTTCAAGCTCCTTCCTCACTTTGTGGAGCTATTCAGCAACCACCCAGATAGTCTCATCCACCAGACATATAGACTCCCACACTTCAGCTTTCTGAATTCCCCAGATCATCCCTCTCCTTGCACACTGTTCTCATTGAATGTAAATCCTCAACAGCAAGTAGTACATGGCTCCCCCCTTTTAATATACAAATCCAATGCCTCTGTGACTGACATAATGCCTTTTTTACTAAGTGATAGCGACCCCAAGGCTACATTGTCAGTGGCAAGATTTGTTTCAGTCCTTATATCCCTCCAACACTAGATATATGCTGCTCAAGATCAATTGATCAAGGAGCTTCTAAGGGATAAAAGGAAGGAAAGGAAAGTAGTACATGGCACTACATATCTGCCTATGAATGATTAACAGTAACACAGTAAAAGTAAAAGAGCTGAGCCTAATATTTTGTTTGCAGAGCTGTTCTCTTACTGACAGCTGTGCCCTAGGCAAATAGTTCCTTCACACACACCTATCCAGTTAGAACCAGTCTGAGGATTGTCTCATCTGGTGTTACATTCTGCATCCATTTTCACAAGTTGTCTCATTATTCCCATTATGAGTGGCAGACTCTAATCTGGTAAACCGGGTTTGATTCCCCACCTCCACATGAAGCCTGCTGGATGACCTTGGGCTAGTCACAGTTCTCTCAGAACTCAGCCCCACCTACCTCTGTTGTGGGGAGAGGAAGGGAAGGTGACTGTAAGCCGCTTTGAGACTCCTTAAAGATAGAGAAAAGTGGGGTATAAAAACCAACTCTTCTTCTTTATGTTCATTGCATTTTTTCACATTCTGCAAAATATATAATACACAAATAAGCTAGTAACAAATGCAACAATCTTGGAATGTATAGACTTTAATAACGTCATAAGCATGCTTTCTAGGTAACAGATGCCACTGAACTGAATGGGTCTTACTTCTGAATAAACATGTTCAGGATTGGGCTGGAAGTGTACAACCAGAGCAGCAGTAATCTCATTGGCAGTGAGAGCTATATCCAGCCAACTATTAACTATACAGAGAGCAAAGGAAATGACCGGCTATTTCTCATCCTGGCTGTTGGTAAACATTGCAGACCCTCATCAGTGTAGTCCTTATAACAAACTCCGTTTATAGCAAAAATTATTATTGTAGTGAGCTGCTTTTCACTTAACCCTAGCCATATGCCTTAAAAGGCAGTGATTAAAGTTATTATCATGTCCATCCCTTGCACTGCCGAAAACTAAATAGCGCCATTACATCCAGAGTAAACAAAGCGGTCTGCGCTAGTAACACTCTTGTCTGTCTGTTCCAGTGATGACGATGTCTACCGGCTTTATAACCTGGATGTCTTTGGATACAAGATCCACAGCAAAATGGGCATTTATGGTTCAGTGCCATTGCTCTTAGCACACAAACCAGACAGAACCATTGGAATCTTCTGGCTGAACTCCTCTGAAACTTTAGTGGAGATGGCTACCAAAGCTGCAGTGGAGGTGAGTGTTGCACTGAAATCTTGGCCTGGTTGCTTCAGAAAAGTGCCATCGTAGCTAGTAACACTCTTGATGTACATCTTGAACAGATGCCAAGTTGGAACACACACACACCCTCACTCTGGGGCACTTAAGGTTGGTTAAAGTGATTTGTTCTGGTATGATGGATGCCTCATCGTGGAAAGGTTCAGGCCGTGAAACAAGCAATACTCCCCATATGTACCCAGATTCCATGCATTTCCAAGCAGTAGGGGACCATTTTTTCTGATTGACTCACACATAGCTAGAAGCTATAGAAGCAGAACGTTTTGCGTGCGATCACAGCAGCGCTGGAATTATTAAGTGACCGATAGGGTCACTTGTGAATTCTTCTCCTTGATGGCTACAGTTGGAAATGGGATGATAGTGCTTGTTGGTTAAAAATACAGCAAATACCACTCTAGCAAAAAAAAAAAAAAAAAAAAAAACACAAGTAGCTGTTATACATAAAAGACCCCCGTGGCACACAGTGGTAAGCTGCAGTACTGCAGTCCAAGCTCTGCTCACAACCTGAATTCGATCCCAACGGAAGTTGGTTTCAGGTAGCCGCCTCAAGGTTGACTCAGCCTTCCAACCTTCCGAGGTCAGTAAAATGAGTACCCAGCTTGCTGGAGGTAAAGGGAAGATGACTGGGGAAGGCACTGGCAAACCACCCCGTAAACAAAGTCTGCCTAGGAAACGTTGGGATGTGATGTCACCCCATGGGTCAGGAATGACCCGGTGCTTGCACAGGGGACCTTTACGTTTTAGCTGTTATACATAGAGCTAAACAGGATATATGATGGAGATGTGGTTTATCACCAGCAGATACTTTACATGTTTTTGGTAGTGTCCTAAGGTCCTGCCTTTTTGGAAAACTGTAGTTCAGTTTGCTAATGAAATGTGTTCTGTGGTAATGTACCTGCTGAACCTAAAGCAATTTTATTAGGTTATTTGAAAGATTGTTGTTTCTTCAGATGTGGAGTTGATTCAGAGATTCACTGCAGCCAAAAGTGCTGCAACAAATGAAATAAGCATAACTTCTATTTTGGTTTATTAAAGTTTGAGAATATTGGCCTGTTGATGAAATTAACATCAGAACAACTCAAACGAGTAATTTCCAGTGTATCAATAAATGTAATGAACATTGAATAATATTTATTGTGTTATGGAATGAGAGAATAAGTGGCAATGTTTATCCATATGAACTACTGTAAATATCATTGCCTCTTCTGGTAAGTCATTGTGTATTTCCATTTTATGAATACAAAAATACACACTACAAATATAGAACCACCTGAAGATTCAGTGGAGCCAATCACAGTTGTCCATGTAGGATACACTTGAGCTAAAGTGCAAAAACTGTTTTCCTCTTAGTTAAATTTGGTGTCTTGATTTTTCTTCAAACTCTGAAATCTCTCTGGCCACCATTTTGGGTAATGGGATGTAATGTAACCTTCCAGACATATGATTTCCAGTGTCAAGTTCTTTATCAGTTGTCAGATATTTGCCCAGCTCAATTCTTCATGTCTCTTTGAGTAAATATTACTGGAAGATACTAGCTTGAGTTAATTCAGGTAGGTCATAGACTGTGTGATAGAGTTGTTGTCTTGATCCTAACTTCACATTGTACTTGTCAGTGTCGTGAGCTGTCTTAACATAGTTTGCCTTCTTTGTAATAGGAACAGAGCAGCTCAACTGCATTCATTTCATGTGTAAGTATATCCCCTTTGTTGAATAGCAGACCCAGTACATCGTTTGTGTTTCCTGTGCTTACCCTACAAAACTTCTTATTGTTTCTAGCCTCTTCCCCTGGCATCACTCATTTTTACACCATAATTTTTTCTGAGGTTTCGTCTCCTTTGTTGAACAGCAGATCCAGTACATCGTTTGTGTTTCCTGTGCTTACCCTACAAAACCTCTTGTTGTTTCTAGCCTCTTCCCCTGGCATCACTCATTTTTGCACCATAATTTTTCTAAGTGTTTTTTGTTTGTTCGTTTGTTTCAAAGGCTGAGGTCTCTAGAACTCCTGACCTCTCAAAGCAGAGAGTGCTGCCTCAAACTGATGTGCGCTGGATGTCAGAAAGCGGAATCATTGATACTTTCATCCTAATGGGGCCCCGTCCTTTTGATGTTTTTAAGCAGTATGCACAACTGACAGGTACAGTTCTACAGTGGAAATGCAGCATTCCATATCTATTCCCATAGAACCCACACACACCCTTCAAAGGGAAGACAGCAAAAGAATTGTAAGCATTAGAAGAAGAGGTCCTATATGTGTGCATGTAAATGGAACACTCTGTTTATGAACTGTTAAAATACAAAGCTATTGTTTTTTACAGTCCAGTATTGCAAACAAGTATTTTTAAAAAGTAGCAGCCCATAGACTCTTTCATTAGTCCGTCTGTCTGCATGTACCCCAGAGTGTTACAAGGCAGTTTCAGTGGCAAGTCTGATATCCTACTCTGCCAGAAGGATCCCCTGGGGCAAGTGGGAAAAATAACTCTGACTTACAAAGGCTACATTGGCAGCTTGAATCAATGTGCTCATGTATAAGCTCTGCAATCTGCTTTCTGGCCACAAACTTTTTTATGCATCCAGTTTAGTGCAAGAGCAAATACATTGCATAACAGGTATCTGTGCTATCAAACATCCACTAAGAGAGTAAGAGCAAAATTAACGGATGCATCATTGATGCCATCAGGTTAAGATTTGTTGAAAGGGTTTTTATGTTTCTCCTTGTTAGGCACCCAGTCCCTGCCTCCACTCTTCTCCCTCGGCTACCACCAGTGTCGCTGGAACTATGAAGATGAGAATGATGTAAAAGAGGTTGATGCAGGGTTTGATAAGTATAGCATCCCTTATGATGTTATATGGCTTGACATTGAGCACACTGATGGCAAGCGGTATTTCACGTGGGATAAGAAGAAGTTCTGTGATCCTGACAGGATGCAGAAGGAGCTTATGAAGAAGAAACGCAAGGTAAGCAATGCAGGAGCAGCAGGGAGAAAATTGTCATGGAAGTCTGCAGCTCATATGGCTTTCATGTACAGGAGAGTCTGCTTAAATCATCCATATATTTGTATGTTTTGTTGTTTAAGAAAACTCTTCACCACAACCTCTTAGGCAAAAGGACTCCCAAATTCACAGCAATGCAAATGGCAAAATAAAACATCCCAAATAATCTTTTTTTTTAAAGTAACAATAAAATGTAGATGATAAACACCACAGTCTAAAAACCTGATTGTCAGAATGTTTTGGGGATCACATCATTGAAAGTGACCCTCATCTCAAAGTCATCAACCACTGCATTAGAAAATACTGATAGCTCTTTCATTGATGGCAACAACATCTCAGTTGGTAGGAATATGGGCGTATAAAGTTGCTCCTTCACTTTCAAAGTTAGTATGCAAAATATGGGCGATGTTAATCATGAAGACTATTACTTCACACTAAATAACACTAAACTCTTTTCACAAAAGCATCTCCAGTAAAATGATTACCCTTTCTATACTGTACAGACTCTACCAAAATGTTTTGCGGAAGACCAGCTAGATGGCACTCTGTTTTAATCTGGATTTGTTAAAGGCTACAGTACATCTAATATGTTGTTCTTTTGACATGACTGATTCTAATTACAATTTATTACCTGATTCTCCAATTGTTGACTTTTACTGTTATAACCACTTTTTCTGTATAATGCTGTGCCATAAGAATGCCTTGAGGACACTTGCTTTTGTATTAAGTGTCAAAACAAAAAAATGAAAAGTGAACTGGAATTAAAAAAAAATTTTTTTTAAACTGTTACTTTTCATTCAGGTAGCTTTGGCGCCTCCTTGCATGAGAGGATAAAGGAAGTGAGGATACAGTAAAGCAGGGTAGCCAGTTAAAGAGGCCAAAGGGATGGCATGAAAAAGGCACATGTCAGAGATGTCTAGAGAGAAGCTCAGCGTGGAGGTGTTTCTATGCAAACGTCAGAAGCCTCTGACCCAAAATGAGGGAGTTGGAGTGTTTGGTTTTAAGGGAAAACATAGATATACCAAGCATAACAGAATCCTTGTGGAAGGAAGAGAACCAGTGGGATACAGTCATCCCCAAATACAAATTCTACAGGAATAATGGAAGGGTATACTGGAGGAGGTGTTGCTATGTACATCAAGGAGGGCATAGTATCTAACGAACTAGAAACCTTAAAAAAAAGCCAACTCCTCCATAGAATCACTATGGGTAACATTACTGGGCCCCAAAAGTAATTTAGTACTGGGAACATGCTATTGGCCCCCTGAACAAAACTCTCAGGGTGATCTTGAGATGGAAAATGAAATCAGGGAGGCAGTCGCCAAAGGAGAGGAAGTTGTAATAATGGATGACTTTAACTACTGTCATAAATACTGACTGGATAAATGTCTGTTCCAGTCACACTAAAGAGGTAAAATTTCTAGATACCCTAAATAACACGGCCGTAGAAAAATCAATTCCATGCTGACCATAATTAGAACAGGAATAGAGAATAAAACTGCAGCTATCATTCTGCCCTTATACAAATCTATGGTGAAAAAACACTGGAAATACTGTGTATGGTTCTGGTCACCACACCTGGAAAAACGTTACTGTAGGGCTTCAAAAGGTGAAGAAAAAAGTAACCAAAATTATCAGGGGGCTAGAGCAGCTGCCCTATGAGGATCAGTTAAAACGCTTAGAGCTGTTTAGCCTAGAAAAAGGCAAGTTAGGGGAGAAATGATAGAGGTTTGTTAAATTACGTATGGTATGGAGAGAGTGGACAGGGAGAGAAGCTTTTCTCCCTCTTCCATAATACTATAACAGGGGTCATCCACTGAAGCTGAAGGCTGGGAGATTCAGGACAGACAAAAGGAAGTATTTCTTAACACTGTATAGTTAATTTGTGGAACCTGCTGCCACAGGATGTTGTCATGGCTGCCAACTTGGAAGGCTTTAAAAGGGGAGTGGATAAATTCATGGGTGACTGGGCTATCAATGTCTGCTAATCATGGTGGGTATCTACTCCCTCCATTACCAGAGGTAGTATGCCTCTTTAAATCAGTTTCCGGGGAGCACAGGCAGGATGATGCTTTTGCAGTCTTCATGTTTGTGGGCTTCCTAGAGGTAGCCGATTGACCATTGTGTGAATAGAATGCTGGGCTAGATGGGCCTTGGTCTGATCCAGCATGGCTCTTCTTATGTTTTTATGTCTGAATTGGCTCAAAACCTTTCCTGCAGTACTTTAAACAGTCAACGCTGATGGGTGTCCTGGTGTCTCTTTTACTGGCAGCTGGTTGTCATTGTGGACCCCCATATCAAGGCTGATCCTCAGTATGCTACATATGCACAAGCCAAAGAAAAAGGTTATTTTGTAAAAGATCGTACAGGCAAGGATTTTGAGGGCCTCTGTTGGCCAGGTAATAAGCCTACTTTTTGTTTTTGCAAATTCTATTGTAAAACTGGGTAGAAATAAGTTAATGTGTTTTTTCCTTTAGACAAAATAATGTAATGAAGGTCAACACTCAATCTTGTTTTTGTTTTTTTTATAAAACCTTTTGTCAACTTTCTGGTTCTCTCAGCATTAATTCAACTAGAGTTGATAGCATGTGTGAGTTGCTTGGAGCCAATAAACAGTGTCTAGTTACTATACCCCTCGTACAGTAGAATCTTAAAACAGAGTTACACTCTTCTAAGCCAATGATTTCAGTGTACTCCAGCAGCAATCATAAGTAAGTCTACTCAGTATCCTATTCAGGTCTTTTCAGTGGGGCTTAGTCCCATGAAAGTATTCTTAGGAATGCATTGTTAGAAGGGTGTAACTATGCTTAGAATAACTCTGTTATTCATTGGTAATGGCAAAACAGGGGCAGCAGTTTTTTTATCATTCAGTCTAATAATTATTACCTTACATCAACAAACATGGCACCACATAGCACTGGCCTTTGTACAGATTCAAAATTGCATAGCACATTATTCAGGAAGATGTAATAATTCTCTCCCCAAGTCTCCATCCCTTCCAGGCAGGAGTGTAATATGCACAAAGGTTATTAGGATAAAATATCCAGTTCTCCAGGGAATAAGAGTGAAAGTAGGAATTCATACCACAATTCTAAGGTATTAGTTGTAAAGAAGATCCAGGAGTACCTATCTGCCCATCCACCCCTCCTCCTAGTCTTCTATCTTATAGTTCAAGTGTTGGTTTGAGTGCATTTGAAAATATTCTGGAATTTTGTCTGAGTGAATTCTCACAATTTTTTGTACTTGTGTTTATGTATAAAGGGGAAAAATCAATGATTCTGTACCCAAATGTTCTTTGTACTTGATAGGGCTCTTGGCCATTTTAGTCTCTGGTTTGGCTATCTAAGCACAAAAGGTAAAATGAGAATTACAGTTGCTACTAATATCAACAGTATGGTAGGACCCATTCAGAGCACAGAATTTTCATTGAATTTGTCCAAAGAAAAGGTTTGTAGTTCACACTAGATGGTAATAAAATGAAAATTGCAATTTAGCATTAGCTGAGTTTTTGTTAATTTTATTTTCATTAACTAAAAAAATTAGTCTTTTGTGTTTCTCACAATGTAATCCTGTACAGAGTTATTCAAGTCTAAGCCCATTAGTCTGAGATAACTGCCTAGGATTGCATTGTCAGTGCCTGAAGAAGTGGCAATAGCAAAGGCTGTCTGCTTGATTTAATATCCTCCAGTAACTCTGTATTTGGATACTACAAGTGCAATTTCCCCCCACACCTGTAGGTCTCTCATCTTATCTGGATTTTACCAATCCTAATGTCCGAGAGTGGTATGCAGACCAATTTGCCTTCAAAAATTATAAGGTTTGTACTCTTCTCTTACAATCCTGTGTGATAGGTAGTTTCATAGGGTAGCCATGGTGATCTGTAGTAGAACAGCTAGGTTCAACTCCAGTAGCACCAGTGAGCAGAGTGATGCTGGGACAGAGCATGTGGATGCCATCCCTGCACGCCACCATCCTGCTCACTGATGAGTAGCCAGAGTTGTTGTGAGGATAAAATGGAAGAAGGGTGAGCCGTGTACACCACCCTAAGCTTCTTGGGCCCTGACCCAGATGGCCCAGGCTCACCCAATCTAATCTGATCTTAGAAGTTAAGCAGGGTTGGCTCTAGTTAGTATGTGGATGGGAGACTACCAAGGAAGTCCAGGGTCGCTATGCAGAGACAGCCAATGGCAAACCACCTCTGAATGTCTCTTGCCTTGAAAGCCCTATGGCATCACCATAAGTTGGCCGTGACTTAACAGCACTTTCCACCACACCACCAAACTGCTTGGAGGAAGGGTGAAACAGAATAGTGACAGAGAGAAACTGAGTGGATTGAGCCAGCATTTTAAGTGTAACAAGAATGTTGCTTTGCAGGATTCTTCTGAGATCCTTTTTGTCTGGAATGATATGAATGAGCCTTCAGTCTTCAGAGGGGTAGAATTAACCATGCAGAAGGATGCTGTCCACCATGGTGCTTGGGAGCATCGGGAGGTTCATAATCTGTATGGATTTTACCAGGTATGGAATTTACAAATGAAGTGCCATTGCCTTTTCTTTTCTTTCTCCTCGTTTCATCTTAACATAGTGCAAGTCTTATATGATTAAGAATGTTGTCAAATTATATGATTAATTCATGACTACATAATCATAGCGTGTCATGGTGGCATTGATAAGGTATAAAGTTTAATATTATCTTTGCTATTTCAGAACATTACAAATAAAATCCTTTCCTCCAAAAATTTTCTCTCTCTTCTCTGACATATATACAATCTGTCACTTTAACCACTAAGTATCCTATTCTCTCTCAGGTAACCATTCCTTTATTCATTGCAGATGTACATTTTCCCAATTACAAGTAATTGGCATTTTCATGGCTAGTAAGAGATGAGCAGTCCATTGAACCTTTCATATAGCCAGACAAAGCAGGGAACGGTTCAGATCTAATGGAGCTGTACTTCCCGGCATTTCTCCAGTAATCTTGAAAAAATAAGATATCATTAATTCTGGATCTTGTATAGGTTTCTCTTCAGTTCAAACATAGCCAGGACTACAGAAGGGGTCAGCAAATGGAAGGAAGCTTCCGTAAACAAGTCTCCTGCTGGGTCAAGAAGCATGGGTGTAAATTTGCTTTCAGATGTGCCTCCCTTTATCTATCTCAACTGAATTACTTTCAGTAGGGTATTCATTTGGCTATGCAGCTGCACCCACACACATGTGGATATTGATGTGCATCAAGTGTTGTTCTTCCTGACTCCAACTCTGTAGTGACAGTTTTGTGCATTTCAGCAAATGGCAACTGCAGAAGGACTGACCAGGCGCAGCGGGGATCTGGAGAGGCCCTTTGTCCTCACACGCTCTTTCTTCGCAGGATCACAGAAGTATGGTGGGTATCGGGGGAAGACTACTTGCTTAATACATGGCATGCCGACCTTTTTATTTTAAAAAATCATGTTTTGCTGAGCAAAACTGGTGCCTTGTCAAAAGAAGGAGCAAAATGGTGTTCAACAAATATTATAAAATAATTATTGCCATATCATGGTAGTTCTTTTGGATAGGCCTTTGCTTTCATAGAGTTGTGGATATAAGGGGAACTATATTGCATAAATACTTCTACCAGCTTGAAGGAGGCAGAATTCACTGTTTTATCAAGGCCTGTCCTAGGTGAGGATTAACCTATCTTTTCAGAGGCCACTCTATTCTTCAGGTAACTGTCAAGAGGCCAGGGCATAGTTTGCCAGCTGATCCACTAACAAGCAGTGTTCTGTAATTCAGTCTAGTTACAGTTCTCTCTGAACTCTCTCAGCCCCACCAACCTCACAAGGTGTCTGTTGTGGGGAGGGGAGGGGAAGGTGTTTGTAAACCGCTTTGAGACTCCTTAAAGGTAGAGAAAAGCAGGGTATATTAACCAACTCTTCTACCTCTTCTAAATTTCCTAGACAAATAAGCATGTAATCCTAAAACACCTTCCTGCAAGTATACTTGATTGAATAACATGGGACTTACTTTTCAGTTGGCCTATTTAGGATTGCTCTCTAAATTTCCTAAGTTCAGGTAAAAAGTTTCTCAGAAGTTGGCTTATCTTTACACTGTCACTCTGCTAACTTGCATCCAATGCATATTAGTGACACTCATTTTGTCTCAGCACAGAGATTTTTAAAATGTAGCTGTCACACTCTTCCCCTTGAGTCTAAAGCTGGAGGATATATACCTTGTTTTCCTTATATCTAGAGTAATGAGGCATCAGCTCCTTCTGCCATTAGGAAACAAGCACAGTGACTCCACTAGCAGTGTACATCTGATGCTTTGCTGTTCCAGGGCATGACGCAATTTCTCATGAGTCATTAGCATTCGACTGTAGCAAAAACCAACCTGAGACTAGAACTGCTTTTGGGAATACAATGTCATTTTGAACACATTTACTCAGAAGTAAACCCCATTGCTCACATTTGTGTGTGACAGCATGGGGGGGACACTAGTTCTTTGTATGGTTTAGATTTGGATGTGTAAACCACATTGATCTGCAAAAGGAAAGCAGGGTATAAGTATTTAAATATATTTTACTCCCAAATAAGTATAGATAGGGTTGGTGCTTTAATGTGTGCTTTTGATTTTTTTTCAGGCGCCGTATGGACTGGAGACAACAAAGCAGATTGGAGTTACTTGAAAATCTCCATTCCAATGTTGCTTACAATCAGCATAGCAGGAATTTCATTCTGTGGAGGTAAGGAATGTACTAGTTCAATCTCTATCAACCAAGACAGTGGCCTCATTTCACTAGTGCCTCTTAATAGACTTCAAACTGCTTTTTATTACTACTGGCTGTAATGGCCGGAGTGCATAACCACATGCAACAAGAATGGAGAAATCCTGGAGAAGCTTGCATTTTTTCACTCCTTTCTCTCAAACCAATTGTTCCCCTTCTGAAACCTAGCGGATATAGGTGGATTTATTGGAAATCCAAGTCCGGAACTATTGGTTCGATGGTATCAGGCTGGGGCACTCCAACCTTTCTTCAGAGGCCATGCGAATATGCACACCAGGCGTCGAGAACCGTGGCTGTTTGGAAAAGAGAACACACAGATTATCAGAGAGGCTATCAAGGAGCGCTACTCCCTCCTTCCTTATCTATATTCACTCTTCTACCGAGCTCATACTGCTGCTGAACCAGTCATGAGGTAAGCTTGTCGTTTAAAAGGTTAATGTCTGTCTCATATAAATCATAGAATCATAGAGTTGGAAGGGGCCAGTCCATCTAGACCAGCCTCCTACTCAATCCAGGATCAGCCTAAAGCATCCCTGACAAGTGTTTGTCCAGCCACTGCTTGAAGATTGCCACCTCCCTAGGCAGCAATTCCACTGTTGAACTACTCTCACTGTAAAAAAAAAAAAAAAAATCCTAATATCCAGCCGGTATGTTTCTGCCCGGTATTTACACATATTATTGTGAGTTCTGTCCTCTGCTGCCAACAGGAACAGCTCCCTGCCCCCTCTAAGTGACAGCCCTTCAAGTACTTAAAGAGCGCAGTTATGTCCCCCCTCAACCTCCTCTTCTCCAGACTGAACATTACAAAGTCCTTCAGCCTTTCCTCATAAGGCTTGGTCTCCAGGACCCTGATCATCCTCATCACTCTCATCTGCACCCGCTTCATTCTGTTTACAAACGTTTTGAAGTGAGGCTTTCAGAACTGCACACAGTACTCCAGGTGCAGCCTGACCAATACAGCATGACTATGACATCTTGCAATTTGAATGTGATGCTTCTGTTGATAAACCCCAAGATTACATTAGCTTTTTTTTTTTACTGCTGCATCATAGTTTAAATAGGCCACACAAGAAGTATTCCATATCCCTAGCACTCTTTGGGGGGGGGGGGGGTGAAACAAACGAGGACACTGTTTTCAAGTAAGCTAGGCCAGAATCTGCATTCAAGGGATTCTTTGTTGGTGGAAGGAGGGATTACCAATGTAGGTTTATGAGAAAAGGATTGTAGAGAGATGAAAGATTCTCTAAGAATTCAAAGACAAACTATACTATAAAAAAGTATATACTGTGTTGTGATCTGTTCTTGTACAATGAGTAGGTAGTGTCTTGGAAAACCCTGTCTCTGAAAATAACAGGAAAAAAATCATAAACTGTTGTCTTACAATTAATCATAGTAGATGATTGGACAAACAGCTTTTAAATGCCACATGAAAAACCCAAACTGTAATGAAGATCTATGGCCATGACATCAACTTCAGTGCAAAAAAGAGAAGGTGGAAAATGTTGATCCTAAGTAATGTTCCTGAATTATAGAACACTTTCCAGGTTCCATCTTCTTGCTTTTCATAGGCCTCTCTGGGTAGAATTCCCCAAGGAACTTAAAACTTTTGGCATAGAAGATGAGTATATGCTTGGTAAGTTTAAACACTGCTTAGATGGAGACATTTTATAAACATGATAATGATGTGAAGGTACATCAACTGTGCAAGGAGGCCATTATATACAGTCTGAGCAGGAAAAGGAAAGAGCTAATATCTTACTGGTTAAGATTCATCCAGCTGCCTCTGATTTAAGGTCACAGGTTCAGCACTCCCAACAGTTCAGATATGGGGGTGGCTTCAATCTGCATGAGCCCTTGGCTGGCATAAAACTCACTGATGGCCTTCGGCAAATGACAACATCAGAGCCCAGCCTACTTTCCAGGGTTGCTGTTGTGATGAGAAATTTAGATAAGATCTATAGAATAATTCTTAGAAGAAGAAGAGTTGGTTTTTATACCCCAATTTTCTCTGCCTTTAAGGAGTCTCAAAGCAGCTTACAGTCGCCTTCCCTTCCTCTCCCCGTAACAGATGCCTTGTGAGTTAGTGGGGCTGAGAGAGTTCTGAGAGAACTGTTACTAGCCCAAGGTCACCCAGCAGGCTTCATGTGTAGGAGTGGGGAAACAAACTCAGTTCACCAGATTAGAGTCCACTGCTCTTAACCAATATACCACACCACGCTGGCTCTCTTACTCTCTGTTACTGCTGGAAAGTACTGTAGAAATTATTGTTAATAATTTATTGGTATAGTCATCTGAGACTTGTATTATGGGCAGGACTTTCATTTGGCATAGTCTCACCTCTAGGAGTTGAGGCTCTACCAGATAAGAGTCTTCAACGGGTAATATTCAAGTCATAGTAGAACTGTCATCTGGTGACAAAATAATTATATGAGTGGAGAATTCTTCTTCTGTTTTCCATTCAGGAAATGCTTTACTGGTGTATCCAGTCACTGAACCAAAAGTCACCCCAGTTAATGTCTTTCTGCCTGGTTCACAAGAGGTAAGGATAGCTGATACAAATTTTATTATTATTATCATCATAATTATCATTATAATTATTTGTACTTCAGGGCACAACTAGATGAAACAGTGTAGGTGGGAGGGGAGTCTATGATCAGACTTCCTGGGCTTTAAAAAAAAATACTGGGGGGAACGAATTAAGATCAGAACCATGGTGTAGAGCCAGGGAGTTTTTAACCTTTTCATCCTACCCATCCACCTTGAGATATTTACCACACAAGGAAAACATATATGTAATATGTCATGGGACAAATGTTCTAGAGGCGCAGTTTAAACTGGAAACATTATTCAGCAGGAAAAGGGTTAAAATAAGTTTCTGAGTGCCAACCCAAATTTGAGGGTCTGCTGCAGCTACCATTCGCAGTTGTTGTTTTTTAAGTGAGAAATCTGATCAGCGATCTCTGGATAATGCTTCTAGTTTGGCCTTTATACATGAAACACTAGGCATTTGATGTAATTGAAACAGAATTTCTGCTAGGCATTTCTGGAATAGGTATAATTGACTAATCAGGGCCTACAAAAATAACAGTACATCCCAGTAGCAGTAATCGAATAAAAAGCTATTCATGGTTTAAAATCTTTCTGCCTCAAGAGGCAGTTCCTATGAAACTCCTCTTCTGTTAAGGTCTATAGGCAGGAGGTAAGAACACCTGTAGTTGCCCCAAGGTTATGAAATTAGCTCTCTGCTGGGGTGTCTTCTGCTAGTTTTTACAGGAAATATAAGGTTTGTTTAGAACAATAAGATTTTCATAGACTGGAGAGTCCCCTGACAATACTATGATTTTCTGTTCTATTGCTTTTGTGTGTGGTGGTATTTATGGATTCAATATAGATTATGTTATGACAAGCTTGAGCAAGGCAAGAAGATGAGTTATGACTATATAAATCGGTAAGTCATACAATTTCCTTTTCCCTATATGTCTTGCAATACAGATCTGGTATGATTTTCGAAGATTTAGAAGGCTGGAAGGTCAAGGCACACTGAAGATTCCAGTAACATTGAATAGTGTAAGTTGTTTTGACAAATGAAAAAAGAGGGCACTTCTTCCAAATTGTCACCAATCAGAACAATTAACCTAAATTAGTAATGTGTTTTGATAATATAGTACTGTTGGAAGGGAGGAGAAAAGAGAACAGTTGATAGTCTAGTGTATTCTGCTGGTGCCCTGACCTGGATAGCCCAGGCTAGCTTGATCTCATCAGATCTCAGAAGCTAAGCAGGGTCATGTGTTTGGCAAGTATTTGGATGAGAGACCTCCAAAGAATAGCAGGGTCGTGACGTGGAGGCAGGCAATGGCAAATCTCCTCTGAGCATCTCCTCCCTTGGAAACATCCACAGGGGTAGCCATAAATCAGATGTGACTTGACAGCAAAAAAAAAAAAAAAGAATTCTACTGGTAAAAGAAAGCTACATTTGAAAAAAGCTTTAAGAAGGAAGGATATGTGACAAACCCATGAAAGAGATATCTACTGGGAGACTCACTGACACCGAGTTGACCATATCTTGGCACCAGACAAAAAAACCCTCTGTAACATTTTAAAATATGATTATATTTTTATTTTCTCCCCCCCCCTTACTTCTTCTTATTCCTAAGTAATCTTAAATTACTGGAGGGGTAGGTGCTGTAATAGAGTTGCCACTCTTCGCCACTGGTG
The DNA here is from genome assembly GCF_029931775.1 of Euleptes europaea. NCBI lineage: Eukaryota > Metazoa > Chordata > Lepidosauria > Squamata > Sphaerodactylidae > Euleptes > Euleptes europaea. The sequence continues at coordinate 52,784,271 of NC_079317.1, forward strand.
GGAGGTTTGGGGGCAGAGCCTGAGGAGGGCAGGGTTTGGGGATGGGAGGGACTTTAATGCTATAGAGTCCGATGGCCAAAGCAGCCATTTTCTCCAAGTGAACTGATCTCTGTTGGCTGGAGATCAGTTGTAATAGCAGGAGATCTCCAGCTATTGGACTGAGAGACAGCATTAGAATCAGCACCTTACAAACCTACAGTCTGGTTCAGGTTCGTAGATGATACATTTACCATTTGGAGCCATGGTGAAGAAAAATTAATGGACTTTCTAAACCATCTTAATAATATCCATCCAAACATTCAGTTTACCATGGAAAAGGAAATTGAGGGTAAACTCCCATTTCTTGATACCCTTGTCATCCGTAAATCAAACCTTCAGTTAGGTCACAAGGTCTACCGGAAACCAACTCACACAGATCGCTACTTACACAAAAACTCCAACCACCACCCCCGACAGAAAAGAGGAATAATCAAAACATTAATGGACCGTGCAAGACGGATCTGTGAACCACAGTTTCTCAAGGAAGAAACTAACCATCTAAATCACGCACTGCTAGCAAACGGCTACTCCAAGAATGAAATCAGAAGGGCCATTGAACCAAACAAAAATCAGAAAACTCAAGAAAAACAGTCTCCCATAGGAAAGGTATTCTTGCCATTTATTAAAGGAGTCACTGATAGGATGGAGAAACTTTTGAAAAAACATAACCTGCAAACAGTGTTTAAACCCACCAAGAAAATACAACAAATGCTACGATCAGCAAAAGACAAAAGAGACCCCCTCACCTCTGCAGGAGTATATCGTATACCTTGCAGCTGTGGAGAAGTTTACATCGGGACCACAAAACGCAGCATACAAACAAGGATAAAAGAACATGAAAGATACTGCAGACTTGGCCAACCTGAGAAATCAGCAGTGGCTGAACATGGACTGACACAAACAGGACACAGGGTCTTATTCCAAGACACTGAAAGACTGGACAATTCTACCAACTATTTTGTCAGATTGCACAGAGAAGCCATTGAAATTCACAAACATCAGCACAACTTTAACAGAAAAGAGGAGAGTTTAAGAATGAATAAGGCTTGGCTTCCTGCCCTGAAAAACCTCCAGACAAAGACAACATTCAACAATAGCCATACAGATTAGTTTTGGATTACACACATTAACAGATCACTTCAGGATACAATGGTTCCATATTAACATACCATACCCTCATTAGCACCTTATCTTGATACTTACAGGACAATACTTTTGCAGGACAATACTCAGCTCAAACCCAACCCCTTTCTGACTATATATTACTCTTTCTACACCCTTGACACTGAGAGACACTGTCCTTCAGTGTTACTACTCTGAAGATGCCTGCCACAGTTGCTGGCGAAACGTCAGGAAAGAAAATTCCAAGACCACGGTTACACAGCCCGGATAACCTACAAGAACCAATGAACTCTGACCGTGAAAGCCTTCGACAGTTACTATTACAGTTGTTCTCTGACTTTTTGAGGCTGACTCCATTTCCTTTCGCAACCATTTTGTGGCTGTGCCCACAACCCTGTGTCAGAATTCCAAAGGTGCCCACAAGCTCAAAAAAGGTTGGGGAACCCTGCTGTATGGATTTACCGTAGAGTTTCTGCAATTCTTAAGTGAAGTGACTTCAGTTCCAGTTTTTCCCCAGAAGGGACATCATAGCACAAACTGCTGGTGCCCTCTCATACCCCGCCCCCAAAGCTCCCACTGGTGACCTGGCATGGCCTGGCAACCCCAACGGGAAAAGTGGCATAGAGAGATTGTGTGTGTGTGTGTGGGGGGTGTATATACCTAAGAGTTCTGCCTGGGTAGCTGATTAAGGAGATAATCCAATGACAAATATTTTACAGCAGGCGATTTTAATATAATAATAGACATTTAAAAAGAAGAATTGTGTACATAATTTCATTCAAGGATTGATCATTGCTGTTCCTTTAATTTTTTTCAAAATTATTTAAAACTGCAAAATAAAAGAATAAACTGATCGTGAAAAAACACTGGAGTGTGGTGTATGAATCATCTGATATTAGCAGAATTTGAATTGATATAAAGCTGTTAGTGTTCTCTTACACATTACAACATCCACCTAAGTCTGTTGAGATGTACCTCAAAATAATGCTTCTTTGTCCCAGCCTCTTGACTCATACACCCACTTAACTCCCCCGTAATATAAGGCATCTGTACAATTGGCCCTGGTTAACTATTCCAGAAAAATATGTCCTACTTTTAGTGGCATAGCAACAGTTACACAGGAGCATGCTAATGAACCATGTTTCATTATTTGATCTTCATTCAAAGGAGGCCCATTATATTTTAGGTTCTTCTTAAAGCTCTCTTTAATGTTTTCAGATTCCTGTGATTCAGCGTGGGGGAACTATTATACCACTAAAGATTTCTGTTGGAAAATCTACAGAATGGATGACAGATGTCCCTTATGAACTCCATGCTGCCCTAGATTATAAGGTACTCTGAAATGTATATCTTATACAGACTGTTAAATTTATGGTGCGGTGGAACACAGGCAGGATGGTGCTGCTGCACTCATCTTGTTTGTGGCTTCCTAGAGGCACCTGGTTGGCCACTGTGTGAACAGACTGCTGGACTGGATGGGCCTTGGTCTGATCCAGCAGGGCCTTTCTTATGTTCTTATTTTATACCCATTTTGAATTTTTTCCTGTTTTTTTTGGGGGGGGGAGGCAGCTCTTTTGATTTATATAGATATGTACAAAATACATATCTTTTCTTGAATAATGTGTAGTTCATATCTAAAAATGGATTCAACCAGACACATGGACTATAAAAAAAGAATATCCTGATTCATAATTCAGTGAGACAAGTGGAGTATAAATAAAATTTGCCAGGTCACTAAATTGTTATACTGTAAACTAGACAACTTCATAGTTTATGGATTCCTTCACAAGGCTATACATTAATTTCTGCAATATAATTAAATTACTTCAGTTTGACTTTCCAGGTCACAGGTACCAAAGTCCTTTCCCCTGCCCCACCATCACCCCCCCCAATTCAATATATGACTTCCTCCTCCTTGTTCCTTGGCTTCCAGAAACAACGTCTTTGGCAAAACTTGTCATAGCCTCTCCTCAGCTGCACATCTCCTGCTAGCTGACTCTCTCTTTCCACATCCCCACCCATTGCCCATTTTAAACACAGGTAAGCATTCCATCATGCCTTTAGCATTCATGCTGGTCTTTTTAGAGATTTTGGCTTGGACTCTGCCGAAAATTGCTGCTTCCCCACTCCTACCCAACCCAGGCAGATATTTTATTGTTCTTTTAATTTTGTTTAAACTTTGCAGAATCCTGTTAACTGTGTTTAACCTGCTGCTAATCTGGTATGTCTAGGAATCTGCAACAGGTGAGCTGTACCTGGATGATGGCCATTCGTTCCAGTATCTCCATAAGATGCAGTTCCTGCTCAGGAAGTTCACCTTCCATGAGAATGTCTTCTCATCCAGGTAATGTGCACTGGAGGAAGGGAGGAGCCAAGGTAGAAGGTGTTTAGCATCCTAGGCTGATGGTCTTATTCTAGGAATTCAGCACATAGGTGGCATGGAAGTGGAGGTGGAATCTCGGGGGGGGGAGAGAGGGCATTCCCGGGCTGAAACAGCTTTGGAGGTCGCCTAAAAGCAGCCCCGCCCCCAGCCCGGCACTGTTACGCCCCGGAAAAGCCTCCTGGGACGCCAGCGCAGCCTTTGCCGGTGTTTGGACTCTGACGGAAGGGTCCGGCGGTGTCCCAGGATGGCGCTGCTGCAGCAGCAACCCACAACCGGCATCCAGAACTTCCCGCTGGTGTACAGGCCGCCATTGGCTGCCCGGACGCCGGCACGGCACCTTCCTGGCCTCTTAAGGGCTTTCGCCCTAGAGGCTCAGGAATGCGCTGTAAGCCATCAGTGAGGACATTCTCAGTTCAGATCTCATCTATCTGCACTGAGCTTGCCAGGTGCTCTTAGTAAGCCATGCTCTCTCAACTCCAGCCTCCCCAGCATGGGCAATAGAAGATCAAAAATACAAACTTGAGGTTGTTGTAAGTAGTTCTAAGGTAATGAGTAACAAGTTCTTTTTAACTCTTTTAAACAAGATAAAGTTTGTGAAGTATGGATAGAAGTGTTTGTATATTTTTAATTATGGTTGAACACACACACACTGCTTGCCTTAGTTTATATTTGTTGTGCCAGTTTTTCTTGCAAGCACACAAAACCCCAGTTTGAGTTTTTGCAAGCATTCCTCAAAATTCCCAAAACACAACCCCACCCCCAGTCTTGCCCAGTGGTGGGACAGAGGTGGTGGTGGCGGCGGGAAGCTTAGTTCTTCATTGGACTGAGTTACATGGGCTGTATCATGTTACTGCAGACAACTAAGAATGGTGCATTCCATTGACACCATAAGCCAGAACCTCTTCCATCACAAAACATGCCTTGAACTAATAAATAGTTCTCTACAAAAAAGACTTCTTTGAAGAAAACAGTGGAAAGAGCAGTAGTACTGATACATACCTCAAGTTTGCTTTTTCCTTCTCCCAAGGTGTGCAGATGAGAAGGGCCAGTTCCATACAAAATGTGTAGTTGAACAAGTACTGATTTTGGGAATTAAAAAGCAACCTTCTTCTGTGACAGCCAGAATCCACGGTAAGCAAGAGAAGGGCAACGTCCACACTGCTTTTTGGCCTTTCACTTGTTGTTCTGCTGATAGGGTTACTGCTAGGAAACTGTACTGCACAGGTACTTCTCCAAATAATTAGTCACTTCAATCAAGCAGCTCCCCACGTGATTTGGACTGAATGTCACCATGCCAGCAAGGGAAGACAGAAATATCCTTGTGGTCTGGGCTTCCAGAGGCAACCACACTGTTATAACAACACCTGAAGTAGGTCTTGCTATGGCATTCTTTCAGTTATCCCACTCTGGAGCATCAGTTGATCAGGTAATGATTACTGTCTGGTATGTAGTCTGACCAACTAGCTTTCTGCAGTAAGTGTGGGGGTTTCTAGGGGAAAGAGGTACTAAATTTTCCTCAGGATATTTATTGTGCTGCTAGCTGAGCATTACCACGTGCACAATGTAACACAAACTGCCACCTGGTCATGGCCTACAACTTCACAAAGACAGAATGTTAATTGTGGGTCAGTATTATTAAATAGAATGAAACATTAATTGTATGCCTGCTTCTCAATAACTAGCTCAGTTATACTTTGTTTCATAAATGTACCACCATTTGAGCAATATTCAACAACAGCAGCAGTTTATTCTCTAGTTGATGAACTAATCCCTAAAGATCTTTCCTCAGAGCCAAGGGGGTTTGGTAGGGTTTTTCTCTTAACAACCCTGTAACACTCACATGTAACTTCACAACATGTAAAACTGAATTTAATCTGTTTGTTTTTAATTCAGATGGAAAAGACAAAGCAGTGGCTTTCACATATGATGCCAAGAGCTCTGTATTAACCCTAAAAAAGCTTTCATTAAATGTTAGCATTGACTGGGAGTTGGAAATCAAGTGAGAAGATAAACTGAGGCTTCAGAGAAGTGTATGAAATAGCAGCTTGGATGCCACTAAAATTTCCCACCAACTGAAGAATTTATGTCTGCAGAGCACAAACTCCCTGCTTCTGGCTTTCCACTGTCCCCTGAAATGCTTCTCCTGGAAGATGGGACCCCATCCCCACAGGAACAGCTTATTTTAAACGCATGTATCTATTTTATAATACTGTGACAAATCACTGTTCTCTGACTGGCAGCAGTTCTCGAGAGTCTTTCACATCAACTACTACCTGGTGTTTTTAACTGGAGATCCCCTTCCTTGAATATGGGACCTTTTCTTCATGCAAGGCGGATAAACCATGAACCCCTGCATGCCCCTCAGCATGGAGAGGGTTCAGATGTCTTCAGCAGGAGGGGGAAATTGGCAAAAATCACCAGCCCCTTCTGTCAGCAGAAATGCTTCAAGGGATCTAACCCAATGATTTGGGTCGACTTAGCTTGTTTTTTTCCCCAATTGGACCTCCTTTAAATAGACCAAAGTCACATACTCTCAGGATGGACGTCTGTAGGTTTCTATTAAATTCATAATAAGATTCAAAATATTTTTCATGAGTGACAACCTTCTGCTACTACTTGAATGATTGTAAAAGTACTTTCCTGACATGAAATCTGTGGGCTTGTGTAAACAGTGGCAGTTGGTGGAAGATGAAGAGACCCAGTGTTTACAGATGCTGCCTGGGCTAGTAGTGTGCCAACCGAATGCTGCAAGATAGAGATTCCCACAAAAGGAACCTCACAAGTTGCCTGCGGATCTAGTGTCACTAACACATAGTTTTAAAAAGGAATACTCATGGAATAAAGCAAGCAGGTAGATTCCGGAAACTACCATGACCACAGAGATGATTCAAGCTGTTTCTGATGCATTGCAACTGATGCTACCTGCGATCAGACTTCACAGGAACATGTCCCAGAACTGTGAGCAAGTATAATCATAATGTATGGTTTTTCAGGCCCCCAGCCTGAAAATAATCATTTGAAGATTCTAAAATGCTTTGGTGTGAGGGAACTAGGACATGGAATGCAGCAAGGGCCAGATGTGTGATAGGGCATAATCATAACAGTTTCCAGGAAGCGAGCCAATCTGTAAGGAGCAGTCCAACTTCTGTTTTTTGGGGGGAAACGGTAGATATTACAAGAACACAGACATGTTCCTCAGGGAGTGAGTAAACAAAAAGTGTGATTCCCACCTCTGGTACCACTCCAGTAACACTGCCGCTCATGGAAAGGTAGTAAAGGTCCAGGAGTGGGGTGGTCATTTCCTTCATGGTCTGCTTGCCTTCAGGGTCCTATGCTGGTCATTGAGCTTCTTATAGGTAAATATAATCCCACTTAAATTTAGAAATCTGGTTTTAAGAAGGGTGGGAAGATGTTAGGGAGGCAAATGCTACTTGAAATAAGAATGGCTTCAGCGTCAATGGATGAAGTCTGCTTTGGTTGAATTATTTTAGTTTATTATTATTGTCTTTGCAATGCTTAATGGTTCATTTCTTCTCTGCCTACCTTGCCATCTATTGAGGACCCTGTTCATTTATCCAATACACTTTTCTGTAACTATTTATTTCTCCCACTTCCTTTTAGTTGCTTTAGTGACTCAATAAACTATTTAATTTGAATCAATGAAGTCCTCGAGTCTGTGTTTGTACTGATAGTGGTCCTTGCCTACTGGGATGCTAAAGGGCTGAGATTAACAGGGCTTTGCTAAGGATGGCTTGTTCCCAGGATTTTGAGTCTGTAGATTAAATTTCCCCTTGCAATTCAAGGCAACAACATGTGGAATTAGCCATGATTTCTTGCTTTCACGTAATATTTTATTAAGTCTTCTGTTCTATATTTCAGCTTACTATCTCATTGGTAGTCAAAAAGGGCAAGAGTCCAGTAGCACCTTAAAGACTAACAAAAATATTTTCTGGTAGGGTATGAGCTTTCGTGAGCCACAGCTCACTTGACTACTGCAAACAGACTAACACGGCTACCCACTGTGAATTATCTCATTGGTGTCATGAATGTCCCAGGAAAGGGAACCGCCTAGAACATATTCTACCAAATCCAGTTTTGACCTGTAAGACTAGTATGAGCAGAAGAAATATTAGCGTGGACTACTTTTGTAACTTACTTACAACTTTATGTATGGAGAACTTTCTCCATATAGCTAAAGCATGTTTTTCTCATCTATGGAGAGAAATCAAAGTTCATCAGTTAACTTGGCCTCTCTAATTTCTGCCACCAGTGCTTCCATTACAACAGCAAACCCAAGAAGCCAAATAATGAATTTCAAGTGGGTTGCTTGTGGAAGTAGAGGACAAATGTTCCCTTGTACAAAGCACACTGGTGCTTCAGAAGGGGCAGTAGAGCTATCAAGGCTAGACAGATCAGTTCCTGTATCATCCCTCCTGTCCTTGCTGTAAGTGATGTCCCTTTTTTAAAAGAAAGTTGTCCAAATCATTGTAGCATGTAGAACATAATAGATGTCCCTTACTTAAGAATATTTTGGTGCCACTGAATTCCTTTCCCTTCATGTTTTGAGCCTGAAGAGGGCATTGCTCTCATTCTTGGAGTTGATGTACAAGCAAATTAGCTAGGTTGATAAAGGTCTCCAGTCTTTTCTTAAAAGTTATGGCTTCCTCCATTGACCGGTCTTATATGCATTTGGCCATTTGGCATACAGAGCCCTATCTAGCCTCACTTCCTGTTCTGTATCATAAAAGGTAGTGGTTTTACATAGACTGCTTCTCTTTTATGATTTTCAATAAAATGTTAATGGGCTTCAACTCTCACTGTTATTTCACCTGCTCAGAGCTCAATCTTAGCTTTCTGCCTTCAAGGCTTGAGCATGAAGAAGAGAAGAAGGCCTTGTGCAAAAAATGTCTGCTTCAAAATGAATGTACTGCATTCTCAGGCAACAAGTTCCTGAAATATAGAGAGACAATATCAACGGGCTTCCCTGTGCAGTGACAGCTCTGAAAGACATTTTCTCCTGGTGCTTTCAGAACACTTAGTTCATCAGCTGATGTTTCTCACCCTGCTCTCTGTAGAGTGCATGTCTGGCAGAACCAACCTCAAGTCGGAGTAAACTGCTACCCCTGCATTTTAAAATGTTCAGTGTAATTGATCCATACAAACCTTCTGGCCAAGGAATGTTAAGCGTCTCTTCCACTTACTCCTTGCCATAAACTATTTTGAGGAGAGCATATTCTGCTTTTCTAATGTATATGCCCTGTAGCACAGGAGCTGAATTTGTTTTCAAACCACGTTTCAGTTCATGTGGTTATAAAGGACAGTTTGGAAATGGGTTGGTAGAGACTTCAAAGACTCAGTCACTAAAGGGAGCCCATTAAGTCATTGGAACAATATACAAGTACTCTTGCTTGGTTTTGTACTGGGCTCAGGTGTCTGTCTAGAAACTATTAGCCATTTTATTTAGTTGTGATGCCAAAATGGAACGTCTGAATACCAGATGGTCATTGCTATGATCATAACCTTCTTGTGAACTTCCAGATGCATCTGACTGGTTGGCCACTGTTAAAATGCTGGACTAGATGGGCTCTTGGTCTGATCCATGACAGTTCTTGTATTCTGACTATGGGAGAAGTTAATGCCCCTTCTGGCCCATTTGTTCAGCAAATGATGCACATTTTTAGCAAGTAGGAACTACAGGGCTGTGGCTCAGTGGTAGAGCCTCTGTTTGGCATGCAGAAGGTCCCAGGTTCAATCCCCGGCATCTCCAGTTAAAGGGACTAGGCAAGCAGGTGATGCAAAAGACCTCTGCCTGAGACGCTGGAGAGCCGCTGCCGGTCTGAGTAGACAATACTGACTTTGATGGACCAATGGTCTGATTCAGTATAAGGCAGCTTCATGTGTTCTGGGTCCACCATAACACTGTAATACTCAATTGTAAGTATAAGGTGCCCTGACCTGGATGGGCCAGGCTAGCCTGATCTCGTCAGATCTCAGAAGCTAAGCAGGGTCAGCCCTGGTTAGTATTTGGATGGGAGACCACCAAGGAAGTCCAGGATTGCTACACAGAGGAAGACACTGGCAAACCACCTCTGTTAGTCTCTTGCCTTGAAAACCCCAAAAGGGGTCGCCATAAGTCGGCTGCGACTTGAAGGCACTTTACACACACACAAGTATAAGGTAAAAGTAAAGGGTTTTTCATGGCAGCTCAGTATAGATGCCTAGTTTTGTTAAAGTTTTCAAGAACAAGATCTTCCTTCAGTTGTAGTTGTGCAAATCCCTGCTATGAAAGTCAGTCCATAGGATCAAACAGCCTGACCATCTTCAACTTATATATGATACACTGCCCTGATAAGAACTAACTGATGGTATTTTTTAACATGCTCAACCTCTTACTGCAATAGGATCCAGGTGTTTTCTTGTCACATGATGAAGAGTTCTATGTAATTTCAGAGGGTGCGCATTGTTACAGCATTGAAGGTTAGTCTTGCCTGTTTTGTAGCTTGCACTGACTGAGTTTGTACATGTTTACTTAGAAGAAATCACTATGGAGTTCAATAGGGTTTCTCAATAAATATGTATAGGATTGCAGCCTTGGCCTCAAAGCAGCACACTACAACAACTGTCCATGCCAAATGACAATATTTGCACTAGGGTATCATTTGTACCATCAGATTCATAGGGCGAGAATGAGGCAGTGTCAAAATATTACATGGAAAAAATGTTGACGGATTTCATAGCAGCTCCAGTTGGTTTGTCTATAAATAGTTTTACAGCTGTTTGGCCACAGGAGATTCTTTCAACGTGGGGCCAGTTGATGAACGTAAAATTGCTAATAATAAGCTTCAAATATTCTGAAACTTTGGTACCAAAATCAAACAGAAGAGGCAAGTAGCCAGAAATTACTGATGGGTTGCAGAATTCTAAATCTCTGGAATACTCACATAGCAATTTGCTCACCAAGCTGACTTGTCTTCTAGTATTTCCCTTTGCATTGCTGCCAGAAAAGAGCTCTGTATGTCTGATAATAACAAATTTCGGCCTCAATGGAAAACTGAATCTGGGTATAAAATATAAACATTGTACATTTGGATCCTATGAAGTTAGAAGGCAATTATGAATGCTGATCTTTCCTATGTTTCTGTTCCCCCAGGAGTCCTCTGAGACTCCAAAAAACTGATGGGGCAGATTGTGGGACCCCTATGGACAAAAAAGACCATGATCTGGGGCCTGCAGTATGAAGGGGAAAACTGGGGGAAATTACCCCAGGTTTGCTCTTGCACAGTGCAGCCTCTTGTACCAGTGGAAGCGCTATTGGTGGAAATTGAAATGATCTTGCCTGGTTTCCCCTCTTAACTGCTGCCCCCATGTGGCATGCCTTTTTGTTCATGTGGGTCCACCATCAGTTTCTGGGAGGAAGGAGGGGAAAATCTGTATCCATGAGCGCTATTGCGTTCATTTTTCATCAGTTCCAGTGCACACACAGAAAAATGTTGAAAATAAAGCACAAGAAAGCCAAATAGCTTCAAAATCTTTATTATATACTCTATGAGGTAGAAGTAGAGTGGCATGGCACCTTCCTGCCTTCTCCCATGGGTTAGTGAACCTCCAGAAACCTCATAGGGGGGGGAACTGTTGACAATCACTCCCCCCCCCCTTTTGCATGAGTGAAAGTGCCTACAGTGAGTCCAAAGGGAACCTAGGAGCCAGACCTTCCTGATTAATTCTAGGGGGTTGCCCACCCCCCACCCCAAACAAAGCTGAGTGAGGAAATAAGGAACAGCCTGTCCTGAGACAACTGCTTTGAAGAGATCTTAGAGAACAGATGCAAGTCTTCCAGATTTTTTTTCCTTCATAGGTTCTGGGAATCTTAAGTGTGACTTAATTGGGAAAGGGGGTGGCAGTTGCCATGCAGCAGCTGTTAAAAACTTTGAGATTAATACATTAGCAGGCCTTTTATACAAAAGATTGCAACGATTACATCATTCCTCAAATGTTTGCAATTGGTCAGACTGATTGCAGATTAATACTAAAATTCATTTATTTAATTCGTTGGAATGAATCAGATTCCATCTCTCTCTGTGCAAAATGTACAAAATGTACATTTTCACAGTTTTATATCCAAGATAGAGAAAAGCTTGCAAGTAATTATGTCTACCATATCCCTCAATATCAGTATTTATTATTTCTATAATACGTAATATTGCAGAATATTACTGATTGGATCTGAAGAAACTCAACTTTCATATAGCTCCTGGGATAGATCTTTTTTGCATTTCTCATGACCTGCACTGCCAGAAAGGAAACATTTGGGAATGGTATTGGATGTAGCATGAATTCTGCAGAAGGAAGAGGGAATCAGTGGAAATGGCTCCCCTTTCTTGTGCTCATGGAAAGGGGAGTTTGGATCCAAGCCTGTGATCTTCAAAATTTCTATAGGGTAACTTTTGTCAAAATACTTTTCATTTTTAAGAATAAATTCCTAATCTACATAACTGAAGAAAAATGTTGAATACACAATTACTGATGTAAAAAAGCCTGAAAACAAAGAGATAAGCAAAAGGTTGAGACCCTTAGCAACCCCAAACTAACAGTGCAATCCTAAGTAGTTACACCCAATTTAGAAGGATGTAACTCTACTTAGGATTGCACTATGGGTATTTTTAAGTCAGCAACCCTAGTCTCCAGGCACCATAGTGAGAATCCCTGAGAGCTGGGACTTGCTTGGTGGTCTGGAGCAACAGAGCACAAGAGCTGGAACCTTGTGAACTAGTTGAACCAGCAATAGTCCTTTGTCAGATCAAGACTTCAATAGACTGAGGGAGAAGCAGCCCTTCCTGCTCTGAAGATGGCATCTAGGACTCATCTGGCCAGTGCTTAATTGGGCCAGAATACTGCAAAGGATTAAATTCACTGGAGTGATGGTATGGCAACAGCTGAAACATGGGCTGCAAATTTGGCACTGCATCTCTGTGGAGTTGTTTCTGTATGAGCTGCTGTCTCCACTATTCCTGCTGGTTTGAGGCACAGCCTGGTAGTCCAGGGCCTGGCCTGTCATTGTTGATGGATAGTTGTACCAGATCTGGAGTGTCTGTTGAAGGCCCTGGAGGCAAGGTCCGAACCAAAGGCTCTACGTTTGTTGTCTTGAGAGCTGGGTATTCTGGATCTGAAGGGAATCTGATGATACTGGGGTGTGCCTGAGACCTTTGGCCCTCCTCAGACTGTCTTCCTCTAGCTTGTCTGGTTTAGGGTTGCTAGGCACATGCCTGGAACCCTCTGGAGACTTTTGGGGGTAGGGTATGGGAGAAAGGATGTCAGTGACACACCAATGTTACTTCCCGCCTCGAACCCAGAAGTTACATAAGCAACGCTCTAGGATTTCAACCAATCTCTATGATAAAAAACATAGAGATCAGGAAGATACCTAGAACATTGCCAAAGTCATCTTGGGTTCTAGCCAGAAATGATGTTGACTCATCACCAACATTCTTTCCCCCTCCCCATTCCCCTCCACCACCACTCAGTTGAGCACAAGCAGAGGGGGGGGGGAGCATTGGTGGGAGTTTGCTAGCAAATAGCAGGCAAATGGCAACCCTAGTCCAGTTCCTCCTCAGAGGACTATGGCTGGCTCAGCAGGGGTTCATGACAGCTATCATTTTAGAAGTGTTGAAACTCATTCCATCCCTCCACGTGTTCAAACTCTCTTCTATCAAAGTTGGTTAACAGGGCCCATTCCAGTTTGCAGCAGCTCTTGATAAGATGTTGTCCGGTGGGTCCCTGGCATAGTCATGACACAAATACGGATGGCAAGCAAGAAAACAGTGAAGCTGCTCATAGTTGCCATAGGTTCTCAATCACCTGTCGAGGCAACTGAGCAGCTGCTGCCACTAGGAAAAGCAGTGTCATCATTCACTTGTCCTCTCCCTTGTTTGGTGGCTGCTCTTGCTGTTCCCTGCAGCGTCATTGTTTACTTGAACAACTAAGTGGACAGTCACGTGGAGCAGCTACCACTGACTGCCTCTGGTAATCTGGCAGATGAGAGGAGGAAGAGAATGACAGTGGTGACATGCATGGCAAAGGAGGGAGGAGATGTGGGCAGCCCAGTTCTGCAAGGGGGGGAGCCTTTCCCTCAAAAAAAAAGAAAAGAAAAAAAAGATGGCAAACAGTGATCCCTGCTGCTGAAAACTGGCAGATTTACCCAGGCTGTGAGGATTTGGTACCTGCCTAATGATGCCTATCCCTGGGACTCATTTATTTGTCTTCCTTTATCTCCTGTAAGTGAGTCTATGTGTATTTGCTTGCCTGAATAACAATGGCTGCTGTCCACCCACTGATTTTCTTCATTGGGTGAATGAGCGGTAGCAGGGACTGCTCCTGTGGCCACTGCCATTCACTCGCCTAAGGAGCAACCACCACACCAGCTCACTTGCCTCGTTTAAGGCAATAGTTGAACCCCTTTAGATGGGCTGCTCCCACCACTGCTGCTGATCATAGGGAGAGGTCAGGTGAGCAAGTGGAAGCCCTTCTGAGGGGGACGCAGGTTGAAAGCTCTCATGATGGCACAATCAATTACGTTTTATCAATTATGTGGGGGCAGTGACTGTTCTGCTGGGCCCTCAGCAGCTTCTATGCTTGAGTAAGTGTCATCTTGTTCTATTTATTAATATTGTTGTGTGTTCTTAATAGTTTTAATGGAAGATGTGTTATGGTTTTATTGTACTCCTTGTTGCTGATTTGCTGTTACCCGCCCTGAGCCCAGCCTTGGCTGGGGATTGAGGACGGGATACAAGTCTAATTAATTAATTAGTTTCTCAAGACTTATCTAATTGTTGGTTGCTGTCTCTGCATAATACTTCAGTTTTGCTAAAATGCATATACATGAGTCTAAATATTTTAAAGCATGGTATGTGACTTTTACATATATGTCAATTCCTTGAAACAAAAATTTAGTCATGCTTACTTAGAAGGGGGGATCTATGAAAACAGCTCCTCAATCAACCTATACATTTAAGGTGCTTTTGTGTATGATGGTAGAAAAGTTATTTCAAATTCTGCCTATTCTTTTCAGTTCCTTCTGAAAGAATCAACTCTGAGTGGACGTCTTTCACCCACCCCTCCTCCACACCAACTCCCTCCCTAAGAGTTTATTTTTAGTTTTCTGAGTGCAACCTTCGCAAAGCATGCCACAGTCATTCACTCTCTCTCACACACACGCACACGGATCCAGAAGCAAAAGTTACCCAACAATTCCTCTTCTTGCTGAGATGAGAATTTTGACTACAGGAAGAATCCCAGGATGATATGAGCGCAACTTGGTAGTGCAATTCCTTAACATATATTTTTCTGAATGTGTGTAGACAAACAGCAGTAAAAGCGACCACATTGCTGGTGAAACGGTTTACAGCACGACTTCCTTTTTTTCTGTCACTTCCTTCCAGATTGCAAAATCTTCCTTACTTTTTGTTGTTGCTGTTGATAAATTTGCTTACATTTTACCTCCATGCCGACGGCTGTCAGTGCCGCTGTGGCTCAGAAGGCTGAGGATGGACCAGTTCCCCGTCAGCATGCTAGCACGACTGCTGAAACAGGTGGAAGCCCAGGAGGGATTTATTCTGCTATTCTCAGTCGCAACCAGCCCATCATTGGAGTGAAAGAGAAGACTTTTCATGAGCTCCACAAGAAATGTCTTGAAAAGAAGATTCTGTATGAGGATCCAGATTTCCCAGCTAATGATACTTCCCTCTTCTACAATCAAAAGCTCCCTGTTAAATTTGAGTGGAAGAGACCGCCAGTGAGTAGGAGTAGGCTCTCCATCTAACATAAAGGTTGATTGTATTTAATACTGGCAAATATAACCAATTCAACATTCTATTTGTTTAGACAAATATATCTTAACATTTCATGCTTTGCCGCTAGCATGCGCCATTCAAGATGAGGAAGCACTGTTTATAAAAAGGGTATCTAGAAAACTGGGATTTTAGAAGAAAGGGTTATCCTGGTCCTTCAACTTTTTAAAAGGTATATTTGGACTTGGCTTCATCTGAATAGACAGCTTAAATCTGAAGTGCCAGGTGGAGCTCACCTTTTATTCTCTAATATATTGTTATCAGTTGTTGGGGGGAGAGGGACTGTAACACGTGCTCCGAAGCCAGCACAGACTGAGAGGCCCGATCCCCAGCAACAATTCCTTAAATTCTCAGGGAGCAGACCAGTGAGGCCTTGGGCTTTCTGGTCCACCCGGGAGACCTGAGTAGCCTGATGCTTATTGGCTCCCACTCTGAAGCCAGGGCTTGATCACTGCTGCCCATGAGTCACCACAGGGTAGCCATGTAAGAACCCTCATCCCCTCCCTCTCTCCCAAGGCCCCCAGCTGAAAAAGCAGCCCCGCATTCAGATGCTAGTTCATTTGCTGCAGGGAAATAGCATTTTCTTAGCATTGCATGCAATGTTCTGCTGTTGCAAAAAAATGTGATTAACACCCCCCTCCTATGGTTGCCAATCTCCAGGTGATAAGACAATATACACAGCATGAGAGCTCAACCAATAGAACTCTTAAATCTCTTATTTATAGTATTCCATAAGTCAAATTTGTACATTTAACAGTAATGTCTCATACAAAGTAAATACATAAATATATCTGTTGAATGGGAGTAAAGCAACAATCCATAGTTTGATTAGAAATGTACTCGCGTACTAATGTCCCAATAATGTACATATTGTCTTATCATTGTGATTTACAGCATAGGTGTAGTTTGGTTAGTTATAACCTCCAGGTGATAGCTGGAGATCTCCTGCTATTACAACCCATCTCCAGCCGATAAAGATCAGTTCACCTGAAGAAAATGGCTGCTTTGGCAATTGGACTCTATGGCATTGAAGTCCCTCCCCTCCCAAAACCCCACCCTCCTCAGGCTCTGCCCCAAAACCCTCCCTCCGGTGGTGAAGAGGGACCTGGCAACCCTACCCCCTCTACACACACACACGTACGTAGCATGCTTATTATGATTGCTATGTTCAACATAGATGTTACACAGGTATTGTGTGCATCTACTGGTCAGCTCCAACACAAAAACCAATATAAATATTTCTTTAAAATGATAGTTTCATTATTATATACTATAGGCTCTTTCAGATACTATAGTTACCAGGGCAGGACTGTATGGCTGTGGCCAATGTGTGGCCAATGTGATGCCCCCAAACATTCCCTTTGTAGGGGCATCATTCTTATCCAATGGCCAAATCTTTAACAGAAGTAAAACAGAAAAGGGTATTCCTTGCTCAAGAGACACTGTGGCACTGCTAACAGTGGAGGATGTTGGATGCCTTCAGATCAGACACATTAGATTGTGCTACAACATGACACATGGCATTGCAAATCCCTCTCTCATGCCATTTTTTAATTTATCCCTCCCCTCTCTATCCAATTATTTATCTGTGGTTTATTATTATTTGGTAGGAGTTTTTGTTTGCTTGCATAGTTTCCAAACAGGAAACATTCATCCATCGTCTACTATCTTTAGGCTTCAAGGCTAGCTCCGCCCCTATCCTTAAGATGGCAGTGTGGATTTCCATAAAGACAGCTAGAATTAGGGCAGGACTAGCTTGCTTCTATGCTGCTATAGAAGAAGTACTCTTGTATAGCAAAGGTTTATCTCTAAAATAGGAAGACCTTGCCTGTTAATGAAATTCACTACACTATACTCAATTTTTATTTCTTGGGGCCGAACTAGGTGTTACAGGCAGGCACATGTGATTGTAAACCAATTGGCATTTTTTGTTTGCTTTCGAAGTGTGTTTGAGTGGTTGTAATTGATTGTGGAGAAATTACAGGGGTGCTTGATTCTTTCCCTGTCCTCACCCCACAGCCCAGCAATTTTAACATATCCTTTGGACCATACTTTAATTTACTACTTTGTTTTGTGTAACCTTTAGTAATCAGCTGAAGCAGGTACAATGTTCTGCAATGTTATTCATGCTGCTGCAGAAGCTGAAGCCTGTTTCCCTTCTTGTCCTGTGTCAGTTGCCTGACAGAGGATATTGTTTCGAACTGGGATTTGGACTAGCCATTCAAAGCATCTTGTACAAGGAAGCACTTTCCTAATAACAGGCCAGAATAGTAACAAGATGCTAATAATAGAAATTCAGAAAAACAGAGTGGCATACAGCCAAGGGGCATCAAGGTAGGGGATACAGGAATCAGCCAGAATTTGGAGACCAGCCAGGGTTCAGACTTTTTATCATTAATGCAGAAAGAAGATATGAAGAAAGTGATCCTCTTTAGATGTTCAGAGAATATGTGTAGGGGGCAGCATGATTGCATTTGCTAATTGTACCTTTATGCAGTCAGTGGCGGGTCTGTACAGAACCCTATGAACGTATAGAAGCACCACAAAGCAAGGCCCCCAACCTCTCATACAGAGCCTACGTGCATATATGTGTACGTATGCAGGTTCTCTGCAAACCTTCTACTGACTGAGCAGATATCAAGGCTGAAGTTCAGCAGGTGCCATCCTGCTCTCCTCTACATGCATTCACCAAGTTAAGAGCTCCTGGATGCACACAAAAGGTAGAGAAAGTGATAATAGTTTTTTTATTTAAAACATCTGGCTACTGTTTGTCTTTCTCCTCTATTTATAGCTTCTCAAAAGCTTTGAGCACCCAGGTCAAATACAAATAAACTATTGTTTTAAAAAGTTATATTCGTAGGCATCAGCTGGTGTAGTACATACAGTACATAATCCCATCAGCTGCCCTAACCAAATAGGCAGAAAATGTTACACTCACGCTGCTCTTCAGCAGAAACAGTTTGCTTACAGAACACAGAAACTCCAGAGAACAGCATATGTTTGACATAGGCATTGTGCACAGATTTTACGGCACAGTATTTTATTTCTGGGATGTGGAATAGTAAAGTATAGCTTGATCTTGTCAGTTCTCGGAAGCTAAGCTGAGTCGGTACTTGGAAGGGAGATCTCCAAGGAAGACTCTGCAGAGGAAGGCAATGGCAAACCACCTCTGCTTAATCATTTGCCTTGAAAACCACGCCAGGTTTAAATTGGCTGCGAATTGACAGCACTTTACACACACACACACACACACACACACACACACACACACACACACACATTTTATTTCCAGTTTCCAAATATGGGTATAAAACCAAATTTGTAGATTGCATCCAACTTAAGGCTCTTTATATTTGGACAAAGGAAAAAAAATACAGAAGGCTTATGCCAACACAGCAACAATTCATTTTACTCCAAAATTGTAACTTCTGCTTTCTCAGCAATTTCCTTCTCATCTACAGGAAATCTGTGAGAATCCACGCTTCATCATTGGTGGAGCCAACAGGACTGACATTTGTCAAGGAGAACTAGGTATGAAAACCTCACTTCTGAACTACTTAGATTTGTGTTAACTAACCATATTAATTACCCTTACCTGGATGGTCCACGCTAGCCTAATCTCATTGGATCTCGGCTGCTAAACAGGGTCACCCTGGTTTGTATTTGGGATCTTAACTTTTCTGTAGATGACAGCTTCCTTTTAAACAAGGATAATAAACTAGAGACACACACTCTAGTACTTGAGGAGAAGGGGCAGCATCCATACTTCTGCAAAAAGAAATTAAACTTGTCAAGAAATTATATGAAATAGCAGAGTACTGCTGGGCAAAGAGGGTTTTTTTTTTAAATCCACACATTCCCCCTTTTTTCTTTTAAGGGACTATATGACTACTTTACCAACATGAAAACTCTTATAACTTGGGTATATGGGTACT
Organism: Euleptes europaea; assembly: GCF_029931775.1. Lineage (NCBI taxonomy): Eukaryota > Metazoa > Chordata > Lepidosauria > Squamata > Sphaerodactylidae > Euleptes > Euleptes europaea. The sequence goes on from NC_079317.1 coordinate 52,803,593, forward strand.
AGTGAAGGGGTGTCACCCATGATGCTATGGATGCAGTATTATGTGTAGAAATCTTGGTAACAATGGAGCTGGCAAGGAGGTGGAGAATCACATTTAACTCACAGCACTGAATTTGATTTCTTTATTTAGTGCTAAACTGGCAAAGTATCTGCATTTTCTAGGCTACCTCTAAAGGGTTATAGAGGCATCCCTATTTTACAAAAAAAGAATTATCTGTAGAGGACCTCATTCTTCCATCGAATACATTTTCCCTTTCCTCTTAGTTCTGACAATTTCGTTTTTTCCCCTGCTCCTTTTTCTTTATCTCAGGTGATTGTTGGTTCTTGGCTGCCATTGCTTGTCTGACCCTGAATGAAAGGTTGCTGTTCCGGGTCATACCCCAGGACCAGACCTTCATAAAAGATTATGCTGGGATTTTTCACTTCCAGGTATGTTTTGTTGATTTTAGACAAGGTAGTTCCCTTTTCATAATTCAGCTTTAGCACTGCACAGCACACAGATATTCTGATGAAAAGCCTATTTAAGTACTCTTTCCCCATTTCAAATGAATCCTGAAATAATAAAACCAAGCCCCATATGGCAGCTGTAAAGTATAAGCCAGTTCATGGTCACATGGCATAGTCGCCTGCGTTTTGTTACATATTTCACTACTCTAAATTCTAATTTCTCTTTTTTTACTTTCCAGTTTTGGCGTTATGGAAGTTGGGTGGAAGTTGTCATTGATGATCGCTTACCAACATATGGTAAACAACTGGTATTTACCAAATCCTCCCAGCAAAATGAATTTTGGAGTGCTTTGCTGGAAAAGGCCTATGCAAAGTAAATATATTTTGGATCCTACTTGCTATGTTGAAATAGAGACATCTACGGAAAAAAAAATGGCACAACCCTTATCACAAGTAACCACCAATGCATATCATAATGAAGATCTGTCTATCTTCTCATGAGATTTCTCAGGTCCACCTACCATGCATAGGGTTGCCAACCTCCAGGTAGCTGCTGGAGATCTCCTGCTATTACATCTGATCTCCAGCTGATAGAGATCAGTTCACCTGGAGAAAATGGCCACTTTGGCAATTGGACTCTTTGGCATTGAAGTCCCTTCCCTCCCCAAACCCCGCCCTCCAAACCTCCCACCTGTGGCAAAGAGGGACCTGGCAACCCTAACCATGCAGTAATATAACTCCAGTCTTGTGTGGTTTCCCAGGAAGAAGTCACTACAAAACAATGTGGATACTCTGCTTCCTGGTACATGTACTGGGAAAAGTTTTTGCCTCTCTGGGAAAGTATTTGTGTTTCCTTGAGGCCTTTCATCTGGAGAACCACTGGGCCAGGATGTGTTCAGTTGGCCAGCTTCAAACTTAAGAATGTGGACACAATCAAACAATACAAACACTTTGGGTGTTTGAATTCTTGATTTATGAATCTTTCATTCAAATATTAACTATACAAATGGAGAAGAAGAGCAAGGATTGTTTGTACTGTTTTCTTGATCTTTTTCAGACTTCATGGGTCCTATGAGGCTCTGAAAGGAGGCAACACCACAGAGGCCATGGAAGATTTCACTGGAGGAGTGACAGAATTCTATGAGATAAAGGATGCACCTAAAGATATGTACAAAATCATGAAGCATGCCATTGAGAGGGGATCACTCATGGCCTGCTCTATTGAGGTACATTCTAGAAAGTGCTAAGAATTTTCTCATAACCATAATTAGCCCTGAGTCATCAGAGCATGAGATTTTCCTAAGGGTCATTCTATGCTATTTATATTAAATAAACACAAGGCAAACATGTGCCATGATGAGGATGATCTGGCAATAGATGGCTATTGGATATAAAGGATCTCTCATATAACAGTCCAACATTCATCACCCCATGGGTCAGGAATGATCCAGTGCTTGCACAGGGGACCTTTACCTTTACCTTTATTTAGATTGCCAGTGCTGAAATATGACTGTCTCTTTCTAAAACGATGCATGTGAAACAATAAGCGGTCTATAAATGGGCATAAGCTGGGGCCTGTGAGGAATAACTGGGTGGAGGATGTGGACAACTTGTAAATGTATGTATTTATTTAAAAAAATAATACACTGCCTCTCCAGAGTTCTGCTTAAGGACGCACACAAAATAAAAACAACAAAGTAAAATAATAAAAAATAAGTATCAATATTAAGCTAGCCATGGACATAAAAAAGCATACAACAACATTTAGCAAGTCAAAGCAATATGTATAAAATAGGCTAGAATAGGGTTGCCAGGTCCCTCTTCGCCACTGGCGGGAGGTTTTGGGGGCGGAGCCTAAGGAGGGTGGGGTTTGGGGAGAGACTTCAATGGCATAGAATCCAATTGCCAAAGCAGCCATTTTCTCCAGGTGAACTGATCGGCTGGAGATCGGTTGTAATAGCAGAAGATCTCCAGCTAGTAACTGGAGGTTGGCAACCCTAGGCTAGAATGATATCATAAAAAAACAACTAAAAAAGTTGAACCCCCTCAGTGAAAAGCTTGGGGCCTGGAGACTAAGGATGACGCAAGGAAAGCCTAAGTTTGGAGGGCATTCCAAAGGTAAGGTACAACCACTGAATAAGCCCTGTCTCTGGTTACCTTTACAGGCAAGGGGCATAGAGAACATAGCTTGAGAAATTACCCTCCATCATTCTCTCCAAAATTCTCTTAAATTCTGTTTCTTCTTGACCATTCCAAGTCCTCATGCTGGTTTATAAGGTTTTAAAATATTTTTCTTTTGTTTAATTTATAAAGTCATATTTTTTGCATAACTTGCAGAGTGTAGTATATAGAGACCCCTTCTTTATCTTTTTTGGTGATTTCCATCATCCATACAGGATGTTTATTATTGTGTCTGTAAAGTACTGTCAAGTCACAGTTGACTTACAGTGACCACTTGATGGGGTTTTCAAAGCAAGTGAGAAGCAGAGGTGGTTTGCCATCGCCTTCCTCTGCAGAGGAGGGTCTCCCTTCCAAGAACCAACCCAGCTAAGCTTCCAAGATCTGACAAAATAAGGCTATACTATTCCATTCCACATCCCCTCTGCTTATTACTAGATACTGTGATATGTGTCAGATTGGATCAAATAGTGTAATCATATTCAATAAAAATTAAAATCAAAACATACAGTGGAAGTGCTAGAACACTTCTTTCAATATGTACAACTGAAAAATTCACAAATTCCTCTGGCATGGGACTACAGGAATTATCATAGAATCATAGAGTTGGAAGGGACCACCAGGGCCATCTAGTCCAACCCCCTGCACAATGCAGGAAATTCACAACTACCTCCCCCACACACACACCCAGTTGTTTTTGTGCTTCTTTTGCCTATCCTTGCTGTTCTTCTATTTTATTTTCCACAAAAGGCTTTTTTTCTCTCCTTTCCACACTTTCTGTTTTAATTTCTCTTCCTATTCCTTATTTCCTTCGTTTCCTACTCTCTCTGTCCTTTTTTCTACCCCAGGACAGCATGGGACTTATTTATGGAAGCGCTCCTCAAACTGATATTGGGTTGTTAATTGCCCGAATGATGCATAATATGAATGATCCACTCCTGAATGATTCATCCCAATGTACAAATGATGGGGCAACTCGGGTTTGTATACCTCTAGTCAACAACCTCTAGTCAAAACTCGGGTTTGTATACTTCTAGTCTAGAAGCTAAAATGACTAAACTGAGGCTATCGTGTTTTGGTCACGCCATGAGACGACAAGAGTCACTGGAAAAGACAGTCATGCTAGAAAAAGTTGAGGGCAGCAGGAAAAGAGGAAGACCCAACAAGAGATGGATTGACTCAATAAAGGAAGCCACAGCCTTCAATTTGCAAGATCTGAGCAAGGCTGTCAAAGATAGGACATTTTGGAGGACTTTCATTTATAGGGTCACCATGAGTCGGAAGAGACTTGACGGTACTTAACACACACACACAACAACCACCCATTAAAATCTGTTCACACAAATTCTATTCTTTATGTGTCCAATAGAACAACTGGAACTTCTGAAAGATGGCACTAGGCTGAAAATATCGACAGTACGCGGCTCAGTGGTAGAGCACATTCTCTGGCCAACAATTAAGGTTGCCAACTTGAGACTGGAAAATTCCTGGAGATTTGGTGGTGGAGCCTGAGTAGGGAGGGTTTTGGAGAGAGACCTCAACAGGGTGTAATGCCATAGAGTTCACCCTCCAAAGCAGCCATTTTCTCCAGGGGAACTGATATCTGTATTCTGGAGATCATTAGTAATTATGAGACCCTACCAGATCCCCATTGCCAGTGACAGTAGATATTGAGCTAGATGGACCAATGGCCCAACTCATTTTGTATTTTTAGTGTAAGAACTGGTAAAAATGTTGCAGAGTAGTAAAGATTAAGTAATTTCTTTCCTTTCCAAGAGGAAAGACGGCTCTTGTAAGTCTCTATTGTTACTTATTCCTAATTTTACAATAGTTTTACTGTGGGATCACTGTGGAGTGAATTCTTATTGCATTGGTGTTTGTGCCAGTTCATGGCAGCTTGGACCTGCAAGCAACCCTGTACCCACCTCCTTCCATGGAGGAGATGAACAGGGGGCACTGTGGGGCATGCCCCCAGAAGAAGCAGGAAGCACCCTGAGATGCTGGGAGGATTAAAGGAAGGCACCCCACCCAGGCAGGAGGGAGAGATGGATGCAGCACTTCAGGAGGTTGTTTGCTTGGCTGGAAACCAAAGGAAGCAGTCTGGAGCAATTTAGGATTGCAGTTGGCACGTCTAGCAGGATGTGAGCAGACGAGTGCATAGGGAAAGAATATATGTAGCCCAATGGCAGGAAGTAAATAATAGAATAGAATAGAATAGAATAGAATAGAATAGAATAGAATAGAATAGAATAGAATAGAATAGAACAGAAATTTTATTTGTACTCCACTCTTCCCCGGCGAAACTGGGCTCAGGGGGGGCTAACATCATAGGTTTACATAAATAAAATAAATTTTAAAAACATTTAAAGCAACACTGAAGTTAATACATTTATAAATGGCGCCATATACATTTTTCCCTACAAGGAGAGGTGTTATTACTGCGGTTGTCACTCAACCATTCTGTTTATGTCATACATCAGGGGGCGAGGAGATGGACGACAAAGAACCAACACAAGAAAATTGAAACAGCATGGGGAAAAGGGAAGGGAAAACGGGAGGAATGGTCAGGAAAAAGGGAGGGGAAAGGGGGGGGAAGAGGGTGAAGGGAGGCCAACTTCAATATGGATACTGTCACTGCCCTCAACCATGGGCCTGGCAGAACATATCTGTCTTACAGGCCCTACGGAACTGAACCAAGTCCCACAGGGCACAGGTCTAATTACACAGAGAGTTCCATCAGGCTGGGGCCAGGGCCGAAAAAGCCCTGGCCCTGGTTGAGGACAGCTGTACACTCTTAGGGTCCGGGATCACTAATAGATTATCCCCTGCCAATTGTAAGGCTGTCTGGGGGGGAATATAGGCTGTTGCACTTCATCCTTGTGTCAGCTATTCCTAGGAGACCTCTACCTAGCCTCCCATGACCGCCCATAGCAGTGTTACTGTTCATATTATAAATATTCAAACTCTGCCCCAATCTGACTATCTGTGGAACAGTTTACCAGGGATAGCATGGATTATAACAAAACACAATATAAAGAAGGATAAGCTGTCCTTTTAAAAAACTCATAGAGGATACAGCTGCTACTGTATATTCGTTGTATTTTACAGACAATTGTTCCAATGCTGTTTGAGACGCGCTTGGCTAATGGACTTGTCAAAGGTCATGCCTATTCAGTGACAGCAGTGGATGAGGTAAATATTGAATCAGTGGTTTTGCTTATAGTAGAAAGACGGGTTAGAACATTTCTAAACAAAGATACAGCCATAAATAAATAAATAATGCATTTTTAGCAACAGAAAGTTTGTGGGATTGGGCAGAATCAAGGATAGTATGCCTTCTGAGTTATGCTTTCATCTATAAGACAATGCTTGCCAAGCAATTTTATTGGATTAATTATTTGTTTTTCCTCTTCCAAGACAACTTTTAAAGGAAAAAAGATAAACCTGGTGCGGTTAAGAAATCCTTGGGGGCAAGTAGAATGGAATGGAGCTTGGAGTGACAAGTGAGTGCAAAACAATTAATAGGGGGACTCAGACTAGTTGTAAACAGCTTTGCTACATTATGAATACATCTTGGTTCTCCTGCAAATGTGCCCAGCAAGATACTGATGCTATTTGTGTTCTGATGTAAAATATAGAAATTGGTGTTCTTTGGAAGGCAGAATATCCTTTCAACTAGAAGATGTTTCTCTAAGTTTGCAAAAGACACCAGGGAAAAATGTCTTTGGGCAAGTTCACACCTGCATATTCATCAGTCAATGATGGAACTATGAAATGTTGACATCTATCTATTAATCAGTCAGAATGAATTAAACACCGGAGATAGAGCTTTCATACCTCCTCCAGCATCATATGGCTCAATTATACTAATTCATACATTGTGTGTAGGGTTACCAAGTCCCTCTTCGCTGGTGGGGGGTTTTGGGGGCGGACCCTGAGGAGGATGGGGTTTGGGGAGGGGGAGACTTGAATGCCATAGAGTCCAACTGGCAAAGCAGCCATTTTCTCCAGGTGAACTGATCTCGATTGGTTGGAGATCAGTTGTAATAGTGGGAGACCTCCAGCCACCACCTGGAAGTTAGCAACCCTAGAGATGACTGAGAAGTGATATGATAACCATCTTCAAGTAGCTGAAGGGCTGGCATATAGAGGATGGTGCCTTCTTCTCCCTGCCACCTTGTCCCTCTCAGCCTGCTGGGGTTGAAGTATGTGTGAGGGTGCTCGCGCATGCTGCGGGGTTGACAGCACCTTCTTCTCCCTGCTGCCTCGTTTGTCCCTCTCATGTATTCATTTTTTTGATCTCAGCATAGAAAAGTGTGAGACATGAGAGGGACAAACCACTGACATTCTAGCCATGCATTAACAGCCTTGGTCTCTAGACCCCTCACTAGCTTTGTTGCCCTCATTAATTGATAATTAATTGAGAAATAGCAGAGACATTTACACCAATTTTGTACTGAAAAAAGTACCTCTAAATTTTATTGCAGTTCTAAAGAGTGGGGCCTGATTGACAAATCGGAGAAGATTCGTTTGCAACATAAAATTGCAGAAGATGGGGAGTTTTGGTAAATATACCCGATTGGTTGCTTATGAAGAAATTCATGTAGAGTACTGTATCTGAACTTCAGCACAAACCAATAATCTAATACCTAGTCAGTCACACTTAACAAATTTCTCAAAGTATTTCCACATCTACATGAATCAAACTAATCCACCAAAAATGAGTCATCAAATGAATGCCACATAATAAACAGAGGGCTCCCCATTTGCATTTTGATTCCGTGGCTTTTATTGTACACCTTGCATTTCTTGTTTTTTTAAAAAAATATATAATTTTATAATTATAATTTATCAATATACCTAATTCTATATGTGGCCCTATCTGAACATACATTAATCCAGAGATTGGAGCCATGAACTGAAGAAACAGGAATTTTTACTAACCTGAGAAAAGCCCCAGGTTTGCAGAAAAATCTTTCCCTGCTCCTAAACATGAAGACTGCTGGGTGACCTTGGGCTAGTCACAGTTGTCTTAGAGCTCTCTCAGCCCCACCTACCTCCTAGGGGAGGCTAGGGAAGGTGATTGTAAGATGGTTTGATTGTTCCTTAAGTGGTAGAGAAAGACAGCATATAAAAACCAACTCTTCTTCTTCTTTTCTAACTTTGTATCCCAGTCTTATTACATTTATTGTACTGTTTCTATTGCACTGCTAAATTTTGTAATCCACCTTGAGTCTCAGCAAGAAAAGTGGACTACAAATAAAGTAAATTAATTAAATAGATAAATATCACAGCACCATTGCTCCCCCCATCTCTGTAGGATATCATTTGAAGATTTTATGAGGTATTTCACGAAGCTTGAGATGTGTAATCACACACCTGATACTCTGGAAGCTGATAAACTTCAAACATGGACAGTTTCGGTTACGGAAGGGAGGTGGGTGCGAGGATGCACTGCAGGTGGTTGCCGTAACTATCCAGGTAAGTAAGATAAGGGAGTTCCAGATTCTTCCATTTTCTGTGTGCCATACCTACCAACCTGAAACATACATTTTCTTCTGGAATCACTAACTATGTGGTAGACGAACAAGTAGTCAGACTTTTAGACATTATCTAAGAGTACAAACAAATGTGACATGAAAGATCCATAATCAAATCTCCCGACATTTTTTCTTAAAAGCAACTATAGAGGCCATGAATTTGATCAGAGACGTCGCATTAGGAGTTGTTGTTAGGAGTTGTTGTTAGGAGTTGTTTTTTTAACTGTACTCCACAATATTTCCCTGAAATTATCTTACAGGAGGAAAAAAGAAAGATAGCATTGATATCTCTTGAAAATCCCCCCCAGCTCCACTGTTCCAATCGAATTTAAGACATTGGGAAAGCCTATGGAACACCCTGCTGCCCAGCAAGCGCAGTTCTGCTTTGGGCCCTCTGAGGGGTTGAGACACAGAGGCTGTGCAAGGCCTCCGCTCTTCCAAGCCCATCCGACTCCTGGAGGGGTTCCTTCTCTCTCTCTGGGTATCTACACTGCCACCAACTGCTCAGTTAGGATATTTCCCACTAAGAGGGTCAGCAGCACTCCTAGCACTCAGTCTACATTGCCCTTTACAGGCTCCACCTAGTATCTGCTTTTACTCCAGCTAGGCTTTGCAGGAATGGCTCACCACACTTGCACACTCCTGGGTATCTAGTGATCTCTTGACTAACCACTTCCCTTCCCCTGTTGCTCTTTTAGTAATGTATTCAAGTGGAGCATCTGGTGGTTATAGAGAACAACTTCTGGCAGTAAAGATAAGAGGACAAGTTAAATTGAGAATGGAGAAATAAGCAGCCTCATACGACATAAGTTATTATTCCAGCATGCTATCGTTAGTCCTGCACCTGCAAACACAAAAAATGGCTTCAAGGGGAGGGGAAGTGGGAGGGAGAAGTGAGAATGCAGGCATGGAGAGACAAAGTCAAACTATAACTATGCACAAGACTAGCAAGACTAGATTTGGGATTGATGCAAACATTAAGCTCGGGCTAAAACAGCATCAAGAAAAGGTGGGGGAAATGTGAGGAGAGAGAAAGGTGACTTCTAAAGGCACATAATGAAAACAAAGCCCTGAAGTAGTCAGCGGGTGATGGCGACAGAAACAACCCATGCATAAAAGGCCATAGTCTTCCCTTAAGCTAGAGGCTACCAAGTGAGCTTTACACATTTTCACAAATTTACATATATGCCACTCAAAGATCCAATTTGTGATGGATAGATTTGAAGGTTCCCTGGAGAGGCAGCACAGAAATGTGCTAAATAAATAAATACTAAATAATGCTAGCCACTTCTCTATCAGCCTGCCAAATAAAGTCTCCAAAGTAAGCATGTCAGTAGCTATACCTTTCTCACTGAGTTCCTGGACCAGAGCCTCCTTTATGAAGCTGAAATGCTCTTGAGGCAATCCTTCTCTGGATTTCATTATATACCACAGAAAAGATGTCATCCACAATCAAATGAAAGTAATAATGTAGCACAGACATTGTGTTTACTATTCTTAAACTTAGATACATGAAAGCAGACTTACAGTGCAATCCTAAGAAAACTTTCCTGGGAGTAAGCCCCACTGAATATACCTGAGTAGGATTCTGAGTGTACTTGCTTAGGATTGCTCTCTTAGAGGAGTTTTTTAGTAAACTTAGGAAATTAAAAGGAATAGAGGATGCCTAATGTTCTAAAACTAACATCAAGGATGCCAGTGATAATTTTGGTAAAGGAGAACGTTTCTCAAAAACATACGCCTTCCACCTTCCTTGCTGAAATATCTAGCAATGTATAAATCATTGCCTTTGACCTTTTCCCAAAATATTTCTAAGTGGAAGGTGAGATGAAGAGGAATTTTCATGGAGACTGACAGTATAGATTTTGGAAAATTAAAATAATTTATGGATTTGGGTGGGTATATTTGCAGACACATTTTGGACAAATCCTCAGTATCGCTTGAGACTCCTGGAAGAAGATGATGACCCAGAAGATGATGAAGTTGTGTGTAGTTTTCTAGTTGCTCTGATGCAGAAAAACAGAAGGAAAGAACGCAAGCTAGGCGCTAACCTTCTCACTATTGGCTTTGCCATCTATGAGGTACTACTCTTACTAAGTTACTGTGTTATCCTACTCAACTGCCTCATTCACTGGTGAACTGATTAAATTGGATATTATCATTATATGTCCCTCAGGGACAACTAATAATAACTGTGCAGCTGTATGTAAAAATGACCTCTGTTGCTATTGCTTTTAAACAAACATTTAACCAGGCATAAGACTCCTCAAAACCTTTTCCTTATAGGCAGTAAATACATATATATTGCCTCAGCTTAGAAGAAATCTCAAATACTGGGTCTTAGAATCTAATTGCTTAATTGAGAAATGGTGTTTGTGGGTGGTAATTGTAAATAAATGTGTAGTAAGACACTCTCTGCCTCATTTCTAATTATATTTCTACCTTATTTTTGCTCCAAGGTGCCCAAAGAGGTATGGACAGAATGGAGGTAGAAGAGTTGATGCTTTGATGTAACATTCTCAGATATTTCTGTTTTTGTGCTTATCCATGTCAACCATTTGGTATTGTCTCATTGTGTATTTTTTCTGTGGTTCAGTACAAGTGCAAAACCTTGCCCATAGCTTTGCCCATGCTTTCACCATTTTTTTTTTTAAAATGAATCTTTCCTATGCATGGTGTTTCCAAACCATGCATTTAGATATGTGCTAAGAAGTAATATTTAATAGCACACATAGGAATACTATGGCACTGATAAGTTATAGAAAATGCCAGGTGGGGGGGCATAGAAAAATGCTATCCCCAGTTGGACTGAAACTACTCGGAACCTGAAGAAACCTGAAGTTGGGATGGTGATTAATAACAATAACAACAATGATGGAAGCATGGGCCTTCCTGATAGCCTCAGACAGGCCGTTTCATCATGTGGGAACCACCACAAAGAATTAGCATGAATGGGTAGTTGTATGTACATGGTGATTCTTTTTTTTTTTTTAATGAAATTTGTTTTGTAATTCTTTCTGTAATTTGAGCACAGATTATTATTAATATCTGAAGAAGGGGTTATTCGAATTGGGTCTTTACCCAGTGTGGTGATTAGCACATAATTGCATTTGTATTGCATTGAAATTGTTTATTTGTTATAATTTAGAAGTCAGCGGTGGTTTATAATCATATTATTTTATATTTTTTCAGCCATCACAGATGCAGCATTAAAATATTAATATAAATCTATAGTGGCCCCAATTAGATAAATTTAGTTTAGACTATGACTCAATAGAAGATGTTAGCCACTCACTGCTAGCATTAACTGAAGTGGGATAATATTATCTGGTGCAATAGATGTCAAAGTTGTTGAGGCAATTCTGATCCCTGTTGTATGCATCCATGCTGTTTGATGTTTCTGAGTAATATGTAAAGTTTAGCTGGCAATTACTTTTTGTTTACAGATGCAAGGTGACAAGAAGCATTTACAGAAGGATTTTTTCCTCTACAATGCCTCCAAAGTCAAGTGCAAGACATATATAAACATGCGAGAAGTTGCTGAACGCTTCCGGCTGCCTCCAAACGAGTACGTCATCATCCCGTCCACATATGAACCTCACCAAGAGGGGGAGTTCATCCTCAGAGTTTTCTCAGAAAAAAGAAGTCTTTCAGAGTAAGTGACAGATCCTCACTTTGGATTCCACAGGGAAAATTAAGACTTAGCATTGATATAACAGTTTGGGGATAATCAAAGCATTAAACATCCATTATCTCAGTAATCCTTATAACAGTCCTCCAAACTAGAGTGGATGAGGCAATAGTGAACACACAAAAACATGAAGCCGCCTTTCACTGAGTCTACATTGACTGTCCATAGCTCATCAGGGTCTCAGGCAGAGGTCTTCCACACCACAAACTACTTTTAATGCATTTGTTCCTAAAGAAACCTATTCTGGACCAGGAGGGTTGACTAACTTCTGTCCAGTCTCAAAAGGAGCAAGATGATAGAGCAAGATGATAGAAGTAGTGGTGCCTGGCCAACTTCAGGAATTCTTATCACTAAATAAAACACAGAATTAACTGGAGAAGTTAGAGATTGAATCTGGGACCTTCTGTATGTAAAGCAGATGTTCTGAGCCGCAGCCCCTTCCTTGCTTACATCCAGCTACTGATTTCATAGCAGAGGTGAGATCTCAAACAGGGATTCACCAGCTCAACTGCATCAGACATCATTAAGGTTGCCAACCTCCAGGTACTAGCTGGAGATCTCCTGCTGTTACAATTGATCTCTAGCCGATAGAGATTAGTTCACCTGGAGAAAATGGCTGCTTTGGCAATTGGACTCTGTGGCATTGAAGTCCCTCCCCAAACCCTGCCCTCCTCAGGCTCCATTCCAAAAACCTCCTGCCGGTGGCAAAGAGTGACCAGGCAACCCTAGACATCATGCTAAACCCAAACGTAGCCTGCAGACAGTGGTCTCTTAGTACCCTGGGCCTATCACGCAGCCCATCTTGTAGGGTTGTCAGGTCCCTCTTCACAACTGGCGGGAGGTTTAGGGGCAGAGCCTGAGGAGGGCAGGGTTTGGGGAGGGGAGGGACTTCAATGCCATAGATTCCAATTGCCAAAGCAGCCATTTTCTCCAGGTGAACTAATCTCTATCAACTGGAGATCAGTTGTAACAGCAGATCTCCAGCTATTACCTGGAGGTTGGCATCCCTACCATCTTGTAGTACATCTAGACCCATTTGTATGAAGTATTAATTACATGCCTTTCAATGTATTTTCATGTTGCATGTGTTTCAACAGGATTTAATATAATTGTCAGAGAGAAAAAACACAGAACTAACTAAATTATATTACTTCCTTGCTTTCCTTCATAGCCAATGTTTACCTGTACAGTTCCTGCAGTTTAAGCAAACCTTCAGTTTGCTTGGGATTCTGTTCACTTTGTTTTATGGCCAGTTTAGGCATTAGAGATCTTGGCCAGTCTGAGGAAGAAAACCTCCCAATGTCTACAGTATGTGCCAGAACCTTCATTGCTATGGACAGTTAAAAAATATTTAACTTTAATGAGACTGTGAATACAATTGAAAGATGCTTAGAATCAGTAGGGGCTTCTCCTTTGAAATTTGTTTTTATACTGTGCTAAGGCAAAATGGAATGGACATGATCCCCATTTTTCTCTCTCTGTCTCCTACCCCTTTCTGCCATCCTCCAATCTTGTAGGGAAGTTGAAAGCGAGATTGAAGCAGGACACCTTTCTGTGAGTACATCCTAAACTCAGTTTATTATATTAAGATCCTTTATCATTTTCTTTTTGAAGCCAAACAAATGGGATATATTTTGTTATTATCAGTTTCTTTAGGTGATTTCACACTGCAACCTTTTCCCTTTTTTATATCTTTTTCTTGCGGACTGGGGACATTTCAAGCTGTCCTTTTCTTTAAAAAAATGGAAGAGTGCTCCAGAATTTAAGTAGTTTCAGAAAAATGTATATCACATCATGAAGTGTTTGTGTACCTTCTGGGTTTCCCCCAACTTTTCTCTGATCTTTCCCAAACCTTCTTTGCTGCAAAATTTTAGGAAATATCACAGCAAAGCCTTGATGGCTACCATGTGTGATCCCCCAGGCCCACTCACATAGTGGCCATTTTTCCTGTCCCTGTGATAGCCATTTATCCCTTTTTAAAAAAAATATATGAGCAATTAAGTATCATTATATTGTCATAACATTATAACAATATGAGTATCATGTTCTCTGAATTTTCAGCTTTCATTTCTCAAAAAGTAAGTCTCCAGCCTTTTTCCTGCAGAGATATGCCTTTCCCTTTGTATCTCTACAGTGAAAGGGGATACAGACATACTTAAAAAAAAAAGCTGGGAATAAAGAGGACCTGATACACAGATTGTGACAACATTACATTGATATAATGATATTCAATTGCTGATTTTAAAAAAGCTGGGAGGGGCAGGGAAACTTACCGCATGGAAACTCTATTGCCACAGTGGTGAATTAGTAGCTGCTACTGCAGCAGTGGGAAAATACAAGGAATCTCTGTCAAGTGGAAGACCCTGAGATGTGCTTTGACTGGAGGCAGGCAATATCATTTAAGAAAGTTAAAGATGTTGAGATAGTTGCCAGTGATGCATACATGTATTGTACCACTATTGTCCTTAGGCTTTTTATAGAGACAGTGTGGTGAGTGGTTAGAATAGCAGGCTAACTAGGGAGACTAAGGTCCAGTTCCCTGCTCAATAAGGAAGCTTGCTGGGTGACCTTGGAACAGGCACTTTCTCTCATTCCAAGCTGCCTCACAGGGTTATCATGGAGATAAAATGAATGGTGTAGGAACCATATTTTTAGCTCCTTGGAGGAAGGGTAGAACTAAAATATGATAAAGAAGTATACACACCAAAAGAAGCGATCATGATCATATTAATTTAAATTCCCTAGAAACCCTACTGTGTTGCATTGTATCCAGTCTTTGTTGCTACCATTTGTACTAAGGAACAAACACACTTGGCACTTTAACAAAATAATTATCATGAAGAGTTCTGTGTTGTGAGCCTAACCTGGCCTTCATTCTCAGTTTGTAAGAATGTTCTTAGCCATTTGCATGCTTGTAAGACGGCACCTGCCTGAATAGCACGAGAATTTGTACAACACGTTTTCAGACATACTGTTCGTTTAGTAAACTCATGGATTTTTCTTCTTTTTCTCAACTTCTCCTTTCTCTAGCCAATCATCTTTGTCTCAGACAGAGCAAATAAAAATAAGGATCTGAAAGGTGGCGAGGGACATAAAAAGGACAAGGAAAAAGCAAGCACAGACTCAAAAAAGAAAAGCGATGAGGTTTTTGAATCAGTCAGCATGAGGAAAACTGTGTGTTTTAACTAGCATGTTGAAGTAGCAGGCATCTTCTACTCCTACGCATAGCAAGCATGCCTCCTCTGCCATAATGCTTTGAACATGAGTTCCATATAAGAAGTTCCATAGTTATATCAGAATTCCAACGAGAAGTGGTAGAAATTTGATCTCCAGTTCCCTGGTCTTTCTGTCTGTCTGTCTGTCTTTCTGTCTGTCTTTTTGTTTTTCTTTCTTTCATGTAAATGCAGATATAATATGAATTATATTGTATCCACACATATTTTTTCTCCATATTATTTATTGATTAAAACATTTATATCCCACCTTTATTCATGGTTTAAGACAGCTTACAATAACTTAAAAACATTTTCAGTTAAAACCAAACAAAAATATTAAACCCCAAAACCGCAGTGGGTTTTTCTGGAGCATCTATACAATATTGTTCTCTGGTTTCCAGAGCTTTCCTATCTTTGGTACATTGTTTTTCAAATCTGATTTGGTGCTAATTTTCTGGAAAGAATGAAGTCCAAGTGCATTAGCTGGATAGAAAGGTGTGCATTTTAGAAGGTCCTGCATCCATCTGTGCAATTTTCTTTGTCCTATGGCCACCATTCACCCTCTACATCACTGGAGGGCCTTTTCCCAGATTTTTTTTTAAATCAGTAATTGCTATTATAATGATCTATTGCCATTATCCATTAGTTCCTGTGAGTTCCCTGCTTTCATTTATAAGAAAAAGCCAATCTAACCCTTTTCATTACAAAGATAAATAGGCTAGTTTTTTTAAAAAAATGAAAGCCGGGAATTCAAAGGAACTGGCAGTTCATGGCTACAGATTGTTATATCGCTGTAGCACAATCATAATTGTCAATTTCTTTAAAAGCCCTTGATGGTGCAGCAGGGGAAACACGGCAAGGCACCTGGCAGCTGATGGAGGAAAGTGCACACACAGCTCCTGTGTGGACAGTTTGTTACTAGTGTGAATGCCTCTACATTCACAGTGGCAGTGAGCCAGAGAATCCTAGCCATGTGGATGCAATATATTCTACATACAGGGAATCCTTATCATTGCATGGGAACTGGCTGTGGCCGGGAGAAGGGCAAAGTTCTTTTAAATCATTCTTTAATGTTGCTATTATGCAGGACCATCTTGTTCTCTTATGCCTGCCTATTGTATAAACAGGCTGGGCAGACCTTTCTCTCCTTAGACAAATATGAGTATTATCTCATTGAATTAGACACAATGAAATAAGTTTAAGACATACCAGGTCAGCCTATGATAATGAAAGACAGAATAGCATTTTCTCTTTTCTGGATATCCATAAATCAACACAATAACCTCTGTCATTTCAGTCAATCTTTTTTTTGTTTTGCAGCCCACTCCAGATTCTGCTAAGGACAGTGAGGAAGACAGACAGTTCCAAAATATTTTCCAGCAGATTGCAGGAGATGTGAGTATGCACGTGTTTTTCTCTTTGGTCAGACTAGCACTAGTTAAATAAATAGCGCCTGTAAGGCTCTAAGCCAAGCCAGTCACGGCATGTCTGAAAGAAGTCTCATCTCGTCAGTGTTAAGATGAAGTTTTTTGTTACGTTATCTAATTGAATGAACTGGAGGCTGTTTTCAAATTAGAATGTCTTCATTCCATTGAACAGTAATGGTTATCTGTGAGCCAGTCTTGGCTTACAACTACCTCTGCTTGATAGGAGTGGCTCAAACCAGTCCTAAGTGATAATACAAACTGTCCTTCTCAAATAGGGTTGCCAGGTCCCTCTTCGCCACCGGTGGGAGGTTTTTGGTGCGGAGCTTGAAAAGGGTGGGGTTTGGGGAGGGGAGGGATTCAATGCCATAGAGGCCAATTGCCAAAGCAGCCATTTTCTCCAGGTGAACTGATCTCTATCAGCTGGAGATCAGTTGTAATGGCAGGAGATTGCCAGCTAGTACCTGGAGGTTGGCAACCCGATTCTCAAACAAAGAAGTTTGTTATTGCACATAGTGACGGTTGTTGCAAATCTGAGATGAAATTGATTTTTTCTCTGATATAGTGCCTCTCTAAATACATTGTTCAGACTAAAATGATCAACCCTGTTAATGTAGATTAAAAACCATCATATTAATGAGGGAGCAAAATGTAAAATGCCATATACTGGCATGCAACTGTCAGTGCACAGAGATCACATGGAATTTTCCCACATTCCTTTTCATTCCAGTAGTCATTCCTGGGATCACAGACACAAGATCCATGCAATGAGTAACTCTGTGGGTCAGTGGGCTGGAGTAAGGAAGGAGAACAAGATGGAATTGCCCCTTCCACAGTAGAGCTGTGTTTGCAGAAGAGGAAGGAAGAGCAATTTCTTCCCCTTGTCCAGGGCCTGAGCCCACAAGAGCTATTCCTCTGTGAGGGTCCTGCAATCAGGGAATGATCTCTCTCTGGGTGTCAGAAAGGGCTGCAGGAACAGAAAAGAACAGAGAAAAGCTCCACGCACAGAATGACTGGATACAGGCCAATGCTTTTTTGCTTGAACAATGCTTTTGAACAATTAATGTGATTTTTGCTGTTCCTTTTGAATTTGCAGACCTTTTGGCCTGCTCTGAAAAAGGCATCTGAGTGCATTTCCTACCTTTGATTCACCTCTGCTGTACATGCGTTGACCCTATCTAGTCCAGCTCCTGTATCTCACAGTGGCCCACATCTATAATAAGGAGGTAGCACATACCCATCCGGGCTAGTAACCCGTGATGGACTTTTCCTCGAGAAATTTGTCCAATCCCCTCTTAAAGGCATCTAGTCTAGATGCCATCACCACATCCTGTGGCAAGGAGTTCCACAGGTTAATTACATGCTGGGTAAGTGGGTGTTCCTCTTTTAGTAGGAGATTTCAATGAAAGGTAGGAGGCGCCGCAAAGCCTGTGCTGTGGCCCGATCGTTCTGCTCCCCTCCAGCTATGCCACGCTGTGAGCTATGCTCCCCTCCCACCTAGCTCCTCTCCAACCCCACCACGGGAATCACCTTCGCCACAGACTCAACAGGCTGCCGTCCGCACCGCACCCTCACGCCGCATGTGAGCCGCCCTGCCGCATGTGACAGGGGAGGGAGGAAGCGCTCCCATTGGGCTGCTGGGCAGAGGGGCAGGTGATGTGAGAAATGCCGTCAGGGTCGCGTGGCGAGGGGGAGGGGAGCAGCCCGGCCCCGCATCCCTCTGGCTTTCTAGTAACGAACTCAGGCGAACTCTGTCCTGGGCAACGGCACGCGTGCCCACAGAGAGGGCTCTGAGTGCCCCCTCTGGCACACGTGCCATAGATTCGCCACCATTGCTATATAGTATCCTTTCAGGGGTACTGCTTTCAGGCACTTTTGAGCTAAGGTGCCAAACAGAGAGTTGCAAGAGAGCTTCCAGTGTGGGCAGGCCTCCTGCACTAGATAAAGAATTTCAAGGCCCATACTATGGGCCCCCACACTAGTCTGACGTCACATGCCACATTGTTAGGGTTGCCAGATCTCGGTTGGGAAATACCTAGAGATTTTAGGGATGGAGCCTGAGGTTTTGGGAAATGGAGGGGCTTCAACAAGGTTTAGTGCCATAGAGTCCACCCTCCAAAGCAGCCATTTTCTCCGTAAACTGATGTCTGTTAAGGGAGATCTCCAACCACCACCTGGAGGTTGGCAACCCTACACACTGTACTGCCTGTCATAAAAACACAAAGACATTCTCTGTAATACTAGAAATCTAAAATTAAAGTCTAAAAAAATTCTTACTCTATATTCTTGTTTCAAATAGAAACTGAGCATGTCAAACTATCGTTTTTGCAACCTGTCACTCCTTGAGGGAAGTTACCATTTTGTTGCCCACTCTTCTTTTTCCTTATAGGACATGGAGATTAATGCTGATGAACTGAGAAATGTCCTCAACAATGTTCTGAAAAAACGTAAGCTTAGCTCACCTGTTAGCCCTACAATTCAACCTCTGATGTCCAAACTACATGTTACACGGGAGATCTTTGAATGGGGCTGTGATGCTTGGAGGGGCATGGTTCCCCTGCCCCAGTAGATAGCAGACCCATAGCCAGAAGTTTTTTGTTAGGGGGGCAAATGTTTTGTGAAGGGGGCAGTTTAGCATGACGGAGAACACCTCATTATGTCTCTGCAGAACTGCCATGCTCATTGTTTTTTATTTTTGCGGTCAAGTCACAGCTGACTTATGGTGACCCCATAAAAATTTCAAGGCAAGAGATATTCGGAGGTAGTTTACCATTGCTGGCCTCCATGTCATGACCCTGATATTCTTTGGAGGTCTCCCATCCAAATACTTGCCAGGGTTGACCCTGCTTGGCTTCTGAGATCTGATGAGATCAAGCTAGCCTGGGCTATCCAGGTCAGGGCACCATGCTTATACTTATAAACAATTAAGTAAGTCAAGTAGTATATCACACAAAAATGTTTCAGGTTTATTACAAATATATTTACATGTAGCATGTATTGACTACTTTAACTGGTAACAGATTTTCAAACCGTTCAACAGTATGCATATGGCCTTTCTTTGATGAAATGAAAGTTGGGAGACATGAAGAAATCAACACTGGAAATGAAAGTTGGGAGACAGGAAGAAATAATTAATCAAAATACATAGCCTGAAGTTAGGAACTGTGATGCTGAACTTGAGGTCTCCTCAATGTAATTAAAATGTTAGGTCACTGTACCTATGTACTAGAAAATTAATTCAAGAGTAATAGCAGTGTAATACCTTTTATTAAATCTAACTCAACATTCTAAATTGTGAGCAACCTTACCTAACTTCCCTCCTCTTCTTCAGAATAGATATTAATTTTAAAGGTGGGAGGAGGGAGAGAAAGATGTTTTGGGGCACGGAAAAAGTCAACTCTGAAGTTTAATAAGATGTGGCATAAGAGAGGCTATGCAGGTTAAATTGGGTAAGATTTCATATTGCACCAAGAACTACTGGGATAAAAAAAACCTGGTAGTGGCTGTTCTTCTAGTCAGAATATGTGCTGGACCTAAGAGACCCAGGTTCGAGTCAATATGTTCAAGGCAATGCTGTTTCAGAATATATTAGGTTGGCAAGACACTGTTTACTTACAACATTTCAAAAGCAATATAAATTATTTGGTTTTATGGTATTTAATTGTAATAACTTATTTTAGACAAGGACCTGAAGACGGAAGGGTTTGCATTAGAGGCCTGCCGCAGCATGATTGCCTTAATGGATGTATCCTTTTCGAATCAGATGCAGCAGCTTCACATCACATCAGAAGAGGACTGGAAATAAAAATGGCCCTGGCGCAAGCCAACCTGAGCTATCCTGCAGCACTACAAGTCAGTGCTACAGGGGCCACTCAGGCTACAGTACATGATATGCCTGACACGTGCTGAGTCACAGACACACAACCCAATTCACAGTCAGACGTACGTTGGGGTATTCACCTTAAACAGAGATTGTTCACGCATTACCGGGCGGGGGGCGGGGGGGAGCTTCTACTTTCCCTACCTTGCCATTTTTGCCTGAGAAAAATATCACAAGGTGGGACTTTTTGCCCTTTTTCTCTGGCCCCACACATCCTGGACACATGGTGCCAGAGAGAAGGGGCAAAAGCCCCCCTTTTTTTGCTGGCAAAAAAGAGGTGGGAGGGAAACCAGAATCTCTTTCTACTTCCCCTGCAGTGCTGAACACTGTTTAAGATGAGTTTTCCCAATGTAGGTCCTGCCGCGAGTTGTGCATCTGCGACCTGCCCTGTGGTGTGCATATCATGTATTTTGGCCCTCATTTCAGTAGAACCAACAACAAACATAAGCTCACCCATTGCTTCCTCAAGCACACTGGTGTCTCTGCAAGGGGAGACAATTTGTGAGCTGACAGTGATTGTGATCGCTGCTGAAAAGCGACCCCTGAGGTGTTAGCAGAATTGCTGGAGCTTGATCCTGCTTGTGCCTGGCTATCAGTGACCCGCTAGGCTATGGCCCACTGGGAAATTTCCCAGTTAAGTTAAATGGCCAGTCCATCTCTGATGACACAACAATATTCCTGTTTCTACCCCCTGCTGCAATAAGAGCCACCTCATGCACAGCTAATATTTGCTTTGAAATCTGCCATGCAAGGTCCCATAATGATCTTGCAAAACTGGCATAACATCATAATTTGTGATTATATATTATTATTTACCTCTGTCTAAGATTTCACATGCCAGTACAGCAACTCTTAAGATATTTCAGAACAACTAGTTAAAGCATGCCTATCTGCATTTTGAACTTTGAACATGACTTCCATAGGTCTTTTTAAAACTATAATAGTATGATATCCCATGTATAAATACATACGGTACATCATGTGATGTTGTAGCCATGCTGTTTTCTCTCCCCCTCCCCTTTTTTTAAATCAGGCAACATGTGTGCTGTAGTATTATTCTACTAATCCCCTGATGAAGCTAACATTAAACATATGGGGATTATTGGTTTAATTAACATTTACTGCCTTTTATTGCACCACTGGCAGTTTGCCTGCTTTTTTCTTGGTGACTGGTACAACCCTTTTGTTTTGTTTTAGGAATTTCCCCATGTCTCTGTGGTCTTTACCACAGCGAATACACAGACAGAGAATACAAAAAAAATCAAGGTTTTATTTATTCAGGCTGAGGAAGAGGTGGGGAAGTCCAGATGAAGTCATAAGCAAGCCTTTGGATTGAATTGGAGTTGAGGAAGGCAGAAGACATGCCCAGGAAGGGATTTCATGGCAGGAAGCTTTTAATATAAGGAAAGCAGGAAAAAGCGAACTCTTGGAGTAAGCCCCTTAAGTCCTCTTTTATTATAGACCAAAGGAGTAAGAACATAAGAAATGCCATGCTGGATCAGACCAAGGCCCATCAAGTCCAGCAGTCTGTTTGCACAGTGGCCAACCAGGTGCCTCTAGGAAGCCCACAAACAAGACAACTGAAGGAGCATTCTGTCTGTGTTCCACAGCACCTAATATAATAGGCTGAAACCAAGGCCAACAAAAATGGAGGCAGAATGGTTATGGCAACAAGATGAAGAATAGAGGATGAATCATAGAATGTTCTATTGTCTCAGTAAAGAAACAATTAAGTAGGCATAAAATTTGTCTCTGGAAATAAACTCCCCCTTAACTGAACTCTGGCTTCACTTACTTTGTTTCATTAATTGTTTTGACTTAAATGCTAATATCACAGACAGATGGTTCTGGGAAGATAAATCTTGATGAGTTTCGACATCTTTGGGACAAGATTAAAAGCTGGCAGGTATTCTGGAATGTTTGCATGTTTTTTTTTCTTTTAGAGAAAGCATTGGATGCCAGAACTATCCAGGCATAGCATAACATAGTTAACATCAAAAGAATAGAACTGTTCTGTGGATCTACTTTGGTCAAGGCACAGACAATAAAAATTCTAAGTAAACGTACAAAATAAGCATTTCGCAAAAGGCTTCAGTCCCAACAAACACACATAGAAAGCCAACATAAAGGGAGAAGAGTAAGCTAGAAGGTTTATTTGTGTTGTATTGGCTTTTCATGTGGGTAGTGATGTTGAGGTAGGATTGCTTTTAAAAAATTATTTACATAAATTTCTAACTACCTTTTGGGCATATATGGTCTCCAATGCAGTTTGCAGTTCATTTTGAAAGCATGACACACATAAAAGAGGTTAAAACCCACACTCCTTTCCAGTTAAGCAATATGCGAGAACACCATTTCCCAACATCATTTCTATAAAACCATAGAATGCATAACATCCTCTTGTCTGTTCAGACTGAAGGCTTTCGCAAAAAAGGTATCCAGCCAATCCAGAGAGCCCTAGGTATGTGGTCACCTTTTCCTCCTGAAGGAGGACATACCGCAGACACAGCAGGACAGCAGTGGACAATATCCTCCCTTTGATCCCAGCAAATTAAACTTCTGCTAAAGCTGGCTCATCAAAGAAGGCCCATTGTGCAAATCTCAACTGCTGGGTCAGTGAATAGTAGTGGAAAGAGTCCTTCATGTACTCAGGCCCTAAGCCTGACCAAACTGGGGGCCTTTTATTGGGCCCTGAAAAAAATTGGAAATCCATGTAAATGACATAACACTGGCTTAATGTTATCTCTTCAGTGAGCCCCAGTAAGGACCCTAGTTGCCACATTTTGTACAAACTGCAGTCTAGAAAATCTTCAAGGAGAGCTCTATGTAGGACTCACTGCAGTAGCCATTTCTGGATGTTATCAGGGCTTGTGTCACTATGACAAGAGCATTCCCCCCTCCCCCAGAAATAGCTATACCCAGCATTCCAACATCAGTGTAGCCTCATCCAAAATTTGTCAAACTCCAGTTCCTGGATCAGCCTAAATTTCTACTAATAACAATTCCATCTTGTCTGTTTCAGTGCATTCTCAGGTAGTATATTAATATGGAGATTTATACTGCTCACCTCATTAATATTTGAAATTGGCTGTACGTCAAAATACTGGACAGGTTTTTTTAAGGTAACAAGGAGCTCCCTGTATGAATCACAGAGACAAACCTAATATCCCCCTTCATTTTTTACTTTAAAAAAAAGCATTTCTTTGCCTAATTCAGGAGTGGTCTTAGCCGCGAGGCATCAGAGAAGCTGCCCTGGGTGCTGGGCTGGGCGAGCCCCCGACTGCCCACAATTCCTCTTCCACAGAGGAAGAAAGAAGAGGAACAGTCAGCAGCCCCACAGCTTACTTCCAGGGCTTGAGCAACACCCTTTGGGGCTCAGTCAGCAGCTGGCTGGCACTATCACATGCAAACATACCTCTCCCTTAGAGGCTTAGGCAGTGGCCAGCTCAGCAGTTGCCACGTACACCCTTCATGGGCTCACGCAGTGGCCGGCTCTGTAGGTAACCATTCCCTTTGGGGTTCAGGCAGTGGCAGGCCGCCACACCCTGCGTCCCCTCAGAAGCTTGAGCTAGACAACAACCAGTTCAGCAGCCACCATGCAAGCACACTTTCCTTGCCCCTTGGCCAAGCCTGGGAGGCACGCTGGGAGAGTGGTGGCAGTGATCCTGGACCATAGCTCCAGAATCACTGCCCCAGACTGCACCCCCCCCATGGGGTTTTGTCTATGAGGCACCCTCTGACATCAGCTTTGTGAGGAGTCACAAGCTCCTCACAATTTTGATTTCATTTAGTTGGATTCAAATAAGTAGCATTAGGCCATCAAAGCAGCTTATGATCGATATGCTTTTGAAACAATATGTCCAGTTTTTATTGTTCTCTGTAGATACAGGGGATTCCGCTCCACGGACTATGACTGAGACAGAGATTGTACTGTGTTCTGAAGTGGGAGGGTTTCGATGTCATCATTGACACTGTCATCATCATCGTGTCTTTTCTTTTCCAGAAAATTTTCAAACATTATGACACGGATCATTCAGGAACGATTAACAGCTATGAGATGCGCAATGCTGTTAAAGATGCAGGTATCACAGAGGGGTGATTGCCCTATATTTGTTTGGAAGGATGTTTGCCAACCTATTTCCTTTGTTTTGCCTTTTATAGATCTACAAAAGTATAGTATCTAAATGTAATCACAGTTATGTATGTTGCATATTTTCCTTTTCAGGGTTTCAGCTGAATAACCAGCTATATGACATCATTACTATGCGCTATGCTGACAGAAATATGAACATTCAGTTTGACAGTTTTATCTGTTGCTTTGTGCGACTAGAGGGAATGTTCCGTAAGTGTGTTTTACTTATTTAAAATATGTATGTCTCACCAGTCTACAAAATTGGCATCAAAACCATTTAAATCACACAAAATAATAATAAAACCAATAAATTATAAATTAATATACAAAAAGACAACTAAAATACAGAATACAGAGTAACAGAACCTCATAGCTATTTACCCCTCTCTCAGAGGCACACTTAAAAGCTAACTTGTTTTCACTTGCCTTCTAGAAGGAGGGCGTCAATTTTTAACATTGAATTTCTAAGCCCTTTTAACTATGGGCGAAAACACATGGTTGCTTTAGTCTTCTTTAATCCCTGTTTCAGCCATCATTCAGCCAGGATTGAACGCATGCGTTTCGCCGAACATTCGTCCGATCCTGGCTGAATCCTGTCACATAGGCTACATTGTCAGTGGCAAGATTTGTTTCAGTCCTTATATCCTTAAACATTAGATATATGCTGCTCAAGATCAATGGATCAAGGAGCTTCTAAGGGATAAAGGACATTAAATTTCTTATTTTAGCTCCTCTCATGAGAATTGTCAAATACAAATTTGGGTAGAGTCTGTTTCCATAGAGAGCAGAGGACAGGGCTTTTTTCGTGGCACTGCTCATTAACAAGAGTTCTGGCACCTTTGGGAGGGGCTCTTCCAAGGCCTGATGGGGGAATTCATGGAAGTTGGCAAAATATTAGGGTGGCCAACCTCCAGGTGGTGGCTGGAGATCTCCCACTATTGCAACTGATCTCCAGGCGATACAAATCAGTTCCCCTGGAGAAAATGGCCTCTTTGGCAACTGGACTTGATGACAGTCCCCTCTCCAAACCCCGCACTCCTCAGACTCCACCCCCAAAATCTCCAGGAATCTCGCAACCCGGAGCTATATATAAGAACCAGCAGGTTATTTTGTTTTCTTTTGCAATAAAAGTACTGACAAAGCTACTACCATATGCTCTGCTCCTCTCCTCTAGCCCTGGAAGCTTAAAAGGGAAGTGGCCTCCTGAAAGGAAGTACTTGGATGATGGGATGGGGGGGAGAGACTGAGTCCATCAAGGGGAGAGCTTTTACTATCTGTTCTGCTCCTCCGCAGGTATATTTATTCCATTTGAAGGGTTGTTTTTCTTCTCATTGTAAGACAGTTTGAGTCTGCATTGAGTGGAGAAAAGCAGGATAAAAATACCCAAATAAATAAATTCTTCCAAGTGCTGAAAGAAACTTATAGGAATGTATTTGGTGTATTCTTCTGGGATGTGGGGATTAGTTGTGAGATCAGCAAAAAGTGCCCTTCCCTCTCTTCCACAAGCCAATGTGCTTACTGCACATGAAAAGGAGTTTAGGATCCAAGTCCATGAATTTCTTGCTCACATATTGCAGTGTTCCAAGAGCAGTTAACTCCTATAATCCACTATCAGCTTCTGGAAATGTTGAAGTTATTAATACCTCACAGTACTTGGGACTGGTGCTTGGCTTACTGTTTAGTGATCTATATTTTACATGGAGTGATTCTCTATATGCTATTTTTCTTCTGCTCCATAGGTGCATTTCAGGCATTTGATAAAGATGGAGATGGAATTATTAAACTGAATGTCTTAGAGGTAAATACTTTTCTTTGACATGTTTGGGAATTGGTGGGAAGCAGGCCCCACAAATTAGATGTTTTGGGACCAATTTTCATACTGCAGTTTCCCTGAATAGCAAAAGGTAATCATATATAGATAACTGTACTGCAGGGAAGCCATGGGACCGTTGGATCTCCAAAAGAACTGCCTACTTGGCAGTAAAGCTTATTGGGTTGGAGCCTGTGGAAAATCTGTGATAATGGAACGGCTTGCTGTCGTCAAAGGAGGAATTTCTTTGTAACTTACTTTTTCTTCTTCTTCCAGTGGCTACAGCTCACCATGTATGCATAAAACCTCACATATCTTCCCCTTCCCCACCAACTGCATGCTGATTTTGCCTGCTAGCCAACATTCATTTGCACAACTGGTGCATCTGAAAGCTACATGGGAAGGCAAGTGCAACTTGACAGCAGTTTTAGACACAAGCAACATCTTTCTTCCTCTATCAGATGACTGTCATTTGTCTGAAACTGATCTTCTTCCACATATTGGTAACTGATGCTGGCACTATGTCATCTTCCAAATAAAATGACAAAGGATACCCTTGACATCTATGTGATGGAAAACACTTATCCATCTAGTGCTCACTGGCCATTTTTCCTAATCCATTTTCCCATGCAAACATAACTGTTCTTAGTTTAAAAATAGTGTTTACAATGCATGGTCCTAAGAGTCAGGCATATTGAACAAAGAATGATAACTGGAAAGCCATGCTAAATTTGTGATGTATCTTATTTTTAAATAAATGCAATACACTTGCAAACTATCTGTTGAGCTGTTTGGAGCCTATTCATATAATTTCCTTAGTATTCTACAGCCACCTCCAGGCTTTAGGGGATTTGTATTCTTATGGTCAAAGCTTCCCACTACGAAGACTGCACACACGACAGTTTCTTGCAGCATTTCTTAGGCTGCACTTAGTATTTATAAGAGTTTGCACTTACTGTGAATGAACCATACCCATGTAAAAAGTGTGAATGCTTTCTGCAACAACAGGTAAAAACTAACTAGCTAGATCCGAGCTTGGTAAAAGAATGCACCCCCCCTCCCCAAACTGAAATTTGTCTATTAAGCAATTCAAGACTGTATCACACATGACATGTTACCGATACATGTGGTGGAAAAATTGTACTGTGCTGTAAGTACATGTATCTGGAAGCTACAAGATCTCACATTAGAAAACTTGCAGGTAGGCTGTAGCTTCATTGTTGTACAAACTATGACCAAAGCACTAGATGGAAACTCATTTCTCCAGACGCACCAGGCTGAAATTAAGGCTCATAAAAACATTCTGATGGATTTAAAAGTATTATTTGTGAGTGTCTAGCTCTTTTTAGTTGTGAAGCTTTCTCTTATGCAACCAGATGGGTCAAGTTGCTACAGTGAGAAGCATTTTTCTGTTCCACCTCACATATTTCTGCTCATGTTGTGGGCTACTGTAACCTTGAGGATCAACTTTTGAAGATGCTGAGCAATGACTTAATTAAAATATTTATATACCACTTCTCTGTTGTAGACTCAAAGTGGCTTAAATCAGTGTTGGTACCTAGTAGCCAGTGACCTTTTACAATCTGCACTTTTGAAACTGGCACATCAAATTTCATAAGGTTTTAAGCATGGTAAGTTTAAGTATCCTATATGCAAGACAGAAAGATTCTTAAACCAAATGTTGAATGACTCCTTTTCTGCTCCACTGCCACTTAACCAACTATAACTCTTAAAGCATCATGAGTAATTGGAAGAAAAACCACACTAGATACCTTTTAGTATAAAGTAACTTTATTTTCATGGTTTTTGTTCTGTTTGATGAAGTTCACAGCTTTGTAGTAAAAGGAAAGGAAAGACCAAATCATTTTGTGTACATGAATGACATATATTTACCTGTGAGAAAAGCCACACAGGTTTCATCCCACTGAAATTAAATACATTAGGGAATATTGCCATTAAATTTATTATAGAATATATTGTCTACACTGTTTACTCTTAGTTTGTTCTAGCATTTTTAATTATTATTTTAGACAACACCAATCTGTTCCAGCCTTGAAAGCTATACAATCTGGTTGAGTTTAAACCAAGGTATTTCCAGACAAAAAAAATGAGCTGATACTTTTGCCTGCTTATATGTGACATAGAAAATCTCCCTGCTAGGAATCCAGAGCAAGCTACTGGTTAAAAAAAAATCAGTATGGAAGCAATAGGCAACCAACTATGTGAGCTGTTCAACATGACTCCAGATTTTTTTAAAAATGCAAAGGTATAACAGAATTTAAGTTCAGGTTGACATTTACAGATGCAATCCAGAGCTGATATTCTGAGAATTCTGCCACTTATTGCAATGGGTGTGGATTATACATTTGGTGTTTCAATCAAAAAATTTAGAAGTCTGCCATTCATGCCCAAGTATTTGCTACAAGGGCCAAACAGAAGCTGGGGTAGTCACTGAAATGTAGTTAGATTGATTGGTAAAGGCATGCTAACAGACAAGTAACTGAGCAGTCCCCAAAAGGCTAATGCACAAACCATTTCCTCACAGCACAGTTGTAACACAGAATACTCAATCATGAAATAAGATAAATGGTAGGAAAGAAATGTCTATTGTGTTGGCATGCAGTCCAAATTCACTTTATACACACCGTGTAACAGTTTATTGAGTCATTAAGCCAACATATAAAAGTTAACACTCCGCACACTATCCAAAACACACTCCACAATTCCCTCTAGTCACGTCATTTCCTTCTCTCTTTCCAAGACAAAAAAAAAGAGATAATCATCATCTCGAAGATTTTATACTAAAAACTTCCTTCAACTTATCTGTGGAAAGATGCCAGAAACCTGCCATAAGTGTGACCAACATAATCTTGACAAACCAACTCCACAATTCATAGACACATTATTTTATCTTTTATGTCTCCATGGCTTCCTGCACAGCCTAGAGGAACAGGCTAATTCCCTGGAAAAGAGGTAGAAGTGCAGAACAGAGCCTCAAAAAAATCCCTGAAGTATAAGAGAAGGACATTTCTAAGAACTGAATGAGGAAACTGTGACTCCAGTTTTATCTTACTGTAACAGACTTAAGTGACGAGACCTTCTATAACATCATCAGAGGTAATGTGAATTTATGAACATGCATCAAGACCAGGTTTTGCAGGAGTTCTCATCCACATTTCAAATAAAAGTCAACATATGGAAACTAACATTTGACAAAACGTGTACACTTTATTATAGTTGAAGCACTCTGAAGACAAAAGGTCTAAGGCATCCCAAAATGGATTAAAGGAAAATCTGTCTTCATACCCATCTTAAACATGCGCACACACTCACCCTCACACTCCTATTAAAGTGGCCAAAAACACTAAATGATCCAAGAATACTAAATGATGCAAGAACTTAATACTTGCAACAATGATGAAAAAAGACATTTCTTTTTTTTAAATTGCAAACAAAGTCACCATCCTCTTTTAATAAAGAATCCCTCAAAGAAGAAACCAGAAGAGGATGAAAAATTAAAATTCATTCATTTACTAATCCTCAAGACTAGTACAAACACAGCACTCCACATACTTTTCAATACAACACTCTGGCTCTGCATCTTCCTTTCAAACTGAATTCATCTATGGAGGATCTAAAAGCAATTGATTTTGTGTTCTCACAACTGTTACTGAAGTGTTTTTCTACCGTTCAAATGCTCTATTGATAAAGCTCAGAAAACCAAGTTTCTCCCTATAGCTTCTCTTACTGTCAAAAAAAAGGCTGCCCCTCTAAAAAAAAAAAAAAAAACAACAAATATGTGATGGTGAAAATGTCAAAAACAACAAAATAGCCAATGTCTTCAGGCCATCTGCTAAGAGATAGCAGAAGAGGAAGTGTCTGATGCAGGTTGCTACTTCGCTTCTGAAAATTATTTTCAAAACAGAGCCTTCTTAATGAATTGTAAGCAAAATGTCTTCATCTCACTCAGGGAATGACCACCTGAGGGATGATGGATCTTGTCCAAAGTTAGAGACACATGATAACGTAAAAAGAAAAGAACTTATTTCCCCAGATAAACTTAAGAGGCTGTTTAGAAACTACGTTTATGCACAAAAAGGGAGGGCAATATTTTCCCCAGTAGCTTTTGAGAGGCAAGAATCAAATATACAGCAAGAACAGTGGAGAATAACCCTTTACTTCCTCAAGTTTGGGTAAATTGTAAAAAAAAAAAAAAAAAAAAAAAAAAAAAAAAAAAAAAACACTGCTTTCAAGCCTGTTCTGGTTCTTACCCTCATGGCTCTTTCAGGCCATTCACCTTAACTGAAGAATAAAATGACATTTAAATCTAAACAGCCATCCTCTTCAGTTACTGGTATCTCTATCTCTGTCTTTTTTTTTTTTTTTTGCTTATTCCAGAGGAAAACTGAAAATGATGAGAACACTGACTACAAAAGCAAAGAACAAACCACTTCAACAACAAAATAGTGGGAATTGCTGGAATGCCACCTGAATGAACATTTCTTCCCTGTGATTACACATAGGTTCTCCGCACTGCAACCAACGTCTTCAAGCAACTCTACATGGTGGTGATCATACGCACATAAACATTCAGCTTCTGCTTGGGCTCCTCAGACTGCAAAATCATGTTTCAAATCCAATAACCCTTTCTCTTACAGGGGAACTTCCAATTATTAAACCAGACCATAATGGAAACAAAGTCTGTTAAAAAGTCACTGTCCAAATATGGTTTTGAGTCCGAGTGTTAACCAGACAGGAAAAGAAAATGTTCAATAGAGATGCAAGACTCCAAAGCTCAATAGTTTACAATGCCACAAATAACTAAAACAAAAATTATATTCAGAATGTAGTTTAATTATTGTGAGAAGACCAGCACTGAACACATATAGACAATGCTTAAAAATAAGATGTTATCTGCATTGGTCTTTGCACCAATTAAAAATAAAAGCGCCAATAAATTGGTGTTTACATGGCTGTTGGGTGATGTGGTACCTATCACCCATCACCACAAACCTCTTTGGGGTACAAAAATGTACAGAAAATCAACTACAGCCGTGAATTGCTGTACAGGCTTAGGTAAGTCATATCTCATCATATGAAGTGGTACAAATATGTGATGAAGGAAACAGAGCAATCAATGCTTTTGTGATATTTCGGGAGGTTTTTTTTTTAGATTATTGAAACTGTCTAAATCCAAAAGTATAATATACCTGGGAGATCTTTCATACAACATAAAAACGGATGAACGCAACAGATTCTTTAAGCACCAGTTTCAGTACTAAGGTCTGAATCTTATATATACGCCATCTACTACTTTGAGAGTGTAGAATAAAAAGGAAAGGAGTTTGTTTCTCCTGATGAATAAAAACTTAAAACATTTGTGGTTGTTTGGTCTGAATCTGTCCATCATTCCTTTCTCTACAGAGCTGCATGCAAAAAGTTGTCTCTGTAGCAAAAAAAAGAAGAAGCCTTACTCCTCTTCGTACTCCAAGTAGGAACTCAGGAGGAAGAGGGACAAGACATGGAATTTCCAGTATAGAAAACGTACTTCCCAATGTGGGAGGTATAAACACTTCATGAGTCAATCTTGCTATCGTCTTCTGCATGTTTTTCAATATGTCCCACAGCATCCTGAGCAGAGAGAAAACAACAATGCTAAGTTTTTTTTAAATCCTCCTTTCCCACGTAGGCTCATCCTTCCTATCAACGTTATGAATCCCATCTCTTGGTTGTTTAATCTCCACAGTCCACATCAAATAGCTATGAGGACCGGCATCAAAGAAGTGGGGGTGGGGGTTATTGTGTGCCTCTTTCCATTAGCACCAGCATTTTCCTTCTCAGAGTTTCTCTGTAGTCAATAAGCTGGTAGTGACAGAGGACTTAGGAGTGCACGCATTCTGAATATATGTGCACACCTGCTCTGGCCTAACTGGAAATTTAGTATTAGCACTATTGTTCCCCCCCACCCCAAGACAAAACATGCATACTTTAGAAAGTCAGCATACAGAAGTAATCTGTATGGGGGCTGGGTCTGCTTACACCCAATGGGTTATTCCCCTTCTCTCTGCACTTCCACTATTTTGCTTATTTAACATCAACAAGTAGATATTTAGGGAGATTTTTTTAATACCAGGAAACAAACCGAATTCTATTGGTTCTTGTAGGTTATCCGGGCTGTGTAACCGTGGTTTTGGTATTTTCTTTCCTGACGTTTCGCCAGCAGCTGTGGCAGGCATCTTCAGAGGAGTAACACAGTAACACAGCTGCTGGCGAAACATCAGGAAAGAAAATACCAAGACCACGGTTACACAGCCCGGATAACCTACAAGAACCAATGAACTCTGACCGTGAAAGCCTTCGACGAATTCTATTGATTGGTCAATAAAATATTTTTATACATTAGTGAAGACTAAAAAAAAAATGAGGTAGTGGTACTAAAGTGTACACTCTGATGGTCCCTGAACCATCCAGATTTTTTAAAAAATTTGACAATTGTTCTGAAAAAAAGTAAATAAAGGGGAAATGTTGGTAAATGGCTGAGAACTCTGTATTTCCTCAGAGCTTCCAGCTCAATGTACCTACACTGGCTTCACCTGCCTTCATTCTGATCTATGGGTTGGAGTGTACAGAACAATGAATGGCTTCCATAGCAGCCCCAAATCCTTGGAAAAACTGCACCCAAGGATTAGGGGATCCTCAAGAACAATGATGTTTCTAGTGCAGGGGTTGTAAGCAGAAGCGAGATTTGGCAGAACTTGTTCTTTCCTGTCATGCTACAACAGATGTGTGCATCGGGGGTGTTATTTCTGCCAATTCCCCCTTTTCAGGGGCCCCAGTGGGAACAGAAGGCAGCAGAAGGCTATGCTGGGGAGGATGGGGTATAAATCTAACAAATAAATAATAAATAGAAATCCCACAACTCGCTCTGTTCCTGGTCTACAGAATCCCATCTTATAACTTAGCAATGGGTGGGGCTTTTTCATTTTTAAGGGCGAGTTCTTCTCTAGATTTGTTACTTTTGCACAGGACTTTAAAGTGATTATAATCACTTTGCTACTTAATACTTAAAAGGATTATTATGAACATTCTTTAAACACCTGTATGAACTGTAAACATCTTACTGATAACCTCTTTTCATAAACAGAGTTCGTGATGGAATTTTTTCTAATGCCTAAATATACTTAATCACTGTGACAGGCAGTATGAGCAGCCCCTCACAAACATTCTCTCTCCACTTTTTGTCTTATTCAGTTTCTTTAACGCATACCTGCTTGGACGTTTTCCGCGATGAGAAGAACGAATCACAGTTCTTCCAGCGACATTTTAGTGTTTGAAAGTTTGGGTTTGTGTGGTCATTTAACAAATGCTGTTTCAGGTGGTCCACAACTCCAAATATCAATGAACATCCGTGCCACTGATGAGAGAGAATTAAGTCAGACGTTACGGAGGAAGCATGGCAGAAGCTTAAAAGTGATCGCACTGCACGTGCGTTTTGTTCTTTTCCACTCACTGTTGTTAACTGTTAAACTAGCAGTTAAACTAGCATAACACTGATGCGGTGATGTTGATGTTGGAGAAAACACCTGTTCTCCTGTCAGACTGCTTACATGCAACCAAGTGAACCACGGAAAAATTTCAGACTTTCTTGCCACAAACATAGTGCATCAGAAGTGCCTCTCCACATATGCCACTGCAAAGTCATTTTATTGTGTTCAAATTACTGTTGTCCTTTGCAAAAAAAAAAAAAAAAAAAGGTTTCTCTTGTATTAGTAATGTCTAATATGGTGCTTCATTTCTGAAGTCCTTTTTTAATTCCTTGAGCACAATAAAATGACTTTGCAGTGACATATGTTGAGAGTCACTTCTGATGCAGTTCCCCTCCAAAGAAAAACTATAGACCTTAGGGCTTTGCAGACAGAATACACAAGTGTTGAGAAAAGACCTCTCTCTTCCAAAATACTAAGACTTGGGATAGCTAATAAACAGGGTTGACAAAAAATAGTTAATACCACACATAATTAATACATGGAACTCACTGTCAAAGCATGTGAAGATGGCTGCTAGCTTTGAAAAGGAGACTATATAAATTCTTGGAGGACAGGAAACGGCTATTTAGGCATGCAGGCTAATGGGATCTTCGGTCTTTTCCCAACTGCTTGAAGGGGAGCAGCACAGGGTCAGGGTTTTGGTTTCTGCGCCCCTGCTGTAGGTCTCCCAGAGCCAATGTGCTGTTCCCCCTCCCCCCGACTGCTAGGGCACACTTGCTATAGGAATACAGTCCCAAACAGCATTCTTGTCACAAGTTCTCTACCCTCTTGCTGTAACATTTCTGGCAGCCACAGAGGGCTCTTCCAATTTATAGTGACAGCCACGGCAAGTGTTGTAAAACAAAGATGATCTCCCTGAGAGTGGCAGCTGAGAACAGAATATGACACATCTTATTCTATGTCCTACAGGCATATTTAGGGTGATGCGTCTTTCTCATTCCTACAACCATTAAGATGGTCTTGGCTGGTCATTTAGAAGCTGACCAGTGAGGAGAACTTTCCTCAGCTTCCTGAGAACAAAACAGGCTTCAAGCCTAGGGAGGAAAAAACTGTGTTCTTTACCCAGCAACGATAATTCAGCATCAAGTTAAGCCGCACAGCTTGGATGCTGCCATCATAGCAGCCAGTGTAAATCTGAAAAGGGAAAAAATGGCCTCAGAAAAATCATAACATAAAAGCCTTCAAAGGAGAATTAAAGTTCTGCTAAAGGTATCATTTAAGGATCCTAAATTCAGAATTACAGAACCCCTCCACGTTATGAACCTCCTCCAGGAAACATGCAAAATCACAGCTGCACGTTAGCTATGCAACTAGCGATTGCTAATGGCTATACAAACAAGGAGCAGGCGAGTGGGGTTGTGTGAAATTTCTCCTTCAGCATTGGGACCATGAATAGTCATTTTAAAGGTCGCATTTTTTTAAAAAGAGCTTTGAGAGAGCTTCAAAATTGACCCTGCATAAATGGCCAACAGGTAGAGGGGTAGGAGAAGAAAAAAAGATGTTTCGAAGCATGATAGAAAGGTCCCAAATCTGCAGCTGACAGCCTTCTTGAAAAGGAGACTTGTCCCTATTTCAGATGGCTATAAAGTACAGACTGTTTTTTTCTGCCATGCCCTAAAATCTCCCCACCCCTCAACTTCCTTCCTTGTTGTGAACACCCATGAAGAGTTGTGGGGGACACAGTGGGCTGAAAAGCATTGTTCCTTTGAAGCAGGCAGTACACTGAGTGAGGAATGAGGTGAAAACTCCAATTATTGGAAGGAACCAAACATGAAATTATTTGCATAACCCTGACTACAAAATATGTGAGAAGGAGGAAACCACTCCAGGATTACTACTACCACTGAAAGTAAATCACTACTTTTAAAGAAAAGGGAAAAAACGGTTACCATGCTTTTATGAATGGTCATACACATAATCATATCCGAGTGTCCTCCGTAGACTTGCAAACGATCGTGAGACTTGGGAGGAGAAGAAAATTAAAAGCATCAGACACTTCACAAGCTGAGAAGTATGCGTTGTTCTTGAAAATAAGTTTACACAACTAAAATGCACGGACATAATAAGAAACCTAGGTCTTGCCATGCTTTACAGTTGTACCTCACTCATCTTATGAAATCCAAACGCCTTTCAGTCACGCATGGCTATAGGTGGTTCCCCCCAGAGAAAGCTTTTGGACAATGAAAGACTTAACTATGCTGATAATCCCATGGGTTTTGTCAGTGCTCAGCAAACCAACAAAGTAAAACAAAATCTAAGAGTAAAACATCCAGCTGCTGTGTGACTGTGCAGCACGGCTGCTCCGGTAGGCAAGAACAGGCTGCAGCAGCGTTTCAGTGAAGTGAAAACTAGCCGCTCCTACAGGGCTTCCTAATCTCTCAAGCTCAGCTTGGAGCAAAGGGGTTTTTGATCCAGTTCACATCTCCTTAAATGCATGAATGTTCAAACAAACCAACTAAAGACTCCCAGTCTGTGGGGAAAAAGAGGTTGCAGAAACAACACAGAATGCCACTTTTTAATAGAAGGTTATGAGAAGCAACATACATTAGAGCTGATATTTGTTCTTTTACCTGCAGCTCATAAACACGAACAAACTTATCCAAGCAGGCTGTTACCATAACTTTCCCCAGGATGTTCACAACCGTCACTGCATGGTTGTGTCCTTTGTAGATCCGTACAAGCTCCCCTGTCTGTAACAAAAATTACTTTTAAGTACAACACATATGGATATCCATATGTGAGCTTGCACATTTCTTATATTAAACATTCCTGACAGAACAGAACTT
Source organism: Euleptes europaea (assembly GCF_029931775.1). NCBI lineage: Eukaryota > Metazoa > Chordata > Lepidosauria > Squamata > Sphaerodactylidae > Euleptes > Euleptes europaea. The sequence goes on from NC_079317.1 coordinate 52,840,242, forward strand.
TAGTGGCACTCCAATTGCTTTAGAGCTTGGTGGTGGAAAGTGCCGTCCAGTGCTGTGGCCAACTTATGGCAACTCCATAAGGTTTTCAGGGCAAGAGACGTCCACAGGTGGTTTGCCATTGCCTGCCTCTGTACAGCAACCCTGGACTTCCTGGGTGGTCTCCCATCCAAGTACTAACCAGGGCTGATCTTGCTTAGCTCCTCAGATCTGATAAGATCAAGCTAGCCTGGGCCATCCAGGTCAGGGATAGAGGTGCAAGAAAGCAGGCTCTACAAAAGGTCAGTTAACACCTTGACCTCTGGCTCAACTTTTCAGTACACTGCAGTTGCTGGTAGGGAAGGCAGAATTAACACTGACACTAAGAAATGTGCCCACCCCGAAATTATGAGGTTAATCCCCCATAAGTATCTATTATGAGCTCACGCTTATTTATGCATTTCTCAGTAAAAAGGAAGAACCCAAATGTAAAGATACAAAATACATAGGAGATAATTAGCTAGAGGAAGGTCACTAAACAGTATCATAGCAACCATATTTTCTCAGTTTTTTATTGTATGAGCAACTTACATGTATGTTGTGGGCATGGACAGATTGGTCACTCGAACCGCTGAACACCAAGTCATTCACAACCTTTTAAGACAGACAACCTGATTACTGAGGATATTTCAAACACTGTCTCTATCCTACCCACTCTGCCTTGCACATTTTAGGTCTGCTGTAACAAGAGAATGAAATATGATGGGGACTCGACCAGTGCTTCCCAGCCTTTTTGGAACGGTGTCCCATAAGCCTAGATTTACTTGGTATGGTGACCCACTTAAAAAAACACACACAAAAACACATGCACAAATCAATAAAACTGGACCTACAGGGTGGGAAATGCTGGACTAGACAAGTCCATCAATTACCATTTGCCATGTTTGCTATGTTCAGAGGCACTACACACACCTCTGAGTACAAATTGCTGGGGGGAAACAGCGGGAAGGCTTTGACTTCTGTATGCATTGTTTCTGGGCCTTTCAGGACATCTGAGTGGCCTGCGTGAGAGGCAGGAGCCTGAATTAGACAGACCTTTGGCCTGAGCCCTCAGGACTGCTCTTCTACTCAGCACGTTGAAAGTTCATTTTGAAGAGAGCCTGAAATGCTTCTAGGCTCTATCCCACCTATTTATAAGCTAGCCACCTTAAACTGCAATCAGACATCATGACAAGTTAAAATTAAACTCCAGTCAGGCATTAACCATTCGCTCCTGTGCGGTCTGCATGTCTCTACCACCTCAAAGATCTCTCAAAATTTTTGAATCCCAGCTTGTAAATGAACTCCTGTTCACCCAGGCACCTGCATTCTGCCCAAGCCAGGAAGTATCCAGCCTGGCCCTACAGAACCAAAGATCTTTGAAAGTTCATTACATTTTTAAGAAGATTGTTATTTATTCAGAAAATTTACATGCTGCCTCTCCAAAGGCTGGCTTGAAGTGGCTCAAATAGTAAAACAATAAAATCATAAAAACAGCATGAAATTATCAGAAATCAATAGCCGTAAGAATAAGCAACAGTATAAAATGATAGCCCAAAGAGAATATTTTTAAAAATAGTCCTCAGGCTAGAAGCAGACTATAAAAACAGTTTTAAAACACTCTGCATTTCTCCAGAATCATCCTCCCCTTGTCTATCATCATATAGGTAGTTCCAAAAGCAATGGAATTTGATGAGGCGTGAGAGGGAACAGCAGGGGGTCACTTAGGGATCCTAGTGGAGACAGGAAAAAAAGAGCCTCTCCACACGAAAATATGGCATGCATTATTGTAAGTTACATAAATTGTACCAATCTTTGGTTGGTAATAAATAAGGTTTTCAGTTTTCAGAGATGGGAAAACTGCTGAAAGAAGCCTGTCCTTAAAAGGTCTTATTTTCTAATTAGTTACCTTCATACAGAGGACTGTTTTGCTATGACCTTCAAGGGTTCGAAGCAGAAGTCCATTTCGGGCATCTCGCACGCTGATCGTACAATCGTAAGATCCCACAATCAGTAACCTGCGTGCTCCTTCTTGGGCTGTAGCTAGACAGCTGATTGCTCTGGGACCATGGCAATCAAAGGTATCACCTTGTTTGTTATTCTGAGGAAACATGCAATTTTAAGCATTACTGACAATATTTCCAGTTAAAAGCAGTCTCCTTTTTAAAAAGCACTACTTAAATAACATGTCACAATAGTATGGCTATTCTACTTGCCCACTCAGGTTATTCGAGCGAAAGACAGCACCTTTCTCTACAACCTCATTTAATTTTCTAAGTAAGTATTTGTTGAGATCATTTTAATGCTACCTCTCTAGATACTTTCTCAAGACATCTCACATTTTTAAAAAAAAAGCATGGAGCGAATTTATTTGTCTATCCAGTTTATATCTTGTTCCAACCCAGAAGCTTTGTGCCTCCATACATTATTTCTATTCTTATATTAAAGAACAAGTTCCAAATGAAAATGAATTATTCTAAATATTCAGTTAACATCTCCAGCAGCAGCTTATGGTACACTTCTGTATATGAACATGTACAACTGGCTCCCTGGTGCCCAAATTATTCTGTCCTTTACTTCTGAAGCCACAGAAATGGTGGCACAAATTCCACTGGAAACGCTGTTTGTCCTTTCCAGGTTACCATGCAAGTTTTTAAAGCATGCATTCATAAACCAGAGATTTGATGCATTAAGCTATATATTTGAATAGAAAGACATCATTGGATCTCCTGACATGGTTCTATGGAATACACATCCTTCATACTGACCTTTATGCTGAAAGTGACCACGCTGCCATTTGCAAGTCCTGCGTAAAGGATTTTCCACCTAGTGTTCAGACAGAGTACACGGTCATCTAACCTAAACTGATCAATACGTTCTCTAGTCTGGAAAGAGGAAACAGATAGCATATTAAAAGCTTTGTTCTCCATGCACAGATAAGAGATCCTAAATGAAGTACCCCAAAGCTTTGTTTGCAACCGAATCTTCAGGCTTGGGAAGGCCAGGCTGTGATACCTGGGCAATGAAAACAGTGGCTTGGAGCCAAGGGATTGTTTTCACAGATAAAGATTTCTGTCTGGAGTATGACCATCCCACTTCCCCCTCCCTTTACAGACCAATTCCCACCCCCCATCCCACACACACAAATGCTGCTCCTGGAACAATATCTCAGGGGCATTTTGGGCTACAGTGGGAGGAAGCAAGACAGTCATGCCCCACAGATGGAAACATTTAAATCTGAGGACACCCTCTGATGGCGCTAACTTGATCTCTTTTAGCTCTATTACATATAGCGACAGCCCCTGTCCCCAACAGCTGCTACACCCTTCGGGGACCACCAGATGATGTCCAAAGTGGAGCATGCTATTTACGCTGTAGTTTTGGACAAACAGAGCAATCCTGTCTATATATTAGTTCCATCAGGTGAAAAGATAGAAGTATCTAGAATAGCAAACACACAAATTTGTTTATGAGATTGCACATCCTCAAATGGGTGCTACAGTATCTATAATTACCTTGATGTTGTAACAGTTTATATTGTGGTCACTGGAGCCAGAATAGAGAGCTGCATTTTTCCCATTAGTCTGAGTAACCAGCAGGCAGTTCACTTTTGAAGTGTGCCCTTCAAATACACCAACACATTTCCTGTTCTGGATGGAGAAAGGTATTGACAATATTAATTTACACTCTGATCCCAAATTGAGGCACCACCCAAGCACTGCATCTTCCAAATCAACCACCTATTTCCTGCTTATCTGCATTTATTTAAAACCAAAAATGTGTTAATCGTGCCTGAATGGTGCTCTCAAGTTACCTGTTTGTACCTTTAAAAATGCAGGTCTTAATAAGTCTGCCTAGCCTCCTGGAACCTGATCTACTAGATGTGCATTTTCTAAATAAACGGTTTCTTAAAAACATAACTAGGTTTCAAAAGATCTAAATAGATTTCATTTGGCTCTAGTTTCACTGAATTTATCCCCCATGGTCAATCCTCAAGGGGTTCACAGACTTAACATCTCATTAAGGAATGCTAGGGAACACTGCAAGTTAGCCTCTTTATCATAACTTGTTTAGCAAATCGACTTACCACCAAGTTATATGAACGGATAGTTTTGTCTGCTGAACAGGTGTACAGCAAATTCCCAAAAATCTGCATAGCATTCACTGCAGCTGAATGCCCTTCAAATACCCCTTCTGTAGGTTCTTCATCCTCCCCAGGCTCTGAAGAGACTTCTGTCAAACACAGGGGCCAAAACCTTCCATCAATCAAACTTTCTGCTCATAATACCAGGATGAAGGAAAACTCCCTGGTTCCCAAAAATCCCAAAGAGACCCTCAAAGTTGGCAGGATGTACTAATACAAATTTATTCCACTCGAATCAAAGAACACAAAGCAACTGCTAAAGAGTTCTCTGGCTGAGGGAATCAAAAAAGGAGCAACTTTGAGACACTAGAAACATACGACAATGTGAAATGAGGAAGCAACAGTGTGGACGGAAATGGCTGTTGGCTTAGGGGTACATTAGGAATGATCTATGAATCTTAATTACAGTAAACACAAAAAAACTCAATGACAGTGAAGATATTCACACTGCACTACAATGTAGTAAAACAGAAGTCTCTAGAGGAAAGCCAAGGAGCACTCTTGGTGGCCTGTTGGCAGCTTCAGACAAGCCTGGCAACAGCAAGCTATCAATCGTGATGTGAGCCACATGGCTGTTACTTTGCAGTGGGACAGGAAAGTTGCTGAATGCGCTTTAAATGAGCAATTTTCACAAAAGGCCCAAGCCCTGTAAGCTGACAGCCTATCTGGCCACACTGTACAATCTGAATCCTGTTTTGGACTATTTCGGCAATAACCAAAGACAGCCACTTAAGAGAAAGGAGACTGGTTCAACTCTGCTACAACGGGAAAAAGAGACCCCAGTCTTATCACCACATGCATTTACAGTCACCCAAGAAGTAAGAACTGTCTCAGTTTGTTTCAAAGAAATTACTCTTGTATGCAACATTAGAATTTTTACTCTTCTAAATATTAGTTTTCCCCACCCTTTTTCGACAACCTTCTGCAGCCTCAGTTTATTTTTTGAGGCACTTTAAAATTTACCCCTCTCAGAAGATGAGTTTGTATTCCTGTCGAATTCCAAAGAACCTGGCAATACGTCACACACAAAAAGGCTTCAAGATTGTTCTTCTCATCTCAACTTTAAACAAACGAACAAATGGATATACCTGATGAGTTTTTTGATCCTCTAATTGATGATATAGATGTCTGAGTCTCAGCCACGCTACAGAATAAAGAGAATAACACTGCCATTACAAAACTTAAAGCAATGTTAAAAAAAAATCTATCAGTTTTTACATAATTATTATATATAGTGGCTTGGATCCTAAGTTGCTATTCCATCGGTATTTCCCATTGGAGAAGGAGGGGAGAGCAACTTTTCAGATTCATCTTCCTATTGTAGACCTCCATGTTGCCCCCGCCCCCCAGGTCTACTGATCCACAGGAGCACAAATGGGGGAGGGAGGCAGCTGCAGTGAGAAAAGGGAAAGTTGCCTGCCTCTACCACAACTCTCCTCACACTTCTTAGGATGAAGCCAGTGTGTTGGATCAAAAATACCATAAGTGGAGTTCTGGTAACAATGAAGCTTTTCCAGCTCTCATCTCAGCCTAAGATTCCTGAAATTTGTTACTGAGGTACAGGGGACCCTCAGGAACAGTCTGGGAGTGAGTGAAGGTCTGCCGCGGGGAACAGCGGATATTGGGAGAACTCACACATACTCCTGCTGGTGGAAGTGTCTTATGACTTTATGAATCCAACCCAGTATTTATAAGTCACCTCTCTGACTTATGCCAGAGGTGACCTAGAATATTACAGACAATAAGCAACAAGAAGGTGATTAATCAAAATCAAAAGCCAACAAAATCTATCACAATCCAACAAACAAATTGCAGCAGCACTAGAAGTATCACACACTTCCCAACTCACCTTCTACCAATGCCATCCCTATAGTTTGTTCCAATTTCACTAGTAGAGCTCACTTCATCATAGCCAGACCGAGAAGCTTCTCTTAAAAGCTGCTCTGGGGAGCTCAAGGAGTCCCTCTTGGAAGGGCTGTCCGGTTTCTCATCTCCTGACTCTGAGGAAGTAATGGCCACCACTTCAAGAGGAGATTTGGGGACCTCCACAAATTCCAGAGACGTGTCACTCTCATTCTCATCCTTCTTCCCATTTTTTTCCTGAGTAGCCTCTGCATCTTTTTGCTTTGGAGGGGTGGATGTAGTAACTTTTTCTCCTTTGGGCGCCTTTATAGACTTGACTTTCCTGAAAGGTTTCGAGTCACTTACATCCTGCTCTGTGTCACTGTTCTCGGGCACATGGGCTGCTCGCAGTGCTTTCTTCTTCTTCAGCTTCTTCTTTTTCTTGCTTAATTTGCTCTCTATGGAGACCAGAGTAGAGACTGCCATCTGCTCAAGCTGCTCAGTGGCCTGTTTGGGACCTTCATTCACAGGCATTTCAGAAGGGAAGGTTCTGCTCTGAAGGGAACTAGTGCACTGTTCTGAGATGGGATTCTCTGCAGGGTCTTTGTTTTCTTTGGTCTTCACTGACTCTAAAGATGGTGAACAGCTGAGGGGGAAACAGCCAGATAAGCTGGTGGTCTCCTTTTCAGGAACAGGATCTTGGACATCTTGATTAGGTTGCTGTAAATCAATGAGCCCTGACAAAGACATGGAAGCACAGATTACAGGGTACATGGAAGATTTCTGGCTTGCATTCCCTGAAGAAAGAAAATGGGATATCTATTTTCACATACTGTTTAATATGTATGCACCCTAATCCTAACTCTTGAAATCAAGCTGTAGTGGCTCAGGTTCTCCTAGAACTTTCTGGTCCTGACCTTTGAATGAGCGGGAGGAGCAGCCCGCTCAGGGAGACTTTCCTCCACTGATGGAGAATGACAGATTCTAAGGTTAAATTCAAGCTCCATTAATTAAGACAGCAGCTGACACACAAACTACAGCCATCATGTTAGCAAAGTTTGTCGAGCAACTAGTGTATGTTCCTGGGAATCCCTTTTGAGCAGGATCCAACCCTTAGTGTCATGCAGTTTTCTTCAGCAGGCCGGCTCCCCCCACCCCACTTCCTTTGCTGCACTTTGGCTCAACTGGCAAAGCAACAGAGTTGAGCTAGGTCCTACTCTGACCTTTTGCTCACTGGCAGCCCAGGAACAGGGAGTGAACAGTGGGGCTCAAGCTAACATACACAGATACTTTAATAGAACAGTTCATTTTCTAATAAGAGTTAAGCTAACATACCATCTTGCAACTGGAGTTCTGCTAGTGGAGAACAAGGAGAGCTCTGCAGTAGTGTATTCATATTTTCTTCTCCAGGCTTTGGAGATGCAGGTTCTTGCTTGATTTGAATGGACGAATCAGGAACTGTGACAGCTCCCAGGACCCCAGTAGTTTGGAATGTGGGTGGGACGCTTACTTGGAGAGGGGCTGCCAAGACAGCTGGGGATATCTGGGCTGAGAGGTGCGAAACGTTTTTCAGAGGAGGAACGAGAAGACCCGAATTAGCATTTAGGGCCTCTGTCAGCTGAAGCTTGCACTTTCTTTTTTCACTCGAGCTGTTGGGATGAACCTGCTGTTCGGAAGGCTCATACGTTTCTAGAGAAACAGGAGAAGTGTACTTCAGCGAGATCCACAGGTCCTGGGATGTAAGGTCAGGGGGAACTGTGTTGGATGCCTCCTTGGAGAGGCTGTGTTTCCTGTTCCTCTGCAGCAGGAGAGTGAGCCCCCTATGCCTCTGGTAATGGGTGTATGTGTGTGTGTGTGTGTGTGTGTTGAACCTGGCCCCCTTTTTTGAGAAGCCCAAGGAAGCTAGTTCAGGTCAAGCATGCCAGTTGCCCTTTCAGAGCGCTCACAGCCATAGCACAACTCTCGGCCCGAGGGGAAACTATCTTATGTTTCTCAATGAATCACAGCTCTCATAACTGCAAACCAGCCTTTTCAAACTCTTTACTCTTAGGGAGTTTTCTTTCTGCAAATATTGAAATTGCAAGACACATGTCTGTCTTTATTGGTGGAAATTTATCCTTTTCCATTTTTTGAGATATTATTCTTCAAAAAAGTCAGGAAACCGAGTAAGCATTTTTAGTCTGAGTAATAACCATCTTCCAGATTTAAGCAATGATATTTGTTATGATCAAAATGCAATTTGATATTTTTAATTCATTCCTGATGACTCATGATTGCAGAATTGTGCAATAGTTCTTTTTGTTATTAAAATTGTATTTGGGGAATGCAAACAGCTCCTTTGCATCTAATAATATTTAGGATTGATTAAGGATACTTATGATGTTAGGTTATTTATCTTTTAAACTGTGAAATATTCTTTGAGGTTAACATATGGAACTGTGAAGTAGCTTCTTTTGATGCTTAAACATTGTCCATACTTATATATATATTTGGTCCATGATTCCCAGCATAGCCTTGGTGATGGTGGAGGTGGTGGAAAGTGCTGTCCAGTCACAGCTGACGTAGGGTGACCCGGTAGGGTTTTCAAAGCAAGAGATGTTCAGATTGCCTGCCTCTGTATGGGATGAGAAAACTGTGTCTGGCCCAAGGTCATGTGGAGGAGTGGGGAATCGAACCTGGTTCTCCAGATTAGAGTCCGCCGCTCTTAACCACTAAACCATGCTGGCTGTCAGCAAAGCCTTACCAGTGGTCAAAAGGGACTCCCTTCCTTCAGTTTTGACTGGTGGGAAAGCTGGGTGGATCAAACCTGGTATCTTTGGAACTATGCAATATTTTATACATGAATTATGATTTATTTGCTCGTGCAAATTTAGCATTTGACATTAGGATGTATTTATAGATAGTACACATTTGGTTAATTAATATGAATTTAGGATGGAAGTACCATACAAATGGAACCCTTCTATTCCTACATTTTAAATGTGGAAGATTTAAAACATGCTCTTTACCTACAGGAGAATTACACAACTTTAAGGTTCACAATGAGGAAATTGAAATTGTTCAAGACTTTCTATTCCTTGGCTCCACCATCAACCAAAAGGGAGACTGCAGCCAAGAAATCAGAAGGAGATTGAGACTGGGAAGGGCAGCCATGAAGGAGCTAGAAAAGCTTTTGAAGTGTAAGGATGTGTCATTGGCCACCAAGACTAGATTAATTCATGCCATCGTATTCCCTATTACTATGTATGGGGGTGAAAGCTGGACAGTGAAGAAAGCTGATAGGAAGAAAATAGATTCCTTTAAAATGTGGTGTTGGAGGACAGTGTTACGAATTCTGTGGACTGCAAAAAAAAACAAATCAGTGGGTTATAGATCAAATCAAGCCTGAACTGATCCTAGAAGCTAAAATGAATAAACTGAGGCTATCGTATTTTGGTCACGTCATGAGACGGCAAGAGTCACTGGAAAAGACCGTCATGATAGGAAAAGTTGAGGGCAGCAGGAAAAGAGGAAGACCCAACAAGAGATGGATTGACTCAATAAAGGAAGCCACAGCCTTCAATTTGCAAGATCTGAGCAAGGCTGTCAAAGATAGGACATTTTGGAGGACTTTCATTCATAGGGTCACCATGAGTCGGAAGCGACTTGATGGCACTTAACACACACACACACACACACACACACACACTTTACCCACAGATCCTTGTTCTTTGAATCCTGTGGAATTTAAAACATTCAGCATCTCTACGTGAGATGGTGAGTCATGAGCAAGATTCAAACAACCTAATTTTTTTGTTTGCTTTACTTCAGTTAGCATTTGCGAAAGGTTTACAATGAGAGTATCTCAGAATCCTGCCATGAAGGGAGATAACTGCAAATATCCAAGCCTTATATCATATGAAGGTCAAGGGTTAGTAGAACAACAGTATGGGTCCAAGTACCTTGAAGCCCCTGCAGGATCTCAATTCTCTGGCTCCTCAAAGTGCCCATTTCCACAGATATCTAAGAATACAAAAAAAAAGAATTCCAATCAGGTCCATCAAAAGACATCACCTTGAAACTACCAGAGCTTGAACTAATGGAGCTCAGATGTGGTCACCTGTTGTTTCAGTACAAGGAGTCGCTGAACTTCAATATAAGCTGCCTGTAAAGCAGCTCGAGCCTGCAACAGGCTTCCATCCACACACTGAAATGACTTGCTCAATTCTTCTTCCCTCAGGGAAATAGACAACAACTGGTCTACCTGAGAACGTTCTGGAAGAGAAAAATGGGTTACAAGATTTGACTTGGCAAGTCGCTTCTTTTAGTGGAAGAAATAGGATCCCTATAGGAGACATCCCCCAAACATTTTAAGCTAGAAACAATAACTACAACAACATCCATATCTTGGGCAGGTCCTGTTTGTTGCATTTCTAATAATGTATGTATACAGTGTTTGATGTAGGCTGCCTTAGGGCCATCCAGGGAGAAACGTGAAGTATAAACACATAAACAAATAAATCAATGCATCTTGATTTCTCACTACCACACACCTTTTTTGCCTTTAATCTTCCTTCGCTTATTCTTTCTTTCTAGACTTGGAATTTCCGGAGAGGAGCCCTCCTGCAAATTAAAGATAAGTATTCCTTATTAGCTAAAGTGGTATAATGGTGGTTTTGGATAATAGCTACAAATTTAACAGCTATCCCTGTCTATAAACATAGATTTGGACAAGTGAGATTTTTAATAGGCAATACATTTTGGAAGTGGCACAGTAAATATATGCCAATGGGTTATACTTAATTTGGCCTTAGGGTTGATGGAGAAATAAATACTACTGACCAATTATAACCTTTGCACATGAAGATGCAGGAGTAAGGCATGATGAACCAAAATCACTAAAGAGAATGTGTCAAGGCAGGCAATAAAACCACACTTTATTTAAAACATTTTTATGCTGCCTTTCCACCCAATTAGGGTCCACAAGGTAGCAATTATAAAAATGTTAAAGCAATTAAACAATTAAAAATGCAGTTCAAATTATAAAATTATTCAATTAAAAAAACATATAAACACTAGAACAAGGGCTAACAACCCTTACTGGGGATATTCCAGATGAAACAAAAAAGTATTCACCTGCTGGCAAAAGACACCGTTAGAGGGAGACAGAAGAACATCCATGGGGAAAGAATTTCAAAGTTTGGGTGCCACGATGGAGAAGGCCCTTTCTCGGGTTGCCAACCATCCATGGATTCAGCACATGGACCAGCAACTCATTTACTTTTTATTTATTGGCAGTCCTGAGATTTTAAACTGCCGTCTTCTATGTGTTCTATTATAGTTATTTTATTTATAATGTAAGCCGCCTTAAGTGCCACAAGGTAGAAAGGCAGCAAGTAAATGTTTTAAATGAATAAATCAAATAAATAAAATGCCCACAGATCTTCCTGGCGTTGCCCTCCCTCCAGCACTTATTTCTGGCCCAGGGAAACTTTATTTCCAGGGATGTGGGACTCATGGAGTAATAACCACACAGGCTGGTGGGCTGCAACGAGGAAGGAGAAAGCGTAAAATCACTCCCTTTTTAATCTTCCATATGCAGAGGCAGAAACGGTGATTTCATGCCCTTTCTCCTGCCCATGTGGCTAGTACTCTGAACAGGCCCCACAATGCTGGGAATAAGCTTCCCCAGGGTTAAAAAAGGACTGCTGGAGGGAGGGGAAAGTGGGGATGATCCATGACTGTCAGCGGAAGGTGCCAATGGACCGCTGAATCCAACCCACAATGTCTAACAATATTCAGACAACTTACTCCGGTCGCTCTTCTTTTTTTGCCAATTCCCTGGCTGTCATTCTGTTCATTGCCAGATGTATAGCTGCTGTCAGTGGCTGCGTCGACGGCACTGGACGCAGCAAGGGCTGAAGCCAAGCAGTATCTTTCCCCTGGACTTTCCAGCATATCTTGGCTTTCAAGTAGCTGTGCTCTGTATTCTGGGCTCCTATGGATTTCTTTTGCGCCAGCTGTGCCGAGGCTGCGGGCATCAGGGGGGGTCTGTAGGCTGAGCCTCCTTCCATTGGCGATGGAGTCAGTTCTGAATGGTGATGAAGGGAGAGAAGATGCCTCTTGTTTCACCCGAGGCAAAGCATCTGCATGCATCTGGAACCCAGAAGTTGCACCCTCGGTAACCATCACTGAACTGATCTGCCTCGGCTCGTTTTCTTTGCTCGGGCCATGATTGTCAAAGAAACTGTAAGCAGAAGCCGTCTTCTCTATCGCCACACTACTTTCGGAGAGGCTACGTTTTCTAATGGATCCAGGGGAGCTGACGGAGATCCCTTCCCAGTGGAACCCTTCAAGAGTGGTAAGATCAGGCTCCTCACCCAACCCAAGACCTTCCTGTTCGTTCTGGATGAGAGGGACCATCTCAATGCCAAACCTTCAACAGACAAAAAAAAAAAATGAAATGCTTAACTGTGAACCCTAACTGAAACAAAAAATCCTGATCAATACACAGTTGAATAGTTATAGGTGAACCTAAAGTATTACAACAGTGGTACTGTGTTTTTTATCAAAAGAAAAACTTCACAAATGTATGGAAGAAACAGCAAATAAGGATCTTTTTCATGAAAGAATATGTAAATAATGCTTTCATTTAATTAATCAGCATGTCTAAATGTTGTGTAAAGGATAGAAGCAGACCAGAAGGCATTCTATTTCTTACCAAGGAAGGCAAGATGAAATTTACAATACTTAAACCTGCCAAGAGTTTTGCACCATTCATACTGTTGCTTTAAAAATTAGAAACCTACTGAAGCAAGTCTGACTAACTAGGCTTATAGCATTCTACCTGTGCCCTATATTTTCTAGTTCAAATGCCAACATTCTGTCTTGGAACCAAGCTCTGGTGGTAGTTAGCTAGGTGAAGCTGAAACTGCAATATCAATATTGCAGGCAACCTTGCGCATAAATGTCTGTTAAACAAGAAATATGAAGCAGTCTCCTCACCCTACATTCCTTACTTACCTCACCTGTGTAATACTATTTTAAAATAAATTATGTTTAATGCCCTGATGTACAGTTAGTGAGTTGGATCCAGAAATCTGTTGATGCAAGGAGCATGACTTTTTGCTACATTCCCTGTTGAGGCAGTAGCATAAAGCAATCATTTTATCCCCAGTGACATTACATTTACGCTGCCATCTTTTATTTAAAGCCCGCCCTCCCTCAGCAACACCGGGCTAAGGGCGGCTTACATCGTAATTAAATACTTCAATCCAGTTCCTCCTCCTGACAACTTTATCTGCTTTTATTTGCGATTTTGCACCTTCCCATGAAAATCTATGATGTATTATATGATAAATCATTTTTCAGAGGCCAGAGGGAGGAAAGGCAGCAGCCAGGTGCCCCCTTCATTATGCCTCAATCCAATTCAAGAATGAAAAGTGCTCGTATTTGCTCTTGCATTTTGCTAGTTTTTATGAGTGGTTTTACCTTTTTGCATAGACTGCTTTGACAGCACATGTCGAAAACTACTGCATGGGTAAGAACCATGTTTAAGGCTGATGGACTACAAACCTTGGTAAACCTTTGCCAAGCTCTTGTTTCTTCTTTGTCACCTGCTGAATGACCTGCTCCCAGTTGACATTTCTACGAGAGACACTAATAATCTGCCTTAAGGTAGGCCTGAGCCCGGATTCCTTCTCTGCCTCACTCTTTCGATGACCACTGACATTCCGAATGCGCCTGGCACTGTTGAGATTGGGCTCTGGCAGATGTGTACCAGTCTTGCTCTTCAAACTAGCGCGCCATGTCAAGTCTCTTTGGAGAGAAGCTGGAAAGCCAAGCTTACTCAGTTCAGGGAGGAGAGGACCAGAAGGCTGCCCAACTGCACTTTTCTGCAGTTCATGATTTAAATGAGCTTCATAATCTTCCTCTTCGGGATGATCACTCAATTTTGTAACATCTTCCTCACCGTCCTCTTCCTGGGTTGCTTTCAAGTCGATATCTAAATTGCATTGACAGTGTGAGAGGGATTCTATGGACTCCATTTCGAATTCAGAGTAGTGTTTGTCAATATGCCCCGATTCTCCTAGGTCGTCAATGTTTTTTGTTGCAGTATGGTCAGTTTCTGCGGGTTCATGGGACGAACAAGTATTTGAGGGGGCACTGTTGGTTCCTGCTGTGTCTCTGTAACTCTCTTCCTCCAACCTACCTATCTGGGACTCATGCAGGGAACGTGCAGGTCCCTTATTACTCCATTCTTGATTTCCATGAGTTCTTGTATAAGGGTTCAAGGGAGCAGTCTGCAAAGAATGGCTACACTTCAGTTCTTGCTCGGCTTTCCATAATACTTCACTTAGGCTTTCATTGCTGTCCAACACATTTCTGACGCCTTTGGAATCATATTCATTGCTCAGCCTAGATTCATAAGAGGAAGAACTGCCAGCCTCTAAGTCTAATGCGTTCAGCTGACTCTGACACTCTCCAGAAGATAATAAAAGTTGGACATGTTTCAAGAGATTCTTTGGGCTTCTCTTTTGAGCAGATGGCTTTAAATCTGGAATAGCAAGAAGCGGAGACTTCAGGGATGGCATCCTATGGCCTCTGCTTTCTGCTTGGTCTGATTTTTTCCCGCTGGTGAATTCAGTTGGCTCTTTGCATGGCACAAGTTTGCTGGTTGCTGTTTTTGAATTGGAGGATACTGAAAAGCTTTCTTCCCATTTTTTAAATGTTGGGTCTTTGATTTTAGGATCTGTCCATTTTGGAGTTGAGGATGGTGACAGATGGACAGAATCTGTTTTCTCTGGTACTTTAGACATATTCTTATCAGACAATGGTGGCAGTTCTACAGTTTTCTGAGAGGGATATGGAGCCCAACGACTTGCCTTTTCTCGGGAAGGGCTGCTGCACTTTCCATTTACTTTGGAGGCTTTGCTATCTTGCTGCGCAGAAGTGCTAAAGCTCAGCAACCCATCTGGAGGAAGGTGATCACTAGTGAAATCCAATAAGCAATCCCGGTTGTCATTTTCATTCATGTGGCCTAGATAAGGTACCACAGACCCACTATCCTGCCACTGCCAGGCGTACATTTCTCCACTGTATTTATCCTGTCCATTCTTGCTTTGAAACCAGGGGACATCCAAATTGTCTATTTGGGAGATATTATTTGCAGCTCTATTTCTTCCTAAATTCCAGCCACCTCCACTTTGCTGACCTAGTTTCCAGTTACCCCCAGAGTTTTTGGACTGCCAACCAGAAAATATATTTTTCCCTTCAGAATTCCATCTGGAGTTTCTTCCTCTGCCACCACGATGCCAGCCTGATGGCCCGCCTCCAGAATTCTGATGCCAAGCACCTCCAGCATTCCCATAATTATGATATCGATTTGAAGGCACTCCAGAATTATTTTGATGCCACCCAGGCCTTCCTCTCTGGCTGCCAGGATGCCTATTATTTGGGTTCCTTGTAGAATGTGCAAATTTGCCTTGTCTAGAATTTAAGAAGCCATCGTTTTCCCATTTCCAGTCTCTAGGAAGTGGCCCACGATGGTACCGTGATGAAGAATCATAGGGTTCTCTGTCTTGGTAAGTTCTATCATCTTGCCGTCTTTGTGACCTTCTGTCTTCGGTTTCTGTTTCATGGTTCACACGGCAGGCTTCACTTGTCCTAGAAAGACACAAACTTTTAAAAACTTTTGTGACTACTCTCACTCACTCCAAGCAACTGTTCGCTTTAAAAAAAAGTAAAAAGATTAAACTTTCTCCAAAATCTCTCTGAATTATGTGAAGCTGAATTTTGTTTTTTTGGTTGTTGTTTTTCTTTTTTATATGCCGATTTCCTCTACCACTTAAAGAAGAATCAAACCAGCTTACAATCACCTTCCCTTCCCCTCCCACAACAGGCACCCTGTGAGGTAGGTGGGGCTGAGAGAGTGTGACTAGCCCAAGGTCACCCAGCTGGTTTCATGTGTAGTAGTGGGGAAACAAATCCAGTTCACCAGATTAGACTCCACCACTCATGTGGAGGAGTGGGGAATCAAACCCGGTTCTCCAGATCAGAGTCTACTGCCCCAAACCACCACTCTTAACCACTATACCATGTTGGCTCTCGTTTGCTATTTTGCTACTCATTTGCTAATGAAAAGCAGCAATCATTTGCCTGGGCAGTAGACACCCAACCCAGGCAAGTAAAGTCCCAGGGAAGCTGCCTGGACAATCTTTTCAGTGAGCATCCCCATCTACTGCTCATTAGTTTCATTTAAAACTCTGAGGCACACCTTAACCTTGGCAATAAAAACATAACTCAACACAAAATTCCATAAATAAAGCAGCTCCAGGCTGCTTTGTCAAGCACACCAAAGACAAATTCTCCTTTGCTTCCCTATGGCTTGGATGCTAGCCTTTCTCTGCTTTCGAAAGGACATTCTGATCAACCAGGGTAAGGATGATTCTCCTTCTGCAGACCCCTACGATGCCTAGGGATACAAGGACCCCCCCTACAATGTCATTTTGAGGGGACCCAGCAGGCCAGGCTGAAATGTTCCCCTCCATCTAGCACAGTTCTGCTCGCACTAGACAAGATCTGCTTCCATGTGACTGCTTGAAATGCGGATTGGAGATCTACCTTTTCATTTTTTCAAAACATGCATATAAAACGGGCAGCTTTTCAAGCAGCTGGCTCCTTGAACTGTGAAGCCTCCACTGGTAGATGATGCCCCAATATTATTAGAGTATAACCATCCATGAAGTCATTAGTTGACATGACAAACTACATTTCTGGCATTGGGACTGTTTTCTGGAGAACTGCACGCCCCCTGAGAATATAACAGTTAACCATTTCCCACCTACAGAGCATGGTCCAGAGGGGCATGTTTACATCATCAATACCCTTCCATCAATTTTAGCTTCACTTCCACAAACTGCCACTACACAACCACCTATACTGGTCATCCTACTCACAAGCTCAAAAAATAGTTTGGCATGAGTGCTGCTCAAAAAAGGATTGGAATATTAGTAACTGATCCGTCAAACATTATCAGTTCACTGGTCAAAAGGCTACCTGTTTTTTTTGGCATGGCCAATTGTTTTATGAAACCAAGAAACCCTTGTGTAAGTGGCAGAAATACACTCCAACTGACATCTTAATGGCCAGGCTGAAAAATTCCCCATGTTCTTCCATGTAGTTGGAGCACTCATGATTTTAGGTTAAGATTTTTAAAGAGGCAAAACGTAATTACACAAGCCCATTTGCCTTTTGCAATCAAGTTCCCCTCCCAAAACCTAGTACCCAGAGCTAAAGAACCTAGTTCTTTAGAGCAATTTGGTACAATTTATTTTACACAGGCTAGTTTTCCTGTACTGCCACTGTAAAGTACCACAACAGAGACTAGGAAGAATTAGAATTAGTTAATGGAAGATGATCCTGGATACGCAGTTATGAAATATTACAGACAGGAGAAATGTTAGAAAAGCAGCAAGAGTTCTTGAAGAACATTAAACAAAGATTTATTCTAGCCATGGTAGACAAGGCATTCTTTCAGTTAGCATCAATCATGTTTAATGCAATGTTTCCAAGACCATTTTTCTGTAACTCTCATGCTTTGGTAGTCTACCCAGAGGACTCTATCTAGGCTTGTCAAGAAATGAATAGAATAGCTTTATCACTACTTTACAAGGACAAATGCTACTTTAAGCAGAGTAGACTTGATCTGATTGCCAGAGCTAATTTATCCTGTAAAAATCAAGACAAGAACTTTCAGTGTCAAAATGCAGCAAGGGCCGTTTTTCTTTTCTCCCTGTAGGATACTGGAGACATAAGGGTAGGAACATTTCACACTATGGCATCCCTCTTCACAACTCCTGATCATGGGTATGCTTATGGTTTCGAGTTGCATATCCTTTTTTAACTCTGACTACTCTCAAAGTCTCTAGTAGCTCCATAAATGGGCTTCAATGATCACTGAATTTATGGATCATTGCAAATTCCAAGGAGAAAAGTCAATCACAAGGATTGCGCCTAAGTGACTGGGGCTTTTAAATCCACTACTAATGTGACTAGATCAGATGACAGAAGGATATGTGAGTACGACTAACAACTCTAGGATAGCCCTTTTCTAGTCTACCAAGGATGATGCTATTAGGGAATTTCAAACACCTCTTAGAAAATCCCAGTACTAGAATATATAAAAATATATTTTCTGGTTAGAGAAAGAATTACATCTATTAGAACACTGACCAGTATGAGTAATACATAATTTAGAGAACCGGTGAACTTGGATCCAGAGATCAAAAGGTACTTCTTCCCATGTGGAAGGGAGAAGGGGATGCACCAATTCACCTTCCACCTGTAGCACCTGTTCCTCCAAACTGTGGCTCCAGAAGAGACCTTCAAAAACACCCCATTTAGGGTACAGTGGTCTATAAGTAGGAGAATCCAGTAGAACCCCCACACAAAAAGAGAGGCACCTTCCGTTCACACAGCAAGATCTTTGCATACACTTAAGAGTAAGCAACAGTTGTGTACAGTAACAAAAGTTGCCTCTAGTTCTTTAAACTGTATACTATCAAATGTAACATGATACAAGCAGCGCACACTTCACAAAAGTTTCAGGGGCAGGCTGTACCTTGATATGTGAATACACAGAAGATCTAATGTAAGGGAAACATAAACTGGGCAGAGCCTCAAGATCCAAATGCCCTGGACTGACAAAGAATTTAGGTGAACTAAAATTTTCTCCCAGGCTCACTTCAAAAACAGTCTCTCAGAACCATACTGCAGAAAGTTATAAGCAACATACTTTTACAAGACTAAAATGCCTCTAAGAAGTT
The DNA here is from genome assembly GCF_029931775.1 of Euleptes europaea. Lineage (NCBI taxonomy): Eukaryota > Metazoa > Chordata > Lepidosauria > Squamata > Sphaerodactylidae > Euleptes > Euleptes europaea. Next base: position 52,859,049 of record NC_079317.1, read on the forward strand.
TTAACATTTACATAATTTCTATTAAATAGCTACATAATTATACCTGCATAACTCTGAAACACAGCGTGCTCCCTTTATACCAGACACAATCACATTTTGTCTGGGAACACGCAGGGTGTCCAATGCTACAGGCGTAGATACTGCGACCTCTGCAAAATGTCTAATCAGGCTATTCACAGTATGAGCCACGAACACAGTATTTCAGGAAAGGACCTCAACGCACTTGTATAGCTACATACACAAGAAAAGATCAGCTGTCAGCCATAGGATCGAATCAACATTCTGTCATACTGTTTGCATTAGGGTCAACTTTCACAGTTCTCTGCCCTGAAAACATGACTCAAAGACTACATACCAAATATCAAAAGTTGTATACTAAAAATAGAAACTTATCTAGCTCTTGTGACTCTTCCAACTGTAGGCAAAAGCAGACTATACTAAGTGCCCTGAACTGCCTTGCCAACATTTTCCTACGTTCACAGAGCTCTGCAAAGTACTACTGAACTACTGAAACATAGACACACTCACCGGTTCTGCTCATTTCTTTGCTTGATTAACTGGATGAGTTCCTTGTCAAAGTATTCTTCGTCAGCGTCTTCCTTCCCTTCATCTCCATCGTGGGCTTCAACGTTGTCTTTGTGCAGCTGGCTGGAGATGTGCTTAGCGTAGGCTGTCAAGCCCACCACTGTCACCTGGCACACCTGGCACTCGTGGTTGCTGTCCCTGGGGAAAGAAGGAGAACGAGGACACTCAATTCTTCCCACAGGCATGGCAAACAATGCTGCTCTGACTCAAGTTTCCTCTGAATGGGCCAGTCGCAGGTCAATCATGCGCAAGGTCTACTAGCCCAAACTGTAATATTATTGTTGTTGTTTTTAAACTTCACAAAACTTTATCACTTTTTTCTTTAGCGGATTAGCTGATTTTGGTTACTTCTTGTTAAGGCTTTAGATTTCTTTCCAACAATCAAGAGGTAAGAGACTTGTGGGGATAATCGGTGTCAGCTGGAATTCTTCTTGGATTGTTGTACTCAAAACCTTTTGTCAGAGGAAACATTGAGGAGGTGGTGGCAGAGTGGAGGGCTTGCAGAGCTAGCAGAAGCTGCCCTGAAGCACCTCCATGGTGCCAGCTGCACTGAGGAAACCCAGTGATGGAGTCCAGATTTAATCTCAGTCTCAGCTTTCACCCTCCCATGGAAGTCAGCAGAAGGGAGGGGAGAAAACACCCCTGCAACCAATCCTAACAGAGTGAAACTTGAACTGGGACAGCTGGCACAGTGGCCTGGAATTCAAAGACTCCTGTGGCACAGCAAACGAAAGGAGGGAGTCTCCAGTTCACTGTACTTTATTTGGTTCAGAAGACGCATGTGAAGTCCACTCTCTGCTGTGCAAGGGATTATCCCTAAAGACACAAAATTATTTCAGTTGGAAGAAGCCAACAACTGTGTGAGACAAGTGGCCACACTCTGATTTCAGCAAAGACTGAAAGGCTTGCAATCCTTGCATTGTCTGAGCAACCCACATGCAAAAATAAGGACATTCCATTGGAAAGAAAATAGGTGAATAGCAGTTAATATATTCTATGACAGTGTTCCACAATATGGTGATATCCAACAAAGAAACTTCAATAACTGCTGATATTATGGCATGCTCCAAATTCTACTCATATGGTGATATCTAATAAAGAAACTTCAATAACTGCTTCAGTGTGTAACATCATACTTCTGACATTATGGCATGTTCCAAATTCTATTTAGACACTGGTTGCACTCAGACATCACATTTAACTGGAGAGCCACCCCAGAGCTTTACATTCAAAAGTTATAGGATTACGTCACAAGCTCTCCCCTTGTTCAAGACACATCTCCCAAACCCATCCTGGCTCCTCATTACATGCTTTCTTTAACTAACTATTTGGGAATCATTGCACCGAGAACATCTATTGTGCATTTTTTTATCATCTATTTTCAAATAAGGCAAACATATGCTTTAGGCATTTTACTTTACATCAAAGCATCATGCCATTGTCTCTTTGTAATGTGGCTTTTAGTACAGCTGTGAAATCACTTGGATAGAAATATTTGCTAACGAAGTGCCAGAAATCCCCATCTCCGGGGTCACAACCATCTTCAGTATTTTGCAAAGAATTTCCATCAAAGGAAATGAGGCCCAAGAATCTTCTTCCACCTCTGCAATTTTTAAAAAATGTGAAAGGCAAAACCAAGGAAGACATCCTTCACCCACTCACAAGGTATTAGGACTAATGGCCTTCAGCATGTTTTGGCAAGAGAGGCCAGCTGGACGTTAAATCAAGAGGAAGGCCTTTTTAAAGGGGCTTCCACTTGCACTTTCAGTTAATTCCTATATAAATAGGAAGGCCACAATCCAAAGAACCGTACAGCTGCAAGTTCAAGGCAGTTTTGGGCTTCCTTTCTTGAAAAGCACCCTCCCACATGCAAATACATTCTGAAGCAAGGGAGACTTTCTGAAGCAATTTGTAAAATGGCATTTTGGGAGGGGGGGTGGCTGCCATTCAAATTTTAAAAAATGTTTCAATGTCCCCTTACTAGCTCTCAGCCAAAGTTTTAAATTAGCGAAGTATGATATAATACACAGAAAGTCTGTTGCGAATGCATACTTAAGAGCACTGTGTTTTTATCACAAAGTTCTCATTTTTAGACCAAAGCAAGCAAAAAAGTCAAATAAAATTATATACTTCACTGCCACCCCAGCTTCATATGTATTATTCAGCAGCAGATGTTTAACATACTGCTTGACAATGCAGGATACCTGTAAAGATGGCCACTATCAATAAAAAATATATTAACCAGAGAACAAAATATTAATCTCTTAAACTGCATCCAGACATCCTATTAAGCTGACATTGTGCAGGAGATTCCAGCTTTCTTCTCAGCTTGTGCACACGCCTGGCCCCTGCCTGCCTCCTCATGCAGAGTAAAATATAAAGGCAGCTTTAGCATAGCTGTCTAGCTCCGAGATGAGAGTGGAGATCTTTCTCAAGTGGACATCCCATGAACTGCATGAGAAGCGAATTGTGTCTGGATTTAGACAGGGAGGGCTTCAAGCAAGACGAATAAGAAAAAATCCAAGCACCAAGGGGTTCTTTTAAATATGTCATGCAATATACAGAAGCAGTCTAATCCCAATATACCATAAACTGAAACACTGAAACACTGCAGTAAGGATCCAACAGAGATAAAGCGGGACACATTCACCCCTGCCCAAATCTTAATGTTAAACAGAATGGAGCAGTAAAAGAGAACAGAAAGGGGAGGGAGAAACAGAACATAAAAGCCCAAGAAAAACTAAGTTATGCGGCATAGAGGACCACAGAGCACCTAAATTAATAGCAGACTCAGCAGTTGCAAAAAAATCTGAATCAGACAATGTAAAATATGATTCTAAAAATTATCTGGAATAAGCAAGCTCGAGTTACACTGCTAAAGTTAATGTTGATGACACTCTGGTGTCAGGGCAACCACCCCTCAGCTGTTCAGCAATGGAACAAATGGATTCTTAGTGCCAAACGCAAGGTCAGATATACTGGATTCAAAGAGTGAACAAAGGCCCCAGTTAGACCAAAAGAAGGCACATGGGGAAATGCCTCTGGTTTGACCATCTGCTTCATGCATCTTACTTGAAAGCACTCAGTTTTATTCATTTAAAAAGGTACAGAGAGAGAAGGCATCTCTCTTCAACAGTTACTAGAACATTTTATATTCATTTACTCCAACTTTGGACATTGTGCATGCTGATGAAGTCTAGTCCCTAGTCCCCTACCAGGTCCTGTTTCTAACAGATAGCTCTAGGAAGCTCACAAATGGGGACATGACTGACAGCCATTCCCTGCTTGTTGTAAGTCCCTGTAATCAGAGGAACAGCCCCTCTGAATATGGAGCCTCCATTTTTAGCTACTGTGGCTGTAACGGACCTATTATGACCTATCCGCCATGCCCTTTTCCAATCCATTTTTAAAGTAGTCCATATGGACACAGAAAAGGAAAGGCACGTAATAGAGGAGAGTTTAGATCCACTGAACTTTGCGTTATGGAACACAGCACGCCTTGCTCGTGCCACTCTGATAAGACGGTACAATGGGCCAGATCCAAACACCACATTTTTGCAAGCAGAAGGCCTTTCTGCTCATGCAAGGGAGGGTGTACTGCCAATTCCCACTGCAGGCCCTCTCCATGCCACATCCCATGTCCTTCCTGAGCATCCCCCATCAACAGTTTTGGGGAGAGTGCAGGGACTGGGGCAGAAAAGAGAAGGGCAAGAAAAATTCACTCTAAAGCTTAATTTGTGATTAAGGGATAGAGGGGAATGGCTGTGTCTCAGTGGAAGAGCCTCTGCTTGACATGATACTAGTCATGATGCATACCTATTCTCTCCAAAATCAGAGGAGCATGCCTCTTATATTAGGTGCTTTGGAACACAGGCAGGACAATGCTGATGCAGTAGTCTTGTTTGTGGGCTTCCAAGAGGCACCTGGTTGGCCACTGCATGAACAGACTGTTGGATTTGATGGGCCTTGGCCTGATCCAGCATGGCCTTACTTATGCAGAAGATCCCAGGTTCAATCCCCAGCATCTCCAATTAAAAGGACCAGACAGCAGATGATGTGAAAGACCATGGCCTGAGACCCTGGAAAGCCAGTCTTAGACAATACTGACTTTGATGGACCAGTGGTTTGCTACAATATCAGGCAGCTTCATGTGTTTAATATTACCAGCACATCTAATCTCGAACGCATCTAACCTATGAGTAAATGGAGCACTGGTGGGCTTTTCAGTCTGTTCAGTGATGTTGCATGGGATGGGTGAGAAAGAAGGGCTTCTAATGGGTGTGCTGGATTCAATGGGATCTGTTCTGTCTCCCCTGCCTGGATCCAGCAGAACTTCAATAGTCTGCCATCATCTCAATATGAGTCTGCGACACTGAGGGACTGCTCCAGGAAATGCCTGGGTTTTCACTCATGGAACCTGTGTATGAGAAGCAAGATATTTATTTAGATTATTTCTATGCCATTTCCTGCTTTTCTTTGCCTGAGAAGGTAGTCCAGCAAGTTCCTGAACACAATATTGTGGCTTAGGAATCTGTAATTCTATCCTTTGCAGGACTGCTTCAAACCCCAGAAAAGTAAAACGTATCTTTAATGTACATATATTTACATCGCCTTTCTCCCAACAAGGGATCCAAGAAGGTGGCTTACAAACGACCAAATAAAACAATGCAATTAAGCCACCAAAAATTTCACCATAAAAATCTTGAGGCTAGACTGTTTTAATGTGTCCTACATGGGGCTGCCCTTAAAGACAACTTTAATTTGTTCATGTCACTCCAATTTTGTGATCTTTGCACTGGCTACGCATTTATTTCTGGGGTTTTTTCCAGTTCTAAACCTTAAATGGACTGTCATACTTGAGGGACTGGCTCTCCCTCTGTGAACCCACATAGCAGTTCTGATAATCTCAACAGTGATTCCTTTCAATTCCTCATAGGAGCAAGGTAGAACAAGCTTTACTCAGTTTGTTATGGACTAGGCTTCCTGAAAATCTTCCAAAAGCTTCTACTCCTTCAGCCAGGAGTCCTTAATCTTTTTGAGACTGTGGGCACCTTTGAGTCGATTGCCACCCAAAAATGGCAGCCGCAGGAGGTGGAGCCAAACACAACAGCTTTTTCCTCACATTGCAAAAGAATCACAGAAGAGGAATAAAAAGAAATGAAGGAAAGCACAGGGGGAGGAAGGGAGAAAGAGAAAGGGGAATTAAAAGAAGGAAAGCCTGAAGAGGTAAATGGAACTACACACTAACTAAGAAAAACCAGTCCTCCTGATCCTCCAACAGCTGTAGCTGCTATTGCAGGGCTGTCGATTCGGTTCGGCCCGAACTGAAAAACAGCCGAATTTCCCGATTCGGCGGTTTTTAGTTCGGGACGAACCGAACTAAAAAATGGCGGGAAACCGGGGGAGCTGAATTCAGCGTGCTCTGGAGTTCACGAATAAATTCGGCAAATTCGGGGCGTCAGTAAGCAGCATAACCGTCAGTAAGCAGCATTCTCCCCCGGCCAATCGGTGGCCAAGCTGGGTCTTCTTCTGGCCAAGCAGTCAGGATTGAGTACTGGAGGAATCAGCTGCTGTGCGGCCCGGCCGGGGAGAGAGAGTGAGAGAAATCCTCGTGGGGGGGTGCTTGTGCACATTCGCTCCTTTCCGTGGCTGCAGGGGGCGCATTTTTGGGGGTAGAGACCCCAAACTTTCAGAGGAGCTTCAGACGAACCTTCTTAAGAGACCCCCCCCAAGTTTTGTAAACATTGGGTCAGGGCCCCCGAGATATGGGCTCCACCCCTTTTCCCTCCCCCCTTTCCATTTCCGTGGCTGCAGGGGGCGCTTTTTTTGGGGTGCAGCCCCCAAACTTTCAGCATAGCTTCAGACGAGGCTTTTTAAGAGACCCCCCAAGTTTTGTAAAGATGGGTACAGTGGGGGCAGAAATATGGGCTCCCCCCTTTTCTCTTTTTGTGGCTGCAGGGGGTGCATTTTGGGGGGTGCAGCCCCCAAACATTCAGCATAGCTTCAGACAAGTCTTCTTAAGAGACCCTCCAAGTTTTGTAAACATTGGGTCAGGGGGTCCCGAGATATGGGCTTTCCCCTTTTTCCTATTGGGATGAATGAATCACCCGATCTTGTATGCATCTCCAGAGCGGCAAATCCAAGGCAAACCTCCCGTGCTTAAATAGAATCATATTGGATTACCTAGTCCTCCCAGCCCCTCCGGATGGAACAGAAGACAGCCACAGTAAGACCCCTTCGGGGGCTTTAATCTATAATTTTCTCCTGTGTGTGGGGAGGGAGCAGTTTCTGTGGGTGGGGGGGGGAAGCAAAAGGGGGCTTTCGCCTGTTCTGCCTGGGGTGTGTGTGCCCCCTTGAGTCTCTCTCTCCCTGGTTTGAGGGGGGGCTTCAGTTGTGTGTCCTCAGGTTTTCCCTCATTCATACGACGGTTAGGTCTATTTTGATGCTTGCTCAAAACTGGTTTTCAAATGGTGACTTAAAGAATGCATTTGCCTGGTCCCGAGTCCCATGCAAAAGGGGAAATTCCACCCCCTCCTGCTCATTATGCATAGCTAGCTGCCTCTGTCCCTTTCCATGGTTTGCAAACTCCCAGGTGTCAGGTGTTGCTTTGCATGTTTGCAAAGGTGTTGCTTTGCAGTTGTGTTGCTTTGCAGTGTTGCTTTGCAGTTGTGTTGCTTTGCAAACTTCTTAGCGCCTGCCCCGCCCTTTGCATGTTTGCAAAGGTGTTGCTTTGCAGTTGTGTTGCTTTGCAAACTTCTTAGCACCTGCCCTGCCCTTTGCATGTTTGCAAAGGTGTTGCTTTGCAGTGTTGCTTTGCAGTTGTGTTGCTTTGCAAACTTCTTCGCACCTGCCCCACCCTTGCTCTCATCAGCTGTTTGTCGGGGCTGGGAGCTTTGTGCCTGGGCGGCAAGCTCTGCTCAGAGATGCACATTAAGGGTGGGGGGACCCCTTTCAGGGCCCATATCTCAGCCCCCCCTGACCCAATCTTTACAAAACTTGGGGGGTCTTGCAAGAAGGGTCCTTTGAAGCTCCACTGAAAGTTTGGGACCTCTACCCCCAAAAATGCCCCCCCTGGAGACGCGGAAGGCGTGGTTGTGTTTTTAATGGCTTTATTTGGCCAAAATTTTTTCCCGAACTTTGAATTGGCGCCAAATTGCACGGACCCGAAGCAGGGGAGTTCGGACTTCGGCATATCCTGAATCCAGACAGGCCGAATTCAGCCGAATCCGAACTATACCGAATTTTTTTTTCAACAGCCCTAATTGCAACCATGAAAAAAACATTTTATTGTAATGAGGGTAGCCAGTAAGCCCTATCTTAGAATGGCCCCACCCATGTTGGGAAACCCTGCTTTAGGCTTTTTGATGCAGAACAGTTGTTCACAAGGGCAGTGGGGCAGCTGAACTGACATAAGTTTCTGATTTTTTTGGCTGTGTTTTGGATGTACTTTTTCTTTTAAACTTTGCTGTTAGTTGATTTAGTCCCTCTTTAGAAAAAAAGGTTGTAAATGTTTTACATAAATAAAAAATAGAGTGAATGCACCAATATCATATAAACTGATAACACAGTTTGAAAATTAGGGCAGAAGCATCATGACACCCAAAATGCAACAAGGCAAACAGCAATAGAAGAGGAAGCACATAAATCTCCCCTCCTCAAAGGAGCTCGGGGCAAACAGGCTTGGCACCTAATAGACAATTTGGCAAAATTCAGGATGGGGAGCTCCCCATGATGGTATCACACCAATCCATATTATGCATGCGCAAATGGCTAGCATTTTTGCAATCCCAGAAATATCAGTTCTGTTATTATAAAGGCCACTTGCCAAAAGAGACCAAGGGCTATATTTTGCTATGACAAATCAAGTAACAAACAACATGCATCCTTGGAAACGTACATAATTAACATGTTTCTAGAAAACATCATCCCCATTAAAATGAAGTTACTAGCCAGACCCAAGCAACATTTTGGGGTGGCCAGGACAAGCTCGTAATATGAGTCCTTGCCCACACATGATCCTGTCCCATCTATACATACAATCTCATGAGCCATCAAAGAAAACCAAGGTTCTATTTTAGTTCTGAAATGACATTTCCCAAATTTCTGAAGTTATACCACAACCCACACTAGTGCATTTCTATCATGTCCCATAACACACCCCCTCCCCTTGCTGCTTTTGGTTAGCACAACATCTAGCCCGAAGAAAACGACTACCAAGCTCAGTGATTATTTTGTGATGTCTCGGCTGGTGCTAAAGAAGCATTTCTTAAGTGGAAATTCAGTAAGGACAGAGGGTGCACCCCTTCCACATCCATTCAGTAACATGAGCACAGAACCCCCCCCAGTTTTCTAAGAATGGGGGTAGGGACTCCACCTAAGGGGATGGAATCGCCTTCCTCCTCTTTCAAAAGGTGGGAGCTCACACAGTTGCCACCAGTACTTGCCTTCACCGAGTGTCCAGATCACCTCAGGGTATTAGCTAGAAAACACCCTGATTGGTTACTAGACTCCAACAGCACAGCACTAGGAACTCTAATTGGTTGACTGACACCAAGGACGATTGGTCCTAATGCAGTCAACGTTATTTCCACTATAAAAGTGAATTGGCTTCCACTCCATTTTTTCAATGCAATGGATTTCAGTACAATGATAGAGAGACGGCACTCTGCATTCACAAAGAATAATTCAGTATTTGCTGTGCTGCCCCAGCAGAACGCGAAAATGTTTGTAGTAGTTAGCCCTTTAAGACTTAGAATCATGGGAAATGTAGTCCAGACCAACACTAGGTCAGATGTGTCTGAACTGCACGCTAATTGGCTATCAGAGCTTCTTCTTCCCACAATTCCTTCTGGCCCGGGTAAATTGAAATCCTTTGTTCTACCAAGACTGAGTCAGAAGAGGAAGGAGGCTCCCAATTCATCTGTTTTTTCACAGACTCTAGATATGTTCTGCATCTACTTCCTGTTCAGCGATGTGTGAGTTGAGAGATTAATCCTTATGCATTTGTGTGAAGAAATAATAAAGATGTAATATTTTGGACATTAAGAGTTCTGTTGTCACTACTCAAAAGGGGCCTGGGGGCCGAGCTCCAGGCGCTGGACGAGACAGTGAAAAAACAGTGACTATTAAGAGCCTATGGATATTTTGGATTTATACAGACAGACTGTATCAACAAACTTTATAAACTTGCATGCCTGCTCTGCAAACTGTTTCAGCCCATGCAAACGGCTTGGATTTTAAAAGGACATTTTTCCTGTGCTTGAAGCTGGTCTAGTCTGCATGTGAATTGCAAGGAGATTGCCTATTTGCATTTGTATATGTCTCCAGCTTACCCTCTCCAACTAGCTGAAGAAAGGGTGGGAAACACAGATCTCCCTGCAGTTTGAACAGTTTAAAAGGTTTTAGTCTGCATGCTCCTGTTTTGCAATGTCTACAGCATTCAGCTCACTTCTCCTCTAAGTAACTCCTGGCCTTTAACCTAGCCCACAAGGACATTAAGGCAGGAAGTCTCTGGCTCCCTGAAAGCAAAGCACGCCACGGTCACTGGAGCCCCATACAGCTCAGACAGCTAACGAGGTCCAAGCACCAGACGGCTACCCCTTTGCAAATCAGGAAAAGCTCCCTGTTGTAAGTTGGAGTATAAGAGGCCAAAAGACAACCAGGGAGTGGGGAATCAGGATCCCAACATCAGCATAGAAGGAAAGTTTAGGATCATCACCACCTAGTGCCAGCCCAGAACAACTGAGGCCCGGCAACCGACTCACCCAAGCAGACCAGAACAGCGCCACCTGGTGGACGGCAACGGTACTGCGCCCCCAGAGAGGACAGCACCACCTGGAGGACAGGATGTCCACCAACGTTGCAGCCGTGGGAGCTGACAACCTCCAACCAGGAGACGAAAGCCTGATCGTGGGTCCAGATGGAGCAGACAGCAACCAGTCCACCTCTGCAGCAGCAACAAATCAAATGCACGGAACGACCTCAGTGCATCGGATGCCAATGCTCTCAGCCAAGATGAGAGACTATCTGTTGAGCCAAAAGGATGAGCTTCGCGATAAGGCGGAACGCGCATGGCAGAAGGCGCAACGAGAACTACAGAAAGACACTACTAGCTGCAGCGTAGAGGAACTGCGCGGCCTTCAGGCCCGTCGTGTACAGCTGTACTCACAGTGGTGGGGGAACGAGGATCGAATTTCGATAATCCTGGCCCAACTGGGCTCAGAGGAGGCACCACAGTTCAAGGATCAACGGGAGACCCGAGAGAGATTCCTCGAAGGCGCTGCACAAGACCTAGACGTCCGCATTAAGGCAGCAGAAAAGGGGAACTCGACCACACAGCTCTCCTCTCCACCATCACACCTGGCATCAGTGAAAGACATGCCTTCGACAGCCCACTCCCTTGTTTCTTCAAAACGGCAGTCTTCCAAGGCCCTCTCCCACGTTTCTGGAGGTACCCGCAAGTCCGGGGCCTCTGTCACCTCGAAGGTTTCTTCCCATGCTGCTAAGGGCTCCCACAGGTCAAGACCTGCCACCTCTAAGGCCCGTTCTCACGTTTCTGGGAGCTCCTATAGGTCAGGATCAGACGCTAGCCTGGCATGCATAGCGCTGGAAGCCAAAGCTGACGCGGCAGCAGCCGCCAAACGAGCAGAGTTTGCCAGGAAGGAAGAAGGCGTGAGAAGGGAAGCGGCATTGCAACAAGCGGAGTATGAGGTTCAGCAAGCCAAACAACGAACAGAGCAAGCTAAACAACGAGCAGAGCAAGCCAAACAACGAGCAGAGCAAGAGGTTCGGCAGACCCAACTCCGTGAGGAGCAAAAAGCTTGCGAAGCCAGACAACAAGCGGTACAAGAGGAACGAGAAGCGAGACTACGGACGTTAGCTCGGGAAGGTGAGGCCACAGAATTGGAGGCCCGGGCTCGGACCTTCGATTTGGCAGCGCGGCTGGATCTGGGTTTCCGGCCTGAGGAGCTAGAAGAAGAGGATACACAGCACCGCGTGCTGTCCTTCGTACCGGAACAGAATGCTCTCATCAGCGTACCAGTGGACATCAGCCAACTCACCGCTCCCGCACCCCAGTCATCCGCTGCTCCTGCAGCTCAGCCACTCAAGTCACCTGTCGTTCCTGCAGCTCAGCCGCTCCAGTCACCTGCAGAACAGAAAGCTCTCATCGGCGTACCAGGTGGGTCCGAACGCAAGGCAGATATCAGCCAATGGGCTTTGAATCCAAATACTGCAATGTTTGCTCCCACTGTTCCTGCACCCCAACTATCTGCTGGGCCCGCAGCTCAGCCACTCCAGTCACCTGCCTTTCCTGCGACTTGGCTCACTGCTCAGTATCCCACACAGCTCATTCATGCCGTTCCACTCCCAGACCCTACCCGCCTCGCCCAGTACAGTGGCAGCTACCTGGGATCACGCAATCTCAGGAAGAATTTGTCCGAGCAGGGTGTGCAGAAGTTCACAGATCGCGTGGAGGACTACTTCTTGTGGAAGGTCATCTACCAGAGGGTCACAGGGGAGATGGGATTGCGAGCAGATGAGGAGTTAACGCTCTTGATCGCATGGCTGGGGCCAGCTTCTTCGGATGCAGCCAAGCGACTCTATGCAGCGCACGTTGAGAACCCTGAAATGGCACTCAGGACAGTGTGGCAAAGGCTTGACGAACGCTATGGCAGACCTACAGACATCGAAAACGTTTTCATGCGGAAACTGAAGGACTTCCCTAAACTGACTTTGAAAGACACTCCCAAACTATGGGACCTACTGGATGTCCTGCTGGAGGTGGAGGCGGCCAAGAAGAATCCACAGCTGTCCGGTCTCGTGTGTTTGGATCAATTCAGCGGACAGGACAGGATTATTGACAAGCTGCCTCTCTTGCTGCGAGAGAAGTGGGGCACAGAAGTGGCTACCTTCAAGGTGAACAACAATAATACCTACCCCCCCTTTTCATTTCTCGTTGACTTCATTAGGAGGACAGCGAGAGACAGGACTGACCCTCACACTGGTTTGGATAAACTCTACGGCGAAGCTCATGAAGAGAAGTTAGAGTTTTCCCCACGGAACGCCCTGACGAGGCTGTGAAGATGTATGTGGTGCTCGATGGGCAAAGTAATCGTTCGCTAGCCAGTCCTGCATTCTTCCAGCTCTTCCACCTGGATGGTGACGAGATACAGTACACCCTCAAAACGTGTGCTGGTGTCCAGCTCATGGCGGGGAGGACAGCCAGTGGATTCCAGATTGAAGCACTGGAAAGTGGTGCTCAGTTCCATCTCCCAACGCTATTAGAATGTGATGCGCTACCAAATGACCGCGGACAGATTCCCACACCAGATGTCGCACTCTGCCACCCTCATCTGCGGCCTATTGCTGACCACATACCTGACCTGGACCCCGAAGCGCAAATCCTGCTGTTGCTGGGAATGGATTGTTCTGACCTGTTCTTATGCCACGAACAAGTCAGAGGTCCTCCCGGCTCTCCGCATGCTCAGAAGTTAGAACTGGGATGGGTTATCATGGGGAACGTGTGTGTGGACCGCCTCCAAACCCCAGCCACCGTCAGCATCTTTGCCACGAACATCCTGGACAATGGCCGTGCTCCTCATGGGAAGCCATGCCCGGATCATTTCACAATCACTGAGAAAAGTCTCTATACCTTAGGCTCCACAGTATTCCAGGTGACCAAGGGCGACAATGAGCCAGCCTTGCCCATTGAAGACAAACAGTTCCTGAAGCTGATGGAGTCAGACCTCGAAAAGAATAAGGAAGGAAGTTGGGTCGCACCACTCCCCTTTCGAACACCCAGACAGCCCGACCGGCCCGAGACGAGGTATGACCTCTTAGCCCCAGATCAGGATACTGACGTGAGGCCCGAAGTTTCCTGCATGCGGACTGAAGCGAGGACAGGACTCCAGTTAGGGACACAACGTTTCCACCGCTACTCCACCTGGGCAGCGCTCGTTCGGGGAGTAGCCCGCCTGATCCACTTTGTCCGCCACAGAAACTCTGAGACAGTGTCACCAGACGAACGACACCGCGCAGAATGGCTGATTCTGTCAAGCATACAGCATCAGGCCTACTCAGAGGAAATCAGGTGCCTTGAGAGCAGGAGAGCAATCCCGAAGACCAGCACCCTCGTTAAGTTAAATGTTTACCTCGACGACGAGCTGTTGAAAGTGGGTGGGCGTTTGAACAGAGCGGACCTAGCCTCAACAGTAAAGAACCCCATCGTCCTTCCAGCACGGCAGCATATCACCATCCTTTTGGTGAAGTATTATCATGAATCAGTCCACCACCAGGGACGGCATTTCACAGAAGGCGCCGTCAGAGCGGCTGGACTATGGATTGTGGGCGCGAAACGATGCATAGCAGCCATCATTAGCCAGTGCGTAAAGTGTCGCAAACTCAGAGGGAAGCATCAGCACCAGCTGATGGCAGACTTGCCAGCGGATCGACTCAGCATGGACCCTCCCTTCACCAACGTAGGGCTTGACGTCTTCGGACCCTGGAACATAGTTGCACACAGGACGAGAGGAGGACAAGCTTGTAACAAGCGATGGGCAGTGCTTTTCACGTGCCTGAGCATACGAGCTGTCCATATTGAAGTGGTCGAGTCCTTGGATGGTTCCAGCTTCATTAATGCCCTCAGACAATTCTTCGCTGTGCGCGGACCTATCAAGATGCTCCGTTCCGACCGTGGCACAAACTTCGTGGGAGCCTGCAGAGAGCTGGGGATACGAGGGACTGCAGACTTTGATCCAGCCCTCAGCTCCTACTTGATCTCCCAGGACTGTACATGGACATTCAACCCACCCCATGCATCCCACATGGGAGGTGTATGGGAACGCATGATAGGAGTAGCACGTCGCATCCTAGATTCCATGCTGATGGGAACTCAGTCACTCTCCCACGAAGTCCTAACTACTCTTCTGGCAGAGGTTGCTGCCATCATCAACGCCAGACCCTTGGTTCTGGTTTCCTCAGATCCTGACCACCCAACGGTACTGACACCAGCCACCTTGCTGACGCAGAAGACTGGAGACTGGCCAGCACCCCCAGGGGACTTTGTCGCTAAAGACTTGCACAAGCAGCAATGGCGACAGGTTCAGGTGCTAGCTGACACCTTCTGGAAGCGATGGCGACAAGAATACCTCCCACTTCTGCAAGGCCGCCACAAGTGGAAAACCTCTACACCTGATCTACACGAGGGAGATGTGGTCCTGTTGAAAGACAAGGAAGCTCCTCGGAATGCATGGCCTATGGGACTTGTAGAGAAGGCCATACCAAGCGCAGATGGGCGAGTTCGCAAGGTCGAAGTACGCGTCATCAAGCCAGATGGCGCCAAGACTCTTCCCAGACCAATCACTGAAGTGGTGCTTTTGTGCGCCAAAGAATAATTCCGGTGAATCCTGTTAGACCGTGTGCATGTTATTTGGATATGCAACCTAGTTGTGTGTAGTATTGTATAATCCCAGTTAGACTTGTTATATTAACCATAGTATGCATGCAGTTAGTGGAATTCATAAGAATTCCAGGCGGGGAGTGTGCTGCCCCAGCAGAACGCGAAAATGTTTGTAGTAGTTAGCCCTTTAAGACTTAGAATCATGGGAAATGTAGTCCAGACCAACACTAGGTCAGATGTGTTTGAACTGCACGCTAATTGGCTATCAGAGCTTCTTCTTCCCACAATTCCTTCTGGCCCGGGTAAATTGAAATCCTTTGTTCTACCAAGACTGAGTCAGAAGAGGAAGGAGGCTCCCAATTCATCTGTTTTTTCACAGACTCTAGATATGTTCTGCATCTACTTCCTGTTCAGCGATGTGTGAGTTGAGAGATTAATCCTTATGCATTTGTGTGAAGAAATAATAAAGATGTAATATTTTGGACATTAAGAGTTCTGTTGTCACTACTCAAAAGGGGCCTGGGGGCCGAGCTCCAGGCGCTGGACGAGACATTTGCCAATGGTGATTTTCAGCTGAATGCCAGAAGTTTGGGTGTTGTGGTGTTCTTTTTTTCTATGCCTACATGCAGCTCTGAAATTTCTGCCCAGTCCCTTCTGACACCTGTTCAGCTGCCTCTAACTACGAGTTATTAAACAATAAGAAAACTTTATACCATCTCCAAATTGTAGGCTTGTTTGTATCCAAAGCATTTTAGCAATATCCAAGGGGATAACAATATAAAAGGCATTCAGAAGATGAAAGAAAACAAAGAAGGGAAGTATGATGCTTATCAATATATACATGGAGACTGTCTACCAGAGGAGCCACCAAAGCCATTGTTATCCCATAGCAAGTCCTGAAGCCTGACTGAAGAGGGTAATGGACAGATATGTTATCCAGAAAGCCCCAGAGTTGATCTATCACCACCCTCTTAACGCCTTTTTCTTAATAAAAAAAAGCAAGTTACAGTTGATTTCAGAAGCTTTGGGAACTCCCCTCTAACTGAACGCACTTTTTTTCAGATGAACCCTCACCTTAATCTCACCTTATCAGCCTGGTAGGGCAAGGGTCCATCACAAGAAATAGAATGTTGTTAACATTACTCAGAAAGAACATGCCACAACTAGAAGCAGAAGTAGTTCCAGAAGGAAATTCTGACAAATGATCGACTACCAGTCAGATTTGAGAGGACCTGAGAGCTATCAGTCATTTGCATCACAGCTCATTAATATTAAATTAACTACCAAATTTTGGCATAGATCAAGATCTGATTAGAGTTTAGATTGTGGGGTAATCCTAAATAACTGCACTTGGTGTGATTTAGCTGATGCAATCGTGGCAGAGAAGCATTGCTGCTTCACCTTTATTACTACCACAAGCTTTAAAATGGGCTCTAATGGACTCCTGTCAGATTCGCCATGACTCTTCCACCAATGCCACTCAAGAAATCTCCCAACCCTATTCTATTCATCTAGTTCTGTACTAAAAGTAGAAACCTGACTCCTACCAAAGGGAGGAAGAAGACAACAGTAATAACAGACCCTCTATTGTCCCAAGGAGCCAAATATTTCAAGCCCCAGATAGGATTCCTGCAGACAGACTGTTCAGACTGTCAACATCCACCAAAGTGTTCAGGAATTCAAAGGTAGACCATCCTAAAATGTTCAACACCATCTAGTCCTCAATGTTTTTACTTTTTTTCTTTATTATACTTATTCCACTTGTTCAGATTGTTTATTTTGTATTCTTTTCCACTGGTTTCAGTGGGAAACATCTTTGTCTTTAACTGTAGTTTCCACCAGTTTGGATGGAATTTTCATGCAGAATTCCTACCTGAGGTATTCCCCCCCCCCACACCCGTCTTACCTGCCTGAAATCTGGCAAAGGGTTCCCATTTTATAGCCAACCAAAATTCTCACTTCCTGAGCAGGCACAAGGAGGCATGACTTTGCGTGTATGTGAATTCATCCTCCTTTGGGGGACGCTGCTTTTAACCGAAAATTGAGCATGTATGTGAAGATTCTCGTTCCTCTAGTATCTTACCTCAGTGTGGTCTCGAGCATTTTTATCCCAGCAAAGCTTTAATACCAGCACTTAGCTGGGCAGGAAGAAAAATGCTTCGGACACTAAAGTAAGGTGCCATTTACTGGGGAAAGGAACATTTGCCTCTGTTTATCTTTTTTCCAGACTGCACAAGCAAACTTAAGACTCTGTGAAAGGCAAAGAGACAGGCTCATCATCAGAGAAGCAGATGGAATACACACACACACACACACACTATATATATATATATATATATATAAAATACACACACACTTCATTCATATATATATGAATGCTGTGCTGTTGGTGTCTAGTAACCAATCAGGGTGTTTTCTAGCGCACGCGTGTGTGTGTGTATATATATATACACATACATACACACACATATATACATATACACACACATATATATACACACATATATACACACACACACAAATGAAGTATGGCCTTCTTAACTCCAGGGAGATTTTCAACATATGCCTAATTTTGAGGGTACAAAATATAAACTTTATAGCTATAGTGGTGACTATTCAGTGACTAGCAGAAAGTAAAAAACACCATGCACAGAAACACCTACGAGACCTGTTCCTGTTTCAAAATTAGAGTGCCTGCGTGCCCCAAAGCACCTTGGCTAAACTAATAAGCAACAGCCCCACAACACTTAACTCCAAGGAGATTTTTAACATATTCCTGCCTAATTCTGAGGGCACAAAATATATACCATAGACAAAGTAACACATCTATCATTGCCACCCCAGCTATATAACAGATGAAAATCATGTGAACAAGGGAACCTGCTTAATAAAGGAAACATATATTTAGCTCTTTCAGATGAATACAAATAATAGCTAAATAAAAAATGGGGTCAAGTTTCATTTATAGCTTTATCACATGGGGAGAGTCTTTGGGGAGCGGCTAATACCTTTGCAGCGACCTGACAGTTCTGCAAGTGGTAAAGCATTTACTCTAGCCAAGAAAAAAAGTCAATTTAATATTTGGACTGTTAGAAAAGTAAAATAACTCGGCAAAACAGGGGGGAGGGGCTGAGACAATGAGACAATCCTCTTCAGCAGGAAAACCTGCTATCTCTTCTGGCTGGAAGACGCCCCAGTCAGATGAACTTCTGAGTTATGCCTCCTCCTTACAGCTCCTCTCATTTCCCTTGTGAGGCAATAGAATAGCGTTCATGTCCAGCAATTCATAGCGATTACCATAATGTTTAGTGACTGTATTGATTATATGAAAAAACAGAAGGGATCAAATTTAGATTTTGATTTAGTTTTGATTTCTGAATACACATCATTACTATTTTGAGCAGTAGGTATTCATGTGAATCGGAAAAAAATATAATTATCTGAAATCAATGGACTTAATTGCACATAAGTATGGCTACCATTACAGATTCAGGTTTCATGTTTAGCTGATTATTTTAAGTGTCATAGCAGAGTTCTAACAACAGTTCTGAGAAACTCAGGAAGACAGCAGCATCAATAGTATCCTTTTGCAAATTCACTATGTTGCAATTAATAACTTTTCATTTCAGCTTTTTTTAAACCCTAGAAAGCAATATTAAGCTATATTAAAAACCTTTCATTTAAAGAGAATTCATTACACATAACACAGCCCTATTTAGTTTCAAAACATTGCATCAAGTTGCATCAAGATGCCGTTGGCACTGTCACAAGCATACCTCCCCTTCAGATTTTCAAGTTCTCTGTGGTGAAGCATACTTCTCATGTGCTCATCCATCTCCTAAAAACAGACAAATTGTAAACCATAAATAGTCAGAAAGCAGTGCATAGCACATTACCAAATAGTCAGCATCTACAGATCAATTTCCTTTTTCAACCATATGGTAGACTCCTATCCAAAAATTCATTCTACTCCTTGCTTCTGACTGACTCCTTCCCCACCGGTTCCTCCTATTGATAGGATGCAGACACCTTATTGCAAAAGGTATACTATAAAAGGTAGTCAAGAGAGCAGATGCAGAAAAATATATTGTGTAAGCACTGAGAAGAGAGATCTTGCTTTAAACTATTTTTAATTATCAGTGAAACCTAGGAAAAAGTGTATCTGCTGTGTTTCTTTGCAAATAAAATCATGTTTTCATTTTTAGGTTGGAGGGTTGTCAAAGATCACTTTTGTTTTAAATGTTTGCAGTCACCAGGGTGTGTATGTGTGTTTCCTTATACATTTCCATCCTTTTTGCCTCTTTAATTTCCTTCATAATGGTATCTGGGTAACTTTCTACTTCCTTCCAGGATGTCCTAAACTACATAGAGGAGTTCCTAGCTTCTTATAGTATGCCTTATTCATGCAAAACACCACGGCTCACTTGCAGTGAACAATCACCGCATGTAAGGGAACCACAACCACCACTGATACAGTCTCTGCAATCTTCAGTTGAAGAGATCAAGTGGGAAAAGACCTTTCTCTGCCTTTGATGATGGACAGCTCCTAGCAATCAGAGCTGACAGTACTGAACTAGATGGATCAGGGGCCTGAGGTAGATTTATAAAGAGAATAAGGTGGCCTTCAAAAGTCATCTGAGCAATCACAAAATGCATCGTGTTAAAGGTGTCTGTGTAACAGTAGTTCTCCATCTGAATTATGTTCAATTGTTTATTATACCACAATTGTTTGGTTCTGGGAAGTCACCTCCCTGGTTTGTTAACTGCCTGAGCAGAAGGTGAGACAAGACTCTGTAAGCAGAGTTCTGAGAAACTTTACTCATGGGGTTATGTCAATTATGTAAAAAAAAAAATCGTTATTGAGGAACAGAACTGGAATGAGAGGTCTTCTCCCGTGTGTTATCCATAAAGTTATTTCACAGCTAAGGATTTGATCTGGGTTTAGGCCGGGTTCCCTGGTGGGCTTTGGGTACCAGACAAAAACACTGCTTTCCAAGACTTTGTGTTAATTTTACTTTTCTCTGGATTGTGTGATGAATCCTTGCCCCCTCGGTTTGACTGATTCTTTTGCGCACCCCATTTATACTGCTTTGCTTTTATCACACTGGAGAGATACTACATTGTGCACCTGCAGTCAGTTGTTTTTTAAACGCCTTTTAAATAAGTTTTTAGTCTTTAATTTTGCACTTGTTCAAACAAGTGAAGTAAAGAATGGGGCTGAACCAAGGCAAAACAAAGACAAGGAAACAAATTGTGCCGAGGGGAATGGCATTCTTTAATAATTTTTGCAGCCACTGCAAGTTTCACGCACTGCTTTGTCAGGGGGAATCTTTTTGATACTTTTTAGTAACATCCCCATGCATACGTTAAAGCAAAATTTGCAAAAAATATTAAAGAATTTGTTTCCATCTGCACCATTTATTTGTTCAAACAAGCAGCTATCACAACAATTTATTCATTATAAAACTGCATCAAGAATGTCACAAGAGCATTATTCTGACAGTGTGGGATAAATATTTTAGATAAATAATGAAAACTCTCCTGTTTTTGCTCTAAATGTCCTGCCTGAGGAAGAAGATCTGAAGGGCAACTCTTTTACAGTCTGGTACACACTCCAACTACAAAACTATATAAAGCCAAATTGCCGTTTTTTAAGGTCCTTTCTTGGCCACCATTTTAAAGTTTCTTTTAACATGCAGGTATGATTATGTATATCTACCCTCACATGGGGGCCCAATCCTTCTGGGGACCATGGTGTAGGAGGACGAGGGGCACCTGTCTCCACCCCCCCAAGTGCTGTTTACCCCAGTAGGATTGGCCCCCCTGCAGTGATTTCAAAAGTTAAAAAAAACATGCTCTCAAATGGCACTGTGTCACTGTGGAGGATTTGGAGACATAGTACTGTCTTGTTTGGCCCTGAGACTGATACAAAGAGCTTGACTGACTTAAATTTCAGTACTGCTCCTTCGAGTGCTTAGAGTGCCTTTTATACAAAATCATCAGCTAATTCTGCCCCTGCTCACCTTCCTAGGTCAGCATCGGAGTTCTGTGTAACTCAAATACACATTTAAGTACTTGATCATACTGCAATTGTGATTATTATATAATATTGTATATGGACCAGTTTATTCTATGTACAAAAGTGTTAATTCATAGAACTTTTATTGAGAAAAATGCTATTATTCTAGTTTTGAAATGCTCTTTTTATTACCTTTTTTGAGCTGTATATGATGTGGCACAATATACATTTTCGTTCTTGAACCATGGTGAATATGTTTGAAAGATATTACCCCACCCCTACAAAAAGAAAGAAAGCCATTAAGATTTCTTAAACTCTCATAAACGTTTATAAATAACTGAGGCACAGCTCTAATTGTTCAGCATACCCTTTCATTTCTGTCACCCCATACGTATCTTTAGCTATGATTTGTTTTCATAATGGCCCAATTGAAGTATACCTTCAATCAAGTTCTTGCATTGTAAGAAAATATTTTAAACTGTGATAAACATTGTATTTACCCAAAAGGAAGATGTGCCTGAACATAAGATGATGCCCCTCTTTAAAAAGTTACAAATAAAATGATTTTTTCTTTAATTACTGTACATAACTGTAACTTGGAACTTAAGACAGCCTGAAATATTTTGATAGCACACATGGAGAAAACCTTTGTCTTCCTTTAGGTAAAGAGGTATTCAAATTTGATCAGGATAATATGCTGAAGAACTGAAATTTATCAAGGATCAGATTCCACCAGCAATAAACTTCCCGTAACTAAAATGACAGTGAAAATGCCTAACCATGAACATTATAAAAGACAGAACATGTGACAAGGGCATAAAATTGGAGAGAAGAACCTGAAGAGGGGGGATCTGAAGAAAAGACAAGAAAATGAGTAAACCCAAGATATCAAAACTTAACAGGAACACAGCAGAAAAGCCAACACAGCAGAAAAGCCAACAAACTAGCTGGAAAAAAGTTCAATGGCTACCATTCAATGAAGATAGATCACGATGGGTAGTCGTGTTTGTCTGTAGCAGTAGAAAAGAGCAAGAGTCCAGCAGCACCTTAAAAACTTACAAAATTTCTGGCAGGGTATAAGCTTCACAGATCTGAAGAAGTGATCTGTGACTCACAAAAGCTCATACCCTGCCAGAAATGTTAGTCTTTAAGTTGCTGCTGGACTCTTGTGCTTTTCTACCATTCTATGGTTTAGGGACCATTGTGGTGGAATATTCATTGTTATAACTATTGCTTAATTGGTTTGATGTGTTTAAATCCAAATTAATAGCTGTCCATGAGTTTACATAAAATTGGTAGTCAGTCTGCTTCGGCTC
This sequence comes from Euleptes europaea, assembly GCF_029931775.1. Taxonomy (NCBI): domain Eukaryota; kingdom Metazoa; phylum Chordata; class Lepidosauria; order Squamata; family Sphaerodactylidae; genus Euleptes; species Euleptes europaea. The sequence goes on from NC_079317.1 coordinate 52,881,367, forward strand.
ATTTATAATCAGTGAATTTTTACACATTAAATTAGTCCACATAAAAAATTATTGTTGCCTGGACTATTCTGCACTAAAGAAAGCAATTCAATTTCCACTTTTTAATTCTGCAAGACTGATTTTGAAAATCTGCACAGCATAACGCCACTGAAAAATATTTGTTTTTGTTTATACCCTAATGAATAATTATTATTATTAAATAATCAAGTACAATGTTAGTACAAATCATTACCATTACATTTTTCATCTGGATATTTGTACTAACGGATATACCAGTAATATGTTCATGTATTTATTACTTATGTAAAATACTTATAGGCTACCTTTTGGTACAACATACCCCCCAGGGCAGCTATGCATAAATTTCACGGAAAAGCAAAGTAAGGTCATTTGATTACATCAAGAGCAACACTCCTCATAATAAAACGTTCTCTCTAGAACAAGCTGCAGGAGTGTGAACTGCCATACTGTGGAAGAACAGGGGATTGCAAGTTGAGGTAATGTAACAGTTAAGAGCATTAGTATGAATGACACTTTCCTAGTTCTGTTTTGATTTTTTCCAGGGCAAATTTAATACCTCCATAATTTCAAACACAGACATGATTGGAGTACAGTGAATAACAGGCAATAGGGTTGAATCAAAATGTCATTTTCTGCTGTTGTGTCACTTCTACGAGTCGAAGGGGGTGATTTTTTGCAGATTCACTACCCCTGTAGGCAACTGAGATTCCAAAAACATGCTCCTTGGAGACTCTCAAGAACAGTGTGGGTGGTGTGATGTGGGAGGAGGGAGTTAGCAACAATATTACCCGTTGCGAGAAGTTTTGGTTTCTGCCCATGCTGTAAGATATTAACAATACATGTGCTCAAACATAACATTTTCCAAGAAAAAAAATGACCTCACACTTAAAATGGGAAGCAAAACTGCAAAGCTCTTCAGTAGCCATTATGTTAACAGACAACAGAATCTGTGATTACTGAAACAAATTTATTTATATACTTTCACATGTCTTACACTTGTCTCAGCATTCTCAAATGTAAGTAGCAATTAAACACAAGGATTATAAGAAGATGTAACAAGGTACACCCCCCTAAATAGATACTCAGGCACTTCCAAGGTTTGGAGCTCATACAAAGAGATTTAATAATAGCTATCAAGAAACTACCAAAGGAAATCTTACCACTTACATGCAAAAAATGTTTACGCTGGAAACAAATTAGTGGGAAATACTTCTCATTCCAAATAGAAGGCTGTTAAACGCCTACTCAGAAAAAACACCCCTACATGATAAGCATGACAGAGAAGCCTGTTCAGGATCATTATAAACATCTTTATAAACTTCTGAAGATTACTTTAATGTGAAGAAGATGATGCAAATATGCTTAAGAAGCAGGAGTGCTAATCCTTGGGCAGAATGCTGTGGAGTTTGCTGAGGGCCATGACCTGTTCTGCTTCCCCAATTTTCTATACTAGGATCACTTTGTATAAGAAATTAATGCTCTTCATTATGTTAAGGATATTGGTCAAAATTGGCTCAGCACTTCTGGAATTCAGACACAAGCGCAAAAGGGAAGTACAGCACTTAAAAAGGACAAAGAGGTCACTGGAGTAGGCATGACTTTTCCCATCCGTTAGAATGCAAAGCTAAAGTGACATTTGCCAAGCAGATCTAAAATTACACCTGCTTTGGTGAATTAGCATATCAAAGTAACTGTTATGTGATGGCAGGGAAAGTTTAAGGTTTCCGCCAACTGTCCAATCAACTGTAGCCACTTATGATTGTCTAAAAATACTATCTGAATTCAAATGTTATTGGCTGTCACTATGAAAGACAAGAACAAGTTTCTTTTTGCAAAATAATTGCAGGAATCTTTTACTCCAAATGCTCAGACAGCAGTCAAAGAGGCAACAGGTTCTCATACTCAGTGAGCCTTCCAAAGCAAAGAAAACTGTCTTCATCAAAATACAAAATCCTGGTTGGCGCTATTCTCTCTCCCTTACTGACAGGAAGACACGCCGGAATTTATTTAAAATATTTATCCGGGGTTTTGGCATCAAAATCCAAGAAACAGGCTAACAATAAATCATAATACATCCAACATAAAATGATATTTATTCAACTATAAAGAATTGTGTGTGTGTGTAAAGTGCCGTCAAGTCGCAGCCGACTTATGGCGACCCCTTTTTGGGGTTTTCATGGCAAGAGGTGGTTTGCCAGTGCCTTCCTCTGCACAGCAACCCTGGTATTCCTTGGCGGTCCCCCATCCAAATTCTAACCAGGGCTGACCCTGCTTAGCTTCCGAGATCTGACGAGATCAGGCTAGCCTGGGCCATCCAGGTCAGGGCTAAAATATTTTTGTTAGTCTTGAATGACTTGAAAAACCTTTAATGGCATAAGTAATATTACAATTGTTACAAAGGTACATAAAATATGCAGTCATTAAGATAAAACATAGGCCAGTAAATTCCCAAAGTAGAAATTACAAACTTTGGGCTTTTTGAACTTTCATCACCTCCACTAGAAAATTGGCAACATCTAAGGTAACCTCCGGATTGGAATCGTTTAATAAAAATTGACGTTTTGCTTGGGTAGATAGGTGATATTTGGAAAGAAGCCAATTTTTTAACCATTTCCCACGGGGTGTTTCATATAAGGGGCAGACCAACAGAATATGATCAATTGAGTCCAGGGAATAGGTATCACAGGGACAAGTCCTATCCTGGATTGGTATTTGTTGATACCTTCCATATGACATCCTTGAAGGAAAGGCATTAACCCTAGCAAGAGAAAAGGCTCTGCAGAGGGGTGGGATGTCCAGCGTATGAAAATAATGGGGAATATTGTTGGTTAAATTCTTGAGGCCCAACATTGCTGGAGAGCAGACCAAGGGTTGAGTGGGGAGTAACGTCTGACGCTCCATATCCAAGAAACGCTGTTTAACAATTTTAAAAATGTGGGCCTCACTAGTTAAAACCAGGTCTTCCACAGAGATTCCAGATGATCTTATTTTAGACAGAATTAAACAATCCCAGGAGGTATTATGAAGTTCTTTTAGCAGCAGAGACATCAGAGAATCACACTCTGTTCTAAAAAACAGTTTAAGCCAATAACGAATGGTTAGCAGCCATGCCTTGGTTTCACACAAGCTTTGACCAAGTTCAGAGATAATAGCATAATAAGAGACACAGCGAGGGAGACCAAGCATTTTTCTAAAAAAGTTAGCTTGAATGGATTCTAAGTCCCGATTGAACGCATTTGCCCAGATAGGTACACTGTACAGAATCTGGGGTAAGATTTTGGAGTTGAATACCTTAACTGCAGCGGGGACATACTGGTTACCCTTATAAAGAAAGAAGGACATCAGTTGGTTTGAAGAGATTCTCCCAAGTTTGGTAATCCTGGATCTATGAACAGCCCATTTAAGGTTATAATTAAAAGTAATGCCGAGATATTTAAAACTCTTCACCTGTTGGATTTTGGCCTGACTAATATGCCAGCTGGTGGGCGACCATTTTTTTGAAAAAACCACGACATTAGTCTTAGAGTAATTAATTTTAAGAAGATTTAGATGACAGTATTCCTCAAACGCACTTAAGTAGCGTTTGAGTCCGATTTTAGAGTAGGATAAAATAGCGGTGTCATCGGCATATAAAAGAATAGGAACGGCTTTGCCTCCCAATTTAGGAGGGTGTCCATTAATAGGCTCTAAAGAACAAGCCAGGTCTGACAGAAACAGATTAAAAAGAAGGGGAGCAAGTATACAACCTTGTTTCACACCCTTATTAAATGGGATCTTATCAGTAAGGCCACCGTTTGAAGAATATTTTACTTGGCATGTTGTGGATGAGTGAAGTTTTTTTAAAAGGAATAAAAGGCGAGGGTCAATTCCTATACTAGACAGCTTAGACCAGAGTTTATCTCTGATAATGGAGTCGAAGGCAGATTTTAGGTCAATAAAAGCGACAAAGAGTTTCTTGCAACCCATTTTCATGTACTTTTCTGCAGTTGTGGCCAGAACCAGGCAGTGGTCCAAGGTTGATTTGTTTTTGGAGAAGCCGATTTGCTCTGGGCCTATTATTGCGTTTTCCTTTACCCAGCTAAGGAGTCGCTGTTCTAGATGTTTCGCGTACAGTTTACCCAAGACTGGAAGAAGACTGATGGGACGGAAGTTATCAGGCAGAGTTGGATCACCCTTTTTAAAAATAGGAATTATTATTGAATTTAGCCAGGAGTTTGGCAATATGCCATACAGGTCAATAGATGTGAATAGTTTGGCAAGGAGTGGAGCCCACCAATCAGGAGATGCCTTAAACAATTCGGCCGGGAGACCATCAGGACCTGGGGCTTTGCCTGGCTTCAGATTACCTATTAATTCAAGAATTTCCTCAACATCTACAGCTGGCCATCTAGGGTAAGTTAAAGGCATAGATTCATCAGATTCATTAAGGTGCTACTGGACTCTTGCCCTTTTCCACTACTGCAGACAGACTAACACGGCTACCCACTGTGAATTACCTTTTTAGGGGGGTTTTCATGGCAAGAGACTAACAGAGGTGGTTTGTCAGTGCCTTCCTTATAGAACTATAAAGTCTTATTACTCCAACACACCCAAGAAGAATTATAAAGAACTATGAAGTCTTATTACACTAACACCAACTCAGAAGAAATCAAAACATCTAGCAGCAATTAAACAGGATAATTTGAGCTCAGAGATCTATTACTCCAAATGCCCTCTAGAACAAAGTTGTTTCAGTGAGCCATCCGTAAGCAAGAAGAGGTGAGACAAGGTGGACTTTCTTTGACAGGACAATCCAAAAGATATGGTGGCACCTCTGAAAGTCTTATTCGCTGTCCTAAGCACAATTACATACTTCTAAGCTGAATGACCGGGGAGGACTGGCTATTTAACTTACAGGGAAATTTCCCGGTGGGGCCACTGCCCTAGTGACCCCCTGGTGGCTAGAAACAACCAAAGCCAAGCACCTGCAACTCTGTCAGTGATTCACGGGCCACTTGGCTGGTAATAGTAATGCCTCAGTGGCCACTGAGCTCAGCTCGTTCCTGGGCTTCTCACTTCCCAGCCTACTCCTGCCACTGACTTTAGCCAAATGTAGCTACTTATATTTTCACCAGCAGGCGAACACACAACTGAGAGTGGGTTCTCACTAGGCCCAAAGAATGGTTCTGGTTAGCTATTTTAAAAATGACTTCATAAGCGCAACAGAAAAATACCCAAGCCATTGATGGGGTTTGATAGTTACACTAATTACAGAAACAAATGAGTTGATTCTGTTACCGGGAATCAATTAAATATGATTAAACTAATTATTTGTTATAACTTCTAACAATGGTAGACAAGGGTAATCAACGTGAGTCATTCGCTGAATAGTTCTTAGAGAACTGTTGGCAGAAGCCTTGAACTGCCTTTTATTCTGACACAGCAGACTTAGCCTACAATTATAATGTTTAAGAGACAAAAATGTAAAAGAGATCCAGAAAAAACATCTAATTACAGACCTATATCGCTCTTAAATGTGGATTACAAAATTTTTGCTTCGGTTTTGGCATGTAGGATAAAGCAATTCATTAAGGATCTTATACATGAGGACCAAGCAGGTTTTATACCAGGAAGGCAAATAAAAGACAATGTAAGAATTTTACTAGATTCACTGGAATATTATGACCAGAATATTCAACAAACTGCGGCTTTTGTATTTTTGGATGCAGAAAAAGCCTTTGATATGGTCTCTTGGAACTTCTTGAAACGGATTTTGGATAAATTGAACTTTGGAGATCGTTTTCAGAAAGGTATATCGGCTATTTATACCTCCCAACAAGCTAAAATTTTGGTTAATGAATCAATGTCAGATAACTGCCAAATCACGAAAGGGACTAGACAGGGATGTCCCTTGTCTCCACTTTTATTTTTGTTGGTGTTGGAACCGCTATGTGTGAAACTAAGAAGTATGGAGGACATCCGCGGGCTAAGAATTAAAAAACATGAATTTAAGTTGAGAGCATTCGCGGATGACCTACTGCTAATTTTGGAAAACCCAACACAGTCAATGAATATACTTCAGGAGACTTTGGATGATTTTGGAAAAGTATCAGGCTTTAAAGTGAATCAAGAAAAAACAAAGATAATATTTAAAAATTTATCGGAAATACAACAACAGGAATTTATATCATATACTGGCTGGGAGAAAGCTAACAAAGTTAAATACCTGGGAATTTGGATTACTGCAAAGAATAAAGATCTGTTAACCAACAATTACCTCAAGTTATGGGGTAAGATTAAAACTGATATGATTATATGGTCAAACAAAAAATTGTCATTAATGGGACGTATCTCAACGATCCAAATGAATGTCTCACCGAGGATGCTCTTCTTATTCCAAAATTTACCAATAATATCACAAACTAAATATTTTGAAACTTGGAGGAAAGACATTTCAAACTTCATCTGGCAAGGAAAAAAACCAAGGACTGCTTATAAATACTTGGTGGATCTAAAAACTAGAGGAGGTTTAGCACTGCCTAATTTTCAACTCTATGCTGAAGCGGTAGCTTTAGTATGGCTAAAAGACTGGATGAATTTGTCAAATGTACGTTTGTTAGACTTGGAAGGTTATAATAACTTAAGTGGATGGCATGGTTATTTGTGGTATGATAAAATTAAATTACAAGCAACATTTCGTAATCATATAATCAGGTCCTCTCTACTTCGTATCTGGATGAGATATAAACACATTTTGGAACCAGAAACACCGATGTGGATATCGCCCCAAGAAATGCTAACTTTGCGCCCACTTAGACCAGACAAATTTATTACTTATCAAGATCTAATTAATTGGGAAGGAAAGAAATGCTCACTAAAAGACTTTCAACTTCTTAAGGATGATTTACAATGGCTTCAATATTACCAAATCAAATCAGTTTTTGTACAAGATGCTAAAAAAGGTTTCTCTAAAGAAAAATCTCCTTTTCAAAGGATTCTACTAGACAATAATACAAAGCTGATTTCTAAAATGTATAATCTCCTTTTAACAATATACTGTGAGCAGGACACGATTAAACCAACTATGATCGATTGGGCTCAAAATGTGGGACATGATATTGTTTTAAATAAATGGGAAAGATTATGGTCTAAAGATTTAAAAGGAATAAAAGCACAGTCAGTGCGAGAAAACATTTATAAAATGATGTATAGATGGTATCTAACACCTAAGAAAATTGCAAAGATTTATAAAACGATGTCCCCTACTTGTTGGAAATGTAACAAAGAAATTGGTTCCTTTTATCACATGTGGTGGACCTGTGACAAAGCCAAAGACTTCTGGGACATGATCTATAATGAATTGAGATTAATACTACAAAAGAATATACCCAAAACACCAGAAATGATGTTATTGAGTATGATTCCAGACGACTCAGCAACACAAAGAACTTTTTTGATTTATGCCACAACAGCTGCGAGACTGCTTTATGCAGCGAAATGGAAAGGGCTAGAAACTCCCGAGAAAAAAGACTGGATTGTTAAAATGTTTGAACTGGCAGAAATGGCAAAACTCACAGCTATTCTAAATGAAGAAAATGACGTTCGGTTTTTGGGGGAATGGGGGGCGTGGATGCATTATTGTGAATATGAGTTAAAATTGGGAAGAATGGAAGAATATTTTCTAATCTGATCCAGAGGATTATTTTTGATCTTTTTTATATTGAATAAGTATAATTATATTTACTAACAGATTATGGTTTTTTATATATGGTATTGATATTTTATTAAGATTAGATTACCTATGACGGGATGAACTTTTTATTAAGAGGCAGATAGAGGTGAAGGGGAAGTCAAAAAATTTTCCATTTCTTTTTTTTCTTTTTTCTTTTCTCTTTTTTATTATATGATATGGAATTATAACAACTTTAGGTTAGAATTGAAATTTGATATTGTTATAGATGTTGTTTAATGCAATGGAAAATTTCTATCATAAAACCCAATAAAATTTATATATAAAAAAAAGACAAAAATGTAAAAATAGAAAAGAAATAAAGCAAGAGAAAACAAAAAAGGAAACTTCTAAAGGTAGCTGCGCTAAGTAGGCAGCCAGCCAGTTCTTCTAGATGCAAGTTCAGATCCTCACAGGAGCTTTACAGACCAGACAGCCTGGTCACATAGAAAAGGACTTCCCCAGTTTCTTCACCAAGCCCCCATCTTCTTTTGAGAGGATGGAGACCTTCACAGGGCACATACAGGTTGCTGCACAAGTAAGGACGTGTCCATACCCAAGAGGCATCTTCCAGAAAATGCAAATAGGCAAGAGGTATAAACCCCATACAGGCACCAGCCTGAGGGTCATGCATAGTGAATCATATGGTCTGGGCTGTCTGTTCTTTCCCTAATAGCGGGGATGGCTCCTCAGTTCTGATGAAGGACACCTTTAATATAGTTTAAGAGGATTCTCCCATGAAGTCTTTAAAGCAAATGTGATGTATGATATAATAGAAGCTTGCCAGACTGTTTAATAGTAGCTAGGTACACTATCTAAAATTTGGTAGGAATTCCAGGAGCCTCAGCTACTGGACAAAAATGACACTTTTAAATTCTTCAATACCTTATAGGAAAAGTTCTCATTACCTCCCACTGCAATCTGGCAATACATGTAATGTCTTCAAGAACAATTTGGACCAGATGCTTCAGTGGTTTCTAAATTTCCTGATATCCTTTCTTTCATTAATTCAATAGAAAAATGGCTTATATATTTATACATTTTTATTTGTCCTGATGCAGGGGCCTCACTTAGGAGAATCCAAATGGTCCAGTGAATTAGGATACAATATCCAATTATCACACTGGTACACAATGTGTAAAATTAGTAAACAAAATCTAGGATTGAAGTGAATTAAAACAAAATATTGTTCTGAGTCTACTGGACGTTAGCCCAGTTTTATAAACTTGTTATTTCTGTACAGTTTGTGTTAGAAATGCAGATATTTCCTAGTAATATTTCTATGTTATAGTTCTGTCTGGGAGTTTGACTCTTTTGAGATTTGGTTGTAGAACATAATTTTGTCTTAGACTTTGCATTTGAATTATCTGCAATAATCCTCATTCTGGGCAGCTTTCTCAATTCATGGAAGTTGCTCTCAGCATAGAAACTGTGCAAGCTGAAAGCACCAACACGCTTACCCCTCAAGCTTGAAAATTAACTATTTCACCCAGTATGGAGAAACAAATGGAGAACCTCCTTGACCTTGCAGCAAACAGATTAAGCTATATATCGCTTATAAAGAAATAGAGGATAAATACCAAACAGTAAGGGAGCCTTTCCTGAAACTCTATGAATACTGCAACAGCAGATTACCAGGGCTCACTCTCTGTCTTAGCTTCTGTGAAGAAATTTTTAAAAATGTATATATTTATGTTTATATAGTTATAAGCAGAAAAGTATATGTATTAGACTGAATTTAAGGTCTTTATGTGTTATAGAAAGCTCAACAATCATGCAAATCCAGGGTTTGTAAAGCTAACCAATTAGAGAAGGAGGAAGAATAATAGAGCCATTGTATTGGTCCCTTAGCCTGGTAAGAGAAGAACCAATCTGACAGCAGGGAGAACATAGTAATCCTATTGCCCCCTTTAGTAACCTTCAATAGGAGCCAATCAAAAGTAAGCTTTTTCAATCCCCCTTCAACATATAAGTAGAACCAGCTTACAGCGCATTCCTGCCTTGCGCCGGTGACCCTCTCCAAAGGCCTTTGGAGGCCAGCATCCAGCCCTGCATGCCGGCACAAAGGCCCACAGCGCCGGCGTCCGGGAGGTGCACACTGGCGTTTGTGGCCCCAGCGCCAGAGTGCAGGGCCGGACGCCGGTCTCTGGCCACTGGCACGGCATCCCAGGAGGCATTCCCGGGGTGTAATGGTGTCCCGGGAGACATTCCTGGGGTGTTATGGCACCTTGAACATGGGCATAAGGTTATCGCTATATTAAAAGTTTAGACTTAAGACACTAAACTAGCTCACAACTTGCACTATAATTTCATCTACGAAATAAAAACGAGTACTGCTTGAGCTAAATAAATTGTACCAAGAGTAACTCTTCTGGTATGTTCTTTGGGGACCACCACATTGGATTGTTACATACTTTATATGGAAGGACATTTGACAGGCTTCGACATTATAGTCAGCTACAGTCTCCTGTACTGAACTCCCAACACCTTTATGCAAGATTAAGGGGGAAACTGCACACACTGCCACAAGCTTCTTGGAAGTTTCTAGTGCAGACACTTGTATTGCTAAAGAGAAAGGCTGCTTTTGATTGCACCTTAAAAATGAAGAGTAGATAGTGATCAAACATATCAAATAAATGCATAGTTGTCCAATACTTTTCTCTGTATTTTTCCATTGTGATCTCAGAACCACCTGCAAATGCTTCAGGAAATACCGGCAATCACCAGACCACAATTTGAAGACCACTGGGGAGGGTTCTATTATACTGCCTCCTTCAAAACATTTGATTCTATCTCTCTTTATCCATAAAAAGTAGTTCTGGATGGTCCCCACTGCAACTCACTGTTGCCTCGACAGTGTTAAGAGTTGTGAGGGTTAAAACTCATTTCTCCCACATTCTCAAAAAGCTGGCAAGAGATCATAGAATTTCTAAATTGGGCATTTCCTTTATAATTGAGGAGGGGGTGTTACCTGTTTTGCCCATAAAACACTTGTGCTCCAAGGCTAGAACGAAAATAAGAAAAAAAGTCTGGAGTTCACACTCCACTCCAGGGTTATGTGCTCAGCAGACCTAAAAACTACTTAAAATGGTTCACTTCCAGTCCCATTGCCATAGAGTTTTCCTTTCAACCCCAGCTGGAGAAAGCCTTAACCCCAAACACACTCTTCCTTCCTCAAATACACCAGTACTTAAACTCAACCCACACCCCAAACGCGGAACAGGAGCAGTAGTCCACCTTTCAGTACTCACAAGCCGTACCCTCTACACCCCACAGAGCAGCATCAACCCACACGCCCATCACCAAGCAAGATGAACTGAGCAGGCCCCCTCCACCATCATAGCTGCTTCTTCTCCAGGGAGTTGCTGAAGACGACCCAAAAGAGAACCGCGCCACAAGACGGACAGCGTCTCCTTCCATTCAGCCAATCAGAAGGCCAAATTCTATTCACATTTGCATGCTGGGAATAGTAGTTTTGTATATCACCATGACGAGTTTACTTGCGTCATAGTAACAGGAAAGGATTTGTGCAAGGCGAGGTGCAATGCATTGTGGTCGTTGTAGTTTCGACAACCAGAGTTGCAAATTTATCTGGGAATAAAATTCCAGAAGAACAGGCGCGTTATTCTGTTGCAGCAAAAACCACCAAGAAAACTTTTGAAGTTTGACATTTATTTTGTCGTATGCCACAATAAATCGTTAAAATGCCACGAGACTGTTTTTTTTGTTTCTGTCCGGGATTAAATCCCACCGAACACAATGTGAATCTCTAGTAAATGTGGGGGGGGGGAGGGGGATTGAGCTTTAATTCTGCACTTTCAGGTACTTTAACGTAAACTAAACAAACTGAATGCAGTGGGGCATTTTGGAGTAAAGATGACTATGAGTGGCCTGTAAAATTAGTTCATGGGAACAAAAACCAAAGAAGGACTTTCCAAAAGAATTTTTTTTTTACAAAGTGAGAGTTCTGTTGTCGAGATATTGACACAGGATGAAGGCTAGTTCCAGAACAGTGGTAAGGCGGAAACTGTTCCTGTATTTTCAAACAAATAATCACCAGAGCATAGAATACAGTTTGAAAGGCTGAAAAAACCTGCAAAACCAGTTGGACTATAGGCCACTAGAGGAGAGAAAACATGAACACATGCACCACATCCTGTGATAACTTCACTATGCACAGCCTGGGCCATCTCAATTTAGTTTGAGAAATCTTGAGAAATTAATCCCATGTCATTCAATGGGGCTAGCTCCCAGGAGAGTGTATGTAGAATTGCAGCCAGTGACATGGAAGGAGAGATAATTTTTTACTGTCATTTGCTTGCTTCTAATTTTCCTTTCATGCCCCAGTTTAACCAGGGGCATTTTTCAGGTTTGTGGAAAGACATGTCTGTTTATAGCTTCAGTTTCTGGACATAAGTATCCTCAGATCTGGGTATGTTGAGAATTAGCTATATTGATGCATAACGGGTTCTCTAAATTCATAGCTTTTTTTTTTTAAGTCTCCCGGAACTTTTGCTGCAGAGATATAAAGAGAAAAGCATATCTAGAGACTTTTAAAAAAAGAATCAAATATGATAATTCAAATAACTTGTTTTAATGTTATGTGATATACTGATATTCAGCAGCCTTTTCTTTTTTAATTGAAAAACCCTAGATATGCCAGACAGTGGCCTGGCATCCCTGGGAGCGTCAGGGGCAGAAATTATGTTGGGTTACATGCCAATGTCATGTCTGGGCAAAACTTGGGATGCACAATAAGCTTGCCGGCCAATTCACATAGTTTCTACAGCATCTGCTGATATTTGACATCACATCTCATTTTTTTGTCTGAATGTATGTGACGCTGGCACACAGCCCAATGTCATTTCCACCCCCTGCTATTTCTCCCACCAGCCCTTCAACTTTAAGTCCCTCCCCTTCCCAAACCCCACCCTCCTCAGGCTCCACCCCAAAAATCTCCAGGTATTTCCCAACCAGAAATCAGAAGATTGAGACTGGGAAGGGCAGCCATGAAGGAGCTAGAAAATATTTTGAAGTGTAAAGATGTGTCACTGGCCACCAAGACTAGATTAATTCATGCCATCGTATTCCCTATTACTATGTATGGGTGTGAAAGCTGGACAGTGAAGAAAGCTGATAGGAAGAAAATAGATTCCTTTGAAATGTGGTGTTGGAGGAGAGTGTTACGGATACCGTAGACGGCCAAACAACAAAACAAAAAAACAAATCAGTGGGTTATAGATCAAATCAAGCCTGAACTGACCCTTGAACCTAAAATGACTAAACTGAGGCTATCGTATTTTGGCCACATTATGAGAAGACAAGTCACTGGAAAAGGCAGTCATGCTAGGAAAAGTTGAGGAAGACCCAACAAGAGATGGATTGACTCAATAAAGGAAGCCACAGCCCTCAATTTGCGAGATCTGAGCAAGGCTGTCAATGATAGGACATTTTGGAGGACTTTCATTCATAGGGTCACCATGAGTTGGAAGCGACTTGACGGCACTTAACACACACACATTTCCCAACCCAGAGCTAGCAACCCTATGCTAATAGCACCATAGTGTTTCTTAATGTATTCTCAATTGATCTTCTGATAATTATTAGGGCTGCCAACCTCCAGGTGGTGGCTGTAGATCTCCCGCTAGTACAACTGATCTGCAAGCAACAGAGAACAGTTCACCTGGAGAAAATGACAGCTATGGGAGGTGGACTCTATAAACTTTACCTTGTTGAAGTCCCTCCCCAAACCCTGCCCTCCCCAGGCTCCACCCTCAAAATCTCTGGGTATTTTCCAAGCTGGAGCTGGCAACGGTAATGATCTAGAAATTAAACTGTAATATTTATGTGCTCCTGGAATGATTTGTCATAATCTAGTACAATTTGTTTCTTTAAATAAGAATTACAACACAGCAAATTAATCTGGAATATTTTACGTTTTTAATCTCGCCCCTCTTTATCAACAGTTCAGCATTTTAAAAAAATAGGAAAGCCAAACGTGTAAACTGATTCAAACAAGCAACGCTTCGGTCAGCAAGTGGTTAAGCCCAAACTCACTCTGAACGGTGCCCCCCCTTCTGTACAACTAACCAATGAAAAAGATGGTGGTAATATCTCTACGACTGACATCCCATCTGGCCTATTGTAGCCCCCCGGTTTCATAGTTTAAACCAATAACAAACCAAAAAAAAAAGGTGGGCGGGCGAAAAGTGGGAAAGCGCTACTACTATGATTCAAATGCGGGGGGGTGGGGGAAGGCGGAGTTGAATCTCGACCGGCGTCGACTCTCTCCAATAGTGGCGAACCATTCAAGCCCAAGCGGCCAATGTGTTGCGACTCTGAGAGACGGGGGTGGAGGCTTGGCGGGAGTGGAGGAAACTGGCCGGGGTGGGGCTGGGGCCGGTGAAGGGAGGCCCGAAGGCTGGAGGTGGGGAAGTCGAGGGGCCTGCGCTGTGTGCGGCGGGTGAGTGTCCGGAGGGGGATCCGGCGTACGAGGCAGGGACTGGGGGTGTGTGTGAGTGTTGAGGCGGGGCGCCGGTGTGGGGCCGCCCTGGGGAGAAGCGGTGGCTGGGCGGGGTCTGAGCCCCGGGGGAGAGTGGAGGGGTGCTCGGGGCGACGGCGGAAGTGCTGCTGGAGGAGAGGAGAGGAGGGGGGCGGCAGTCGTGCGTGAGGCGCTTCTTAGCCCAAGAAGGCAAAAGGAGCCCCGCTAGGTCCGGCTAAAGGTTTCTGTGGTCTCGCATCCGGTTTCCGACGGACGCCTCCCAGATGGTTCCAGCAGTCGCACAAGGCTGGAGTATATAGGAATGCCGCTGAGGCGTTTAAACCCCTTCAGAGCGACCCTTTATGCCGTTCCAGGACTCCTTCAGAGCATTTTCCATGACGAAGGTGGTGATTTGGTGCGTTGTGGTGATTTTGGCCTTTTTAATGGGGGGGGGGGAATGCTGGTTTCTTTTTGTTTTGTGCCTCGCCACGGCAGGGATACGGGCGTAAAAGAAAAGAAGAGGGAGGGTTTGCGGGTCTTCACGATTTCGTTCAAAATGAAATGGATAAATGTAAAATTTGATTATTGAATAGTGGGGCCTTCGTCCAGTGGCTGCTTTTTGACATAGTTGTGTGTATGGATAAGGAGTCTACTCACTGCTCTTCTTGTAGACCAGGTACACTAGAGGACTTCACTTCTGTGATCACTCAAGCAAGTTGTAGCTGATGAATCTGGGGTATAGATTTAAATAACTGGGGCGGGAGGGTGATAATTCATGTCCCGAGCATGACTTCTTTGAGGTTCTTTTCTTTGGCTGTTACCTTCTTTAAGAGATTGTTTTTGTAGTAAATCCCAGGGCGAAATTTGTCCTGCCATAATCCCTAAAATACTGTATGGTCTTTAAGAAAATTATAGGCTTAACTTCCTTGAAACATTAAATTATAATTAAGTTTCTCTTGGATCACCTCTGAAATCATCAAGGTAAGCATTTCTTTAAATATATCTAGAGCAGGAAGCAATTGAGTGTTTGGATGACCAAAGAATAAAAGGATTGCCAAAGGAAGATGGAGAGATGGCAGAGAAACTCAGTGAATTCTTTGCATCTGTGTTCACCGTAGAAAGTAAAGGTTTATAAAACTATGTAAAGTATGGAAAAACTGGAAAGATCATTTCTCCTTCAGTATGCTCAATAGCCAACACACACAAGACTGGTAGCTTCAGTAACATGTCTTTTTATTGCTTCTAACTAGGAGAGAACACTTACAGATGGAGAATAGTAAGACAAACACTGAAAGACTGCAACCAACACACAGAATAAGATCTAAGTGAGGCCCTCCTATACAGGCCTTGAGGGGAAAAACAAACTAGCACTTGAGGGCTCGTGTAAAGGTATACACACATGTATATCACATGAAGTAACACCAATATGCTCTTGTCAAGCAGCTCGATTTCTCCTTTTAAGCAAAGTCAGATGAGACAGTAGCTGTTCTGAATAGGTGTATGGAAGTGGTAATGAAATGAAACAGCCCATTCCTGAAGGTGGGGAACACCATTAGAGCCAGCATAACCTTGTGCCGGATTAGCTGCCAGTTTATCACAGAATAAGGTGGTACGTATGCCGATGCAGGGGCAAACACACTGGCGTCTGGGCGCTGCCAGCCCCCGCCACCAGCTCAGCCATGCCGGCAGGGCTTTCTTGGAAGGTGGAGCTTTCCAGAAAGTGGTGCTGCCTGCGCCGGCGGGGGACGTTCCCAGGGGTGGAGCTGCCTGAAGGCAGCTTCCAGAGCCCTTTTGCCCTGGAAACACTCCCTTGAGCAGAGGTGGGGTTGTGCCACCGTTTTTGGTGGCACAGCCTTCCTTTTTTCAATGGGGCCTTTCCCCCCTTTTCCTTTAATTTTGTTTTTTTAAGGAAGCCTCTGAGGAGGCGCTGTGGCTGTGCTGCTCCTGGCCGCCACGGTTCTCCCCCCCCCCCGTTTCAGGATTGTGCTCTCAAGTCTACAAAGACCGAGGTGCCATTGTCTGGCAATAGATCTGATCAAGCAAGGTATAAAAAGCTGGCCTGTTGTGGATATGATTGCATTCCTCCAAGGGTAACGAGCTTTGGGATCTGTACCTATATGTCAGCTGTGGTCTTTTTTAAAAAAATATTTATTTTTACATCAAATCACCCCTATTAATCAAATACTCTAAAACGGCCTATCGTTACCAGCCTTGCTCAGGTCTTCCAAACTGAGGGCCGTAGCTTCCTTTATAGAGTCATGCCATCTCATGTTGGGTTTTCCTCTTTTCCTGCTGCCTTCCACTTTTCCTAGCATTATTGTCTTTTCCAGTGACTCTTCTCATAATTGTGACCAAAGTACGATAGCCTCAGTTTAGTCATTTTAGCTTCTAGGGCAGGGGTCTCAAAACTGCGGCTCCAGAGCCGCATGCGGCTCCTTGGCCCATTGAGTGCGGCTCTCTGAACTTGGTTCAGAGCCCCTGCTCTTGCGCCCGCTTGCGCCGGCAGCCGGGCTGCGGAGCCGGTGCGCCTGAGAGAGAGAGCGGGCGAGCGGGCACGCTTTCTTTCCCCACACACACCGTGGAGAATGGCCGGGTCCCCCTTTCCCTTGCCCTCAATGGTTGGGAGGCTAAAGCCTCCCCTCCCCTCTAGCCGCGCCATTGCTGGGCGGGCGGCTGTGTGGTTCCTGCCCCCCCAGCCTATCAGCTGTTGGGCGGGGCGGGCTTCCTTTGGTAGACCTGGCCTCCGGCTGAGTCCCATTGGGAGGCCATGTCTACCCACTGGCTTTCTTGGCAGTAGACCTGGACTCCGAGGAGGGGAAAGTCCCCCTTCAGAGGCCAGGTCTACCAATTGGCTTCTATGGGCCTCTGGAGGCCAGGTCTACTGCCAAGAAAGCCAATGGGTAGACCTGGCCTCCCAATGGGACTCAGCCGGAGGCCAGGTCTACCAATAGGCTTTTATGGCGATAGACCAGGCCTCCAGACGAGGACTCCAGACGGGGAGGGGGAAATGGCAGGGACTTACAATTTAATTTTTATCAATAAATAAGATCACTATTAAGTATGATATCAAGTTTTATTCAGTGTACCTATAGTTTAATTAAGACTTAAAACTTTATTTAAAGTTTATTAAGTTAATAAACAGTGTACCTACCTATATAGTTTAAGTTTAAGAAATTTGGCTCTCAAAAGAAATCTCAATTGTTGTACTGTTGATATTTGGCTCTTTTGACTAATGAGTTTGCCGACCCCTGTTCTAGGGAGAGTTCAGGCTTGATTTGATCTAAAACCCACTTATTTGTCTTTTTGGTAGTCCATGATTATCTTTGTTTACTGCTTGCAGTAATGATCTGCATCAGGGTTTTTTTTGTGCAGTACTGTTATTCTCTTGATTTTCCCAAACAAGAAACAGTTATTTGTGAATATTTACAGGAGTGCAGCAGTATGCAGTCATGCATACTCCTCTAACAAGAAATTGTAGTTTGAAGGTACAGAGTATTCTGTTGTCTTTGGTGTTGATATGTTCTAAATATTACTTTGATTCGAATTGTGGAGGGTTTTCCTGTCTACCAAAGATGTTTCAAATGTTAACATATAAATTGTGTGATGGTTGAAGTGTAAACATTTAAATTTTTACTAACCGGTTTCCAAGCTGCCAGAAAGAACTCCATGATTGTTCTTGAAGCATGTGCAGGAAGCTGATAAGTGATGGGGGGAAATGTTGAGTAATTTCTTTGTTTTTAATTTTGCTAGCTAGTGAAAAGTAATATAGGAAAAAATCCTGCTGAAAGATAGCACTGTGAGTAGTCATGAGTCTGAGCACCTCTTATTAATTGTAATGCAAAAGCCTTATGGGTTTTGATGAGGTTTAAGATTATATGCTGATTATGTGCCAATTTCCTTGAAAGGTTTATTTAGCAGAATATAGCCCAGATTAGGCTATTTATATTTAATGACAATACTTCATTGTACTGAAATGCCAAAGCCAGTGGGTAAACATTTTTGTGGTGATGGGGATGTGACTGTTTATTTGTATTGTACTATGGCTTGTCCAAATTCACCAGATACTTATTTAAATACAAAACTAGGAGTCACATGTAGTTTTGTTAATAGTAACATTTATAAAGTGTTTAGGCATGGGACCAACAATGCACAGTAATGGAGGGAGGAGGGAGATCTTTTTTAAGAAAACAGGAAAGGAATATGTGCATAGGTATCAGAACCTAGCATTCTTTAATAATAGTGTACTATTTTATTATAACTTACTAGTGTAGTCAAAATTATTACCTTTAAACAAACATTTTGTGAATATCGTATAGGAAGAGGGCCTGATTTTGGTGTGTACACAAGAGAGCCTTTTCAGCAGCAGCCCCACGATTATGGAACAACCTCCCCAGGGAGATGTGCCTGGCCCCTTCATTTTCAGTCTTTAGGAAGCAGTTGAAGATGTTTTTTATTTAGGGCTGCATTTGGTTACGTTTACTAGCAGTCCTGAATTGTGATTTTAATGTTTTTAATGTATTTTATTTTATGTGTTTTATTTTTGTTGTAAGTAGCCCTGAGCTCCATAAGGATGGTAGCTAATAAATGTTTTAAATAAATAAAATAATTACTGGGGTTTAGGCGGGATGTTACTCCAGAACATCTTTATGTTGGGGGGATGGAAGCACCCCCAGGTTAGTTGTATTTCATCATTCTCTATAAACTACCTTGGGATTCTTCTGGATCAAAAGGCAGTCTAGAAATTGAATGACTAAATAAGGCAGTGGAACTGGAGTGTGTTCTCATTCTGGTAAAATATAATGAGAAATATCTCGAGTCAGAGTGGAAGTTAAAAATTAATTATTCTTTGAGATAGAAAAGAAAAACTCCCCCACCCACCCCACACAAACTGGTTTATATGTCTAAATGTTACTTGAACTCTAAAATAATGATTAAGCAGTCTGGAAGAGATCCCACTTGCTGTTTGCAGTCTGGAAAATACGTATGAAAAGGCATAATGCTCTTGTATAGGGCAAGCTTTACATTGCATTTGTTAGTTTTTCAGTAGTCTCTGTTTGAGGTTGAAAGATTACTTCATTTTTTCAGTTTCCCGTGTGACTTACTAGTTATGTAAAGGAGGAAGTGAATTTGACACGTTCCTACCTGAGATTCAAAGCATTCTTGTTGAAGAGAGAATTGTCTTATAGAGGATAAATATCCTGTATTTTGACAGTTATACCTAATTGTAATGATTACCACAATGTAAACAAGTCTTCCTCAGTTGTGGCTTGAGTTACAATTTAATTTTTATTTACTTCATTTATACCCTGCCTTTTTTCCCAAGTAGCTTATATAGTTCTCACTTTTTTCTACTTCATCCCCCAGGGGGGTTCTGAGGTAGGTTAAACCTTAAGTATGGATGACTCCCAAGGTCACTTCCATGGCAGTGTGGGGATTAAAATCTTGGTCTCTGGGATCCTAGTCAGACACTACCCACTACATTACACTGCCTGTCCTGATGACCACTAAGTGGTACTCTTATTCTAGTCAATTTCTGTGTTATTGAAAGGATTGCTAATTCGAAGGTTTGTGGCCCTTGTTTTCCATCTCCCCCCTTTTTTTGCTTCATTTTCTTTCTGCTTCAATTTTATTTATTTACTTCATTTGTGCCCCGCCCTTTCCCAGCGTGCCAGGCTCAGGGGTGCTAACAACATAAAAAGATCATATATAAAATTTTATAATATACAATTTAAATCTACAAAGTCTAGTTAAACACAGATTTAATGTTCCCATGTGGCTGGTCAACAATACAACATTCTGTAGACTAGCTTATTACCCTTCCCACATCACATTCATGAATGAGCAACAAGATTTCATCTGAAGTGTACTATCTCAGACCTTGGCTGTGTCATCATTGTTTCTTTATGTTCTGGTCTATGAATGTGAAAAAATGTTTTTCAAATATATAGTACTGAACTGTTTCAATAAAGCCAAATGAAATATTTCCAAAGCAAGTAACTTTGGGGAAGTTTATTTAGTAAGAGCAATCATGTTTGATACTTTAAGAAGATTTATATATCTCCTTCCCACTGAGCAAAACTTGCTATCGTAGAGGCTGGCTGGTGTATAAATCAGTAAAAAAAAATTCTTCCATTAAAAACAGAACACTTTTGATACTGATAGTCTAACATTTGTAGTGATGTTAATTTTTCATTTCAGCCTATGTGTCAAGTAGCTTAAGAAAGTACATGGTATGTATACACCGTGTAGGACAGTGATGGCGAACCTTTTAGAGACCGAGTGCCCAAACTGCAACCCAAAACCCACTTATTCATCGTAAAGTGCCAACAAGGCAATTTAACCTGAATACTGAGGTTTTAGTTTAGAAAAAACAACTCATATGTTAACATCTTATGCTCACAAGCATAAGATGATCCAAACAAAGTAAGGAAAGCAATCCCAAGTGTTTTCATTGACTTAAAATTATTTGGCAGAGAATTCCACACATTAAGGATTTCATTTTCAGAACTAACTATGCTATCCTTTGTCATCCATAAAATTAAATCATGGCAATGACTGACAAACACCATTTTCCCCATCTGCATTCTCAAAAAACTGCAGGGGGGGCTTATTGTTGAGTTGTGCATCTGAGTGGCAAGTCCAAGGCAAAACCTCCCATTCACAAATAGACAATAACCCCCCCCCCATGCAGTTTTGAGAATCTGGATGGGGGAAATGTGCATCTCAGTGGCAAGTCCAAGGCTAAACCTCCCATTCACAAATAGACAACAAACCCCCCCATGCAGTTTTGAGAATCTGGATGGGGGAAATGTGCATCTCAGTGGCAAGTCCAAGGCTAAACCTCCCATTCACAAATAGACAACAACCCCCCCCCCATGCAGTTTTGAGAATCTGGATGGGGGAAAAATGCATCTCAGTGGCAAGTCCAAGGCTAAACCTCCCATTCACAAATCGACAACGAACCCCCCCCCCCCATGCAGTTTTGAGTATCTGGATGGGGGAAATCTGCATCTCAGTGGCAAGTCCAAGGCTAAACCTCCTATTCACAAATAGACAACAACCCCCCCCATGCAGTTTTGAGAATCTGGATGGGGGAAATGTGCATCTCAGTGGCGAGTCCAAGGCTAAACCTCACATTCACAAATAGACAACAACCCCCCCATGCAGTTTTGAGAATCTGGATGGGGGAAATGTGCATCTCAGTGGTAAGTCCAAGCGAAAGAGCTGCCCGCCGCCAGCCTCCCGCAAGCCTCCCGCTGCCCCGCTCCGCCTCAGCAGCAGCGCCGCCACCCCACCCAGGCGCCGCTCTGGACCCACCGCCGCCACCGGCCGCTCATGCTCGGCCCCAAGGGCTGTCCTGCCGGCCGCACCGCTACGCCCACTGAGTCGACCCCGCGACAAAGTTGGCTGCGGCGCGGCGGAAACGTGCGCCGAGGCCGCGAGGAGGGGCAGAGGAGGGGGACGGGCAGCCAAGGGGGAGGAGGAGGGGGCGGGGGCAACTCGGCGGGCGTAGCGGTGCGGCCGGCAGGGCAGCCCTCGGGGCCGAGCATGAGCGGGCGGCGGCAGGTCTGGAGCGGCGCCTGGGTGGGGCGGTGGCGCTGCTGCTGCTGCTAAGGCGGAGCGGGGCGGCAGGAGGCAGATGGCGTCGAGGCCTCGAGGAGGGGGCGGGGGATGGGCGGGGGACGGGCGGGGGGGGCTGGCGGCTCCACGCGTGCCCATAGAAAGGGCTCAGCGTGCCGCCTGTGGCACGCGTGCCATAGGTTCGCCAACACGGGTGTAGGAGAACTCAATGTATAAACATAAAAGCTAGAGATAACAGGAATGAGTAAAACACATCTTAATTGGCACAGTGCTAAGCATGATTATATTACATAATCTAAACATGATTGGAAACATGAAAGCATATATACTAACACGGTTGCGGTAACAGTAGATATGAATTCAATTGGTAACCAAACAGGAAACAATTACTACTTGTAGTGAGAGAACTAGCTCCTATAACTCTTGTTCAGGCCCTGAATAATCATATTAACCTTGTTAATGAATTAATAGGCCTTTACGTTTTGAATTTATAATAATCTATATTATTATTATTTATTTACAGCTATTTTCCAGATAAAACAGAGACAAACCTTACAAAAAGTGAATTTTCAGACCAAGACTAATCTCAGTATAAAATGTTTTCTGACTTAGATCGGGGGAGTATTCTAAGGTGATGTTCTTTGAGTGTAACCGCACAATATTTAGCCACCTGAGAGGTAATTGTGGAATTATCACCCAACAAAAACCTTTTTGTCCAATCACCCTCTCCTCCAGCACCCATTTTCCCGATGAGGGGTTCACTAAGTTTGGAGTGGGCTGTCTTGTAAAAAGGGCATCTGAAAAAGACATGTTCAATAGTCTCCAGTTCCCCTGAGTAACAGGGGCAGTCTCTCTCCACCCTAGGGACCTTCTTGAATCTCTAGGATGGCAGAAGGCAAGGCCATGCATCTCAGCAGTGTATAGGCCCTCCTATGAGTATTCATTTCCAGCGAGTACAGGTAGGCAGCTGGTGTTAAAATATACACAGAATAATAGGGAGCTATAAATGTAGGGTAACTCACAAGGTCTGCTTGGTGCTCAACATCTTTTACCCTTTGGCTTATAATTAATCATTTGGGCGCTGGCGCCAGCCTGGTGGAATGCTCTGTCTGGCAACATCAGGGCCCTGCAGGACCTTAAAGAGTTCCCCAGGGCCTGCAAGACAGAGCTTTTCCGCCAGGCCTACAGTTGAGGACAGCTGCGGGTATCATCCTCTGCTGGCCTCCCTATCCCCCCCTTGTTCTATGTTACTCTAATGGGGGGCAACCTACTGCCTATTCCGGGCACTATGGGCCAAATTAAGTGCCATCTGGAGTTTTTAATGGTTTTTAATTGGGTTTTATTGTTTGATTTTAGAATTATTATTTTTACTGTTAATATATGTGTGATGTTCCCTGCCCTGAGCCTGGTCTTGGCTGGGGAGGGCGGGTTATAAATGGAATAAATAAATAAATAATCTGGCTTGATCCTTACCCAACTGAAGGAGTGCTAGGGGATCTAGGTCCAGGCTATTTAATTTATTTTCTATAGCTACAATCCACCTGGACCTAAAGGCATCACACAACACCAAAGGTGAAAGGCCCTTAGGATTTAGATTAATCTTAAACCAAATGTACACAGGGGATAAACAAACCATTGCCTCAGCCTTCATCTTGCCAGTGTCCAATCTCACCAGAGTTGCAGAATAGCTCTAAGGAACTTAGATTGCACCAGCTCAATAAGTGTAAAACAAGAAGATGAAATACCAAGATGCATTCCATAAAGCATCTGAGCTAGTGTTTTCACCTAGAGAAGTCTAAGGGCGGCAGACACATAATGTGCCCCCTTTGTCCAAAAGCAATTAATTATGGTGTGAGCTGATCTTGTATCTAAATCAGCAACATAATTATTATGGGTTGCCTTAGAGCTGTATGCCTGAATGATCACACCTAGATATTTTTAAAAGGACACCTGTTCCAGCCTTTCTCCATTTATACTCCACTTCCTAAGTACAGGATGGTTACCAAAGGCCATCACTTATGTTTTATCACAATTGATCATTAGGCGTTCATTTTCACAAAACACAGCCATTCTTGCGAGCACTCTCCTTAGCCCAACTAGAGTCCTAGATAAAAGAACAGCGTCATCTTTTTCAACAACTTGAATCTAGGTAAATTGGACTGATGTATGTTGTACATGTAAGTTCTCAAAACTGTGTTGATTATGTTCACTTAGTATAGAGGTTATAATTAAATGTGTGTCTTTTCTGCACCATGAATACCGTATATACTCGCGTATAAGCCGAGTTTTTCAGCCCAAAAAAAGGGCTGAAAAAGCCGGCCTCGGCTTATACGCGGGTCAATACGGTAGAGGGGGGGAAGGAGGAGGGAGGGGGGAACTTACCACCGCCATCTTTTCCAGGCCGGGAGCGGCCTCCAGAGCCCCCCTGCTGCCGTGGGGAGGGCGCTCCGCCCCCCCCCCCGCCGCCTTCTCCCGGCCGGGAGCGGCCTTCAGAGGCCTGCTTCGGCCGCGGGGAGGGCGCTCCGCCACCCCCGCCGCCTTCTCCCGGCCGGGAGAGGCCTCTAGAGGCCCTCTGCAGCCGCGGGGAGGGCGCTCCGCCGCCCCCGCCGCCTTCTCCCGGCCGGGAGAGGCCTCTAGAGGCCCGCTGCGGCCGCGGGGAGGGCGCTCAGCTGCCCCCGCCGCCTTCTCCCGGCCGGGAGCGGCCTACAGAGGCCTGCTGCGGCCGCGGGGAGGGCGCTCCGCCGCCCCCGCCGGATCCGCCGCTTCCCACCGCCAGGAGCCCAGAAGGTAAGTCTTGGGCGGGGGGAGGGGTTATAAGCCGACCCTCGGCTTATACGCGGGTGCCTAATTTTTCCCCATTTTTGGGGAGAAATTAGGCACCTCGGCTTATACGCGGGTCGGCTTATACACGGGTATATACGGTACACATTTTGTAGTCAGATTTGTGAGACCCTAAGATTACGTGTTTCTCTTTTCAGTACATAGAATTGAGGAAGTTGTTGTGGATTGTTTCACATGGGAGGAAACCAAGTTTGTCACCAGTTGCAAGAAGACTTCTGCTTTAAGGAGTCTTAAATATAAGACAAGAGTGTTGTCTTCAGGGATCCAGCAATGCATAGATCAGTACAACAAAACTAGTGGCCCAAAATTCCCCCGCCCACTCTTGGGGTTAGTTCTTCATCATCTGCTAGATCCGTTGTATTCCTTGACCTTCTACTTAATTGGACACCTGTTTCATTCTTTCCTAAACTCTCTCCATCCTCGACTATTCTAGCCTCTCTTTGAAGATAGTTTCAGAGTTTGCGTGTGCGCCTTTTTATGTTTTGCACGTGAAGCATACTCAGATGAGAACAAGTAAAATTTGAAAGTATCTTGATGATAAATTCTGCTGCACTATCATGGTCTAATGAAGGAGTCCTCTTCTGTTTAGTGCTTGAGTTGGACAGTAACTCATGAGTTATTACATCCTTCTGAAGCTGTGTGTTTTCAGTGTTCCCACCATGCCTAATACAGTTTTTCTGGTTTTGAGAACTTGTATTCTTCTGAAATTCAATCTGCTCAAAAAATATTGTGGCACTTCTTCCAACTTATAATAATGCTCTTGGCATGCTTGAATTCAGTGATGGTTTTGTCATTGTAAATAATTGTTTGCTACAGGAGAAATTCCATTGTTTGTGAAGAGTCAGATACTGGAAAATAAGTATTCATCATGGCTGAGTTGTCACCTGAAGAAATTCAACTGAGGGCCAATCAGGTTACAGATGAAGTAAGTAGCTCCTAACCCACTGTTTCCCCTATGCTTGTATAGTAAAAGAAAACACCTCAAGAAAAGAAGTGTAGAATGCTCAAAGCTTACTTGTTTTCCAAAATGCTTTTTGTAGTACTGAGTGGAGGGAAGCTTGCCTTTAAATGGTCAAACTTTCAATTTACCAAGTGAGGGACAGGGAAATTTACTGCAGGTTCCAACAAGGGATTCCAAATGATGACAAACAAAACAGCTGTTAAAATAATCCTTTATTAAAATCTCAAGCTAAATTGCAATAACAGTAATAACATATTATAAAGCAATGAATAATACAGTTAATTATGAAAGAATAGTAGCAGCCCGTGATGTTCCAAAACAGGCATGCTTGGATCATTGAGCATTTCTGTATTCACGTCATATAGTATTTGGGTGCTTGGCGAAAAAAATTAAAGTTCTCTAGGTTTGACTACTTAAGAAACCAGAATGGAGCTATATTTCCAGAGGCCTTCATTGCAAAATATAAGCAGCAAATTCACAAAAGAATAATGTTTTAAAAATATTAACTAAGCAGAACCTTGTGAAAGACTTGTATTCTTTGGGATGTTACCACATGTTATGAGGTTGCTTGGAAAATAGTATACTACAGTGTAGTAGTTAAATGTCTGCAGCCTAAGTCTGCATGCTTAAACAATTTTTGTTTGTTTTTAGTCTTTGGAAAGCACAAGGAGGATTCTTGGCCTGGCTATTGAGGTAAGGAGGAACTTCAGAGGTATTGTTGGGAAGGGGCTACAGATGAAAAATATCCAGAAATTTTGAAACCATGGAGGAAAAGGGTGGTGTTCTGTGTTTGGGGAAAAACTGAAATATATGCAGTACTTACCAAAGCTAAACCTATTTTACTACTTTTAACAACTTATAAATAAATTTTATTTGCGGCTAGTATGCCAGATAAAACAGGTGAAACAGAAACTGGCCATACAGAGTATATGTTTACAACCAAGGCCAACAAAATTAGGAATCACCCAATTTTACATTCCCACAGATTAAGGAAGTACATTAAGGCAATGTAGCTTCATTGCTACTGCACAGTATTTTGCGACCTGGGTGGTGATTGGTGAGCTATCTCCCAGCAGAAACCTTTTGGTTCATTCACCCTCATCACCAGAGCCCATTTCCCTAATCAAAGGGTCAATAATATTAAAGCGGGCTGTCTTGTAGAGGGGACATGTAAAAAATACATGCTCAATAGTTTCCAGCTCCCCTGTGTTACACGGGCAAAGTCTCTCCACCCTGGGAATCTTCTTAAATCTCCCTTCTGTTATGGCAGGTGGTAGGGCTGCACATCTGGCCAGTGTATACTTATTTGTACCTTAGTTTGGAATATTTCTGAAATTTAAAACAATAAGTGACTTTATTTTCTATAAGTAAAACTGCTTATAGAGAGACAGATTTGCAAACTGCCCTGTACTGTGTTGGCACATGCATATTAGTTTTTGCCATCTGAGAGGTAGTAAAAATAAATTAAAAACACAAATTTTGTAGCAGAAATATTTGCATGGATAATCTCATCGCCACAAAAGGACTTAGTCGTGCATATGGATTTAGCGTTGAACCTGATATGGATTTAGCGTTGAACCTGATATCACTGAAAGCATTGAATTAATCAACAGTGTGCTGTCATATTGATAGCATATTAATTACGGACAAAATTCATTACATTTAAACAAACCGTATCCTTAGAAATATATCATGATGGGTAGCCATGTTAGTCTGTCTGTAGCAGTAGAAAAGATCAGGTAGTAGCTGGAGATCTCCTGCTATTACAATGGATCTCCAGCTGATAGAGATCAATTCACCTGGAGAAAATGGCTGCTTTGGCAATTGGACTCTATGGCAGGGGTGGGGGACCTTTTTCCTTCCAAGGGCCATTTGCTAATTTATAACATCATTCGGGGGTCATAACCAGGTGTAGATCTTCCGGCGCGGGGTGGGGGAGAGCGGCTAGGGTTGCCGGGTCTCCAGCCACCACCTGGAGATTGGGACGTCTTATCCAGCCGTCCGTATATATTAGGAAGGTACATTCCTTTGTCTTAATGAAGCTACACGCACATGGAGGAATCTAAAGCTTGAAAAAAATCTCTATGAAATGGGAATTTTACGGGAAGCCCATTGCGCTGTATTCTTGTCCTGTGCATCTTGTTCTGTATATGGACTTTCAGAATTTGTGAGCGTTTTTACGCCTTTTGTACCACTTAACGCTTGAACGTTATATTTTTTGTACTCTGGACTTTTGTCCTTCTGGTCTCAACAACTGCGGTTGTCACTTTGACGTTTGCCTCACAATATATTTATTAACAGCATTTCTATTGTGACCTTCAATTATTTGCCTTAATTTTGGCTTGTTTGTATTTGTTCTTTGCTTTGAATTCTAACCACCTGGAGGTTGGCAACCACAGGGGAGGCCACGCAGAGAAGGCCTGGAGGGCACCTCCGCTCCCCCCTCCGAGGCGGGAGGGCAGCCAGTGGTGGGCCCTGAGCAAACGAGGCGCAGCCCGCAGCTGATCCTCAGGGAAGGAAGGGAGGAAAACAGAGAAATGGAGGGGGAGAAAAGGAAGGAAGGAGACAGACAAAGAAAGAGATGAGGGAGAAAGGAGAAAGAGTGACAGAAAAAGAGGAAGAGAGAAAAGCCTTCCCCCACACACACACCCGCACACCGGCCCCACGCAACCGGGCCCCAGGCTCCCCGCCTCCCCCCCCACACACAGCAGCACACACAGCCCCTCACGACCAGGCCCCATCCTCCACGCCCCCCCACCCTGAGTCCTCAAAAGGCCCTCCAAGCGCGATCAGCTCTCGCGCGCATGTTCCGCCGCCAGGAGCCGCTGGTCTCTCCCTCCCCCCTCGCCGCTTGACAGGCGGCGAGAGGGGCTTACAGTGTGCTGCGGCGTTCCTGTATGTTGCGACTGTAGGGGGCAGCCTTGGGGGAAGCGTCCCTCCCCCTCCTCTCACCGACCAACAGTTCCCCATCCCTGCTCTATGACATTGAAATCCCTCCCCTCCCCAACCCTTCCCTCCTCATGCTCCATCTCAAAAACCTCCCGCTAGTAGCAAAGAGGGACCTGGTAACCCTAGCAAGAGTCCAGCAGCACCTTAAAGACTAACAAAATTTCTGGCAGGGTATGAGCTTTTGAGTCACAGCTCAAGCTAGATGGACTTACATTCTAGCTGTATCTAAAGAACTGAGCTGTGACTCACAAAAGCTCATATCCTGCCAGAAATTTTGTTAGTTTTTAAGGTGCTGCTGGACTCTTGCTCTTTTTCTGCTTGAGAATATATCTACAGAATACAGAGTAATGTATACACACCCAAAATGTAAATTGTCTTAAATAAAAGATCTTCATACTGTATATTTTGAGTACATAAAACATTGTCTTAAAAAGCATTTCACTCATACTACAGGAGAAGATATTTCATAAGAGTTTTCCCACTTCTCCTCACACTCCTCAATATTTTTCTTTTGGGAGGAAAAAGTCTGGGAAGAGGAATGGAAAAGGAAACCCCTTCATGCCTTTACATAAGAGTGGGAAGACACTAGTTAAATTTCTTGGGAGCAATTCATTCCTGAAGTTTCCCTAATCAACTTTTTTTCATTTTTAAGGGAATGGCTGTGGCCCTCAGGCCTTCTACATGTACTTGGGCTTTTCTGTAGACCATTAGCAGATTCCCAGTGTACTCCTTGTTACAAGCCAAAATATGGACAAACCTCTTTGTGGTGGTCACTTTTTCCCTGCTAACCATATGATCAAGCTCTGGTTCACAAAATCCTATGTCCATGATAAATGTGTTGTCTCTGAAGTGTTGTAATGCGTGTACAAATTGTAATTCAAATTGTTGATTATATTTTGCACCATACCTTGAGATTTTATATTGCTAGCCAACATATTTTTTATCTTTATAAATAGTCCCAAGATGCAGGAATCAAAACCATTACCATGCTGGATGAACAAGGGGGTGAGTTGCACATGGCCAGTGGCACAATGTGATAGCAAGGATTATCTTTTGCCTTCATCTGTTGTGTGGGTATTTTTATTTCAATAATAAGTATGGTCATATGAGTAATGTGGTCCAGAAACAGGCACAGCTTTGTTTTTCCTAAAATTTCTGTTGGTTTTCCTAAAATTTCTGTTGCAGCACATGAATGCACACAAAAGGTGCCTTGTACTAAATCAGACCATTAGACCTTGGCAGTGGCACTCTAGAGCAGTGATGGCGAACCTTTTAGAGACCAAGTGACCAAACTGCAACCCAAAACCCACTTATTTATCGCCAAGTGCCAATACGACAATTTAACCTGAATACTGAGGTTTTAGTTTAGAAAAAACAACTCATACATTCACATATTTTGCGTTAAAAGAAAAACACAATAACAGAGCTGTCAATGATACAAACAACTTTTTATTGAAAGGTAAAAGTTTGCATTTGGTCTGCATCTCTCCAGGACTCGTCCTCTGCTCAGCCACCGGACATTATTGTACATAAGTAAACAATTATACTGTGCCTGAACCTCCTCAAGAAGTGCTTGAAACTGTCGACAATTCAGAGCAAGAGCCATGATGTAATTCACCATTTTTGTGACATCTTTGAGGACATCGTCAAATTTTTTGAACAATTAATGTGATTTTTGCTGTTGTGTGCATGCTGATAATTTGTCTACTCTTGGCTCATACTTTGAGAGCAACACATGCAGCACTCAGGTCATCTGTTAGCCTGTTTCAGATTTGATATAATTCAAAGCTGAAAACAGCTGCTTACAAGCATACGATGATCCAAACAAAGTAAGGAAAGCAATCCCAAGTGCTTTGATTGTCTTAAAATTATTTGGCAGAGAATTCCACACTTTAAGGATTTCATTTTCAGAACTAACTGTGCTGTCCTTTGGCATCCCTTCTATCTTAAGTGTTTCACGCAGGTCATAGAATTTATTTTTCCAGATAGAGCTTTCTTGAAATTCTATTAGCTCCATTTCCAGATTTTCTAAATCTAACCAGTGTAGGCAGGAAAGATCAAGTTCTTCAAATTTGGCTTTATCTGGAGAAGTAAGAAAACACAGGGTTGTCTGAACTGTAAAAATCTGTTACTAAAATTCACCTTTGCAGCTTCTACAATGCTAGAAAATTCCTTGTAGATTTCCTGATGGCTTGTAGGATTGTCTGCAAATGTAGAATTTTCTAAATGCTTTTTTAGACGTGCGGGGCCCCAGACAAACTGAAGACGGGCGGGGGCCCCCTGAGCTGCCCCGCAGCTCAGTTGAGAGGGGGGGCATGGCAAGGTGCTTGGCGAGCCCTGCGAGGCAGCTCAGCTGAGGGGGTGGGGGCGTGGCAAGGTGCTCGGCCACAGCCTCCCAGTCCAAACTGAAGATGGGCGGGGCGCCCCGACAAACAGCTGAGCTGCGGCCTCAGCTGAGAGAGAGGGAGGGGCTTGCCCCGGGTGCAAGGAGAGGGAGGGCGCCAGCGCAGGCTTGGGGAGCATGGGCTTGGGGAGAAGGAGCACTGCCCTCAGCGCCCGCAACATGGCAACACGGCACAGCCCTTGGCAGACGCAACGGGTCCGCGCGTGCCCACAGAAAGGGCTCGGTGTGCCGGCTGCAACACACGTGCCGTAGGTTCGCCAACACGGCTCTAGGGTCTTAGGCAGTAGTTTTTCACATTGCCTACTGCCTGATCTTTTTAACTGGAAATGCCAGGGATTGAACCTGGGACCTTTTGCATGCCAAACGGCTGCTCTAACACTGAGCCGCAGTCCGCCACCTTTCCAAACTCATATTTTGGAGAAAGGTTTTATTTAGAGTGGAATTGGAGCACCATGGCTATGTTTTGGTCTAGAAAGCATTTTTGCTCAGTTGCAGTTTTAAGAATTTGAGGTTGCTCTTCATCTTTTAAATTACATTTCTAGCCGTTGGTTCTGTGGAGATGAAATGACAAACCTGTATTAAAAATTCCATATTTAAAAGGAAAATAAACACCATGGATGGCTTCAGATGTCAGATTGTGAAGTCCACTTTGTGAATATGGGGTCGAATTATGATGTTATGCATATAGTCTTCCCCCTTCAGCCAGTCTGAGCATGCTAATCCATGCTTTTATAACGTTGTGGTTGGATTACTGTAACATGTACTACATGAGGCTGCCCTTGAAGACAACCCAGAAAGTGCAGCTGGTTTAGAATGTGGCAGCTTGATGGTCAGTGGCTAGCTGACAGGAACACAACGTGCCTATTTTAAAGCATCTACATTGGCTGCCACTTGGTTTGTCATTACAATTCATGGTTCTGGTTAGAGTCTTCAGTGCCCTTCATGGCCTAGGAACCATATATCTGAAGGGCCATCTCTCCCCATAAGTCTCCATGAGCCAATTACTGTCTTCTAGCTTCCACCTTCTGGTTGAAACCCCCCCCCCCCCCCACTTGAAGTTGACCACCTAGTTTCTGCTAGACACTGGTTGTTTTCTGTAGTGGTTCCCACTTTGTGGAGTTTTTAATACACGTTGACTCTTTTATTGGGATTTGAGCTGGGATAGTCATTTTCTGTGCAGAGGAGGGTAGTAATGAGTTCTTACTTGATTATGGGTGGTTTTAAATGAGAATTATAAGATGCCTTGAACCATTAGAGAAAAGCAGGATATAAATACATATTTTGATACACAATAACATAAAAATATAAGAAAAGGGTTAGTTTACGCCATCAGACTAAAAATGTTTCCTAAAGCATTTTATTTACTTCACTTACTGACCATCTTTCTTGCTGAGACTTGAGGTGGACTGTTTTACGAGTTCCATTTAAAACTTCCAGTCAGGATTATTGTGTCAGTATCAAATACCCATATCACACAGGCTGGATATGTAAGGCTGGATAGGTAACTCCTTTGAAGAAACTGCATTCTTACATAGCAAACAGAAAACACAGGCTATTCTTTTGCATCTGTAGACCACTGTGTTCCATGGTCTCAGAGTAGGTTACAGAAATTTACTGGAAATGACAGGAAGATCTCTGTCCTCTCAAAGTGTAAGTAATTAATATGTGGGGCTTGGGCAAACATATAAAATATTTTTGATTTAACCATTTTGAACCATTTCCCTTCAGATGTTCTCTATGCCCTTTATTCATGTTATCAGAGCAATTGTAGGTTTGCGTACATATGTAGTTCTGCCACCCTTAATCCTCACAGATAGTGGCTGAAACCTTATTTGTTGAGAGCATTATAATATTACCATTGAGCATTGACGTAATTGACCATGACCTTGTTCCCAGGGCAGTGGATATTAATGTGGAACACTGAAGATAGCTGAAACTTAGTTAATGTTAGATTTTTCATATATAGCGATATGGTACAAACTAAAATACAAACAAAATTAGCATAATACAAATGTATAAAAAGTAATATGTAAATATTTAAACAGGATTAAGTCAGTCAGAATTATGGGGAAACCAATGAAAGTTGTACCTTTTAATGTAGGTTGTAACTGGACTCTAATTCATTTAATGCAGCAGAACACTTACTTTGATAAGGTGTCAACTAAAAATATTGTATACCTCTGTAACAGTTTGTTATTTTTGTCTTTGTTTATGTGTTCTGTGTTTGATCTTGTAACCCACCTTGAGGCTTTCAGGAGAAAGGTGACTCAGAAGTGTATTACATATATGAATAAATATAAGCAGACCAGCAAAATGCATTGAATCTTAAGTATTTATTGTCCTGAATAGTGACCCTGGTTTAGTAAGTGTGTAAATGACGTAACCAGTAGATAAACATATTCAATACTGAGTTTAACTGCTCAGTTAATTGCTTGCTGTCTTCATGAATACATACATTTAGGCTGGAATCCCGCGTCTTTCTTGGTGGTGGAAGTACCATCAAGTCACAGCTAACTCATGGCAACCTCATAGGGTTTTCAAGGCAAGAGACATTTGGGATTGTTTGCCATTGCCTGCATCCACGTGGACAGAGAGAGTTCTGAGGGAACTGTGAGTGGCCCAAGGTCACCTAATATACTTCATGTGGAGGAGTGGGGAATCGAACCCAGTTCTCCAGATTAGAGTCTGCCACTCTTAACCACTACTCTGTGCTGGCTTAGGCTCATGAATACACCTACCCCTAGCCCAATAGGAGTATGAAAGGGTAAAATGGAGGAGAATGGTGTAAACAGCTTTGGGTCCCCAGTGGAGAGAAAGGTGACATATAAATGAACTAAATAAATAAATAATAGATTTTGAATAATTGACACCCTTGGCATGTCAGAAACTGCTTTTTAAAACACACTCATGGCATGGGGGAGTGGGGCTGCTTTCAGGAAAAGAAATCTAAAGCCTCTTCAGGCTCATAGAACTAGTTCTACAGTTGTTTTGATCTTAAGCCTAATCTTATATCGAAAGTGTTTCTCACAAGTGACCTTAGCGATCTGTGGACTCTGGGATTGGCATTTTGGGTGAAATGGGAGTCTGCAGTAGGAGGGGAATAACCAAAGATTCCTCTCCCCCAAAATTCCTTCTACAAGTGGAAAAAGAATATGGAATACAAACTGTTGTCTGTATCTGGATTATCAGCAATTTGCAGTCTGTTCCATAAGCAAATATTTTTAGCTTAATTATGTTTTAGAAGCATTTTGAATGTAAACCTTAAGTTCCTAAATAAAGTGATGGTATCTTGTAGCGTTTAAATTTTCTGAAACTTTTCTTTTATTTAATGCTTTCCATAGAGCAACTAACCCGTATAGAAGAAGGCATGGACCAGATAAATAAAGACATGAGAGAAGCTGAGAAGAACTTGACAGAGCTCAACAAGTGTTGTGGCCTTTGTGTCTGTCCTTGGAATAGGTCAGTTAAAGGCAGATTGATAGATTCTCGAAGAAAACTACCCTATTGGGAAACATTCAGAAATTCAAAGACTAGAAGGCTTTCACTGGGATGCTTTCAAGCTCTCCCTTCTTTAGTGTTGAGGAGGTTCTAAAACTCAAGGGGGACAAATTTCTTGAACCTGAGAAGGGGAAAAGAAATAAAATAGTAATGCAATTTAGCTGGCCTTTTAAATTACTACTGTTGACTGTTTTGAGAATGTATTGATCAGTACATATTTTTAAAATGTCACTTTTAATTCCTGTGTGCAGATCTGTATAAATTGGATGACCAGAAGCAATAAATCTGACTTGCATGTGCTTTGGGAGTTTAAGGAAAGTGTGATACGTCCAATAAGTTTCTGTTCTTCCTTCTTTTGCTATCATATTCTTTGTTGTTATGAAGAGTGCTTAGCTTGTGTTAGGGCTTTTCTGATGTTTCTAAATATGTTTTCAAATACACATGCTCGAGAAAGATGTTTGGAACTTTGGAAATCAAGAAAATAGCAGTGAGGGCAAGTGGAGGCAGAGGAGAAGAAACAGTAGAGATTTGGAGGGGAAAAGACTACTGAAATGGCTTTTTCATTGTCCAGAGCTACATCATGGTATAACTTTCTCTTAATAGTAAGTTCTGGGATGCCTTTAACACAAGTGGGGACTACAGTACTTGTGAAATCTTTCTCTTTTTTCCCCCTGGGGTTATTTGAGCCTACTTTTTTTTTGTAGTTTTAGGCATAATCCCAGCCGTACTTTTGAAATAGCCTGTGTTTGCTAACAGCTTTTTATTAGTTTGCTGGTCTTGCTGTTCACTCTCTTGTTCTCTCTCTCTCTCTTTCCCCTAACCATCCCACTTTTCCTTGCTTACTAAAATGAAGATTTAACACCAGAGGTTGGATTCGGTTAACTGGGCAAAGTGGACTTTAGGAAAAAGTCAATCTTATGAAGCAGCCTGTGCTGTTAATCAGCCATCTGAAGGTGATGTCCTAACTGGGTGCATGTTTGCATGCGCATGCTTCCTTAACATGCGAGCAATCTTGTCATGGTTTGTAGTTGTATGTAACAGTGATGTTGTGTTAAATTATTCGTTCTAGCATACATAACCTGAACAAACACTGTAACTACTAGGATACCACTAGTAGTTCATTTTTGGAATTCTAAATCTATTGAAAATAGTGGTTTATAGACTAAAACAATATTTAGATGCTGGAGAAATATTTTTGAAAAGTGACACTAACAATACAGTGAAGGCTGGTCAGTCAAATTTTGCTCATAGTTGGAAAAATAAATTTGTATTTGAAAGTCAGGTATTCATATGTATACCATGTGGTGAGTGTTTATTTTCCATTTTTCCTTACAGTTGTATGACATCAACAGTGACTGTTTCATTGTATATGCACACGCAAAATGTTTACGTGATACTAGAATTGCTAATCCTACTGAGGCTTCATTTTGAATTCATGAATGTCACTGCTAATGGGTACAGTTATGCAGTAGGGTACTTTCCAAACCTAAATAGCTTATATTTCTCCTTGTGTTATACAGTGTGGTTCAGTTTGCAGTTCACTTAAAGTTTACTATAGCAGTCATTGGAAGTAATAATAAACATTGAGTTGGAAAAAGCTGAGCTGAGATAGTAAAGACAGCATTTGAACTTCCCCATCGGGGAGAACGGTGTGGTAGAAATTAAGTAAAACTAAATAGTATACAATCATGCTGTTTAGGGCTACTTTGGACATTATTTAATGGACTGAATACAACAGGTATTTGAAAATGTGTTAGAGTTTTACTAGCCAAGGCAGAAGTCAGGATTGGCTACAGCTCCCTGATTCTTTGGCAAACCTAAATCAGTTAAAGATCTCCTGTCATACTTAGTGTATTTGGTCTAATGTGTGATTTTGGGTTTTTTTCTTGTAGAACAAGGAACTTTGAGTCTAATAAGTCTTATAAGACAACTTGGGGCGATGGTGTTGAAAATTCAGATCATGTGGTATCTAAACAACCTGTACGTGGAGTAAATAATCAGCAGCACTCGTCGGGGGGACCATCTGGAGGTTACATTACACGGTAAGATGCATTTATTTCCTGTTCACTGCTGAATAGAGTATTGAGCACTTCCTATTCTGCAACAATGATGACTATTTGAAAAGCTTGAAGAGAAACGCATTCTGTATAACCCATGTATAATTTATTAGTCTCCAGTGTTTAATGTAGTACA
This sequence comes from Euleptes europaea, assembly GCF_029931775.1. NCBI lineage: Eukaryota > Metazoa > Chordata > Lepidosauria > Squamata > Sphaerodactylidae > Euleptes > Euleptes europaea. The sequence goes on from NC_079317.1 coordinate 52,918,004, forward strand.
CTTAAAATCACTTTCTGATTTAGGTTTTCACACTAATACTTCAGTGAAAATGCAGTTTCTTGAAACAATGACTAACATTATGGTATCTATATATCTATTTCTCAAGTGTGGCCCCCATCTGTAGATATCTAAATCTGTAGATCAGGGCCATGCTTACCCAGAACGGATAGTTCTGCAAACTTGGAGGACTCGTTAGGTTTGCATAAAAATCTGAAAACATTAAAGAATACAATGAGGGGGTTAAAAAACCCCTCAAACACATTTGTGGTATTCATGTGCGCAATGAACCTACCTCCTCCTGCGGCGGTTCCAACATTGGGGCTGACGGCTGTCACAGCGGGCCAGGCAATAGAGGCCAGGAGCCACGCTGGGCTTCCTGGGAATGGAGGTGAGGGGGGAATTGGGAGATGTGGTGGGCTTGGCAGTGCAAGCCAGAAGCCATGCTGGAAATGGAGGCTGGGGGAGGGGCAGGAGATGCTGCACACCCGGCAGCAGAGGCTGGGAGCTGCACGAGGCTCACTGGGAGTGAAATTGCTTAGGGGAACTGGAGCTGAGCCGGGCTTGTGGCCAATGGAGGTGATGGAGAGGGGGCTCAGGAGACATGGCAGGGCCAGCAGCACTGTAAGGAAAGTGGGGAGTGGGCGATGTCGCAGGCTCAGCGGCGGAGATGGAGCCTTGCTGGGGGTGGAAGCGGTGGGGGAAGCTGAAGCTGTGCCAGGCTAACCGACAGTGGAGGTGGTGGTGGTGGGGGGAACCGAACATAAGAGGGAGAAGGGATTCCCCCACACACACACGAGTTTCATGGGTTGCCACTTGTATGTTTCATATAGAAGAAAAGAGCTCTGATTTCTCAACACACATTTCCTCTGATATTTTCAACAGGGTAACAAATGATGCCAGAGAGGATGAGATGGAAGAAAACCTAAGTCAAGTTGGAAATATCTTGGGGAATCTGAAAAATATGGCTGTGGATATGGGCAATGAGATTGATACACAAAACAAACAGATAGACCGGATAAATGAGAAGGTAGGAACCAACGAACTTTGTCTTCACTGCCTACCTTGGTGTACATATTCCTTAAGTGGCCAGTTTAACAAGTCCAATAGACTGGTCATTTTATAGCCAGCAATTCCAGTTTAGCATCTAGTCCACCCTTTGTGGGCATGGGTCTTAGAACTGGATCAGTTCATTTATAAAAAGTAACTTGGGGTTTGGTGGTGATGGGATATAAGCACACAAGTAAATAGTGCTATGTTCCCATAGTGGGTTAAGATCACAAGCTAAGAGTTGGAAGTCTGCTTAATTTCACTCTCCACTTACCTATGAATCCCATTGGTCTTGAGAATATTAATCTTCCTGCTTCAGCTCCCCCTTCCCTGTTCTGACCAGTATGGAGGTGATAATGCTTGCTGCTTTGTATGCTTCAGGATTTCTTAAGTGTGCTCTGACTTGCAAAAGCATATGGTGAAACCAATTTTGTTAGTCTTCAAAGTGCTACTGGACTCCTGTGTAATTTTGATGCAACAGATTAATACAGATATTCCTCTAAGGTTATGTATGATGTATTTCTAGTACCCACTGATGTTATAGTTTGTGTCCATTCAACATGTAACTAAATTGTGTCTTGTCTGCTTCTAGAAAACACTGGGCTTGGGTTTTATTGGACTTCCTGGAAAAAGTTTGTGCCAAAAATGTGGAGTCCTTGCTTGCCACAAGACACAAATGAAGAAAATTTTAAAATATTAAGTCAAAGACATTAGGTCTTTGAGTGTCAAAATAGGGATCATCAGTTTTGCTATGCAGAAAGCCGGCTGAGATCTTGTAGCACTAGTGTAATATGCAACCATGTCCGGTTACCAAATTATTCAGGGTCCCATCCATCTCCTCCAAACTCACATTTGTTCGATATGTCTGGTAGGTGGCATTTGCCCTATATCCTGAGGTAACACCTGTTCTGGGCCGGCTCTTGAAGAAAGTGACTTCAATAGTTTTAATTTCTATCCTTGTTTACTTAGAAGTCTTACATTGTATTTTCTGTTCCAGGCTGAAACCAACCAAGACCGTATTAAGACAGCCAACGTGAAAGCCCAAAAACTCATTGACAGCTAAAAGCCTAATGCCAGTTTGTTATCCAGCTGAAATGCCCATTTCGATCTACAAAACTTTCTCAATTTCCAAAGAAGAGGGTTCCAAAGCAGGATTCCAAAGCAGAAGTGGAGCAGGAACTGCATCTTAAGCCTTTTTTGGTTTCGTGTGTACAGATTTGGTTTGAGAATCTGGGAAAGCAGCACAATAGAAACTCGTCTTTCTTGTCCTTTTTGTATATTCTCAAGGCTTCATTGTCTGGCTGAGTGTTTCCATGGTCTCTTCCCCTTTCATTTCCTTTGTTTCCCCCTTCACAGTTGAATGGTAATAACTATTCAAAAAGTTGAAGAAAATGTGCTTCACATGATTTAATTACCTTGCTTAATGCTGCACGTCATAGCTAAAATGGTAAATTGGTGACTTTCATGAACTGAGTCCTAAATTAATCAAGCTGCACAGTTTTAGAAGTCCCTTTATTCCTTTATCATGCCTTACATGATAGGGATGGATTGAGGAAATTTGTACTGGTTGGAACATGTTTGTCAGCTGTTACTTTGGCGAATGGGGTTTTGAAAGACAAAATTGCTGATTTAAAAGATGTAAAATGGAGTGCAGTGCCACCAGTGAATTTCTAAGCCATAGTGAGTCTCCCTTGGATGCTGAGGATATAAATGATCAAATTATGCTACATTTTTGGTCAATGTATAATTTGTAAATAAGACATACTCAGATCATTAGGGTTTATTCCCAATTTCCACACTGGGTGATGGTGTTTGGTACTATGCACCAATCTAAATCTCTTTCACCTCTTCCAGAGAGGCTTTACAGTTGCCTGAGGAATTGGGTGGACATACAGCACTTGAGCTTATATCCCTCTGAGCACATCAGTCAGAACTTTCGGGAGATCACAAGCAGAGCACTTCAAAGGAAAGGCCCTGATACAATGTGTGACTCCTTTTAAACACCCTAAACTTCCTTTCATATTTAAAATTTTGTATTTTCCTTTCAATCAAATCTTCTGGAGAATTGATCTCTATATAAGCATTTTTTGGGATCTTTATCAAAAATCAAGTTTAGTCAAACTTTTCGAAGCTTAAAGCTGAATTAAAGCTGTTTTGTAATTACTGTTTACTAAAGAAAAGACCCCTTCCCTTCTGTTTACACCTTCTATATCTAGTTGAGTGTGTAAAGCCTACTTCTTGAGAACACTGTCTTGGTACCAGATTAAAAATCATTTGTGTAGTTTCTAGGAATGCATCAGATGTTGATCACAGCCCATGTTCTAACGCAGGTTAGAACTGCTCATTAGTGAGTTAGCCTCTGCTGCTGCTTGGGGAGGGTCTGAGTTGTACATTATTCTGGGTACTCACCCAGTGATGGGTCTGTGTATGAGTAAGGTTTTCTTTAGGAAACTGGCATACTGTAGACTATAGCTTCCTCATACCTTCTAGCTAGAACCTTTTGTTTGAGTCTTAAAGTCAGTGCTGAAATGTAGCTTTGTAGCTGGTGCTGTTTTTCATGATACTAAATCTGTTCATGTATATCATACATACTGGCTTACTGTCACTCAGGCCTCTGCTAGCTGTTACCCACCAAGCTTTAACGTAGTCAATCAGCTGTGTTGCTTGCTTGGCACTCAATTACCTGTTTTTGCAGTCTCAGGCAGGTAGCAACACCTGGAACCCTGGAAGATAGCCATCCATGGCTCATGGTAGGCTGAGTTTCGGTTACAGGTTGCATAGGTCTGCTGTAGTGAATGCTGGGCACATGCACCATTTCAGGATTAAGATGCCTGATCTGGTGTTCTAGTTACTCATGAGAGTGATGATCTGGTGGAAGGATTTATTTAATTTTTTAAAAGTCTTAAATTCTCAGGCGTGTCTAATAAAGTTTTAGTTCACTCTTGTAATTAAGAATTCAGCAAACATACCCCCTTGACAGGAAGAAATGGGCTTTGTATTTTCTCTCTGCATTGAACAAACTATTGTGCAAGAAAACTGTGAACTGATCATACTGATTTGAATCCACTGGAGAATTTCCACACCACTGGGTCGCCAGTTCCTCCCTCCTCTAGTAGACTTCCAGCTCCCCTCATGCTGTTCCTGGGGGTCCCCTATCCCCCAGAGGTAGCATTTCAGGGGGCATGAGGCTACATACAGTGAGGGGACAAGTTACATTCTACCGATGTTTTAAACACCTCCCTGGAGGATTTTTTTCAATTTGCCGTGCTTCATTCTCATTTTTCTTTAGTTGACAAAAGACTATCCTATTTGTTTGCCTTCCTGCAAAACAACTCAGTCTTGGGTGTAAATTGTCAAAGGAAAGAAAGTCTGATTATCTGTGTAGGTAGCAGCTTTATACCTCACTCTTACATTTAATTTTAGTGTTTACCATATTGAGTTTCATTATCTCTAATTTTCCTCAAATTGGAAATGTTTTAAAGATAATTCTGCTGGGAATGGAAAATAAAACAAATCTTACCAGTCTGTTCTAGAAACTAGAAGAGAGCTCACCTCTAAAGCTAAATCATATCCATTGCTGTTGACTTAGTACTTAATGTGAGACTTGAGCTACAGCCTGAGTAAAATGTTTACTCTGAGTAAAATGTTGCTGTGTTGCGCACATTCCCTCATTGTGATTTCTTTGGAAGCCATGTACAGTTTGCGTGTCAGTATGACAAAACACTTCAGTACAGATAGTATAATTGCTTTTGTATGTAATTGATAAAAAATTCTGGATTCATGAAGAATGCAAATGAGCAAGCTGTATTACAAAACTTGGATTTCCTGTGTCACCTGGCTGAGCTGTGATGCAATAAAAATGCCTGTTTTCTTAAACTAGTTAGAATGAATAAACATAATTTATGAATGTCTTATTTTTCTTTTGCAAAAGCATATAATGCAGATCATTTCATGTTTCATTGCAATTATAAACAACTAGAACTACTATTCCTAGTGGTTTCTTAACTCGTATTCGATTTGTTGTTCTACAATGAGACAAGCTAGACTGATTTGTGTTGCGTGTGCCAGCTTTTTGACTCAAATAGTGATGTTTATTTTTTTATCACCTACCTTTTTCACAGACTCACGGTGGATCACAGAATGCAAGTCATTGCAATGAGTTCTAGTATGGAAAAGTGAATGGTAGGGAGAAATCATGGCTTCAGCATGGCAGTGTTGTTGAAGTTCAGGACACAGCAAACATCTTCCAATATATTATTAACTTGCATTTCCACCTTGGTCTCAGCCCCTTTTGGAGCTGAACTATAGATGAAGTGACACCAAGTTATAAATATGTTTCGGCTTATTGGGTGTCTTATTTCTAAAATCTCCCAAGGGTGTTTTGTGTGAGTAAAGATGTAAAGACTTAACTTTTATGCCTCTGGTAGAATATCAGATTGTGATATCAACTATCAGGTTCTTTAAAGCTACCCAGTGAGACTTCTAAGAACAGTCTTGGATACAGCTTCTAACTATATATAAGATATAAAAGGTCTTCAACTCCTCCCCCCATTAATAGGTGAAGTCCAGCTGGTCTCTGTGCTGATGAGCAAAGGCATTACTTGGTTCTTGGCCCTTAATACTGAGCCAAAGGAGGGATAGTATGTATCATGTTTTACGAAGCAAATATAACCAGAAGGCAGTATCACTGTCTTTCCACATCAGTCCCTTGCAAAACTTCCTGCAGGCAAAGAAGGTTCAGCGGGAGTGTGAGGGACTGCAGGAATTGTGTACACTCCCCGACCCATATCCAAGCTTTTGCTTTGTTTCATATGGCAGGCCTGGATTTAATCCATAATTTAACATGCATAGTTCAGGTATTTTAGTATGAAACTGTAGCATAGGGCTTTATACTTTTAGTTTATAGTGTAATGTTGAATAATACTATGATCTTCATGTGCACACTTGTCCAACTTGTCAACTGTAATAGGGGACAGTAGATTCAGATCCCACAAAAGGGAATGCTGGCAAGAATGCAAAGCTCACCTTTTGACTTGCAGCAAGGTGAAGCAACAGCATTTGGTTAAAGCAATCTTAAACTATTATTTTAAGTTTTGGTTTTATGTGTTTTTATGTTCTCTATTTTACATATTCTATTTATATTGTAAGCTGCCTTGAGCTCTGAGCTCCATAGGGAAGAAAGGCAGCTACTAAATGTCTTAAATAAGGGCTCCAAGAAGATCTTCACAAATTGGGTGAGTAGGCAACAATATGGAAAATGATGTCCAGTGTGGCTAAGTGTAAGGTGATGCACATTGGAACAAAAAATCTCAGTGTTAAGCAACTTTGGTGAGATTGACGGAAAAGAGACCTTGGGGTTGTAGATAGATCAGTGAAAATGTCAAACTGTGCTAGGGATTAGTAGGAAAGGGATTGAAAATAAGACAGCCAAATGCATTGGAATTGAGGAGGAAGAGAGGATGAGTATTGTGGCCTCCTTTGCCAGCTGGCTTTGGGACTTCAGTTCCTTGCCTGACCAACAGTAGGAAGAGTGCAAATGGACATGGCTATCTCTGCAGGGTCTTGCTTCATAGTGTGAGTGTGAGAAGAGTTGGTTTTTTATATGCCAACTTTCTGTACCACTTAAGGGAGACAAACTGGCTTACAATCACTTTCCCCTCCCCACAACAGACCCCCTGTGAGGTAGGTGGGGCTGAGAGAGTGTGACTAGCCCAAGGTCATCCAGCTGGCTTCATGTGTAGGAGTAGGGAAACAAATCCAGTTCACCAGATTAGCCTCAGCCACTCATGGGGATGAGTGGGGGATCAAACCCGGTTCTCCAGATCAGAGGCCACTGCTCTTAACTACTACACCGGCTCCTACTACTAAAGGAGCTCTATTGACCCATATTTCTGGCTCAGAATTGTATTCCACACCAGCTTTTGCTTCTTCCCCTGTGCTTCAGGTGAGCTTGGGTTTAAAAAAAAACACGTTTTGAGGTTTTTGAAAAGACTTCTGAGAGAAGGAAGGTGGCATGGTTTAGTCCACTCTCCTGAAGCTCAGAAGCTAAATTGGATCAGTACTTGGATGGGAGACCACCGAGGAAGGCAATGGCAAACCACCTCTGCTTCTCACTTGCCTTGAAAGCCCTTTGCTGGGGTTGCCCCAAGTGAGTTGCAGCTTGATGGCACTGACGTATGTGAAGCCATCTGAGCATTTGCATGGTGGGGGGCTTTAAAAGCCAGTTCGTTTTCCAAATTTGAAATAGCCTAACCCAATAACAGGTGCATTAAGTGAAAGCCATTTTCTTCTCTAGTGTAAATGTTTATTTATTACTATGTAATAAAAACCTTGCCAGATGACCCCCCCCCAAAAAAAGGTAGCAGTGCAAACATTCAGGTAAATATGGTAACTTTCTTTCCAGCGCAATGGAATATGCTATGTATTCTTCCATAGCAGAGCAATGTTATTTTCACAGAACACAGTTATGCATATGCCTATTTTATTATTTGTAGTTTAACGGAATAGTTTATAACATAGCTTTAATGTTAAAGGTGCCAAAAAGCTTAAGACATTTGTGGATGTAAATTGTTTAACGTAAAAATATACAAGTTATTCAGGGTAGTTGCATATTTTCGGTCCTCCTGCGTGCTTTGCATAAGGCAGCAATAACAAAGGTGATCAACCAGACTAAGCAGTTGAGTCTGCTCTACCGCCAGAAAACAGTCAGTACAAGGATGCCATCTTCTCTTCTCTCCCTAGTGTGGACATCTAGATCCAGTCACATATACCACCATCAGCATGCTTGGAGGCGAATTGTAGTGCATTTCACCATCAAGTGGAAGACAAGCCAATCCTAGGCTTCCCTTGTAAAGTGAAGCAAAAACAATTTTTTTTATCGCAACACATTACACTAAAATTAACTTTGTGCTTCATAAAATACATAGTTTTAAAAAAGCAGAGCCAGTCTCTTCTACATTATACAACATTTACAGCAAAGAGATGACTGCATGTTAAGCAGTTACATAGCCTCAGTGTGCTCCTTGGCAAGTGTTCTCAATGTATTAAATTCATCCTCCATATAATTATAACTCCCTTAAAAGACAAGCTTGCTGACAGCTGTAACAAACTGGTGCAGCTCAAGTAATATACAAGATTTTTCTCCCAATCCAAAGATCCCTGAAGATGGAGAATTACGTAAGGCAGACATTGTCTGTCTGCTCATAAGGTAAACGTTTGACTGCATCTTAGCTTCACTTTGCAGCATTAAAGGTCTATGTACCAGACCGCTGCAAAGTCAACATGGCCGGTGTTTCCTTGGCATTAGTCAAAACCTTGCTTTTTCCTTCCCCAAATAGGCTAGCAGCACGTATGATCCACATTTCATGAACTTTTCCTTCACAAGATGAGACTGTCCATCAGGCAAACTTTTTCTTTGTGGCTGTGAATCTCTCCATATACTAAGAAAAATCGGATACAAAATTAGTTGTTTTAGTGAATAAGATACACCATAAATAAAGTTCTGGAATCCTACATCAGTAACTTGTAATCTTTTAAATGCAGAACAGGTTTATTATCCAGTGCAATTTCTTATGCTAGAGGAATTCATGACCATTGAAGACTAAATATTGGCAAGAAAATGTCTAGTTTGTTTTAAACCACTTCAATAATAAATGCTAGAAATGAGTTTGTCATTTAACCAAAATATGATTTAAAAGGTTAAGAATTCACTTCCCATTTTCCTCCAGTGGCTAGTCATGCAATTGAACTGTGCACTGAATTTGTTATTAAGACCCTCAAGCTAAAGGTACCTTGTTTCAAATGCAAAGCAAGCTACAGAACTGGCACATTGTACTTTTCTGTTGAAATGAAGAGGCGCTACGGAAGCACAGCTTCCTTTTTCTTGTTATGAATTACCTATCAATTCATAGCTAGAAAAAGGAAGCTGTGCTTCCTTAGCGCCTCTTCAGTTCAACAGAAAAGTACAATGTGCTAGTTATGTAGCTTGCTTTGTATTTGAAACAAGGTACCTTTAGCCTGAAATTTCTAATTGAGGCAAACAGCTAAGAAAAGTCCTAAAACAGTTGTCTATGATATACATAAGTTCACAAGCTGGAAAGATATCCCGAAGGCTCTTCTAGAACAAAGTGCACAAAACCATTAGCAGTCTAATCTGTTTCAAATATATTTCTGAATACTATTCTTCTAGAGAGATATTTAAGGTATAACAGGAAAAAAATTTCTACAAACCTTATCATACCCATCTAACTCTCTGAGTTTCTTGATCTCAAAGAGATTGCCCTCTGCTGCAAGCAGAGAGATCTGCGAATCACTGAGAATACTCTGAGGAAGCATGCTTAGTTCTAAACAGTTCTCTTCCAGACGTAGGACTTTGAGGCGAGGACAATGAGAGATCTGTGCTGAGATCTGTGAAATCTATTGTGATTTTAAAAGGAACAAGAAAAAAATAAGATTAATTTTTTAACACCGTATTCATGTCATGGCTCTTCCTCCCACTCCCACATACTTTAAAGACAATAGAAAAAGATTTGGTTTTTGTATGCTGACTTTCTCTACCATTTAGGGGAAAATCAAACTGGCTTACAATCACCTTCCCTTCCCCTCCCCACCACAGATACACTGTGAGGTAGGTGAGGCTGAGAGAGCTCTAATAGAGCTGTGACTAGCCCAAGGTCACCCAGCTGGCTTCATGTGCAGGAGTGGGGAAAACCAACCTGGTTCACCAGATTAGCCTCCGCCGCTCTTAACCACACCACGCTGGCACTCCAGTACTGCAACAAAGTAATCCATGATGTCTAATAAATCGGCTGAAGTATATCAACTTCTGCTTACGACACATCATAGTAAGTGCCAAATGTCTCAAGATTTTGCTATATTACCAATGCTGATAAAGAAAGGATTTGACTGGATATATACTGATCTGACTGGATACAGATTTGACTGGAAATATACTGATCTCTGCATAAGCGTTGGTGTGGATTCCTGATGTGGTTATAGAAGTATCATACCTTCCATGTAAGATTAAAGTATCTCTATGTAAAATTCTGGTACTGCAGCTGTCATTTCAGCCCATGCAAAATACAACTTCATAGCCACCTTGTAATGCTAAGCAACAATCTCTCTAAATTAGACTAATTGCAAGCGATTATGAACTTTCCCCAGAGAACTGCCTCTGGAATCTTCTTCTACAAAACATATCCATAAATTAAGAATATAATACATTATAATGGTAATAAAAGACCGACTGGAAGAGTATAATGCTGGAAGCGCAAACCTCACCTAATGTTCTCCTCAACGAACTTGTGTTACAAAGCAGAATAATTTTGCACGAATTATCCACTGAAGCAAACAAAGCGATAGGCGCATATTGAAGTTTGTATGTGGTACTAATAGTGCAATCCTAACAACACTTCCTTGAGAGTAATCTCCATTGAATAGACCTGCTTAGGACTGCTTCTGTAAGTATAATACCCATTACTGTAGCATCTAAAATATAACTACGTTTGGGGAGACTATTCCATCTTTCTCGTGTGCATCTATTAAGCCAGTTCTCAAACCTGATTCTGATTTAAGTTCAGTTCAATGGTCTGCAGTTCTCCCACTGTGTCTGGTACACTCTGGATCTGATTTCGGGAGAGATCCACCACATCTAAATGACGAAGGCTACAGAGCTGGGGAGGTACAGTTCGGAGCTTGTTTCCCGAAAGGCTCAGAGTCTTCAGTGCTGAAAGCTGTCCAAAGGCAGCAGGCAGCTGTGTCAGGTGGTTGCTATTCAGATGCAAAGCCTCAAGTTTTTTCAGCTTGCACAGCTCTTCAGGCAGGGCAGCTAGAAATAAGTTACAAACAGAAATAACTCAAGTTCTCAGAGGAAGGGGCAATGAAGACTTCCTGTAATAATACAAAAACCCATTTTGCTTGGGCTACACGTAACTTTTTGGGGGTTGTTTACAATACAATAAATGTTTAACGGGAGAAAATACTACAGCTTGAATTAGTGAGCAGGCAATACCTTCCCCTTGAAATTCTGGCTAAGCACCTGTTGATCAATTTACACTTATTCAAATTAAGAAAATGCATATTTCACATGAACACATGAATCTGCCTTATACTGAATCAGACCCTTGGTCCATCAAAGTCAGTATTGACTTTGCAGCGGCTCTCCAGGATCTCAGGTAGAGGTCTTTCACATCACCTACTTGCCAGGTTCCTTTAACTGGAGATGCCAGGAATTGAACCTGGGACCTTCTGCATGCCAAGCAGATGCTCTACCACTGAGCCACAGCCCCTCCCTCATATAATCAGTCATTCTTAGATGAACTCATCCCATTCTATTACTCCAGTAAAACGCTATTGCAGCTCTGAAGCAGCCTCTTCTCTATACAGTTGTGAAACATCACGGGCTTTTATATCAACACATTCACTTATCTTACTTTATACTTAAGAAAATGATGAAATCACACTTTTTGTAATTCGTTTATATTTTATATCTGATGATATTCTCTGCAGAAGTCATACTCAGTTTGTTGTGGTTGAGAGCAAGGCTTTTCAGCACGGAAAATCTTCCCACGAATGGAGGCAGAGTCTCAATCTTATTGTTCGACAAATCTATTGTTCTGAGATTGCTTGCCAACTTCTGCAGATCTTCAGGAAACTGAAAAAGCAATTAAGATATTCCATGGACATTCCAAATACGTTAAAGTTTAATAAGTTCAAACATGTTAATAAAGATTCTGTCCCTGTAACCCCTCAGGGCTGGATCCAATTAAGTGCATTTCACGGATCGTTCCTGCTCTAACTTTCCAACAACCCTGAGACCACCCTGCTTCCAGTGGTGTAAGAGGCTCTGCTGGTGCAAGAGCAAAGTCAGAAAATTTCACTCAGCTCTCCCTTCTCACTGCCAGCCCCACGCCACTCATGATATTTGTACATGAGTTTCAGGAATTCCACTATCACCTTTTCATAGTTCTAATGGGGGCTGATGGTGGAAGGGAGTGGTGACAAATATCTGCCTCAGCAACTCTTTCTGCTGGCACTTTGTTGGATCAAATCCTCAGACCTGCTTTCTTACAAAGCAGTTGCATGAGGCATAATATGCTACAAAATAAATAATTACTTTCAGTACATACATACTTACCTCTGAAAGGCCTTTTCCAGTTAATTGGAACACCCCTGTTTTCTGGGCAGTCTCCAAATGAGCTTTTAAGGCACTGTTTCCCATCCTCCTGGTTCTTGATTCAGAAATTGACAAAATGGTCGTTGTGGAACTACTACAGCTAGGTAACTTTCATTCACTCTGCATTTGGTCACACGAGTTTATTTTCTGGTAAAAGTTAAGAAGATATTTAAATAAATATTTGCAATGGGGTATAATGGTCAGACTTTGATATGGGACACCAGAGTTCAAATCCCATTCTCTTACAGACAACCCATCCGTCTCACACACAGGCTAACCTACCTCACAGCAGTTGTTCTGAGGATAAAAGACAAGGCAGAATAAAGCACTTCCACCATGAGCATCTCAGAGGAAGGGCGAGATAAAAATGTAATAAACAAAGAATTCTCTAATGGAATTTCCTGCCAATATACCCACCTAGGTAAGTGCTTTATGCACTGATCATCTTAGCATAGTGTCCATGAATGAACATAAATTATTTATGAGTTTTTATCATATTAAGGATGCATTAAAAATGCATTTCCGCTAGTGAAAAAAACCCTATGGAAATATGCAACAGCAAAGGTAAAGTGTTAGGCACACAGCTCGTCTAAAACTAATTTGTTTCCAAGTGCTCTTAGGCTCTCAGCCTAAGAAGATTACTTTAGTCAGTCTGGCACAAAAAGATCTGGTAGGAAGGTTACATAAATACAAGCAGCCCAGCAACTCAGCCCATTAAAAATGTTTTATGCTGTTTAAAGCTTTGGCTTCCATTTAATTATATGTCATCCTATGCCAGGAGTTCAGCATATTGCAAATTACAGAAAAGGCCCCACTGAATACAGTGAGGCTTATTGTCAAATAAACCTGCATGAGATCACTTTCCATAGCTTTTACCAAAGTTGTGTCAACAGTTTTGCTTTTGAGCCACAATTTGGCAATGAGAACCATACATGCACAAATTACTTACTCAGTTCATAGGTTTCAAATACTGTATTTACACATTTCACCAAAATCAGATTGCATGAAATAAAACTATTTGCCAAAACAGTTGTACATAAGCATCACAAGCACACTCATGTTAATCTGGGTAACTTCTTAGAATATTTGGGAATATTTAAGAGGCAAACCTATACAATTTTACAGGCAGAAAAAAAACTAATAATGCAAACATGTATCTTATTCCACCACTGATTCCCGGTTATGCATAAGACATAATGCAACGCAGGTCACAAGAGAATCCCGCTAATGTCCTGCAATAATCCACACCAACTTCACTAGAAGCGTGGCTACAAGCAGATGTTTTTTCATTGATGTGGCTCTGATCTTCATGCTTAAGACGGCCCAGTTTATAAAAGTGAGTTGAGGAATGGATGGAAAATGAACACACCCACTGCCCCAAGAGCAGGAAAGGATGCCAAGTCTGAAAATATAACCCCCTCCCCATTCCTTCACCTTACCTGCAACACAAAATAAATATTGGCAACTGCAAGGCCATGCCATTCATTCAGCCTTGTTGTTCTAACATGTAGGTATAGCGTATATATTTCTGTCTGTCCGTTTTGATTTTTGTGATTGCACTCTTGCAACATAGCACTCATTGGTTCTTGTAGGTTATCCGGGCTGTGTAACCGTGGTCTTGGAATTTTCTTTCCTGACGTTTCGCCAGCAACTGTGGCAGGCATCTTCAGAGTAGTAACACTGAAGGACAGTGTCTCTCAGTGTTACTACTCTGAAGATGCCTGCCACAGTTGCTGGCGAAACGTCAGGAAAGAAAATTCCAAGACCACGGTTACACAGCCCGGATAACCTACAAGAACCAATGAACTCTGACCGTGAAAGCCTTCGACAATATAGCACTCATTGTTAACAATTTTGGGGTTTTCCTTCTTCATATTCATTCAGCCTCGGCAGCTCTTAAGGCTCAGATCATACCTGGTTTCAGAATCCTGTTTCTCTCCCTCTACCACGGTCACAGATACAGCCCAACTCCTTTGGGCCCAGGAGAGCAGCCTTTGCAGCGCAGTCCTACACAGAGTTTCGCCCTTCTCAACCCACTGAACTTACCGTGATTTGCCATCTTCCAACTGCTCTCAGCTCCTACTCCAAGCGGTCTCCTCCTTCCCCGGAGGGGAGTTTAGGAAGGGAGACGGAAAGAAGGAAGCGCGACCTGAAGAGGGCGAGACGAAAGGCTGCAGTTGGGGGCGGTGAGGCCTGCGCTAATCACGCCCCGCAGAGCAGCTCCCGACAACACGCGGCTCAGAAAGGGGCGGAAGGAACCCAACCACAGCGCCGCCTCGCTTTTCTTAAAAGGACAGAAAGCTGCGTGTGGGGCAGGTGGCGAAAGAAGCCCATTGCTTGAGTGGCGGCGACTCGAGCAGCCGATCCGTCTTTACTAAGAAGTAAAACTCGTTGACGTCGGTGCTACCCTTACTGGGCAGGGGAATCCACAGTGGGTCGCCGTGTTAGTCTGTCTGCAGTAGTAGAAAAGAGCAAGAGTCCAGGAGCACCTTCAAGACTAACAACAATATTTTCTGGCAGGGTATGAGCAAAGCTCATACCCTGCCAGAAAATATTTTTGTTAGTCTTGAAGGTGCTCCTGGACTCTTGCTCTTTGCTCACACCCTGCCAGAAAATATTTTTGCTAGTCTTGAAGGTGCTCCTGGACTCTTGCCCTTTTCTACTACTGCAGACAGACTAACACGGCGACCCACTGTGGATTATCTTCACGGAAGGCACCCCATTTAGCCGTACAGAATGGAAATCCATCAACCTTGGGCAGGGGAAGTACAGCGTCCAACGGAGCTTCCTCCTGAATACAGATGCAACCCCTCGCAATGCACGCTTAACCTGCGAACGAGTCCCTCGTGGCTAAAAAAGAAGAAGAAGTAAAAATCGCAGCTCCTCCCCAAGTTTACTGAGACACCCAAAACAGACTTCAGTGGATTTATAAGGTCGTGGATCGCTACCAGATTTAGCCATGGAAGAAACCAAGCGCTGGCGCTTACTCGCAAGCAAGCGAAGACCTTGCCTCCACGGACCTGCCACCACAGCCGCCTACCTTGCATCCTAGCAACGAGCACAACTCTGGGCGAGAGTCGGCAGCCGCATCCCTTCAAGCCCGAAACGCGCGACCTGGATACGGCCAGGATCAGCTGATGCCATGAATCATGGCGAACCCTGCCCCCGAACAAGCGCTCGGAAGGAGGGGGCGCAGATTATTACCCTGCTTACCGGATAGGCTTCCGCCACCGTCAGCATGGAGGGGGGGGAGGGACGGCTACTGACTTCATTTCCCGGCACCGCCATTCTGAACAGGACGCCTGAACCCTCCGCCACACTCAACATGGCCGAGCCACGACGTCTTTAATCCCGTCACAGCCATGAAAACGGCCTCCCTTTTTTTTGTCCCGGCGCAGCCCCCAATAGGGCGACCGCCGTTCGCCACACCAATCATGGCGGTGCGAGTGGCGAAGGAACGAGGGGGCGGGGTTTCTTGCGCCGTGACGTCGTGCGCAAGGCTGGTCGGGTCGGCGCCGGTTCCAGAGGAGGGGGAGGCGTTGCCTGTCATGACTCCGTGCAATCCTTGGGGTCCCGCGCAGCCCACGGCGGCTGGGGTGATGCTGTCTCGGTGTCTGTCCTTGGGGGTGGTGTCGAAGGTGAGGCCGCTCGCCCGGTTTTCCTTCCTTTTTCTCCATTCCCGTTGTGGCAGTTGGTCCAGGTTCGCCTATTTCGCGCAGCGCTTAAAGCATGGCTGTTACCTCCAGTATTGCATATTATTAGGGTTTCAGAATGGAAAAAGTAGCCCGCATCTCTCCTCAGTGGTCTTAAACCAGTTGTGACAAGAGCTCTGGTAATAGTTTACTGTTTCCTTTACAGACAGGACCATTCCAAATGGTTACTGTATCAAACTAAGCCTCTTTAACTTTACTTCTCAAGTTTTTGATTGGAGTCTTTAAAATGTTGCTTTAATTTTACCCTAAGCCTATTATTTACCACTTATTGTATTGACTACTTGCAGTGTTTATTTTTTTTTCTCCAAATATTTTATTGGTTTATAATATTAAATAGGGATACAGGAAAAAAGAGAAGGGAGGGGGAAAACATACGCAAGAAAATACATATTTCTACCCCCTTATAAAATTCAAATTATCATTTAAATTATCATTCAAATTGTCATTCAAATTATCATTGTTTTTAACATAATATATTTAATCATTTTAACTTTCATAGTATTTATAAAAAATGTTGTTTTTTGGTTTTAATATATTCATAGAAGGCATGCCATTTGTCTTTATTTGCTCTTTGAGTATTTGTTTGCAATAGTTCTGTTAAGTGTGCCATTGTTATGAATTCATACGCTTTATCAATCCAAATTTTGACTTTTGGTATTTTATCTGTTTTCCACTGTGATGCTAACACTATTCTTGCCGCGGTTATTAGGTATTTTAATATGATCTGTTGATCTTTGCTGCATTCATCTGGTATTTTACTCAGGAGGAAAAGTTTGGGATCATATGAGATAGGTTGACCAATTATAATTTCTATGTTCTTATGAATTTTCTTCCAAAATCTTTGGACTGAAGTACATGTCCACCAGCAATGATAGAAAGTACCTCTAGCTTTACCACGCTTCCAACACAAACCAGATGTCGAACTGTTCATGTTCTGGATATTGCTCGGCGTAATGTACCATCTACTTGCAGTGTTTAGTGTTATATAACTAGGCTGACCATATTTCCCTGAGACAAAAACGGGACATTGGGATGGCAAAAACGGGACAGGGGTTATGTAATATTCTGTAATCATGAAAAAGCAAGATGATTAAAAAATGTTCTATTACACAAACATATTGAGCTTCTTCAGTGACAGAACCCGTACAAAAAATTAGGTAGACGTAGAGGGAGACTGGCTAAAATCAAATTGAGAAATTTAAAAATAATACTGTTTATTTTATAGTACATACCACATTTCACTATATTTTAGTAGTTTTAGCTAATCACTATATTTCTCAAACCAAGAGCTTAAATAAAAATATTTTTTATGCTCCAGGGGCTAGGGCTGTTGAAAAAAAAATTCGGTATAGTTCGGCTTTGGCAAAATTCGGCCTGTTTTTATTCGGGCCGTGCCGAAGTCCGAACTCCCCCACTTCGGATCCCCGGAAATTCGAGGGGATCCAGAGATCGGGGGAAAATTCGCCCCCCCATGCGCCTTCAGGGGGATTCCCTGAAGGCGCATGGGGGGCCCTTTAAACAAGCCCCTCTGCGCTGTCTGCGCAGGCAGCGCAGAGGGTTTCCAGACCCCCCCAGCCCTGCCGGGAGTCCCGGCAGGGCTGGCGGGGGGCTGGCAAGACTATTTAAAAGGCACGCGACGGGTCTTCAAACAGATTTGTGCCCCCCGGCCGGGAGGCACAGATCTATTTAAAGCACCCCCCAGCCCTGCCGGGACTCCCGGCAGGGCTGGCGGGGGGCTGGCAAGACCCTCTGCGCTGTCTGCGCAGACAGCGCAGAGGGTTTCCAGCCCCCCAAGCCCTGCCGGGGGCTTTAAATAGATTTGTGCCTCCTGGCCGGGAGGGGGGCTGGCGGGGGGCTGGCAAGACCCTCTCCCCCGTCAGCCCCCCAGCCCTGCCGGGACTCCCGGCAGGGCTGGCGGGGGGCTGGCAAGACCCTCTGCGCTGTCTGTCCTGGCAGGGCTGGGGGGGGCTTTAAATAGATCTAATTAAAGGGCCCGCCGCGCGCCTCCAGGGAAGTTCCCTGGAGGCCCGCGGTGGTGGGGGGAACAGATCTGCGCCTTCCAGCTAGAAGGCGCAGATCTGTTTAAAGGGGCCGAATTCGCCAAATTTATTTGGGAACACCCCGAACTCGGCGAATTCGGCTTCCCGGTTTCCCCCCCTTTTTGAGTTCGGTTCGTTCAAACTGAAAAGCCGCCGAATTGCGGGAAATTCGGCAATTTTTCGGTTCGGACCAAACCGAATCAACAGCCCTACCTGGGGCCATGTTTTCTCAATATGTTCCAACTGTACATTAATAGGAACAAGAGTACATGGATGCCATATTCAGAAAAAAATAATGTGCAATAGGAAAATATAGGAAATATCCACTCTAGTAAATAAAAATATTTAATTGTAATAATTTTATATAATTGTACAGCAACATGATAAATATTAATGGACTGCTGATCTCATACTGCCCTTGTACAAATCTGTGGTGAGACCACTCTTGGAATACTATGTACAGTTCTGGTCACCACACTTTACTTTACAATTGGAAAAAAAAGGCACAACTTTCCATTGGCTTGGCTTATTTAAAACGGGACAAAGTGGACTTTTTAATGAAAAAGACGGGACAGCCAGGAAATGTGACAAAAATGGGACTGTCCCGTTCAAAACGGTACGTATGGTCAGCCTATATATAACTTTCTTGAAACCAACAGTATTTCTATGCATGTTTACCATAAAGGAAGTAAGTCCCATTGAATTCAGTGAGGCTTGCTTTCACCTAAGTATACGCAGAAAAATCTGAAGCTGAATCCAGATAAGATGCAGGTGATGCTGTTGGATAATCTGTTGCTTTAGAAGATGAAGAAGAGTTGGTTTTTATATGCTGACTTTCTCTACCACTTAAGGGAGACTCAAACCGGCTTACAATCACCTTCCCTTCCCCTCCCCACAACAGACACCCTATGAGGTAGGTGAGGCTGAGAGAGCTCTAAGAGAGCAATGACTAGCCCAAGGTCACCCAGCTGGCTTCGTATGTAGGAGTGGGGAAACAAATCCAGTTCACCAGATTAGCCTCCGCCGCTCATGTGGAGGAGAGGGGAATCAAACCCAGTTCTCCAGATCTGAGACCACTCCTCTTAACCACTTCACCACATCAATGGAGGTCAACTTTCACTGAAATACTCTGTTAGAAGCCGAGGAGTCTTCCTGGATCCAGGTCTTCTGCAGAAGAAACAGTGGTTATGGCCTTTTATGCATTGGATGTTGCCATCAAGCCCCAAGTACTTCAGGGCTTTGTTTTCATTATGCATGTATTTTCCAACCTTTAGAAGTCGCCTCGCTCTCTCCTTGCGTTTACTGGATGCTTTTTGACCCCGAGTTTAACGTCTGCCAAACTGAAAGCTGGTCCTGTGCATACTTGTCAATTCAGGTTTTTCCCCCACACCCATTCTTGCTTCTCTCTCCCACTTGTCTTTCCCTTTCATTCAACCCTCGAAGCTGGAATACTATGAGGCTGCTTATTTGGTCAGTTTGACAGTGAGTGTGTAAGTTTCAGACCTCCCCCAGATGGATAAGTGTGAGAAAACAGCTTCCCTAGCTTACATGGAGACACACAGAGAACCTACATACATACAGACCACACTAATGCACACAAGAAGGGAAGCACTTGGTCAAAAGGGCAGCTGAGGGGGATTCAAACAACATAAAGTGGCCAGGAAAAGAAAATAGAGGAAGAAGTCAGGAGGTGGGGGACGGTTTGCAGTGAATTGCG
The DNA here is from genome assembly GCF_029931775.1 of Euleptes europaea. Taxonomy (NCBI): domain Eukaryota; kingdom Metazoa; phylum Chordata; class Lepidosauria; order Squamata; family Sphaerodactylidae; genus Euleptes; species Euleptes europaea. Next base: position 52,937,693 of record NC_079317.1, read on the forward strand.
GCTACTCAGTTCAGTTAAAATGAAAGAAACCCACCACGTGACAGGTGGGGGCAGGTGACGTATTTTAAAAAATAGACTACAGCCAATCACAAAGCAGTATTTGAAGGGGGAAGGGAATAACACGTTCACCATTAGTTCTGAAGCTCCGCATTTTTCCTGGGGATGCATAATAGACTTTTTATACCCAGGTTGTTCTTGTTGCAGTCACCCCCCGGCTGCTTTGGGGCTTCATTTTATTTATGCATTTATTTTTTGACCTTTAGAAGTCACCCTACTCTCCCCTTGCGTTTCCCCCATATTTTCAGGATGCTGTTTTAACCCTGAGTTTAAGGTCTGCCTTCATCCCAAATTGAAAGCTGGTTCTATGCAAACTTGCCTCTTTGGGTTTTTCTCTCCATGCCCGTTCTGTTTCTCCTTCCCACGTGTCTGTCCCCCTCATCCAACCCCTCCCCTTGAAGCCATGTGTGAGTACACTAGTGAGAGAATAGTTCCATGAGGCTGCTTATTTGGTCAGTTTCAGTTCTTGGCAGGATGGAACAGAGCTGGGCTGGTTTGCCACCCTCCCCTTATGCACATAGTCTTATAGGCATGAAAGTCTTTTTTTGTGTGAGTGAATCACACATGTCTGTGTGAGTGTTTTTATGTTCTTATGACCCCTGCATTGAGTTACACAGAAACAAATTGCCCAGGGAGGATTGTCCGGACCCTTCTCTGCTTTGGCTGTAAAATGGCCACTCAAACGTTCATTATCTATTTCTTCTCATGTGTATTAATTAAAATATTTGTACCAACGTCTTTCATGTGGATCCTTATGGTACTGTCGAAGGCTTTCACGGTCAGAGTTCATCAGTTCTTGTAGGTTATCCAGGCTGTGTGACCGTGGTCTTGGTATTTTCTTTCCTGACATTTCGCCAGCAGCTGTGGCAGGCATCTTATGGTACTGTTTTGTTTTTGTTTGTGTGTTTTCTGTTCACAGATATTTATTTTATTATTTAGTTAATTCATTTATATCCTACCTCTCCCCAACGGAGACCCAAGGGAGCTTACATCATTCTCCTCTCCTCCATTTTATCCTCACAACTACCGTGTGAGGTAGGTTAGGCTGAGAGAGTTTGACTGGCCCAAGGTCACGCAGTGAACTTCCATGGCACAAGTGGGGATTTGAACCCAGGTCTCCCAGATACTAGTTTGACACTCTTAACTACTGGCTCTGTTTAATGCTGAGATAGACGAATAGTTGAACCAGATAACAAAGGTCCTTTACGAAACAGGACAACACCGTGGTTTCATGCCAGTAGTTTTTAAATGGTGCTGACTTTTCAGTAATGTTTTTATTTCACACTTAAGTGAAGAGATTAGGAATAATCTAATTGAAAGGATATATATTGGTCATTTTATTCATTAGCACCTGGAAAAATTAGTACGAAGATTTACATTTTCAGGGTCATGTCTGGCTGCATCAGAGGGAGAGGCAAGACAGGCCCTTCCATCAGTTTTCCTGGGACCAATTGTCATGTGGCTGTAGGTCCTCTCAGAATTCACCCCTGCAGGAGTCATTCCATCTAGCCATGAGGGGACAGTTGTCTATTATTATTATTTAAAACATCTCTCTGCTGCCTTTCCAACCAAAAATTAAAATGTTTCGCCATTAAAACAGCATTTAAAATAAAGGATACATAACATAATTTAATAAAACATATAAACACATATAACAAAACCAGGGAGGAAGGCCAATAACAGTTACTGGGGGGGCGGGGATTCACCAAACCAAAATAGCCTGAACCGGACGTCCGGGCGGAGATTGAGCTTGCCAGACGCGATCCTTTCACGGGTTCCCAATCGCTTCCGAGGAGACCCCCCCCAGGCCTGGGGGGAGTGGGCCAAATAGGAGATCTGCTCCATAAAGCCCCCCCCCGCCTTTTTTGCGGGGGTCCAACAGCCAGCAAAACGCTGACTCCAGCATCTGGTGACAAAGGAAACAACTGGGGGTGAGTCTACCAAGACCATGGCGGCCCTCCGTCCAAACTTTCCCTCCCCCCCCACTTCCGTTTTCTAAAAGACATACAATATCTTATATAAAAACAAACTGAAAGTTAACTTAAGCTCAGGATTTTACCACGTAGTAATCAAAGTTTTAAAACAAGTTTGAAAGGGGCTGCGTGTGAGCAAAGACAACTAATCGATTGGAGTGGAAAGAGGGGGGGGGATTACCTTCCCGCGGCGCAGTATTCGAGCCGGGGGCGGCTGAACACAAATAATAAATTAACTGTGCGGCACGAATTATTACGGTCTCTGTGCGGCTGCTCCGGACTGCTGGCTCACCTGGGAGTGGGCGGGCCGACAGATCCGGCGCGGGCCGTAGGAGCCAGGACAGCGGCGGTGCGGCAGCGGCAGTAACACAAAACAGCCCAGCCCTCGGCTTCTGGCTTTTCCACAACCCGCCCCCCGTTCCGAATTGGATTAGCTCCGCGCCCCATACTGTGATTTTTTTTCTTTTCTTTTTTCTTCTTTCTTTTTGTTGTTGTTGCTGTTCCTTAAATTTTAAACGGAGCCTACAAAATGGAGTCGACCTTTTTGAGAGTTATTTTCGTTTCCCTAAACTGAGTAACCCATACAAATACTTTGCTGCCCTCCAGTGGATTTTGGATGAATTACAGTTGCATTCCCTTATTAACTGACTTTTTATTTTTATATTAAACCTGGTACCTCTGTTGGCTGACAAACATAAGAAATTAACTGAAGACTGGATCAATTTTTTTTACTGTCTTTTTTCCTCTCTTTTCTCTCTCCCACACTACACTCATTTATGGAATATAATTTTTTATAATCTTGGCAACCATTGAACCTTGGAATTATTTTTTGACCACTGACAAATAATTGTGTGAACTGATTTACTATAAGAATTTAATGAACTTAATGAACTCAACCAGTCAATGAACTTAAAGAACTTAATAAGCTAATGAATTTTACTAGTAATGATTTGACTATTTAAGAAACAACTGTTATATCTAGATCAACTGTTCACTTTTTAAAGATTGTGTAGTTGGGTGAATTAAGGTGATAATAATTTTATATCTATGAAATTGAAGTTGATATGCTTTCAGGTTCCCAATTACTATGAGGAGAAGATTTACTAGCTTTGCGCACCGACAATCTCAAAAATTGAAAGGCAAACAACAAAAGAAATTTTTAGAAGAATTTGAGGAGTCTGAAGAAGAAGGACAAGAGGTTGATGTCGCAAAATTTAAATCTACAGCAGAGAAACCACAGGGGATGAGTTTGGGGATGGCTAAAGAAAGTCAGGACTTCTTCTTGCGCACTCAAGAAATGATACTAGATATGAAAACTTCCTTACAGAAGTCAATTCAAGACTCAGAACAGAAGGTGCTTCAAAGTATTGCAAAGGTGGAAGAGAAGCTTGAACTTAATTCTCAAGAAATAGTCAAAATTAAACAGAAGAAGACATAGAGACTTCAGTAACGCAACATACTACAGAACTTTCAGAACAATCGAAAATAATTCAGATTTGTCAGTTAAAGCTGATGCTCACAAAGTGAAGTTCAGAGACAAAAATATTAAACTTCGTGGAATTCCAGAACGATTTGAGAAGACCAGTTTGGAATCAGATATGACAACTACGATTTTGATGATGATGACACCCTGCTAGAATATTGCTATAGAATAAATTCATCCTATGCAACTAAGTATAACAAACCAAGAGATATACTAGTGAGATTTGTTCATAAAAGAACTAGAGATCTGCTGCTTAGAACACAAAGAGACGACCCCCTGGTTTGGGAGGGAAACTCAATACAGATTTTATCTGATCTTCCAGGAAGTGTCTTAACCAGAAGGAAAGAGTATAACGAGCTAAAACAAGAATTGATAAAAAGACAATACAGATTTCGCTGGCTCATTCCTTACTCTCTAGAGATCTCCTTACCACAGGGGAAAAGAACAGTCCACAATCATTTACAAGCTGAAGAGTTGCTTGAAGAATTAAGAACACCAAAAGACTCCTCTCCAAAAGATTCAGAAGACGTTCTGGAAGCAATTCCCAGTACTTCCCAACCGACTCAGAAAGACAAAAAGATACCGTTGGAAAAGTGAGAACTACGTAAACATAAGAAGACTTCTGAAGGAGACAAATTAGACCAAGCAACAGCGTTGTAGACTCCTTTTTTCAGCATGAATTTGTTACAAATTTTATCACTGAATATCAACGGTCTAAATTCCCCTAACAAAAGAAAGAGAGTTTTTCACAGTTTAAAAAAGCAAAAGAAAGATATCATCTGCCTTCAAGAAACCCATATCAAAAAAGAACATGAAAAACTTCTACACACGACTCACCTTGGAACCCCTTACTTTGCATCGGCTCGAGAGAAGAAGAGAGGCCTGGTTACATATATCAATGAGAAAATCTTAACTGTTAAATCTCACACGGCAGATCCAGATGGACGCTACCAAATTTTAATTCTTTTTGGATTAGATGGAATCTGTTTCACTTTGGTACACATATATGCTCCGAATGTTGCTAAAGAATTTTTTTTGAAACATTGTTCAAGAAACTAGCAGACTTTCATCAAGGAGAAATTATACTTCTAGGAGATTTCAATGCGGTAACAAATCCAGTGATCGACAAATCTCACAATAGCACATCCGGGAAATTACCGAAGAATGTCTTTAAATTTATGAAAGAATTCAACTTAATAGATGCACGGAGAACGAAGAATCCAAGAACAAAAGACTTTACATTTTACTCAAACCGACATGGATCACACTCCAGGATTGACATGTGCTGGACTTCCAAATCTATGTTAACAAGTTTGGACAGAATACAGATCGCACCTAGAATACTGTCAGATCATAATCCAATTGAACTTTCAGTGTCAAGAGGAAGACCAGGAATTAGAAGATGGCGGTTAAACGATCAAATACTCCGGAGAAAACACATACTTGAACAATGCAAACGCGATGTGAAAGAGTTCTTTACTCTAAACAAGACCCCAGACATGTCAGATTTTATTGTGTGGGATGCCAGTAAAGCATTTATTAGAGGGAAAATGATAGCTTTAAATTCCAAGATTAGAAAAGACAAGCAAAAGAAACTTAAAGATCTTCAAGAACAACTAAGAACATTGGAAAAAAAATTCAAATCAAGTCAGACAAAACTACTCTTTTTATATATAAATTTTATTGGGTTTTATAATAGAAATTTTCCATTGCATTAAACAACATCTATAACAATATCGAATTTCAATTCTAACCTAAAGTTGTTATAATTCCATATCATATAATAAAAAAGAGAAAAGAAAAAAGAAAAAAAAAAAGAAATGGAAATTTTTTTGACTTCCCCATCACCTCTATCTGCCTCTTAATAAAAAGTTCATCCCGTCATAGGTAATCTAATCTTGATAAAATATCAATACCATATATAAAAAACCATAATCTGTTAGTAAATATAATTATGCTTATTCAATATAAAAAAAAAAATCAAAAATAATCCTCTGGATCAGATTAGAAAATATTCTTCCATTCTTCCCAATTTTAACTCATATTCACAATAATGCATCCACGCCCCCCATTCCCCCAAAAACCGAACGTCATTTTCTTCATTTAGAATAGCTGTGAGTTTTGCCATTTCTGCCACTTCAAACATTTTAACAATCCAGTCTTTTTTCTCTGGAGTTTCTAGCCCTTTCCATTTCGCTGCATAAAGCAGTCTCGCAGCTGTTGTGGCATAAATCAAAAAGGTTCTTTGTGTTGCTAAGTCGTCTGGAATCATACTCAATAACATCATTTCTGGTGTTTTGGATATGTTCTTTTGTAGTATTAATCTCAGTTCGTTATAAATCATGTCCCAGAAGTCTTTGGCTTTGTCACAGGTCCACCACATGTGATAAAAGGAACCAATTTCTTTGTTACATTTCCAACAAGTAGGGGACATCGTTTTATAAATCTTTGCAATTTTCTTGGGTGTTAGATACCATCTATACATCATTTTATAGATGTTTTCTCGCACTGACTGTGCTTTTATTCCTTTTAAATCTTTAGACCATAATCTTTCCCATTTATTTAAAACAATATCATGTCCCACATTTTGAGCCCAATCGATCATAGTTGGTTTAATCGTGTCCTGCTCACAGTATATTGTTAAAAGGAGATTATACATTTTAGAAATCAGCTTTGTATTATTGTCTAGTAGAATCCTTTGAAAAGGAGATTTTTCTTTAGAGAAACCTTTTTTTGCATCTTGTACAAAAACTGATTTGATTTGGTAATATTGAAGCCATTGTAAATCATCCTTAAGAAGTTGAAAGTCTTTTAGTGAGCATTTCTTTCCTTCCCAATTAATTAGATCTTGATAAGTAATAAATTTGTCTGGTCTAAGTAGGCGCAAAGTTAGCATTTCTTGGGGCGATATCCACATCGGTGTTTCTGGTTCCAAAATGTGTTTATATCTCATCCAAATACGAAGTAGAGAGGACCTGATTATATGATTACGGAATGTTGCTTGTAATTTAATTTTATCATACCACAAATAACCATGCCATCCACTTAAGTTATTATAACCTTCCAAGTCTAGCAAACGTACATTTGACAAATTCATCCAGTCTTTTAGCCATACTAAAGCTACCGCTTCAGCATAGAGTTGAAAATTAGGCAGTGCTAAACCTCCTCTAGTTTTTAGATCCACCAAGTATTTATAAGCAGTCCTTGGTTTTTTTCCTTGCCAGATGAAGTTTGAAATGTCTTTCCTCCAAGTTTCAAAATATTTTGTTTGTGATATTATTGGTAAATTTTGGAATAAGAAGAGCATCCTCGGTAAGACATTCATTTGGATCGTTGAGATACGTCCCATTAATGACAATTTTTTGTTTGACCATATAATCATATCAGTTTTAATCTTACCCCATAACTTGAGGTAATTGTTGGTTAACAGATCTTTATTCTTTGCAGTGATCCAAATTCCCAGGTATTTAACTTTGTTAGCTTTCTCCCAGCCAGTATATGATATAAATTCCTGTTGTTGTATTTCCGATAAATTTTTAAATATTATCTTTGTTTTTTCTTGATTCACTTTAAAGCCTGATACTTTTCCAAAATCATCCAAAGTCTCCTGAAGTATATTCATTGACTGTGTTGGGTTTTCCAAAATTAGCAGTAGGTCATCCGCGAATGCTCTCAACTTAAATTCATGTTTTTTAATTCTTAGCCCGCGGATGTCCTCCATACTTCTTAGTTTCACACATAGCGGTTCCAGCACCAACAAAAATAAAAGTGGAGACAAGGGACATCCCTGTCTAGTCCCTTTCGTGATTTGGCAGTTATCTGACATTGATTCATTAACCAAAATTTTAGCTTGTTGGGAGGTATAAATAGCCGATATACCTTTCTGAAAACGATCTCCAAAATTCAATTTATCCAAAATCCGTTTCAAAAAGTTCCAAGAGACCATATCAAAGGCTTTTTCTGCATCCAAAAATACAAAAGCCGCAGTTTGTTGAATATTATGGTCATAATATTCCAGTGAATCTAGTAAAATTCTTACATTGTCTTTTATTTGCCTTCCTGGTATAAAACCTGCTTGGTCCTCATGTATAAGATCCTTAATAAATTGCTTTATCCTACATGCCAAAACCGAAGCAAAAATTTTGTAGTCCACATTTAAGAGCGATATAGGTCTGTAATTAGGTGTTTTTTCTGGATCTCTTCCTTCTTTGGGTATCAATGATATAAATGCGTGTGACCAAGTCTCCGGGGATGTTCCCTCGTCCAAAATTGCATTGTAAAGTGAACCAAAAAATCCAACTAAATTGTCACTAAATGTTCTATAAAATAGTGCAGTAATTCCATCTGGTCCAGGTGTTTTATCCGTTTTTTGTCTCAGTATTGCTTCTTGTATTTCTTCCCTTGTTACTGGAGCTTCAATACATTCTCTCTGGGTCATTGACAAAGCTTTCATCTGTATTGAGTTTAGAAATTTATCTATTTTCTGTTTTGGAGTATTTTCTTTCTGATATAACTTAGAGTAAAATGAAACAAATTCTTTCTGAATTTCTGAAGTTGAATAAACTGGTCCTTTAGCAGTTTGGATTTTTGTTATAATCTTCTTTTGAAATGAGTCCTTCAGTTGTGTTGCTAAAAATTTTCCTGGTTTATTTGCATATTCAAAATACTTTTGTTTAGCAAGTTTCAAATTTTTATTCATTTCCTCCATTATTACCAAATTTAATTGGTGTTTAGATGCAGAAATCTGTATTTGAATTTCTCTTCTCTCCTCTTCCTGTGTTACCATTACCAATTTCTGCTCCAGATTTTGTAAATTCCAAAGTATGTTGTTTGTAAATTGCAATTGAGTCTTCTTCCAGGCCGAGTGTTTCTGTATCATAAAACCTCTCAGAACAGCTTTGAATGCGTCCCAAACTGTATTTAAAGAAGTTTCCCCATTAAGGTTAATTTCAAAAAAGTCTTTCATTAAAACCTGTAATTCCTTTTGTATCTTGTTGTCTTTTAAAAGTTTATCGTTCATTCGCCATCTAAATGCTTGTTTATTGTTCCAATCAAAGGTAACAGGATTGTGATCAGAAAAAGTTCTAGGTAAAATATGAATTTTACGTAGTTGCGTGAAAATTGATTTACTGGCCCATATCATATCGATTCTGGAGTGTGAATCATGTCTTGCTGAATAAAAGGTGTATTCTTTAGCTGTTGTATTCATTGTTCTCCAAATGTCTTGTAATTCTAATTCTGAAGCCATGGCAAAGAAAGTTTTAGGCAAGCATCCATCATTGATATCTTTTGCTTTTGATTTTTTGTCCAGAGATGGGAGAATAATTCCATTGAAGTCGCCCATCAATAAAATTTGGTCTTGTGCGTACTGGGTTATCAGATCATGTAATTTTTCATAGAAGGATTTTTTCCCTTCATTGGGTGCATAGATTCCAACCACTATTGTCCTTTGTCCCAATATTTTAGTTCTGATAATTACAATTCTTCCTTCATTGTCTTTATATACTAGTTCTGGACAGAGACTGGGGTGGGCATAGATTACCACTCCCTTTGTTTTAGTTTTAGCAGAAGCAATAAATGCTTGTCCAAGCACCTGTTTCTCCAAGTATTTTTTATGCTTTGAAGCTATATGGGTTTCTTGTAGGCAAATTAGGGAGTATTTATATTTCTGTAGATATTTGAAGATTCTGGCCCTTTTAGTTTTCTCATTCAGTCCATTTACATTCCAAGAAATTGCTTTTGCCATAATGTAGTGTTTTTTAGCAAAATAAAAAGTCTATAGTTTGGTACCACCTTCTGCACCCTGTACCTCTTCTTCTTCCTCTTCTTCTTCCTCCTTCTCTCCAGGTAATTCTTTAAGGTCCATTTTATATTTTCTCAGAAATTTCCCCACATCTGCTTGGGATAGAATTGTCGTTTTCACTTCCTTATAGGTGAAAGCCAAACCTTGTGGCATAATCCAACGGTATTTGATGCCATTAGCTTTCAGTATAGACACAAAGTCTTTGTAGTTATTCCTCTGTGAAAGTAGATGCCTTGGAATATCCTTCAGTAGTATAAGAGAGGAATCTCCTGCTGACACTGGATTTTCATAATGAATCTTCATAATCTAGACAAAACTACTCTTCATGACATTAAGATGACCAAACATCAAATTGAGGTGATAGAAACAGAAGAGATTAAAATGAAAATGAAATACGCCAAGCAAAGATTTTTTGAAAATGCAAATAAACCGGGCCGATTTTTAGCCAGTCAACTTCGGCAACAAGAGAAGAAAAGAAAGGTAACCGGCGCAAAAGCTAATGGTACAACGTATAACAACGTTATTTTGTATAAACAAAATGAAATTGAAAAAGTATTTGTTGACTACTACAAGCAATTGTATGCGAAGGACGATTTGCAAGACCAGGGGCTAACAAGATATCTGACAGATGCTCACCTACCTAAGTTATCATCAGAAGAACAAGAGAGTCTCAATCAGAAGATATCAACACAAGAAATTGTGGATGCTATAAATAATTTGAAATCGGATAAGGCACCAGGTCCTGACGGATACGGTTTTTAATGCAATATACTCCGCTCAAAAGGCACGTCTCTTGATAAATGGTTGTTTGCCGACAGAATTCAATATTAATAAAGGTACCAGACAAGGATGCCCACTTTCTCCGCCTCTTTTCGACTTATCAATGGAGGTTCTTGCGAACTATATAAGAAACGATCCTAAAATTTTAGGTTTGGTTGTAGAAAATGAAGAACACAAAATCAAAAGTTATGCAGATGATGTTGTATTGATTTGTCAAAATCCTGAACGAACTTTACCATATGTCCATCAACACATTAGAGAATTTGCAAAATACTCTGGTTACAAATTGAATAAAACAAAGACAAAAATCCTGACTTTTAATACTACAACTAATGAAGATATGTATCTACAAGGAATTACAGGATGCCAAATAACGAAGGAGCCTATCAAGTATCTCGGTGTTAGAATATCATCACAGAATAAGACACTCATGAAGTCGAATTATTTGAAAACATGGGGAGACATAGAAAGAGATTTAAATTCATGGTCAAAAATGAACATCTCCTGGCTGGGAAGAATATCGGTGATAAAGATGAATGTACTCCCGAGACTGAACTTTTTATTTCAATTTCTGCCGATCAGCATATCAGACAGAACAATAGAAAATTGGCAAAAACAAATAAATCAATTTGTATGGGCTGCGAAAAAGCCAAGAATTAGATTTAAAGTTTTACAAGATGAGAAGAAAAGAGGAGGTTTGGCACTACCTAATCTTAAACTATATTATTATGCAGCCTGCCTAACCTGGATTACAGAATGGATAAAACAACCCAAATATAGACATGTGATTTTAGAACGAGCGGATCTTGGGCAAGGATTTCATAAAATCTTGTGGGACCCTACAGCAATAACTCATAAGGACACAACACCAGAGGATTGCGATATTAAGACGACGATACTAAAAGTATGGAAGAAGTACAAGAAAAGAATAAGTCCAACTCCACCATCTATAATGTCTCCGACGGAAGCATACCATGACAACGTTAAACTGAAACCAGCTGTTCAATTTACTTACAATGACATGATAGAGCCAACAGGTGAAATTAAAAGTTTAACTGAACTTCAAAAAAAAATTCAAAAATTAAACTGGCTAACTTATCTCCAACTCAGGTCCAACTTGAAGAAAGATTGTTTATATCCTCGGCCATTTCGAGAACTGACAGAGTTTGAATTGCTAATAACCAAGAATGATTCTCATCTATTAGGAAAAATCTATAAACTTCTCTTAAAATATGATACAGAAGAAGAACAGGTAAAAACGAATATGATTAAATGGATGCAAAACTTCGGTGAAATGATCAGCATGGAATCTTGGGAAAGACTTTGTACCTCTGAATTAAAATACACTGTGTGCCAAGAAGTTAAAGAAAACTGGTACAAAACATTTTACAGATGGTATTTGACCCCAAACATGCTCTCTCATATGACACCCTCCGGAAAAAAAGGCGTTTGTTGGAAATGTCAAAATACAGACGGGTCTTACTTCCATGTTTGGTGGACATGTCCTAAAATTCAACTCTATTGGAAACAGATTCACCGAGAACTTCAGACGATATTAAAAATGAAGATATTACAAGATCCTAAATATTACTTACTCAGTATTGTGCCACCAAACCTGCCTTTGAAACTTCATGATATTTTTAAATATGCCACTACAGCAGCAAGAACGGTTCTGGCAAGGACTTGGAAACAAATGTCTATTCCCGAAATTGAAGAATGGAAAGAAAAGCTTTTAGAATATGCCAGCATGGCAAAAATGACTTTTATTTTAAATCCAAAGATTAACGAATCCATGGAACAATTCAACGAAAAATGGGAGTCATTTTATACTTATATGTCTTCTAGTTAAGTAATTGACCAGCTAATATTTCTCTCAAAATGATATACTTTGATAAACGAATAATTTTTTTCACTTTTACAGTACCATTTTATTAGAAAAACTGTACAATATTCACTCGATACTTCGTTGCACTTTATTGAGCTTATTTTTTTAACTGAAACTGTAACGATGTTTTTATATATTCAAGATCTATCTTTTCCCTTTCCTTTTTTTCCTTTTTGTACCCTTTAAAACATAAAATAATAAAAAAATTAATAAAAAAACAAAAACAAAATAGCCTGAACCCATTGGTGGAAGACAACCATAGAGGGAGACAGACTAATCGCCTTGGGGGAGGGAGTTCCAAAGTTTGGTGCTATGACCAAGAAGGCCCTTTCTTGGGTTGCCACCCATCTATCCTCAGATGGTAGGGTTATCTAAAGCAGGGCCTGTAAAGATGACAGGTAGGCTCACATGAGAGAAGGTGGTCCTTCAGGTGTGCTTTTCCTAAGCCGTATAAGGTTTTAAAGGTCAATTCCAGCACCTTGAATTGGGCCTGGAAGCAAAAGGGGAGCCAGGTAGATGGAAGAAGACTGGAGTGATACGGTACCTAACAACACATTCCAGTCAACATTCTGACTGCAGCATTCTGTACCAACCATAACTTCTGGACAGTCTTCAAGGGCAGCCCCAGGTAGAGTGCATTGCAATAATGTACTCTAGATGTTACCAGGGCATTCACCACAGTGGTCAGATCTTTCCTGCCCAGGAAGGGCTGCAGCTGGCTCATCAGCCAAAACTAGTGAAAGGCATACCTGGTCTCCACTGCCTGTATTTGCTTGTTTTCCTCTTCCCTTTCTGCACCCTTTCTCATTTTTATAGTCTGCTTCATATTGTATGTGTTATGTTGAATTGTAAACGATCTTTAATGCTATAGTAGAAAGGCAGTGTATAAATATATCAAATGTTTACTCAGGAGTTCATTGGGTTTGCTCCCAGGTAAACAGGGATTGGAGAATTGTCGAAGGCTTTCACGGTCAGAGTTCATCGGTTCTTGTAGGCTATCCGGGCTGTGTGACCATGGTCTTGGTATTTTCTTTCCTGACGTTTCGCCAGCAGCTGTGGCAGGCATCTTCAGAGGAGTAACACTGAAGGACAGTGTCTCTCAGGGATTGGAGCCTTAATCTCAAGGAGACCTGAGCTGCCTGTGAGGTGTTGCACTTGTTTATAGTGAACTTCTTTTTCTATTACAGGACATTCTGGATATATGTGGTAAACCAGGTCCTTGTTTTGTTCATCTCTCAGAGGCAGAACAAATTGTTGACCACCAAGCTGAAATCAACCAGGTAAAATAATCTTTTGGTATTATGGCCGAATTCCTTCAGGTTATGAAGACGAGTATAATCGTGATGTGATATGGTGAAATGGCTCTTTATCAACAGAAATCAACAGCTTTAAAAGAGAGAATGTAGAATGATTCACCTAGATATTCCTTTTCCCTTTTCATTGTTGTTCCAAAGACCTGTGTTTTTGGAAAATCTCGCTTTTTATAAAAGACTTCTCAGATCATTTCAACTCATTTTCTCAGGCACGAACATCCTACAGTTAGGTATGTCTTTGTAGTTTTATAGCATGGTTATTAACAACTGCATTAGCTAGAAATTTATTTTGAAAGTCTTCCACCTAATACAGAAATAGCATCAAACCATTCTAGACTGCAAAAACAAATGCTCTTTTCCTGCCTCTTTAATCCATTTTGGAAATTATCCTGATGTTTAGGAATTTTTAGCTTCATAAAAATATCTGAAGAAATGTCTCACCTATTCAAGTAGAAATGCCAGCTGTTGACAATCTGAAGGGGACTAAAAGATTGAGATTGAAGCTCTTATTAGAACTGGAATTTACTTTTAGAAGAGTTAGGGTTGCCGGCTCCAGGTTGGGAAATACGGGATATTTTGGGGGTGGAGCCTGAGGAGGGCAGGGTTTGGGGAGGGGACAGACTTCAATGTGGTGTAATGCCATAGAGTCCACCTTCCAAAGTAGCCATTTTCTCTAGGGGAACTGATCTGTTGCCTGGAGATCAGTTGTAACACTGGAAGATCTCGAGCCACCATCTGGAGGTTACATGAAACAACAGCACCAGCTCAATTTCTTATAAGCAATAGGATACAATAATGTCAGGAAACCAATGTAGTTACAATCACTGTATTGTATCACGTATTAATATTCAAACAATCCTGGTTCATTCACCCAAAACCAAAGTAATGCATACACCAACAGTGTTATAAATTTCTAATAGCCAAGGTTACTTCACCCGGGATAAAGTCCAGAAGGCAACAAGGTAACATGGGTATCCACAGTCCATGGGATTCAAAAGTAAAAGATCACGGTTCAAAAAGTCCCAAGTCGAATAAATCCAGGCATAAATCAAATCCAAAATCCAAAGTTCAAAACGGTACTTCCGGATAAGTAGGCGTTTCACAATTACAATTGCTTCATCACTTGTTTATTTCTGATTGTCCTCACCCAAAATGGGTTAAATAAGAATTGAAATGGGTACAAAGACCTCTGTAAAAAACAACAAAAATCATGTATACAGCCCTTTTCTAATTAATAATTCTATAGCAATACTATAACAATTTCAAAGGAATTATTATGCTTACCTAAGCTGACCAGTAGACCTTCACGGCTCCTATAGCGATTGCTGTTACTGGTATGGAGTGCTATCCCTAACCAGCATATATTCCCTCAAACAATTTCAGCTGTGTTAAATCATTGAATGGTTGAGTAGTTGCATTTAAAGAAAACATGTTAGATCAAATTCATTATTCAGACCCAGTGGGGTCATTGTTCTAAATAGATGGATGAATTTCCTTTCATGCCTGTGCAGAAGTTTGGTCACGTCCTCATAAAAATAAGGACGTCGTTTGTATTGCCATAATGCAAAAAATAGTAGGTCCTTATCTGAATGTCCTTTCTCCAGATAGTGACCCGTTAATGGCGCTTCCAATGTCTTCGAACATATCCTTGTATCCACAGAACAATATAAACCACGTCCTTATTTTTATGAGGACGTGACCAAACTTCTGCACAGGCATGAAATGAAATTCATCCATCTATTTAGAACAATGACCCCACTGGGTCTGAATAATGAATTTGATCTAACATGTTTTCTTTAAATGCAACTACTCAACCATTCAATGATTTAACACAGCTGAAATCGTTTGAGGGAATATATGCTGGTTAGGGATAGCACACCATACCAGTAACAGCAATCGCTATAGGAGTCTTGAAGGTCTACAGGTCAGCTTAGGTAAGCATAATATTCCTTTGAAATTGTTATAGTATTGTTATAGAATTATTAATTAGAAAATACTGGGCTGTATACATGATTTTTGTTGTTTTTTACAGAGGTCTTTGTACCCATTTCAATTCTTATTTAACCCATTTTGGGTGAGGACAATCAGAAATAAACAACTGATGAAGCAATTGTAATTGCGAAACGCCTACTTATCCGGAAGTACCGTTTTGAACTTTGGATTTTGGATTTGATTTA
This sequence comes from Euleptes europaea, assembly GCF_029931775.1. Taxonomy (NCBI): domain Eukaryota; kingdom Metazoa; phylum Chordata; class Lepidosauria; order Squamata; family Sphaerodactylidae; genus Euleptes; species Euleptes europaea. Next base: position 52,953,164 of record NC_079317.1, read on the forward strand.
TGCCTGGATTTATTCGACTTGGGACTTTTTGAACCGTGATCTTTTACTTTTGAATCCCATGGACTGTGGATACCCATGTTACCTTGTTGCCTTTTGGACTTTATCCCGGGTGAAGTAACCTTGGCTATTAGAAATTTATAACACTGTTGGTGTATGCATTACTTTGGTTTTGGGTGAATGAACCAGGATTGTTTGAATATTAATACGTGATACAATACAGTGATTGTAACTACATTGGTTTCCTGACATTATTGTATCCTATTGCTTATAAGAAATTGAGCTGGTGCTGTTGTTTCATGTAACTGAGTTAGGTCAGCATACGTACTAATTTGTTTAGTTTTAACCATCTGGAGGTTAGCAACCCTAAGAAGAGATGATGCATTGTTAAGGGTAGATGGTATTTTAACGAACTGTTGCCTAATAAACTCATCAAAATACAATGGCTCTCACAAACCCTGAATTATCTGTGTTTAAGTGCTTGAAGATGGTAATATGTACCCCAAACCAGTGCCATATGACTGAGTATATTGTATGGAAACAAAGCATATCTATTTCATTGCTTATAGAATAATCTGGATACTGAAATCCTGCGGATAGAAAAAGAAACAGCAGATGTTGCTCATCCATTCTACCTTAGTAAGTGTATCTTTGTTGAAGGCAATAGTTTGATCTTCCAGTAGCTTTCAGTGCTGGGATTAATTTGAGTTCTGCCTTAGTAGGGCTTCCTTTTTTTCTGGTCGTTGCAAGAATGCCTAATAGTGTGTATGGTTAAGTAACAGCTCTGGAACTATCTTGGTTATTGCTGACCAAGCATTTGATTTTCCAAAAAGCATCTAGTAGCCAAAGTGCAACAGTCTGGACAAGATCTCACAAAGATGAAGAAATGGTAGCCATTCCTGACAGAAACCACCCAAAACACAAAGCACCCAGTAGACAAATATAAGGTGTCCTTTATATGCCCGCTTTTAAACCAATAAGGCTCAGTGTTCTTATAATTAATCATTTCTAAGACATTATGCTTTTTAGAAACCCTTTTATTTCCCATTTATAACCATTAGTTCTTCTACACATAATTGCTTTCAGCGTAAAATGTATTTCTCAGCTACAGTGATTTTCAAAATTTGTTATCAGGAATACCTCTAGAGCATACTAAATATTGCCAGAGCATACTAATCTACTAATCCTAGACTAATGGCCCTTTTCAGCGGCCTGTTTGTTATTGCTCAATTTGTCAAAGAACCCTTTGTCAGTTTCCATGGAACCCCAACATCTGTAGGGATCACTGGTGTTCTTTTATCTGTTTCGGTTTTATTCAGAGTCTCCTTGGCAAAGAGTGTCTTGACATGATTTTCAGTAGTCTAGTCTTATAGATGCTGAGTGATTTATGTTTTTGTTGACCTGTATTTTTGTAACACAATTTATATCAGTATTTTATAAACATGTGCCTTTGAAAAACAAAATAATGGCTTCGATCCACTGGAGTTTTTCCACAGGTGGATTTCTTCCCACAAACTGACTTTCCTGCTCCCCTCCCTCCCATGGGAGCCCAAAATCCTGTTCCTGGGAATGTTTCAGTCTGTTCTACATAGGGGTAGAAAAGTTGTGCTCAGCAGGTGAAGATTCTTCCACCTGTAGAAAACTCCACTGGATCTAAGCCAATATATTTTACAAAGGGCACACACTGAAATAGAAACAAATTTAATTTTGACAGACTTCTAATCTTAAATCTTGTATAGCTCAGAAATGCCAAGTTCTTCAAGGGATGAATAGGCACCTAGAAGCAGTGTTGAAAGAGAAAAGAGCTCTTAGGCAGAGGCTAGTGAAACCGTTGTGTCAAGACAGTCTGCCCATTGAAGCTGTCTTTCACAGGTAAGCCATTAACAAACAGTCCAATTTATATTTAACTTGTTCTTCTATAAATGAAATACAGTGATGACATAACCCAATTGCAAATAATATTACTGGTCCATTGTTAAAAATCAATATCCCAGTTTTCTCCCTAATTGGGACCTGCAGCGGCTTATCACATTGTTCTCCCCTCTTTATCCTCACAACAACTTCGTGAGGTAGATTAGGCGGAGAGTTTGTGATGGGCCCAAAGTCCTCAAGTTTCCAAGGCAGAGCAGGGATTTGAATTTGGTTGTCCCAGGTCTTAGTCCATTATCTAACCACTGTACCATGCTGACTGTCTTTATTCCTCAGGCTTAGACTCCAATTGCAATTACAGCACTACTTAAATGCGTTAAAAGGGAAACCCATAGTTAGCCTGTTTCAGCTATCAAACGCTTTCTTTAAATGATGAATTTTATATAGCTTTCAGAAAGTGAGAAACGTTGCCAAACTTCCTCTTGGTTATTCACACTACACCTTCAGGGAAGCAACAAAAAAGTCCCTACTGCTCCCTATTTCTCCTTGAGAAGTTTACTCAGTAGATGTTCTGAGCAGGGATTTCCCTCCAGGGTATGTGTCTTAAGATGTGTGTGTGTAAAGTTCCATCAAGTCGCAGCCGACTTATAGCGACCCCTTTTGGGGTTTTCATGGCAAGAGACTAACAGGTGGTTTTGCCAGTGCCTTCCTCTGCACAGCAACCCTGGTATACCTTGGTGGTCTCCCATCCAAATACTAACCAGGGCTGACCCTTCTTAGCTTCTGAGATCTGACGAGATCAGGCTAGCCTGGGCCATCCAGGTCAGGGCATGTCTTCAGATATTCCCGTGATATTTTTAGTAACAGTATGACAATTACATCACCCACATTCATGTAATTGTAAAACTTGAGAAATATAGAATACTTGTAACTATATTCTTAAGGGTTCCATATTTAAATCTTTTATCACTGTTCCTTAAAGCTGTTTGGTGTATTTATGCTTTTGGCATACACTTGGTCAGTCACTTATTTGTTACAGTCATAGGGTCACCAGTGTAAAGCATATATTAACATACAATTAGTGAATTTGTGCTTGTTTTAGGCATAATTCAAACTTGGGGGGATTTACAAGCTTTTATATACAAGCTTTGTGGAGGGGAGGTATTTTGGAATTTCCTGCATTGTGCAGGGGGTTGGACTAGATGACCCTGATGGTTCCTTCCAACTCTATGATTCTAGATTAATAGTGATATTAATAGCCTACCAGATGCAATTTCTTAAATTATGGAATTTAAATGGTAATTAAGTTTTAATTTAAGTTTCACAATTGCATGTCTTCTCTGTACTTGTGCTCCAGATATGCTGTAGAGTTGTTAGCGCTGGCAGTGGATTTCATTGAAAAACTAGAAGCTCATCTAATAACAGTAAGGAGCATTCCTCAAATACCTCTGACCACGAAAAACATGGTGAGTAGCCAATCAGACAATTTCGCGTAGTAATTTTCCTCTCTGCAGCTGGTCTATAGTTGTGGTTAAGTATGAATTTTGAGCTGGAAATCTCAAGTTAAAATTTTCTTGATCTCAGAATAATCATAAGACAGGTCTTCATTATGAGACAATGTGTGCAAAGACAACTAAGTACTACTTAGCTCCCCCTGTAATAATGAGACTATGCTCATCCTTCTTACACTGAAGCTGCGTGATGTCACTTTGGAGTATGTGACAAATATTGATGCATTATATTTTCTTCACTTTACTTTTTATTAGAACAGTTTTCTTTACGTCACTCAAAGGAGTTTAGCGGTTACTGCATTAGATTAGGATCTGGGAAGCCATATTCTACCGTGTTTCCTTGCTGTCAGGCTCACCTACCTCTCAGAGTGGTCTCAATGTTAAAATGGATAAGGTAGAAATATGTACACCAGCTTGAGCTCCTTGGAAGAATGTGATTGTTAAACAAAATGTTTCTCTATTTGGAATTTCATGGTGCTTGCATTATATTCCAGGACAGTGCACTAACAAGGATGGATTTGTTGGTGACAGAAACTGAAGAACTGGCAGAAGAAATACTTAAGTGGAGAGAAAAACAAAAGGGAATCTTCTGTGATAACTCTCAGTTGACTGTAGAATCAGATTCCTGTCTCAGGAATCCTATAACGCCCCACTGACACTCTCTTTATTTCTCCTATCTCCTCTCATTTCCTCCAAACAGAATGCAAGATAACAGAGTGGCTCTTTAACAGTTTTATGATTTATACAACATAGGCATATTTTGTTCTTGTTCTCAAATACGCACTATTTGTCTTGTCTTCTGACATGAATATTTGTATGTGCAATTAATGTTACACAGAAAGGATCCACTGAGATGTTAAATGACGTGGGCAGGCCAATGACCATTAGAATTCCCTGAGGAATATTTTAATGTAGCAATCCTGTGACATTATTTAGCATCATCTTGATGTACCTATGTCCAATATTTATAGTAAGTGACGAAATGTTTTAACCCTACCTGTTTTTACAAGTGAAGCTATTATTTGCATTGTATTGCTTAGTTATATTGCCCGGTCCCATAAATCTTCTTTGTAATTCTGTTTTCTCTTTGAATTGTCACTTATTTATCATACACTGAAGGAGCTTACTGCATATATTCTGTTTGTTGCAAATACTAATCAGGCAGACACTGTTAATATCATCTGTTAGATCAATGTATTCACAACAAAAATGACACCTGCAGTTTGTCATATGATAGAGGTAAAATTTGTGCAGAGCCTTCTATCTGGGAAAAAATGTCATACACAAAAACAGCCTTCCGCTATGTTCTTTGAATTTCTGAAAATAAAGTTATTAAAACCTATGGGACAGGATGCCAAGGTACAAGTTGTTGCTTCTTGCATCAGGACATCTTGTTTTTTCTTATCAGCTTCTTCCACTGTATATAAAAAAGTAGGTACACTTTCTCTTGAACCCCACCTCTGCTTCTAAAGCAGTTTTATTAAGAGGTAGAAAAGGGGCATGTTTTAGAAAAGCAAGACTCAAACTCACATAAGCCATCTCCAGTTTCTTCCTGCTCTTCAACTGTTGGCTCAGGACCAACAAATGAAAGGTGGCCTGACCTGATGGGTGTTGGTGGCAATCCCACTGGTGCGGTGGGGGTGGGAAGAGAACGTATAGCAAAATGCTGCTGTGCCTCTATGAGCTATGTTGATCAGGATTTAGCAGGGTTTGGGTCTTTAAACCAAACAGATGAAAAAAATCTAATTTCTGGTGTTGGAGTTAGAGGGGCAGAAAAATGTTTCAAGTACTGAAGTAATTGATGGCAAGGACCAGGTTTAACTTCTATCACTTGTGTGTCTGGTTTTTGTTTAATCACCTTTCCCTGCTTTCTTCATATGTAAATGGAAAATCACCTACCTTTTTGTTGTTGGTGCTTTTAAACAGTGCTATTATTCTGTTCCTGGCATAGACATTAAAAACAAACAAACTGATGAGTAAAAGGGTTTTAAAAAACTTTTAATCTTCATCATTAAATGCATGGAATGTGAGCAGATGCCATCTTTCGTTGTGGTGGCAATTGCTGTTTGGTGACATGTCTCCTCTTTGTATCTTCGTAATATAAGGGAATCTTATGTTTTCAAAGTCAAACAATTCAATAAAGATGCTTCCAGTATTATTAAAGAAAGTAGATTCACAATTAAAGATTTGGTACTATATGTTGTCCTCCCCAAATACCAAGAGTTTGTTATATGTGTTAATTTTGTATTCTTTTATTTAACCTTTTTACTTTTATTTTCTCACTTAGAAGACTGACACAGTAAGACCATTCTTGTTTGGGGAAGAATTGCAATTTCTGAGAAGTCATGAGAACATCATGGTCATTTGAGCAAGAACATTATCTGATCATTTTTTGGCCTGACAAACTACTATAGACTTAAGTGGAAGAAAATAACAGAAGTAGTGGAAATTAGGAACAATATTGTCACAAAGGGACTGAGACAAGAGTATTTCAATCAGACATAGGATGTAGATATGCTAGTCACTAGGGGGCAAATGTTCTGATTTCTCTTGGTCGTCAGCCAGTGGGTGTTTTAAACTTCATTTTGTTAAAGGGTAGAGGTAAGAATAATAAAGCAGTGGAACAAGGGTTAATTTATTAGATTATCTTGAGCAAGTCTGTATATGTCAGCATCAGTTCTGTGTTTGTTAAGTGAAATAATAGCAAGCTGCCTCAGATGGTAGCTGCTGTGAGGCTAACTCGGTCAAAGGCAGTAAAGGTCTCTGAATGTGAGCAAATCAAGGATGGATAATAGTAGCACTATGATTACAAAGATACATGGATGTATCTAAATCAGGATATGCTAAAGCAAAGATTAGGATTCTAGCCATTAATAGTGACCAAACAATGTCGTAGGAAATAAGAGTTGCCCTGCTGGCTCAGAGATCCATCTCATCAAGTACTCATCTTGGTTGCCTCTCTTCTGCACTTTTTCTAGCTCTGCAATATCTATTTTTTTTTTTTTAGGTAGACTAACCAGAACTGTACTTGGTATTCCAAATAAGGTCACCATAGATCCTCATAAGGACATTATAACAGTGGCTGTTTTATTTTCAACACTTGTCTTAATAGTCGCTGGTATGAAATTTGCCTTTCACAGCTACTGAATGTTGAATCAACATTTTCTTAGAGCTATCCTCTACAACCCCAAGAGGGTATATCAATTAGAGTATTGGACTAGTAGCAGGGAGACCTGGGCTTGAATCCCCACTCTCCTATGGAAGATTGCTAGGTTACCATTCCCTAGTCACTGACTCTCACTTATCCTACTTCACAGGGTCGTTATGAGGATATCATGGAAGAGATAAGTATAATGTTGTAAGCTGCTTTGGGTTACCATTGGGGGAGAAACATGGGGGTATAAATAAACGGCCTTTACCCCAAGAGGAGTATGGAAAGAGGCAAGCGTTACAAAGAATAATAATCATTTTGCATTGTGTGTATGTATTAAATTGGAAAATAAGATTCACCAGGTATAGCATAAAAATATTGTATTTGAAGACATTTCTGCTTATGTGTTACTCCTCTGAAGATGCCTGCCACATCTGCTGGCGAAACGTCAGGAAAGACCACGGTCACACAGCCCGAATAACCTACAAGAACCAATGAGTATTCTTCTTTATAACTTTTGGCTGTAGTTGCTGTGATTTTTTTGTATATCTTTTTCTTTTTTTTGCCATCAAGTCACAGCTGATTTATGGTGACCCTGTGGGATTTTCAAACCAAGAGAGGCTTGGAGGAGGTTTGCCATTGCCTGCCTCTGGGTCATGACCCTGGTTTCCTTGGAGGTCTCCCATCCAAATACTAGCTTGGCAGTAGCAGCCACCATTCAACTGTCCTGGCTAACCCGTAGCCATCATACAACTTTTCTGGCCCAGTGATGGTGGCCACCACACAGCTGAGCCCAGTCCCGCCCAGTGGCCGTGGTGCCATGACCAGATTCTCCCAAAGGGAGACTACCAGAAGGGACGGGAGGGAAAGATGAAGACAGTGGGGCAAATAAAGGTAGGTTGGCTGGTATGTGGGAAGAGAAGGAAGCTGGAAAAGGGGAGAGGCTATGGGGGCTGCCAGGGAAGGGAAACAGGAAATGGTGGGGGGAGGGAATACAGGGGGAATTTAGATGCCCTGTTCCCAGGGTTTTCAGCTCGATACTAAAATTCCTGCAGATTTGAGGGTGGTGTGGGAGCAGCATGGTATAATGCCACAGCGTCCTCTCTCTAAAGCAGCTATTTTTTTCCAGCAGAACTGATCTTGGTCATCTGGAGATGTAATTCTGCAAGATTTCCAAGCCCCACTTTAAGATTGACAACCACACCCGTTTCCCATTTTTTAAGCAATCTTTTTCTATTCCCTGGGACAGCATGATAAGAATGCTTGGCACTGTTGAGTGTTATATCAGTTCACAAATTGGGGTAATAGTGTAATTTTCCACAAGATTATGTTTTGAAAACCTGGAACCTAAATGTTAAATTACTAGAGAACATCATGTAAAGAGGCAGTGGTGAACGCAGGAGTGAATTGTTTTTGCTGTTGGCTTTTTGAATAAAAAGATGGTTTAATTTGAAGCTAAAAAACACGACACACAAATGAACACTAGTCTTTTAATATGATTCAATGTGAGAATTTCTCTAGATATGCTTATGTACTGGTTTATATAATTCTGTCAAAAATGTACTGCATATCTTCATGTCATTTGGGAAAGCGCTGTGGATCAGTAGTAGATCATCTTCTTGGCATACAGAAGGTTCCCAGTTTAATCTCCAGCTAAAAGGATCAGGTGGTAGGTGATGTGGAAGATCTTTGGTGGACCAATATTCTGATTCAATATAAGGCACCACGTGTTCTATGCAACAGCCTTTATGTTTATAATCACTTGATCTGATCATAGATTGCCTTAAAATTGTTCTGCAAAACAAATGAAGGTGTTTTTAGTTTATACACCTGCTTGATCTAAATTATTTCCTTGCCTATTCCACTTTAAAATACCCCAAATTCTAAAGTTTCTGTTGTTAAGTCTTTGAATATTGGGTGTAAGCCAGCCATTTTGTTTGTTTCTATATATCTTGTTTGCAAAATGGGCTAGGATAGTCAATTCCAGTTTGGGAAATCCTTCGACATTTGTAGGTGGTGCCTGGGAAACACAGAGTTTGGGCTGGGGAGGCAGCTCAGCGGGGATGTTACTTCTGTAGGAGAAACACAAGTCTCAGAGCATCTATCCTCCGTAGCCATGCTAGCACTTCTGCTTAGACTGCCCTGTCCCCTCTGAAGTTGCAGTTCTCCAGAGGATCAGTTGTAATTCTGAGAACCCCAGGTTCTCCCTGGAAGGTGGAAACACTATCATGGGCCTACAGGCAAGAGAAGTATTCTACCAGTATTAAAGAGTGGGCCACAAATTCCAGCAGATGTGAACACGTAAATAGGGTGAGAAATAAAGGCAGATACTTTGTGCATACTGCAACAAGTGGGAAATTAAAACTAAGAGTAGGTGGATCACCATTGTCCAGGTCATTGCTGACCAATGAACCCATGATGCTCGTTGCTGGGACTCTTCTAAAGAATTCCAAACTGTGCCAGCAAGACACGTCTTCAAGTCAACCCAAATTAGTTGTGTCTTACTGAAAGCCTGGTCTGTATGTAAATGGTGATATGCGTGCTTGTTTTAAATCAGCCCGCCTGTGCTCTGTATGCACCCTAAACACAGGGGTTTGGATGAGAAGCCAGAGGACTTCTAAAATGCACATGCTGGATTGGACTGAAATTCCCACTTCAGTGTACATTTTTATAGAACTCCCAGTGTGGGTTTCAAGTCAGCTGTGGAAAACTCTCACGCTTCAGCGATGGAAGTTAAGACAGGCCACGGAGCTAAGAAACAAAACAGCGCCTCACAGGACGAAGAAACAAGAGAGCCTCTCCTCATTTCCTTTTTCTTCCCAGTGGTTAGATGTTAAGAGATAAATTGGGAATGGGAGGCTTACAGCCCGCACAGTACAGTATTGAAGAGGTACCTCTGCATTATATCTTACAATATAAATTGGGAATTGAGGACTTAAAGCGAAGGCAGTACAGAAGTGAAGGAGTACCTGTGCGTTACAAATTCAGAGATAAATTGGGAAGAGAGGGCTTAAAGCCTAGCAGTACAGTAGTAAAGGGGTACCTGCGTGTTACACGTTTACAGATAAATTGGAAAGAGGGGGCTTAAAGCCCAGGCAGTACAGTAGTGAAGGGATACCTGTGCGTTATAAGTTAAGAGATAAATGGGGAATGGAGGGCTTAAAGCACAGGCAGAACAGCATTGAAGGGGTACCTCTGCGTTGGAAATTAAGAGATAAATGGGGAATGGGGGGTTTAAGCCCAGGCAGAACAGCATTGAAGGGGTATCTACAGGTTAGATGTTAAGAGATAAACTGGGAATGGGGGGCGTAAAGCCCAGGAACTACAGCATTGAAAAGGTACCTATGCTTTAGAAATTAAGAGATAAATTGGGAATGGGGGGCTTAAAGCCCAGGCACTACAGCATTGAAGAGATACCTGTGCGTTAGAAGTTAAGAGATAAATTGGGAATGGAGGGCTTAAAGCTTAGGCATAACTGCATTGAAGGGGTATCAGTGCTTCAGATGTTAAGAGATAAACTGGGAATGTGGGGCTTAAAGCCCAGGCAGTACAGTAGTGAAACGGTACTTGTGCATTAGAAGAGATAAATGGGGAATGGGGGGCTTGAAGCCCAGGCAGTACAGCATTGAAGGGGTACCTGTGCGTTAGATGTTAAGAGATAAATTAGTGCCTGTGCTTTACGCCCCCCATGCCCAAAGCATTGAAGGGGTACCTGTGCATTAGAAGTTAAGAGAAAAATAGGGAATGGGTGTTGCGTACAGGCAGGTCTGAGTCTCTGCTTTCCACACAGCAACGTATCGGTGCTGAAGGAAGCAGAGCCTGACGCCTATTTTACTCTTGCCGGGAGGGGCCGGCAGCTCCTTAATAAGGACAGAAACAGTATACTCACTATACAGGAACAAGGTCACAGACACAAGCTCCTCGCCCTTAAGGTATTGGCTGCAGGCCACGGCTTTCTTCCAAGTTCAACAGCAAGGCAAACCGGACTCCAAACAAAGCATCTCAAGATAAGAGACAGGCGGCATGCAATAACATTGCTCCTATGAGGCACTTAACAGTCAGTCTTGCTTATATTGACTTCGTGACTCTCCAGGTGTTTCAGCTCTCCAGGCTTCAGACTCTGATTCCTCCTGCGCCAACTTACGTCTTTTGTCCAAAAGCCAGGCCGACTTTCTCCTTTGATGCAATAACATTCTACCTTTTACTCTTCTGCTCTCCACTGGTGGAGGAGACCCTGAAGGTGAAAGGCTTTCTCTTCCCTGTTCCTGTTCTCTTGTTTCAGCCGGCCGGTCTTCTGGCTCAGATGCCCCGTATTGCTGTTCCGGTGTTATCTCTTCAGAGGGAGTGAGGGCTTGTTCTGCCGCCTCCTCTTCTTCTGAAGAGTAACTCTCAGGCTGACTCACAACACCGGGGGGCGTAAAGCCCAGGCACTACAGCACTGAAGCGATACCTGTGCGTTAGACGTTAAGAGATAAATTGAGAATAGAAGGCTTAAAGCCCAGGCACTACAGCATTGAAGGGGTACCTGGGCTTTAGAAATTAAGAGATTAATTGGGAATGGAGGTCTTAAAGCCCTGGCACTACAGCATTGAAGGCGTACCTCTGCGTTAGATGTTAAGAGATAAATTGGGAATGGGGGGCTTAAAGCCCTGGCACTACAGCATTGAAGGCGTACCTCTGCGTTAGATGTTAGGAGATAAATGGGGAATGGAGGTCTTAAAGCCCTGGCACTACAGCATTGAAGGCGTACCTCTGCGTTAGATGTTAAGAGATAAATGGGGAATGGGGGGCTTAAAGCCCGGGCAGTACAGTAGTGAAGGGGTACCTGTGCATTATAAATTAATAGACAAATGGGGAATGGGGGGCTTAAAGCCCGGGGAGTACAGTAGTGAAGGGGTACCTGTGCATTATAAATTAATAGATAAATGGGGAATGGGGAGCTTATACCCAGGCAGTAAAGCATTGAAAGTTAAGCTTTGCTTTGGAAATTAAGGGATAAATTGGGAATGGGGGGCTTAAAACCCAGGCACTACAGCATTGAAGGGGTACCAGTGCTTTAGAAGTTAAGAGATAAATTGGGAATGGGGGGCTTAAAGCGAAGGCACTACAGCACTGAAGGGGTACCTGTGCGTTAGATGTTAAGAGATTAATGGGATATCGGGGGCTGAAAGCCCAGGCACTACAGCATTGAAGGGGTATCTGTGCTTTAGAAGTTAAGAGATAAATTGGGAATGGAGGGCTTAAAGCCCAGGCACTACACCATTGAAAGGGTACCTGTGCGTTAGATGATAAGAGATAAATGGGGAATGGAGGGCGTAAAGCCAAGGCACTACAGCATTCAAGGGGTACCTGTGCGTTAGAAGTTAAGAGATAAATGGGGAATGGGGGGGCGTAAAGCCCGGGCAGTACAGTAGTGAAGGGGTACCTGTGCGTTATAAATTAATAGATAAATGGGGAATGGGGGGCTTATAGCCCAGGCAGTAGAGCATTGAAAGTTAACCTTTGCTTTGGAAATTAAGGGATAAATTGGGAAGGGGTACCAGTGCTTTAGAAGTTAAGAGATAAATGGGGAATGGGGGGCTTAAAGCCCGGGCAGTACAGTAGTGAAGGGGTACCTGTGCGTTATAAATTAATAGATAAATGGGGAATGAGGGGCGTAAAGCCCAGGCACTAAAGCACTGAAGGGGTTCCCGTGCGTCAGAAGTTAAGAGATAAATTGGGAATGGGGGGCTTAAAGCTGAGGCACTACAGCATTGAAGGGATACCTGTGCGTTAGACCTTAAGAGATTAATGGGGAATCGGGAACTTAAAGACCAGGCCGTAACGCATTGACGGGGTACCTGTGCTTTAGAAATTAAGAGATAAATTGGGAATTGAGGGCTTAAAGCCTAGGCACTACAGCATTGAAGGGATACCTGTGCGTTAGACGTTAAGAGATAAATTGAGAATAGAGGGCTTAAAGCCCAGGCACTACAGCATTGAAGGGGTACCTGTGCTTTAGAAATTAAGAGATAAGTTGCGAATGGACGGCTTAAAGCCTAGGCACTACAGCATTGAAGGGATACCTGTGCGTTAGACGTTAAGAGATAAATTGAGAATAGAGGGCTTAAAGCCCAGGCACTACAGCATTGAAGGGGTACCTGTGCTTTAGAAGTTAAGAGATAAGTTGGGAATGGAGAGCTTAAATCCCAGGCACTACACCATTGAAAGGGTACCTGTGCGTTAGATGTTAAGAGATTAATGGGATATCGGGGGCTTAAAGCCCAGGCACTACAGCATTGAAGGGGTACCTGTGCTTTAGAAATTAAGAGATAAGTTGCGAATGGACGACTTAAAGCCTAGGCACTATAGCATTGAAGGGGAACCTGTGCGTTAGATGATAAGAGATAAATGGGGATTGGGGGGCGTAAAGCCAAGGCACTACAGCATTCAAGGGGTACCTGTGCGTTAGAAGTTAAGAGATAAATGGGGAATGGGGGGTGTAAAGCCCGGGCAGTACAGTAGTGAAGGGGTACCTGTGCTTTATAAATTAATAGATAAATGGGGAATGGGGGGCTTACAGCCCAGGCAGTAAAGCATTGAAGGTAAAGCTTTGCTTTGGAAATTAAGGGATAAATTGGAAATGCGGGGCTTAAAGCCCAGGTACTACAACACTGAAGGGGTACCAGTGCTTTAGAAGTTAAGACATAAATTGGGAATGGGGGGTTAAAGCCCGGGCAGTACAGTAGTGAAGGGGTACCTGTGCGTTATAAATTAATAGATAAATGGGGAATGAGGGCCGTAAAGCCCAGGCACTAAAGAATTTAAGGGGTTCCCGTGCATCAGAAGTTAAGAGATAAATGGGAAACGGGGGGCGTAAAGCCCAGGAAGTACAGCATTGAAGGGGTACCTGTGGGATAGGTGTTAAGAGATATATTGGGAATGTGGGGCTTAAAGCCCAGGCACTACAGCACTGAAGGGGTGTTGTGTGTTAGATGTTAAGAGATAAACTGGGAATGGGGGCGTAAAGCCAAGGAAGAACACCATTGAAGGGGTACCTATGCTTTAGAAATTAAGAGATAAATTTGGAAAGGAGGGCTTAAAGCCCAGGCAGTACAGCATTGAAGGGTTACTTGTGCGTTAGATGTTAAGAGATATATTGGGCATGGGGGGCGTAAAGCACAGGCACTAAAGCACTGAAGGGGTACCTGTGCATTAGAAGTTAAGAGAAAAATAGGGAATGGGTGTTGCGTACAGGCAGGTCTGAGTCTCTGCTTTCCACACAGCAACGTATCGGTGCTGAAGGAAGCAGAGCCTGACGCGTATTTTACTCTTGCCGGGAGGGGCCGGCAGCTCCTTAATAAGGACAGAAACAGTATACTCACTATACAGGAACAAGGTCACAGACAGACACAAGCTCCTCGCCCTTAAGGTATTGGCTGCAGGCCACGGCTTTCTTCCAAGTTCAACAGCAAGGCAAACCGGACTCCAAACAAAGCATCTCAAGAGAAGAGACAGGCGGCATGCAATAACATTGCTCCTATGAGGCACTTAACAGTCAGTCTTGCTTATATTGACTTCGTGACTCTCCAGGTGTTTCAGCTCAACTGTCGGCTTCAGACTGATTCCTCCTGCGCCAACTTACGTCTTTTGTCCAAAAGCCGGGCCGACTTTCTCCTTTGACGCAATAACATTCTACCTTTTACTCTTCTCCTCTCCACTGGTGGAGGAGACCCTGAAGGTGAAAGGCTTTCTCTTCCCTGTTCCTGTTCTCTTGTTTCAGCCGGCCGGTCTTCTGGCTCAGATGCCCCGTATTGCTGTTCCGGTGTTATCTCTTCAGAGGGAGTGAGGGCTTGTTCTGTCGCCTCCTCTTCTTCTGAAGAGTAACTCTCAGGCTGACTCACGACACCGGGGGGCGTAAAGCCCAGGCACTACAGCACTGAAGGGGTCCCTGTGCGTTAGATGTTAAGAGATAAATAGGGAATGGGGGGCCTAAAGTCAAGGTAGGACAGCATTGAAGAGGTACCTGTGCTTTAGAAATTAAGAGATTAATTGTGAATGGAGGTCTTAAAGCCCTGGCACTACAGCATTGAAGGCGTACCTCTGCGTTAGATGTTAAGAGATAAATGGGGAATGGGGGGCTTAAAGCCCGGGCAGTACAGTAGTGAAGGGGTACCTGTGCATTATCAATTAATAGACAAATGGGGAATGGGGGGCTTAAAGCCCGGACAGTACAGTAGTGAAGGGGTACCTGTGCATCATAAATTAATAGATAAATTGGGAATGGGTGGCATATAGCCCAGGCAGTAAAGGATTGAAAGTTAACCTTTGCTTTGGAAATTAAGGGATAAATTGGGAATGGGGGGCTTAAAGCCCAGGCACTACAGCATTGAAGGGATACCTGTGCTTTAGACGTTAAGAGATAAATGGGGAATGGGGGGTGTAAAGCCCGGGCAGTACAGTAGTGAAGGGGTACCTGTGCGTTATAAATTAATAGATAAATGGGGAATGGGGGGCTTACAGCCCAGGCAGTAAAGCATTGAAGGTAAAGCTTTGCTTTGGAAATTAAGGGATAAATTGGAAATGCGGGGCTTAAAGCCCAGGTACTACAACACTGAAGGGGTACCAGTGCTTTAGAAGTTAAGACATAAATTGGGAATGGGGGGTTAAAGCCCGGGCAGTACAGTAGTGAAGGGGTACCTGTGCGTTATAAATTAATAGATAAATGGGGAATGAGGGCCGTAAAGCCCAGGCACTAAAGAATTTAAGGGGTTCCCGTGCATCAGAAGTTAAGAGATAAATGGGAAACGGGGGGCGTAAAGCCCAGGAAGTACAGCATTGAAGGGGTACCTGTGGGATAGGTGTTAAGAGATATATTGGGAATGTGGGGCTTAAAGCCCAGGCACTACAGCATTGAAGGGGTGCTTGTGTGTTAGATGTTAAGAGATAAACTGGGAATGGGGGCGTAAAGCCAAGGAAGAACACCATTGAAGGGGTACCTATGCTTTAGAAATTAAGAGATAAATTTGGAAAGGAGGGCTTAAAGCCCAGGCAGTACAGCATTGAAGGGTTACTTGTGCGTTAGATGTTAAGAGATAAATTGGGCATGGGGGGCGTAAAGCACAGGCACTAAAGCACTGAAGGGGTACCTGTGCATTAGAAGTTAAGAGAAAAATAGGGAATGGGTGTTGCGTACAGGCAGGTCTGAGTCT
This sequence comes from Euleptes europaea, assembly GCF_029931775.1. Classification (NCBI taxonomy): domain Eukaryota; kingdom Metazoa; phylum Chordata; class Lepidosauria; order Squamata; family Sphaerodactylidae; genus Euleptes; species Euleptes europaea. The sequence goes on from NC_079317.1 coordinate 52,968,883, forward strand.
CTGCTTTCCACACAGCAACGTATCGGTGCTGAAGGAAGCAGAGCCTGACGCGTATTTTACTCTTGCCGGGAGGGGCCAGCAGCTCCTTAATAAGGACAGAAACAGTATACTCACTATACAGGAACAAGGTCACAGACAGACACAAGCTCCTCGCCCTTAAGGTATTGGCTGCAGGCCACGGCTTTCTTCCAAGTTCAACAGCAAGGCAAACCGGACTCCAAACAAAGCATCTCAAGATAAGAGACAGGCGGCATGCAATAACATTGCTCCTATGAGGCACTTAACAGTCAGTCTTGCTTATATTGACTTCGTGACTCTCCAGGTGTTTCAGCTCAACTGTCGGCTTCAGACTCTGATTCCTCCTGCGCCAACTTACGTCTTTTGTCCAAAAGCCGGGCCGACTTTCTCCTTTGACGCAATAACATTCTACCTTTTACTCTTCTCCTCTCCACTGGTGGAGGAGACCCTGAAGGTGAAAGGCTTTCTCTTCCCTGTTCCTGTTCTCTTGTTTCAGCCGGCCGGTCTTCTGGCTCAGATGCCCCGTATTGCTGTTCCGGTGTTATCTCTTCAGAGGGAGTGAGGGCTTGTTCTGTCGCCTCCTCTTCTTCTGAAGAGTAACTCTCAGGCTGACTCACGACACCGGGGGGCGTAAAGCCCAGGCACTACAGCACTGAAGGGGTCCCTGTGCGTTAGATGTTAAGAGATAAATAGGGAATGGGGGGCCTAAAGTCAAGGTAGGACAGCATTGAAGGGGTACCTGTGCTTTAGAAATTAAGAGATTAATTGGGAATGGAGGTCTTAAAGCCCTGGCACTACAGCATTGAAGGCGTACCTCTGCGTTAGATGTTAAGAGATAAATAGGGAATGGGGGGGCTTAAAGACATGGCACTACAGCATTGAAGGGGTACCAGTGCTTTAGAAGTTAAGAGATAAATGGGGAATGGGGGGCTTAAAGCCCGGGCAGTACAGTAGTGAAGGGGTACCTGTGCATTATCAATTAATAGACAAATGGGGAATGGGGGGCTTAAAGCCCGGACATTACAGTAGTGAAGGGGTACCTGTGCATTATAAATTAATAGATAAATTGGGAATGGGTGGCATATAGCCCAGGCAGTAAAGGATTGAAAGTTAACCTTTGCTTTGGAAATTAAGGGATAAATTGGGAATGGGGGGCTTAAAGCCCAGGCACTACAGCATTGAAGGGATACCTGTGCTTTAGACGTTAAGAGATAAATGGCGAATGGGGGGCTTAAAGCCCAGGCTCTATAGCATTGAAGCGATGCCTGTGCGTTAGACGTTAAGAGATAAATTGGGAATAGAGGGCTTCAAGCCCAGGCACTACAGCATTGAAGGGGTACCTGTGCTTTAGAAGTTAAGAGATAAATGGGGAATGGGGGGCGTAAAGCCAAGGCACTACAGCATTCAAGGGGTACCTGTGCGTTAGAAGTTAAGAGATAAATGGGGAATGGGGGTGTAAAGCCCGGGCAGTAGAGAAGTGAAGGGGTACCTGTACGTTATAAATTATAGATAAATGGGGAATGGGGGGCTTATAGCCCAGGCAGTAAAGCATTGAAAGTTAACCTTCACTTTGGTAATTAAGGGTTAAATTGGGAATGGGGGGCTTGAAGCCCAGGCACAACAGCATTGAAGGGGTACCTGTGAGATAAGTGATAAAAGATAAATGGGGAATACGGGGCAAAAAGGCAAGGCATTACAGCATTCAAGCGGTACCTGTGTGTTAGAAGTTAAGAGATAAATGGGGAATGGGGGGCTTATAGCCCAGGCAGTAAAGCATTGAAAGTTAACCTTTGCTTTGGAAATTAATAGATAAATGGGGAATGGGGGGCTTAAAGCCCAGGCACTAAAGCATTGAAGGGGTACCAGTGCTTTAGAAGTTAAGAGATCAATTGGGAATGGGGGGCTTAAAGCCCAGGCACTACAGCACTGAAGGGGTATCTGTGCGTTAGATGTTAAGAGATTAATGGGATATCGGGGGCTTAAAGCCCAGGCACTACAGCATTGAAGGGGTACCTGTGCTTTAGAAGTTAAGAGATAAGTTGGGAATGGAGAGCTTAAAGCCCAGGCACTACAGCATTGAAGAGGTACCTGTGCAGTAGATGATAAGTGATGAATGGGGGACGTAAAGCCAAGGCACTACAGCATTCAAGGGGTACCTGTGCGTTAGAAGTTAAGAGATAAATGGGGAATGGGAGGCGTAAAACCCGGGCAGTACAATAGTGAAGGGGTACCTGTGTATTAAATGTTAAGAGATAAATGGGGAATGGGGGGAGAAAAGCCCGGGCAGGAAAGTACAGAAGGGGTAGCTGTGCGTTATAAATTAATAGATAAATGGGGAATGGGGGGCTTATAGCCCAGGCAGTAAAGCATTGAAAGTGAACCTTTCCTTTGGAAATGAAGGGATAAATTGGGAATGGGGGGCTTAAAGCCCAGACACTAAAGCATTGAAGGGGTACCAGTGCTTTAGAAGTGAAGAGATAAATTGGGAATGGGGGGCTTAAAGCCCAGGCACTCCAGCACTGAAGGGATACCTGTGCGTTAGATGTTAAGAGATTATTGGGATATCGGGGGCTTAAAGCCCCAGGCACTACATCATTGAAGGGGTACCTGTGCTTTAGAAGTTAAGAGATAAGTTGGGAATGGAGGGCTTAAAGCCCAGGCACGACAGCATTGAAGGAGTACCTGTGCAGTAGATGATAAGAGATAAATGGGGAATGGGGGGCGTAAAGCCCGGGCAGTACAGTAGTGAAGGGTTATCTGTGCGTTATAAATAAATAGATAATGGGGAATGGGGGACTTAAAGCCCAGGCAGTAAAGCATTGAAAGATAACCTTCGCTTTGGAAATTAAGGGATAAATTGGGAATGGGGGGCTTGAAGCCCAGGCACAACAGCATTGAAGGGGTACCTGTGAGTTAGGTGATAAGAGATAAATGGGGAATAGGGGGCATAAAGCCAAGGCATTACAGCATTCAAGGGGTACTTGTGCGTTAGAAGTTAAGAGATAAATGGGGAGTGGGGGGCTTATAGCCCAGGCAGTAAAGCATTGAAAGTTAACCTTTGCTTTGGAAATTAATAGATAAATGGGGAATGGGGGGCTTAAAGCCCAGGCACTACAGCATTGAAGGGGTACCAGTGCTTTAGAAGTTAAGAGATAAATTGGGAATGGGGGGCTTAAAGCCCAGGCACTAAAGCATGAAGGGGTACCAGTGCTTCAGAAGTTAAGAGATTAATGGGATATCGGGGGCTTAAATCCCAGGCACTACAGCATTGAAGGGGTACTTGTGCTTTAGAAGTTAAGAGATAAGTTGGGAATGGAGGGCTTAAAGCCCAGGCACTACAGCATTTAAGAGGTACCTGTGCAGTAGATGATAAAAGATAAATGGGGAATGGGGGGCGTAAAGCCCGGGCAGTACAGTAGTGAAGGGGTACCTCTGCGTTATAAATTAATAGATAAATGGGGAATGGGGGGCTTATAGCCCAGGCACTACAGCACTGCAGGTGTACCAGTGCTTCAGAAGTTAAGAGATTAATGGGATATCGGGGGCTTGAAGCCCAGGTACTACAGCATTGAAGGGTACCTATGCTTTAGAAGTTAACAGGTAAGTTGGGAATGGAGGGCTTAAAGCCCAGGCACTACAGCATTGAAGAGGTACGTGTGCAGTAGATGATAAGAGATAAATGGGGACTGGGGGGCGTAAAGCCCGGGCAGTACAGTAGTGAAGGGGTACCTGTGCGTTATAAATTAATAGATAAATGGGGAATTGGGGGCTTATAGCCCAGGCAGTAAAGCATTGAAAGTAAACCTTCGCTTTGCAAATTAAGGGATAAATAGGGAATGGGGGGCTTGAAGCCCAGGCACAACAGCATTGAAGGGGTACCTGTGAGTTAGGTGATAAGAGATAAATGGGGAATAGGGGGCATAAAGCCAAGGCATTACAGCATTCAAGGGGTACTTGTGCGTTAGAAGTTAAGAGATAAATGGGGAGTGGGGGGCTTATAGCCCAGGCAGTAAAGCATTGAAAGTTAACCTTGGCTTTGGAAATTAAGGGATAAATTGGGAATGGGGGGCTTAAAGCCCAGGCACTACAGCATTGAAGGGGTACCAGTGCTTTAGAAGTTAAGAGATAAATTGGGAATGGGGGGTTTAAAGCCCAGGCACTACAGCACTGAAGGGGTATCTGTGCGTTAGATGTTAAGAGATTAATGGGATATTGGGGGCTTAAAGCCCAGGCACTACAGCATTGAAGGGGTACCTGTGCTTTAGAAGTTAAGAGATAAGTTGGGAATGGGGGGCTTATAGCCCAGGCAGTAAAGCATTGAAAGTTAACCTTTGCTTTGGAAATTAATAGATAAATGGGGAATGGGGGCTTAAAGCCCAGGCACTACAGCATTGAAGGGGTACCTGTGCTTTTGAAGTTAAGAGATAAATTGGGAATGGGGGGCTTAAAGCCCAGGAACTACAGCACTGAATGGTTACCTGTGCTTTAGAAGTTAAGAGATAAGTTGGGAATGGAGGGCTTAAAGCCCAGGCACGACATCATTGAAGGAGTACCTGTGCGTTAGAAGTTAAGAGATAAATGGGGAATGGGGGGCTTATAGCCCAGGCAGTAAAGCATTGAAAGTTAACCTTTGCTTTGGAAATTAATAGATAAATGGGGAATGGGGGGTTTATAGCCAAGGCGGTAAAGCATTGAAAGTTAACCTTTGCTTTGGAAATTAATAGATAAATGGGGAATGGGGGGCTTAAAGCCCAGGCACTACAGCACTGAAGGGGTACCAGTGCTTTAGAAGTTAAGAGATAAATTGGGAATGGGGGGCTTAAAGCCCAGCACTACAGCACTGAAAGGGTACCAGTGCTTCAGAAGTTAAGAGATTAATGGGATATCGGGGGCTTAAAGCCAAGGCACTACAGCATTGAAGGGGTACCTGTGCTTTAGAAGTTAAGAGATAAGTTGAGAATGGAGGGCTTAAAGCCCAGGTACAACAGCATTGAAGAGGTACCCGTGCAGTAGATGATAAGAGATAAATGGGGAATGGGGGGCGTAAAGCCCGGGCACTACAGTAGTGAAGGGGAAGCTGTGCGTTATAAATTAATAGATAAATGGGGAATGGGGGGCTTATAGCCCAGGCAGTAAAGCATTGAAAGTTAACCTTTGCTTTGGAAATTAAGGGATAAATTGGGAATGGGGGGCTTAAAGCCCAGGCACTACAGCATTGAAGGGGTACCAGTGCTTTAGAAGTTAAGAGATAAATTGGGAATGGGGGGCTTAAATCCCAGGCACTACAGCACTGAAGGGGTATCTGTGCGTTAGATGTTAAGAGATTAATGGGATATCGGGGGCTTAAAGCCCAGGCACTACAGCATTGAAGGGGTACCTGTGCTTTAGAAGTTAAGAGATAAGTTGGGAATGGAGGGCTTAAAGCCCAGGCACTACAGCATTGAATAGGTACCTGTGCAGTAGATGATAAGAGTTAAGTGGGGAATGGGCGGCGTAAAGCCAAGGCACTACAGCATTCAAGGGCTACCTGTGCGTTAGAAGTTAAGAGATAAATGGGGAATGAAGGGTGTAAAGCCCGGGCAGTACAATAGTGAAGGGGTACCTGTGTGTTATAAATTAATAGATAAATGGGGAATGGGGGGCTTATAGCCCAGGCAGCAAAGCATTGAAAGTTAACCTTCGCTTTGGAAATTAAGGGATAAATTGGGAATGGGGGGCTTGAAGCCCAGGCACTACAGCATTGAAGGGGTACCTGTGCTTTAGAAGTTAAGAGATAAGTTGGGAATGGAGAGCTTAAAGCCCAGGCACTACAGCATTGAAGAGGTACCTGTGCAGTAGATGATAAGAGTTAAATGGGGAATGGTCGGCGTAAAGCCAAGGCACTACAGCATTCAAGGGGTACCTGTGCGTTAGAAGTTAAGAGATAAATGGGGAATGAAGGGTGTAAAGCCCGGGCAGTACAATAGTGAAGGGGTACCTGTGTGTTATAAATTAATAGATAAATGGGGAATGGGGGGCTTATAGCCCAGGCAGCAAAGCATTGAAAGTTAACCTTCGCTTTGGAAATTAAGGGATAAATTGGGAATGGGGGGCTTGAAGCCCAGGCACAACAGCATTGAAGGGGTACCTGTGCGTTAGGTGATAAGAGATAAATGTGGAATAGGGTGCATAAAGCCAAGGCATTTCAGCATTCAAGGGATACCTGTGCGTTAGAAGTTAAGAGATAAATGGGGAATGGGGGGCTTATAGCCCAGGCAGTAAAGCATTGAAAGTTAACCTTTGCTTTGGAAATTAATAGATAAATGGGGAATGGGGGGCTTAAAGCCCAGGCACTACAGCATTGAAGGGGTACCAGTGCTTTAGAAGTTAAGAGATAAATTGGGAATGGGGGGCTTAAAGCCCAGGCACTACAGCACTGAAGGGGTACCATTGCTTCAGAAGTTAAGAGATTAATGGGAGATCGGGGGCTTAAAGCCCAGGCACAACAGCATTGAAGAGGTACCTGTGCAGTAGATGATAAGAGATAAATGGGGAATAGGGGGCATAAAGCCAAGGCATTACAGCATTCAAGGGATACCTGTGCGTTAGAAGTTAAGAGATAAATGGGGAATGGGGGGCTTATAGCCCAGGCAGCAAAGCATTGAAAGTTAACCTTCGCTTTGGAAATTAAGGCTATAAATTGGGAATGGGGGGCTTGAAATCCAGGCACTACAGCATTGAAGGGGTACCTGTGCTTTAGAAGTTAAGAGATAAGTTGGGAATGGAGGGCTTAAAGCCCAGGAACGACAGCATTGAAGGAGTACCTCTGCAGTAGATGATAAGAGATAAATGGGGAATGGGGGGCATAAAGCCAAGGCATTACAGCATTCAAGGGATACCTGTGTGTTAGAAGTTAAGAGATAAATGGGGAATGGGGGGCTTATAGCCCAGGCAGTAAAGCATTGAAAGTTAACCTTTGCTTTGGAAATTAATAGATAAACGGGGAATGGGGGGCTTATAGCCCAGGCAGTAAAGCATTGAAAGTTAACCTTTGCTTTGGAAATTAAGGGATAAATTGGGAATGGGGGCCTTAAAGCCCAGGCACTACAGCACTGAAGGGGTACCAGTGCTTTAGAAGTTAAGAGATTAATGGGATATCGGGGGCTTAAAGCCCAGGCACTACAGCATTGAAGGGGTACCTGTGCTTTAGAAGTTAAGAGATAAGTTGGGAATGGAGGGCTTAAAGCCCAGGCACTACAGCATTGAATACGTACCTGTGCAGTAGATGATAAGAGTTAAATGGGGAATGGGCGGCGTAAAGCCAAGGCACTACAGCATTCAAGGGGTACCTGTGCGTTAGAAGTTAAGAGATAAATGGGGAATGGGGGGCTTAAAGCGAAGGCACTACAGCACTGAAGGGGTACCTGTGCGTTAGATGTTAAGAGATTAATGGGATATCGGGGGCTGAAAGCCCAGGCACTACAGCATTGAAGGGGTATCTGTGCTTTAGAAGTTAAGAGATAAATTGGGAATGGAGGGCTTAAAGCCCAGGCACTACACCATTGAAAGGGTACCTGTGCGTTAGATGATAAGAGATAAATGGGGAATGGAGGGCGTAAAGCCAAGGCACTACAGCATTCAAGGGGTACCTGTGCGTTAGAAGTTAAGAGATAAATGGGGAATGGGGGGGCGTAAAGCCCGGGCAGTACAGTAGTGAAGGGGTACCTGTGCGTTATAAATTAATAGATAAATGGGGAATGGGGGGCTTATAGCCCAGGCAGTAGAGCATTGAAAGTTAACCTTTGCTTTGGAAATTAAGGGATAAATTGGGAAGGGGTACCAGTGCTTTAGAAGTTAAGAGATAAATGGGGAATGGGGGGCTTAAAGCCCGGGCAGTACAGTAGTGAAGGGGTACCTGTGCGTTATAAATTAATAGATAAATGGGGAATGAGGGGCGTAAAGCCCAGGCACTAAAGCACTGAAGGGGTTCCCGTGCGTCAGAAGTTAAGAGATAAATTGGGAATGGGGGGCTTAAAGCTGAGGCACTACAGCATTGAAGGGATACCTGTGCGTTAGACCTTAAGAGATTAATGGGGAATCGGGAACTTAAAGACCAGGCCGTAACGCATTGACGGGGTACCTGTGCTTTAGAAATTAAGAGATAAATTGGGAATTGAGGGCTTAAAGCCTAGGCACTACAGCATTGAAGGGATACCTGTGCGTTAGACGTTAAGAGATAAATTGAGAATAGAGGGCTTAAAGCCCAGGCACTACAGCATTGAAGGGGTACCTGTGCTTTAGAAATTAAGAGATAAGTTGCGAATGGACGGCTTAAAGCCTAGGCACTACAGCATTGAAGGGATACCTGTGCGTTAGACGTTAAGAGATAAATTGAGAATAGAGGGCTTAAAGCCCAGGCACTACAGCATTGAAGGGGTACCTGTGCTTTAGAAGTTAAGAGATAAGTTGGGAATGGAGAGCTTAAATCCCAGGCACTACACCATTGAAAGGGTACCTGTGCGTTAGATGTTAAGAGATTAATGGGATATCGGGGGCTTAAAGCCCAGGCACTACAGCATTGAAGGGGTACCTGTGCTTTAGAAATTAAGAGATAAGTTGCGAATGGACGACTTAAAGCCTAGGCACTATAGCATTGAAGGGGAACCTGTGCGTTAGATGATAAGAGATAAATGGGGATTGGGGGGCGTAAAGCCAAGGCACTACAGCATTCAAGGGGTACCTGTGCGTTAGAAGTTAAGAGATAAATGGGGAATGGGGGGTGTAAAGCCCGGGCAGTACAGTAGTGAAGGGGTACCTGTGCGTTATAAATTAATAGATAAATGGGGAATGGGGGGCTTACAGCCCAGGCAGTAAAGCATTGAAGGTAAAGCTTTGCTTTGGAAATTAAGGGATAAATTGGAAATGCGGGGCTTAAAGCCCAGGTACTACAACACTGAAGGGGTACCAGTGCTTTAGAAGTTAAGACATAAATTGGGAATGGGGGGTTAAAGCCCGGGCAGTACAGTAGTGAAGGGGTACCTGTGCGTTATAAATTAATAGATAAATGGGGAATGAGGGCCGTAAAGCCCAGGCACTAAAGAATTTAAGGGGTTCCCGTGCATCAGAAGTTAAGAGATAAATGGGAAACGGGGGGCGTAAAGCCCAGGAAGTACAGCATTGAAGGGGTACCTGTGGGATAGGTGTTAAGAGATATATTGGGAATGTGGGGCTTAAAGCCCAGGCACTACAGCACTGAAGGGGTGTTGTGTGTTAGATGTTAAGAGATAAACTGGGAATGGGGGCGTAAAGCCAAGGAAGAACACCATTGAAGGGGTACCTATGCTTTAGAAATTAAGAGATAAATTTGGAAAGGAGGGCTTAAAGCCCAGGCAGTACAGCATTGAAGGGTTACTTGTGCGTTAGATGTTAAGAGATATATTGGGCATGGGGGGCGTAAAGCACAGGCACTAAAGCACTGAAGGGGTACCTGTGCATTAGAAGTTAAGAGAAAAATAGGGAATGGGTGTTGCGTACAGGCAGGTCTGAGTCTCTGCTTTCCACACAGCAACGTATCGGTGCTGAAGGAAGCAGAGCCTGACGCGTATTTTACTCTTGCCGGGAGGGGCCGGCAGCTCCTTAATAAGGACAGAAACAGTATACTCACTATACAGGAACAAGGTCACAGACAGACACAAGCTCCTCGCCCTTAAGGTATTGGCTGCAGGCCACGGCTTTCTTCCAAGTTCAACAGCAAGGCAAACCGGACTCCAAACAAAGCATCTCAAGAGAAGAGACAGGCGGCATGCAATAACATTGCTCCTATGAGGCACTTAACAGTCAGTCTTGCTTATATTGACTTCGTGACTCTCCAGGTGTTTCAGCTCAACTGTCGGCTTCAGACTGATTCCTCCTGCGCCAACTTACGTCTTTTGTCCAAAAGCCGGGCCGACTTTCTCCTTTGACGCAATAACATTCTACCTTTTACTCTTCTCCTCTCCACTGGTGGAGGAGACCCTGAAGGTGAAAGGCTTTCTCTTCCCTGTTCCTGTTCTCTTGTTTCAGCCGGCCGGTCTTCTGGCTCAGATGCCCCGTATTGCTGTTCCGGTGTTATCTCTTCAGAGGGAGTGAGGGCTTGTTCTGTCGCCTCCTCTTCTTCTGAAGAGTAACTCTCAGGCTGACTCACGACACCGGGGGGCGTAAAGCCCAGGCACTACAGCACTGAAGGGGTCCCTGTGCGTTAGATGTTAAGAGATAAATAGGGAATGGGGGGCCTAAAGTCAAGGTAGGACAGCATTGAAGAGGTACCTGTGCTTTAGAAATTAAGAGATTAATTGTGAATGGAGGTCTTAAAGCCCTGGCACTACAGCATTGAAGGCGTACCTCTGCGTTAGATGTTAAGAGATAAATGGGGAATGGGGGGCTTAAAGCCCGGGCAGTACAGTAGTGAAGGGGTACCTGTGCATTATCAATTAACAGACAAATGGGGAATGGGGGGCTTAAAGCCCGGACAGTACAGTAGTGAAGGGGTACCTGTGCATCATAAATTAATAGATAAATTGGGAATGGGTGGCATATAGCCCAGGCAGTAAAGGATTGAAAGTTAACCTTTGATTTGGAAATTAAGGGATAAATTGGGAATGGGGGGCTTAAAGCCCAGGCACTACAGCATTGAAGGGATACCTGTGCTTTAGACGTTAAGAGATAAATGGGGAATGGGGGGTGTAAAGCCCGGGCAGTACAGTAGTGAAGGGGTACCTGTGCGTTATAAATTAATAGATAAATGGGGAATGGGGGGCTTACAGCCCAGGCAGTAAAGCATTGAAGGTAAAGCTTTGCTTTGGAAATTAAGGGATAAATTGGAAATGCGGGGCTTAAAGCCCAGGTACTACAACACTGAAGGGGTACCAGTGCTTTAGAAGTTAAGACATAAATTGGGAATGGGGGGTTAAAGCCCGGGCAGTACAGTAGTGAAGGGGTACCTGTGCGTTATAAATTAATAGATAAATGGGGAATGAGGGCCGTAAAGCCCAGGCACTAAAGAATTTAAGGGGTTCCCGTGCGTCAGAAGTTAAGAGATAAATGGGAAACGGGGGGCGTAAAGCCCAGGAAGTACAGCATTGAAGGGGTACCTGTGGGATAGGTGTTAAGAGATATATTGGGAATGTGGGGCTTAAAGCCCAGGCACTACAGCATTGAAGGGGTGCTTGTGTGTTAGATGTTAAGAGATAAACTGGGAATGGGGGCGTAAAGCCAAGGAAGAACACCATTGAAGGGGTACCTATGCTTTAGAAATTAAGAGATAAATTTGGAAAGGAGGGCTTAAAGCCCAGGCAGTACAGCATTGAAGGGTTACTTGTGCGTTAGATGTTAAGAGATAAATTGGGCATGGGGGGCGTAAAGCACAGGCACTAAAGCACTGAAGGGGTACCTGTGCATTAGAAGTTAAGAGAAAAATAGGGAATGGGTGTTGCGTACAGGCAGGTCTGAGTCTCTGCTTTCCACACAGCAACGTATCGGTGCTGAAGGAAGCAGAGCCTGACGCGTATTTTACTCTTGCCGGGAGGGGCCAGCAGCTCCTTAATAAGGACAGAAACAGTATACTCACTATACAGGAACAAGGTCACAGACAGACACAAGCTCCTCGCCCTTAAGGTATTGGCTGCAGGCCACGGCTTTCTTCCAAGTTCAACAGCAAGGCAAACCGGACTCCAAACAAAGCATCTCAAGAGAAGAGACAGGCGGCATGCAATAACATTGCTCCTATGAGGCACTTAACAGTCAGTCTTGCTTATATTGACTTCGTGACTCTCCAGGTGTTTCAGCTCAACTGTCGGCTTCAGACTGATTCCTCCTGCGCCAACTTAAGTCTTTTGTCCAAAAGCCGGGCCGACTTTCTCCTTTGACGCAATAACATTCTACCTTTTACTCTTCTCCTCTCCACTGGTGGAGGAGACCCTGAAGGTGAAAGGCTTTCTCTTCCCTGTTCCTGTTCTCTTGTTTCAGCCGGCCGGTCTTCTGGCTCAGATGCCCCGTATTGCTGTTCCGGTGTTATCTCTTCAGAGGGAGTGAGGGCTTGTTCTGTCGCCTCCTCTTCTTCTGAAGAGTAACTCTCAGGCTGACTCACGACACCGGGGGGCGTAAAGCCCAGGCACTACAGCACTGAAGGGGTCCCTGTGCGTTAGATGTTAAGAGATAAATAGGGAATGGGGGGCCTAAAGTCAAGGTAGGACAGCATTGAAGAGGTACCTGTGCTTTAGAAATTAAGAGATTAATTGTGAATGGAGGTCTTAAAGCCCTGGCACTACAGCATTGAAGGCGTACCTCTGCGTTAGATGTTAAGAGATAAATGGGGAATGGGGGGCTTAAAGCCCGGGCAGTACAGTAGTGAAGGGGTACCTGTGCATTATCAATTAATAGACAAATGGGGAATGGGGGGCTTAAAGCCCGGACAGTACAGTAGTGAAGGGGTACCTGTGCATCATAAATTAATAGATAAATTGGGAATGGGTGGCATATAGCCCAGGCAGTAAAGGATTGAAAGTTAACCTTTGATTTGGAAATTAAGGGATAAATTGGGAATGGGGGGCTTAAAGCCCAGGCACTACAGCATTGAAGGGATACCTGTGCTTTAGACGTTAAGAGATAAATGGGGAATGGGGGGTGTAAAGCCCGGGCAGTACAGTAGTGAAGGGGTACCTGTGCGTTATAAATTAATAGATAAATGGGGAATGGGGGGCTTACAGCCCAGGCAGTAAAGCATTGAAGGTAAAGCTTTGCTTTGGAAATTAAGGGATAAATTGGAAATGCGGGGCTTAAAGCCCAGGTACTACAACACTGAAGGGGTACCAGTGCTTTAGAAGTTAAGACATAAATTGGGAATGGGGGGTTAAAGCCCGGGCAGTACAGTAGTGAAGGGGTACCTGTGCGTTATAAATTAATAGATAAATGGGGAATGAGGGCCGTAAAGCCCAGGCACTAAAGAATTTAAGGGGTTCCCGTGCGTCAGAAGTTAAGAGATAAATGGGAAACGGGGGGCGTAAAGCCCAGGAAGTACAGCATTGAAGGGGTACCTGTGGGATAGGTGTTAAGAGATATATTGGGAATGTGGGGCTTAAAGCCCAGGCACTACAGCATTGAAGGGGTGCTTGTGTGTTAGATGTTAAGAGATAAACTGGGAATGGGGGCGTAAAGCCAAGGAAGAACACCATTGAAGGGGTACCTATGCTTTAGAAATTAAGAGATAAATTTGGAAAGGAGGGCTTAAAGCCCAGGCAGTACAGCATTGAAGGGTTACTTGTGCGTTAGATGTTAAGAGATAAATTGGGCATGGGGGGCGTAAAGCACAGGCACTAAAGCACTGAAGGGGTACCTGTGCATTAGAAGTTAAGAGAAAAATAGGGAATGGGTGTTGCGTACAGGCAGGTCTGAGTCTCTGCTTTCCACACAGCAACGTATCGGTGCTGAAGGAAGCAGAGCCTGACGCGTATTTTACTCTTGCCGGGAGGGGCCAGCAGCTCCTTAATAAGGACAGAAACAGTATACTCACTATACAGGAACAAGGTCACAGACAGACACAAGCTAATCGCCCTTAAGGTATTGGCTGCAGGCCACGGCTTTCTTCCAAGTTCAACAGCAAGGCAAACCGGACTCCAAACAAAGCATCTCAAGATAAGAGACAGGCGGCATGCAATAACATTGCTCCTATGAGGCACTTAACAGTCAGTCTTGCTTATATTGACTTCGTGACTCTCCAGGTGTTTCAGCTCAACTGTCGGCTTCAGACTCTGATTCCTCCTGCGCCAACTTACGTCTTTTGTCCAAAAGCCGGGCCGACTTTCTCCTTTGACGCAATAACATTCTACCTTTTACTCTTCTCCTCTCCACTGGTGGAGGAGACCCTGAAGGTGAAAGGCTTTCTCTTCCCTGTTCCTGTTCTCTTGTTTCAGCCGGCCGGTCTTCTGGCTCAGATGCCCCGTATTGCTGTTCCGGTGTTATCTCTTCAGAGGGAGTGAGGGCTTGTTCTGTCGCCTCCTCTTCTTCTGAAGAGTAACTCTCAGGCTGACTCACGACACCGGGGGGCGTAAAGCCCAGGCACTACAGCACTGAAGGGGTCCCTGTGCGTTAGATGTTAAGAGATAAATAGGGAATGGGGGGCCTAAAGTCAAGGTAGGACAGCATTGAAGGGGTACCTGTGCTTTAGAAATTAAGAGATTAATTGGGAATGGAGGTCTTAAAGCCCTGGCACTACAGCATTGAAGGCGTACCTCTGCGTTAGATGTTAAGAGATAAATAGGGAATGGGGGGGCTTAAAGACATGGCACTACAGCATTGAAGGGGTACCAGTGCTTTAGAAGTTAAGAGATAAATGGGGAATGGGGGGCTTAAAGCCCGGGCAGTACAGTAGTGAAGGGGTACCTGTGCATTATCAATTAATAGACAAATGGGGAATGGGGGGCTTAAAGCCCGGACATTACAGTAGTGAAGGGGTACCTGTGCATTATAAATTAATAGATAAATTGGGAATGGGTGGCATATAGCCCAGGCAGTAAAGGATTGAAAGTTAACCTTTGCTTTGGAAATTAAGGGATAAATTGGGAATGGGGGGCTTAAAGCCCAGGCACTACAGCATTGAAGGGATACCTGTGCTTTAGACGTTAAGAGATAAATGGCGAATGGGGGGCTTAAAGCCCAGGCTCTATAGCATTGAAGCGATGCCTGTGCGTTAGACGTTAAGAGATAAATTGGGAATAGAGGGCTTCAAGCCCAGGCACTACAGCATTGAAGGGGTACCTGTGCTTTAGAAGTTAAGAGATAAATGGGGAATGGGGGGCGTAAAGCCAAGGCACTACAGCATTCAAGGGGTACCTGTGCGTTAGAAGTTAAGAGATAAATGGGGAATGGGGGTGTAAAGCCCGGGCAGTAGAGAAGTGAAGGGGTACCTGTGCGTTATAAATTATAGATAAATGGGGAATGGGGGGCTTATAGCCCAGGCAGTAAAGCATTGAAAGTTAACCTTCACTTTGGTAATTAAGGGTTAAATTGGGAATGGGAGGCTTGAAGCCCAGGCACAACAGCATTGAAGGTGTACCTGTGAGATAAGTGATAAAAGATAAATGGGGAATACGGGGCAAAAAGGCAAGGCATTACAGCATTCAAGCGGTACCTGTGTGTTAGAAGTTAAGAGATAAATGGGGAATGGGGGGCTTATAGCCCAGGCAGTAAAGCATTGAAAGTTAACCTTTGCTTTGGAAATTAATAGATAAATGGGGAATGGGGGGCTTAAAGCCCAGGCACTAAAGCATTGAAGGGGTACCAGTGCTTTAGAAGTTAAGAGATCAATTGGGAATGGGGGGCTTAAAGCCCAGGCACTACAGCACTGAAGGGGTATCTGTGCGTTAGATGTTAAGAGATTAATGGGATATCGGGGGCTTAAAGCCCAGGCACTACAGCATTGAAGGGGTACCTGTGCTTTAGAAGTTAAGAGATAAGTTGGGAATGGAGAGCTTAAAGCCCAGGCACTACAGAATTGAAGAGGTACCTGTGCAGTAGATGATAAGTGATGAATGGGGGACGTAAAGCCAAGGCACTACAGCATTCAAGGGGTACCTGTGCGTTAGAAGTTAAGAGATAAATGGGGAATGGGAGGCGTAAAACCCGGGCAGTACAATAGTGAAGGGGTACCTGTGTATTAAATGTTAAGAGATAAATGGGGAATGGGGGGAGAAAAGCCCGGGCAGGAAAGTACAGAAGGGGTAGCTGTGCGTTATAAATTAATAGATAAATGGGGAATGGGGGGCTTATAGCCCAGGCAGTAAAGCATTGAAAGTGAACCTTTGCTTTGGAAATGAAGGGATAAATTGGGAATGGGGGGCTTAAAGCCCAGACACTAAAGCATTGAAGGGGTACCAGTGCTTTAGAAGTGAAGAGATAAATTGGGAATGGGGGGCTTAAAGCCCAGGCACTCCAGCACTGAAGGGATACCTGTGCGTTAGATGTTAAGAGATTATTGGGATATCGGGGGCTTAAAGCCCCAGGCACTACATCATTGAAGGGGTACCTGTGCTTTAGAAGTTAAGAGATAAGTTGGGAATGGAGGGCTTAAAGCCCAGGCACGACAGCATTGAAGGAGTACCTGTGCAGTAGATGATAAGAGATAAATGGGGAATGGGGGGCGTAAAGCCCGGGCAGTACAGTAGTGAAGGGTTATCTGTGCGTTATAAATAAATAGATAATGGGGAATGGGGGACTTAAAGCCCAGGCAGTAAAGCATTGAAAGATAACCTTCGCTTTGGAAATTAAGGGATAAATAGGGAATGGGGGGCTTGAAGCCCAGGCACAACAGCACTGAAGGGGTACCTGTGAGTTAGGTGATAAGAGATAAATGGGGAATAGGGGGCATAAAGCCAAGGCATTACAGCATTCAAGGGGTACTTGTGCGTTAGAAGTTAAGAGATAAATGGGGAGTGGGGGGCTTATAGCCCAGGCAGTAAAGCATTGAAAGTTAACCTTTGCTTTGGAAATTAATAGATAAATGGGGAATGGGGGGCTTAAAGCCCAGGCACTACAGCATTGAAGGGGTACCAGTGCTTTAGAAGTTAAGAGATAAATTGGGAATGGGGGGCTTAAAGCCCAGGCACTAAAGCATGAAGGGGTACCAGTGCTTCAGAAGTTAAGAGATTAATGGGATATCGGGGGCTTAAATCCCAGGCACTACAGCATTGAAGGGGTACTTGTGCTGTAGAAGTTAAGAGATAAGTTGGGAATGGAGGGCTTAAAGCCCAGGCACTACAGCATTTAAGAGGTACCTGTGCAGTAGATGATAAAAGATAAATGGGGAATGGGGGGCGTAAAGCCCGGGCAGTACTGTAGTGAAGGGGTACCTCTGCGTTACAAATTAATAGATAAATGGGGAATGGGGGGCTTATAGCCCAGGCACTAAAGCACTGCAGGTGTACCAGTGCTTCAGAAGTTAAGAGATTAATGGGATATCGGGGACTTGAAGCCCAGGTACTACAGCATTGAAGGGTACCTATGCTTTAGAAGTTAACAGGTAAGTTGGGAAGGGAGGGCTTAAAGCCCAGGCACTACAGCATTGAAGAGGTACGTGTGCAGTAGATGATAAGAGATAAATGGGGACTGGGGGGCGTAAAGCCCGGGCAGTACAGTAGTGAAGGGGTACCTGTGCGTTATAAATTAATAGATAAATGGGGAATTGGGGGCTTATAGCCCAGGCAGTAAAGCATTGAAAGTAAACCTTCGCTTTGGAAATTAAGGGATAAATAGGGAATGGGGGGCTTGAAGCCCAGGCACAACAGCATTGAAGGGGTACCTGTGAGTTAGGTGATAAGAGATAAATGGGGAATAGGGGGCATAAAGCCAAGGCATTACAGCATTCAAGGGGTACTTGTGCGTTAGAAGTTAAGAGATAAATGGGGAGTGGGGGGCTTATAGCCCAGGCAGTAAAGCATTGAAAGTTAACCTTGGCTTTGGAAATTAAGGGATAAATTGGGAATGGGGGGCTTAAAGCCCAGGCACTACAGCATTGAAGGGGTACCAGTGCTTTAGAAGTTAAGAGATAAATTGGGAATGGGGGGCTTAAAGCCCAGGCACTACAGCACTGAAGGGGTATCTGTGCGTTAGATGTTAAGAGATTAATGGGATATTGGGGGCTTAAAGCCCAGGCACTACAGCATTGAAGGGGTACCTGTGCTTTAGAAGTTAAGAGATAAGTTGGGAATGGGGGGCTTATAGCCCAGGCAGTAAAGCATTGAAAGTTAACCTTTGCTTTGGAAATTAATAGATAAATGGGGAATGGGGGCTTAAAGCCCAGGCACTACAGCATTGAAGGGGTACCTGTGCTTTTGAAGTTAAGAGATAAATTGGGAATGGGGGGCTTAAAGCCCAGGAACTACAGCACTGAATGGTTACCTGTGCTTTAGAAGTTAAGAGATAAGTTGGGAATGGAGGGCTTAAAGCCCAGGCACGACATCATTGAAGGAGTACCTGTGCGTTAGAAGTTAAGAGATAAATGGGGAATGGGGGGCTTATAGCCCAGGCAGTAAAGCATTGAAAGTTAACCTGTGCTTTGGAAATTAATAGATAAATGGGGAATGGGGGGTTTATAGCCAAGGCGGTAAAGCATTGAAAGTTAACCTTTGCTTTGGAAATTAATAGATAAATGGGGAATGGGGGGCTTAAAGCCCAGGCACTACAGCACTGAAGGGGTACCAGTGCTTTAGAAGTTAAGAGATAAATTGGGAATGGGGGGCTTAAAGCCCAGCACTACAGCACTGAAAGGGTACCAGTGCTTCAGAAGTTAAGAGATTAATGGGATATCGGGGGCTTAAAGCCAAGGCACTACAGCATTGAAGGGGTACCTGTGCTTTAGAAGTTAAGAGATAAGTTGGGAATGGAGGGCTTAAAGCCCAGGTACAACAGCATTGAAGAGGTACCCGTGCAGTAGATGATAAGAGATAAATGGGGAATGGGGGGCGTAAAGCCCGGGCACTACAGTAGTGAAGGGGAAGCTGTGCGTTATAAATTAATAGATAAATGGGGAATGGGGGGCTTATAGCCCAGGCAGTAAAGCATTGAATGTTAACCTTTGCTTTGGAAATTAAGGGATAAATTGGGAATGGGGGGCTTAAAGCCCAGGCACTACAGCATTGAAGGGGTACCAGTGCTTTAGAAGTTAAGAGATAAATTGGGAATGGGAGGCTTAAATCCCAGGCACTACAGCACTGAAGGGGTATCTGTGCGTTAGATGTTAAGAGATTAATGGGATATCGGGGGCTTAAAGCCCAGGCACTACAGCATTGAAGGGGTACCTGTGCTTTAGAAGTTAAGAGATAAGTTGGGAATGGAGGGCTTAAAGCCCAGGCACTACAGCATTGAATAGGTACCTGTGCAGTAGATGATAAGAGTTAAGTGGGGAATGGGCGGCGTAAAGCCAAGGCACTACAGCATTCAAGGGCTACCTGTGCGTTAGAAGTTAAGAGATAAATGGGGAATGAAGGGTGTAAAGCCCGGGCAGTACAATAGTGAAGGGGTACCTGTGTGTTATAAATTAATAGATAAATTGGGAATGGGGGGCTTATAGCCCAGGCAGCAAAGCATTGAAAGTTAACCTTCGCTTTGGAAATTAAGGGATAAATTGGGAATGGGGGGCTTGAAGCCCAGGCACTACAGCATTGAAGGGGTACCTGTGCTTTAGAAGTTAAGAGATAAGTTGGGAATGGAGAGCTTAAAGCCCAGGCACTACAGCATTGAAGAGGTACCTGTGCAGTAGATGATAAGAGTTAAATGGGGAATGGTCGGCGTAAAGCCAAGGCACTACAGCATTCAAGGGGTACCTGTGCGTTAGAAGTTAAGAGATAAATGGGGAATGAAGGGTGTAAAGCCCGGGCAGTAAATAGTGAAGGGGTACCTGTGTGTTATAAATTAATAGATAAATGGGGAATGGGGGGCTTATAGCCCAGGCAGCAAAGCATTGAAAGTTAACCTTCGCTTTGGAAATTAAGGGATAAATTGGGAATGGGGGGCTTGAAGCCCAGGCACAACAGCATTGAAGGGGTACCTGTGCGTTAGGTGATAAGAGATAAATGTGGAATAGGGTGCATAAAGCCAAGGCATTTCAGCATTCAAGGGATACCTGTGCGTTAGAAGTTAAGAGATAAATGGGGAATGGGGGGCTTATAGCCCAGGCAGTAAAGCATTGAAAGTTAACCTTTGCTTTGGAAATTAATAGATAAATGGGGAATGGGGGGCTTAAAGCCCAGGCACTACAGCATTGAAGGGGTACCAGTGCTTTAGAAGTTAAGAGATAAATTGGGAATGGGGGGCTTAAAGCCCAGGCACTACAGCACTGAAGGGGTACCATTGCTTCAGAAGTTAAGAGATTAATGGGAGATCGGGGGCTTAAAGCCCAGGCACAACAGCATTGAAGAGGTACCTGTGCAGTAGATGATAAGAGATAAATGGGGAATAGGGGGCATAAAGCCAAGGCATTACAGCATTCAAGGGATACCTGTGCGTTAGAAGTTAAGAGATAAATGGGGAATGGGGGGCTTATAGCCCAGGCAGCAAAGCATTGAAAGTTAACCTTCGCTTTGGAAATTAAGGCTATAAATTGGGAATGGGGGGCTTGAAATCCAGGCACTACAGCATTGAAGGGGTACCTGTGCTTTAGAAGTTAAGAGATAAGTTGGGAATGGAGGGCTTAAAGCCCAGGAACGACAGCATTGAAGGAGTACCTCTGCAGTAGATGATAAGAGATAAATGGGGAATGGGGGGCATAAAGCCAAGGCATTACAGCATTCAAGGGATACCTGTGTGTTAGAAGTTAAGAGATAAATGGGGAATGGGGGGCTTATAGCCCAGGCAGTAAAGCATTGAAAGTTAACCTTTGCTTTGGAAATTAAGGGATAAATTGGGAATGGGGGCCTTAAAGCCCAGGCACTACAGCATTGAAGGGGTACCAGTGCTTTAGAAGTTAAGAGATAAATTGGGAATGGGGGGCTTAAAGCCCAGGCACTACAGCACTGAAGGGGTATCTGTGCGTTAGATGTTAAGAGATTAATGGGATATCGGGGGCTTAAAGCCCAGGCACTACAGCATTGAAGGGGTACCTGTGCTTTAGAAGTTAAGAGATAAGTTGGGAATGGAGGGCTTAAAGCCCAGGCACTACAGCATTGAATAGGTACCTGTGCAGTAGATGATAAGAGTTAAATGGGGAATGGGCGGCGTAAAGCCAAGGGACTACAGCATTCAAGGGGTACCTGTGCGTTAGAAGTTAAGAGATAAATGGGGAATGAAGGGTGTAAAGCCCGGGCAGTACAATAGTGAAGGGGTACCTGTGTGTTATAAATTAATAGATAAATGGGGAATGAGGGGCTTATAGCCCAGGCAGCAAAGCATTGAAAGTTAACCTTCGCTTTGGAAATTAAGGGATAAATTGGGAATGGGGGGCTTGAAATCCAGGCACTACAGCATTGAAGGGGTACCTGTGCTTTAGAAGTTAAGAGATAAGTTGGGAATTGAGGGCTTAAAGCCCAGGAACGACAGCATTGAAGGAGTACCTGTGCAGTAGATGATAAGAGATAAATGGGGAATGGGCGGCGTAAAGCGAAGGCACTACAGCATTCAAGGGGTACCTGTGCGTTAGAAGTTAAGAGATAAATGGGGAATGAAGGGTGTAAAGCCCGGGCAGTACAATAGTGAAGGGGTACCTGTGTGTTATATATTAATAGATAAATGGGGAATGGGGGGCTTATAGCCCAGGCAGCAAAGCATTGAAAGTTAACCTTCGCTTTGGAAATTAAGGGATAAATTGGGAATGGGGGGCTTGAAGCCCAGGTACAACAGCATTGAAGGGGTACCTGTGCGTTAGGTGATAAGAGATAAATGGGGAATAGGGGGCATAAAGCCAAGGCATTACAGCATTCAAGGGATACCTGTGCGTTAGAAGTTAAGAGATAAATGGGGAATGGGGGGCTTATAGCCCAGGCAGTAAAGCATTGAAAGTTAACCTTTGCTTTGGAAATTAATAGATAAATGGGGAATGGGGGGCTTAAAGCCCAGGCACTACAGCATTGAAGGGGTACCAGTGCTTTAGAAGTTAAGAGATAAATTGGGAATGGGGGGCTTAAAGCCCAGGCACTACAGCACTGAAGGGGTACCAGTGCTTCAGAAGTTAAGAGATTAATGGGATATCGGGGGCTTAAAGCCCAGGCACTACAGCATTGAAGGGGTACCTGTGCTTTAGAAGTTAAGAGATAAGTTGGGAATGGGGGACTTAAAGCCCAGGCACTACAGCACTGAAGGGGTACCTGTGCGTTAGATGTTAAGAGATTATTGGGTATCGGAGGCTTAAAGCCCAGGCAAGTTGGGAATGCAGGGCTTAAAGCCCAGGCACTACAGCATTGAAGAGGTACCTGTGCAGTAGATGATAACGAGATAAATGGGGAATGGGGGGCGTAAAGCCCGTGCAGTACAGTAGTGAAGGGGTACCTGTGCGTTATAAATTAATAGATAAATGGGGAATGGGGGGCTTATAGCCCAGGCAGTAAAGCATCGAAAGTTAACCTTCGCTTTGGAAATTAAGGGATAAATTGGGAATGGGGTGCTTAAAGCCCAGGAACAACAGCATTGAAGGGGTACCTGTGCGTTAGGTGATAAGAGATAAATGGGGAATAGGGGGCATAAAGCCAAGGCATTACAGCATTCAAGGGATACATGTGCGTTAGAAGTTAAGAGATAAATGGGGAATGGGGGGCTTATAGCCCAGGCAGTAAAGCATTGAAAGTTAACCTTTGCTTTAGAAATTAATAGATAAATGGGGAATGGGGGGCTTAAAGCCCAGGCACTACAGCATTGAAGGGGTACCAGTGCTTTAGAAGTTAAGAGATAAATTGGGAATGGGGGGCTTAAAGCCAAGGCACTACAGCACTGAAGGGGTACCTGTGCGTTAGATGTTAAGAGATTAATGGGATATCGGGGGGTTAAAGCCCAGGCACTACAGCATTGAAGGGGTATCTGTGCTTTAGATGTTAAGAGATCAGTTGGGAATGGAGGGCTTAAAGCCCAGGTACAACAGCATTCAAGGGGTACCTGTGCGTTAGAAGTTAAGAGATAAATGGGGAATGGTGGGCGTAAAGCCTGGGCAGTACAGTAGTGAAGGGGTACCTGTGCGTTATAAATTAATAGATAAATGGGGAATGGGGGGCTTATAGCCCAGGCAGTAAAGCATTGAAAGTTAACCTCCGCTTTGGAAATTAAGGGATAAATTGGGAATGGGGGGCTTGAAGCCCAGGCACAACAGCATTGAAGGGGTACCTGTGCTTTAGAAGTTAAGAGATAAGTTGGGAATGGAGGGCTTAAAGCCCAGGCACGAAGAGCATGGAAGGAGTACCTGTGCAGTAGATGATAAGAGATAAATGGGGAATGGGGGGCGTAAAGCCCGGGCAGTACAGTAGTGAAGGGGTAGCTGTGCGTTATAAATTAATAGATAAATGGGGAATGGGGGGCTTATAGCCCAGGCAGTAAAGCATTGAAAGTTAACCTTTGCTTTGGAAATTAAGGGATAAATTGGGAATGGGGGGCTTAAAGCCCAGGAACAACAGCATTGAAGGGGTACCTGTGCGTTAGGTGATAAGAGATAAATGGGGAATAGGGGGCATAAAGACAAGGCATTACAGCATTGAAGGGGTACCTGTGCGTTAGAAGTTAAGAGATAAATGGGGAATGGGGGGTTTATAGCCAAGGAAGTAAAGCATTGAAAGTTAACCTTTGCTTTGGAAATTAATAGATAAATGGGGAATGGGGGGCTTAAAGCCCAGGCACTACAGCATTGAAGAGGTACCAGTGCTTTAGAAGTTAAGAGATAAATTGGGAATGGGGGACTTAAAGCCCAGGCACTACAGCACTGCAGGGGTACCAGTGCTTCAGAAGTTAAGAGATTAATGGGATATCAGGGGCTTGAAGCCCAGGCACTACAGCATTGAAGGGGTACCTGTGCTTTAGAAGTTAAGAGATAAGTTGGGAATGGAGGGCTTAAAGCTCAGGCACAACAGCATTGAAGAGGTACCTGTGCAGTAGATGATAAGAGATAAATGGGGAATGGGGGACGTAAAGCCCGGGCAGTACAGTAGTGAAGGGGTACCTGTGCTTTATAAATTAATAGATAAATGGGGAATGGGGGGCTTATATCCCAGGCAGTAAAGCATTGAAAGTTAACCTTCCCTTTGGAAATTAAGGGATAAATTGGGAATGGAGGGCTTAAAGCCCAGTCACGACAGCATTGAAGGAGTACCTGTGCAGTAGATGATAAGAGATAAATGGGGAATGGGGGGTTTATAGCCCAGGCAGTAAAGCATTGAAAGTTAACCTTTGCTTTGGAAATTAATAGATAAATGGGGAATGGGGGGCTTAAAGCCCAGGCACTACAGCATTGAAGGGGTACCAGTGCTTTAGAAGTTAAGAGATAAATTGGGAATGGGGGGCTTAAAGCCCAGGCACTACAGCACTGCAGGGGTACCAGTGCTTCAGAAGTTAAGAGATTAATGGGATATCAGGGGCTTGAAGCCCAGGCACTACAGCATTGAAGGGGTACCTATGCTTTAGAAGTTAAGAGATAAGTTGGGAATGGGGGGCGTAAAGCTCGGGCAGTACAGTAGAGAAGGGGTACCTGTGCGTTATAAATTAATAGATAAATGGGGAATGGGGGGCTTATAGCCCAGGCAGTAGAGCATTGAAAGTTAACCTTCGCTTTGGAAATTAAGGGATAAATTGGGAATGGGGGGCTTGAAGCCCAGGCACAACAGCACTGAAGGGGTACCTGTGAGTTCGGTGATAAGAGATAAATGGGGAATAGGGGGCATAAAGCCAAGGCATTACAGCATTCAAGGGGTACCTGTGCGTTAGAAGTTAAAAGATAAATGGGGAATGGGGGGCTTATAGCCCAGGCAGTAAAGCATTGTAAGTTAACCTTTGCTTTGGAAATTAATAGATAAATGGGGAATGGGGGGCTTAAAGCCCCGGCACTACAGCATTGAAGGGGTACCAGTGCTTTAGAAGTTAAGAGATAAATTGGGAATGGGGGGCTTGAAGCCCAGGCACTACAGCACTGAAGGGGTACCAGTGCTTCAGAAGTTAAGAGATTAATGGGATATCGGGGGCTTAAAGCCCAGGCACTACAGCATTGAAGGGGTACCTGTGCTTTAGAAGTTAAGAGATAAGTTGGGAATGGAGGGCTTAAAGCCCAGTCACTACAGCATTGAAGAGGTACCTGTGCAGTAGATGATAAGAGTTAAATGGGGAATGGGCGGCGTAAAGCCAAGGCACTACAGCATTCAAGAGGTACCTGTGCATTAGAGGTTAAGAGATAAATGGGGAATGGGGGGCGTAAAGCCCGGGCAGTACAATAGTGAATGGGTACCTGTGTGTTATAAATTAATAGATAAATGGGGAATGGGGGGCTTATAGCCCAGGCAGTAAAGCATTGAAAGTTAACCTTCGCTTTGGAAATTAAGGGATACATTGGGAATGGAGGGCTGAAAGCCCAGGAACACCAGCATTGAAGGGGTTCCTGTGAGTTAGGTGATAAGAGATAAATGGGGAATAGGGGGCATAAAGCCAAGGCATTACAGCATTCAAGGGGTACCTGTGCGTTAGAAGTTAAGAGATAAATGGGGAATGGGGGGCTTATAGCCCAGGCAGTAAAGCATTGAAAGTTAACCTTTGCTTTGGAAATTAATAGATAAATGGGGAATGGGGGGCTTAAAGCCCAGGCACTACAGCATTGAAGGGGTACCAGTGCTTTGGAAGTTAAGAGATAAATTGGTAATGGGGGGCTTAAAGCCAAGGCACTACAGCACTGAAGGGGTACCTGTGCGTTAGAAGTTAAGAGATAAATGGGGAATGGGGGGCTTATAGCCAAGGAAGTAAAGCACTGAAAGTTAATTTTTGCTTTGGAAATAGATAAATGGGGAATGGGGGGCTTAAAGCCCAGGCACTACAGCATTGAAGGGGTTCCAGTGCTTTAGACGTTAACAGATAAATTTGGAATGGGGGGCTTAAAATCCAGGCACTACAGCACTGAAGGGGTACCTGTGCGTTAGATGTTAAGAGATTAATGGGATATCGGGGGCTTGAAGCCCAGGCACTACAGCATTGAAGGGGTACCTGTGCTTTAGAAGTTAAGAGATCAGTTGGGAATGGAGGGCTTAAAGCCCAGGCACAACAGCATTCAAGGGGTACCTGTGCGTTAGAAGTTAAGAGATAAATGGGGAATGGGGGGCTTATAGCCCAGGCAGTAAAGCATTGAAAGTTAACCTTCGCTTTGGAAATTAAGGGATAAATTGGGAATGGGGGGCTTGAAGCCCAGGCACAACAGCATTGAAGGGGTACCTGTGAGTTAGGTGATGAGAGATAAATGGGGAATAGGGGGCAAAAAGCCAAGGCATTACAGCATTCAAGGGGTACCTGTGCGTTAGAAGTTAAGAGATGAATGGGGAATGGGGGGCTTATAGCCCAGGCAGTAAAGCATTGAAAGTTAACCTTTGCTTTGGAAATTAATAGATAAATGGGGAATGGGGGGCTTAAAGCCCAGGCACTACAGCATTGAAGGGGTACCAGTGCTTTAGAAGTTAAGAGATAAATTGCGAATAGGGGGCTTAAAGCCAAGGCACTACAGCACTGAAGGGGTACCTGTGCGTTAGATGTTAAGAGATTAATGGGATATCGGGGGCTTAAAGCCCAGGCACTACAGCATTGAAGGGGTACCTGTGCTTTAGAAGTTAAGAGATCAGTTGGGAATGGAGGGCATAAAGCCCAGGCACAACACCATTCAAGGGGTACTTGTGCGTTAGAAGTTAAGAGATAAATGGGGAACGGTGGGCGTAAAGCCCGTGCAGTACAGTAGTGAAGGGGTACCTGTGCGTTATAAATTAATAGATAAATGGGGAATGGGGGGCTTATAGCCCAGGCAGTAAAGCATTGAAAGTTAACCTTCGCTTTGGAAATTAAGGGATAAATTGGGAATGGGGGGCTTGAAACCCAGGCACAACAGCATTGAAGGGGTACCTGTGAGTTAGGTGATAAGAGATAAATGGGGAATAGGGGGCAAAAAGCCAAGGCATTAAAGCATTCAAGGGGTACCTGTGCGTTAGAAGTTAAGAGATAAATGGGGAATGGGGGGCTTATAGCCCAGGCACTAAAGCATTGAAAGTTAACCTTCGCTTTGGAAATTAAGGGATAAATTGGGAATGGGAGGCTTGAAGCCCAGGCACAAAAGCATTCAAGGGGTACCTGTGCGTTAGAAGTTAAGAGATAAATGGGGAATGGGGGGCTTATAGCCCAGGCAGTAAAGCACTGAAAGTTAACCTTTGCTTTGGAAATTAATAGATAAATGGGGAATGGGGGGCTTAAAGCCCAGGAACTACAGCATTGAAGGGGTACAAGTGCTTTAGAAGTTAAGAGATAAATTGGGAATGGGGGGCTTAAAGCCCAGTCACTACAGCACTGAAGGGGTACCTGTGCGTTAGATGTTAAGAGATTATTGGCTATCGGGGGCTTAAAGCCCAGGCAAGTTGGGAATGCAGGGCTTAAAGCCCAGGCACTACAGCATTGAAGAGGTACCTGTGCAGTAGATGATAAGAGATAAATGGGGAATGGGGGGCGTAAAGCCCGTGCAGTTCAGTAGTGAAGGGGTACCTGTGCGTTATAAATTAATAGATAAATGGGGAATGGGGGGCTTATAGCCCATGCAGTAAAGCATTGAAAGTTAACCTTCGCTTTGGAAATTAAGGGATAAATTGGGAATGGGGGGCTTGAAGCCCAGGCACAACAGCATTGAAGGGGTACCTGTGAGTTAGGTGATAAGAGATAAATGGGGAATAGGGGGCAAAAAGCCAAGGAATTACAGCATTCAAGGGGTACCTGTGCGTTAGAAGTTAAGAGATAAATGGGGAATGGTGGGCTTATAGCCCAGGCACTAAAGCATTGAAAGTTAACCTTCGCTTTGGAAATTAAGGGATAAATTGGGAATGGGAGGCTTGAAGCCCAGGCACAACAGCATTGAAGGGGTACCTGTGCGTTAGAAGTTAAGAGATAAATGGGGAATGGGGGGCGGAAAGCCCAGGCACTACAGCACTGAAGGGGTACTTGTGCGTTAGATGTTAAGAGATTAATGGGATATCGGGGGCTTGAAGCCCAGTCAGTAAAGCATTGAAAGTTAACCTTCGCTTTGGAAATTAGGGGATAAATTGGGAATGGGGGGCTTGAAGCCCAGGCACAACAGCATTGAAGGGGTACCTGTGAGTTAGGTGATAAGAGATAAATGGGGAATAGGGCGCAAAAAGGCAAGGCATTACAGCATTCAAGGGGTACCTGTGCGTTAGAAGTTAAGAGACAAATGGGGAATGGGGGGCATATAGCCCAGGCAGTAAAGCATTGAAAGTTAACCTTTGCTTTGGAAATTAGTAGATAAAGGGGGAATGGGGGGCTTAAAGCCCAGGCACTACAGCATTGAAGGGGTACCAGTGCTTTAGAAGTTAAGAGATAAATTGGGAATGGGGGGCTTAAAGCCCAGGCACTACAGCACTGAAGGGGAATCTGTGCGTTAGATGTTAAGAGATTAATGGGATATCGGGGGCTTAAAGCCCAGGCACTACAGCATTGAAGGGGTACCTGTGCTTTAGAAGTTAAGAGATAAGTTGGGAATGGAGGGCTTAAAGCCCAGGCACTACAGCATTGAAGAGGAACCTGTGCAGTAGATGATAAGAGTTAAATGGGGAATGGGGGGCGTAGAGCCCAGGCACTACAGCATTGAAGAGGTACCTGTGCAGTAGATGATAAGAGTTAAATGGGGAATAGGGGGCATAAAGCCAAGGCATTACAGCATTCAAGGGGTACCTGTGCGTTAGAAGTTAAGAGATAAATGGGGAATGGGGGGCTTATAGCCCAGGCAGTAAAGCATTGAAAGTTAACCTTTGCTTTGGAAATTAATAGATAAATGGGGAATGGGGAATTAAAGCCCAGGCACTACAGCATTGAAGGGGTACCAGTGCTTTAGAAGTTAAGAGAAAAATTGGGAATGGGGGGCTTAAAGCCCTGGCACTACAGCACTGAAGGGGTACCTGTGCGTTAGATGTTAAGAGATTAATGGGATATCGGGGGCTTAAAGCCCAGGCACTACATCATTGAAGGGGTACCTGTGCTTTAGAAGTTAAGAGATAAGTTGGGAATGGAGGGCTTAAAGCCCAGGCACTACAGCATTGAAGAGGTACCTGTGCAGTAGATGATAAGAGTTAAATGGGGAATGGGCGGCGTAAAGCGAAGGCACTACAGCATTCAAGGGGTACCTGTGCGTTAGAAGTTAAGAGATAAATGGGGAATGAAGGGTGTAAAGCCCGGGCAGTACAATAGTGAAGGGGTACCTGTGTGTTATATATTAATAGATAAATGGGGAATGGGGGGCTTATAGCCCAGGCAGCAAAGCATTGAAAGTTAACCTTCGCTTTAGAAGTTAAGAGATAAATTGGGAATGGGGGACTTAAAGCCCAGGCACTACAGCATTGAAGGGGTACCTGTGCTTTAGAAGTTAAGAGATAAGTTGGGAATGGAGGGCTTAAAGCCCAGGCACAACAGCATTGAAGAGGTACCTGTGCAGTAGATGATAAGAGATAAATGGGGAATGGGGGACGTAAAGCCCGGGCAGTACAGTAGTGAAGGGGTACCTGTGCTTTATAAATTAATAGATAAATGGGGAATGGGGGGCTTATATCCCAGGCAGTAACGCATTGAAAGTTAACCTTCCCTTTGGAAATTAAGGGATAAATTGGGAATGGGGGGCTTGAAGCCCAGGCACAACAGCATTGAAGGGGTACCCGTGCTTTAGAAGTTAAGAGATAAGTTGGGAATGGAGGGCTTAAAGCCCAGGCACAACAGCATTGAAGAGGTACCTGTGCAGTAGATGATAAGAGATAAATGGGGAATGGGGGACGTAAAGCCCGGGCAGTACAGTAGTGAAGGGGTACCTGTGCTTTATAAATTAATAGATAAATGGGGAATGGGGGGTTTATAGCCCAGGCAGTAAAGCATTGAAAGTTAACCTTTGCTTTGGAAATTAATAGATAAATGGGGAATGGGGGGCTTAAAGCCCAGGCACTACAGCATTGAAGGGGTACCAGTGCTTTAGAAGTTAAGAGATAAATTGGGAATGGGGGGCTTAAAGCCCAGGCACTACAGCACTGCAGGGGTACCAGTGCTTCAGAAGTTAAGAGATTAATGGGATATCAGGGGCTTGAAGCCCAGGCACTACAGCATTGAAGGGGTACCTATGCTTTAGAAGTTAAGAGATAAGTTGGGAATGGGGGGCGTAAAGCTCGGGCAGTACAGTAGAGAAGGGGTACCTGTGCGTTATAAATTAATAGATAAATGGGTAATGGGGGGCTTAAAGCCCAGGCAGTAGAGCATTGAAAGTTAACCTTCGCTTTGGAAATTAAGGGATAAATTGGGAATGGAGGGCTTGAAGCCCAGGCACAACAGCACTGAAGGGGTACCTGTGAGTTCGGTGATAAGAGATAAATGGGGAATAGGGGGCATAAAGCCAAGGCATTACAGCATTCAAGGGGTACCTGTGCGTTAGAAGTTAAAAGATAAATGGGGAATGGGTGGCTTATAGCCTAGGCAGTAAAGCATTGAAAGTTAACCTTTGCTTTGGAAATAAATAGATAAATGGGGAATGGGGGGCTTAAAGCCCCGGCACTACAGCATTGAAGGGGTACCAGTGCTTTAGAAGTTAAGAGATAAATTGGGAATGGGGGGCTTAAAGCCCAGGCACTACAGCACTGAAGGGGTACCAGTGCTTCAGAAGTTAAGAGATTAATGGGATATCGGGGGCTTAAAGCCCAGGCACTACAGCATTGAAGGGGTACCTGTGCTTTAGAAGTTAAGAGATAAGTTGGGAATGGAGGGCTTAAAGCCCAGTCACTACAGCATTGAAGAGGTACCTGTGCAGTAGATGATAAGAGTTAAATGGGGAATGGGCGGCGTAAAGCCAAGGCACTACAGCATTCAAGAGGTACCTGTGCATTAGAGGTTAAGAGATAAATGGGGAATGGGGGGCGTAAAGCCCGGGCAGTACAATAGTGAATGGGTACCTGTGTGTTATAAATTAATAGATAAATGGGGAATGGGGGGCTTATAGCCCAGGCAGTAAAGCATTGAAAGTTAACCTTCGCTTTGGAAATTAAGGGATACATTGGGAATGGAGGGCTGAAAGCCCAGGAACACCAGCATTGAAGGGGTTCCTGTGAGTTAGGTGATAAGAGATAAATGGGGAATAGGGGGCATAAAGCCAAGGCATTACAGCATTCAAGGGGTACCTGTGCGTTAGAAGTTAAGAGATAAATGGGGAATGGGGGGCTTATAGCCCATGCAGTAAAGCATTGAAAGTTAACCTTTGCTTTGGAAATTAATAGATAAATGGGGAATGGGGGGCTTAAAGCCCAGGCACTACAGCACTGAAGGGGTACCAGTGCTTTGGAAGTTAAGAGATAAATTGGTAATGGGGGGCTTAAAGCCAAGGCACTACAGCACTGAAGGGGTACCTGTGCGTTAGAAGTTAAGAGATAAATGGGAATGGGGGGCTTATAGCCAAGGAAGTAAAGCACTGAAAGTTAATTTTTGCTTTGGAAATTAATAGATAAATGGGGAATGGGGGGCTTAAAGCCCAGGCACTACAGCATTGAAGGGGTACCAGTGCTTTAGACGTTAGCAGATAAATTTGGAATGGGGGGCTTAAAATCCAGGCACTACAGCACTGAAGGGGTACCTGTGCGTTAGATGTTAAGAGATTAATGGGATATCGGGGGCTTGAAGCGCAGGCACTACAGCATTGAAGGGGTACCTGAGCTTTAGAAGTTAGGAGATCAGTTGGGAATGGAGGGCTTAAAGCGCAGGCACAACAGCATTCAAGGGGTACCTGTGCGTTAGAAGTTAAGAGATAAATGGGGAATGGGGGGCTTATAGCCCAGGCAGTAAAGCATTGAAAGTTAACCTTCGCTTTGGAAATTAAGGGATAAATTGGGAATGGGGGGCTTGAAGCCCAGGCACAACAGCATTGAAGGGGTACCTGTGAGTTAGGTGATGAGAGATAAATGGGGAATAGGGGGCAAAAAGCCAAGGCATTACAGCATTCAAGGGGTACCTGTGCGTTAGAAGTTAAGAGATGAATGGGGAATGGGGGGCTTATAGCCCAGGCAGTAAAGCATTGAAAGTTAACCTTTGCTTTGGAAATTAATAGATAAATGGGGAATGGGGGGCTTAAAGCCCAGGCACTACAGCATTGAAGGGGTACCAGTGCTTTAGAAGTTAAGAGATAAATTGGGAATGGGGGGCTTAAAGCCAAGGCACTACAGCACTGAAGGGGTACCTGTGCGTTAGATGTTAAGAGATTAATGGGATATCGGGGGCTTAAAGCCCAGGCACTACAGCATTGAAGGGGTACCTGTGCTTTAGAAGTTAAGAGATCAGTTGGGAATGGAGGGCATAAAGCCCAGGCACAACACCATTCAAGGGGTACTTGTGCGTTAGAAGTTAAGAGATAAATGGGGAACGGTGGGCGTAAAGCCCGTGCAGTACAGTAGTGAAGGGGTACCTGTGCGTTATAAATTAATAGATAAATGGGGAATGGGGGGCTTATAGCCCAGGCAGTAAAGCATTGAAAGTTAACCTTCGCTTTGGAAATTAAGGGATAAATTGGGAATGGGGGGCTTGAAACCCAGGCACAACAGCATTGAAGGGGTACCTGTGAGTTAGGTGATAAGAGATAAATGGGGAATAGGGGGCAAAAAGCCAAGGCATTAAAGCATTGAAGGGGTACCTGTGCGTTAGAAGTTAAGAGATAAATGGGGAATGGGGGGCTTATAGCCCAGGCACTAAAGCATTGAAAGTTAACCTTCGCTTTGGAAATTAAGGGATAAATTGGGAATGGGAGGCTTGAAGCCCAGGCACAAAAGCATTCAAGGGGTACCTGTGCGTTAGAAGTTAAGAGATAAATGGGGAATGGGGGGCTTATAGCCCAGGCAGTAAAGCACTGAAAGTTAACCTTTGCTTTGGAAATTAATAGATAAATGGGGAATGGGGGGCTTAAAGCCCAGGAACTACAGCATTGAAGGGGTACAAGTGCTTTAGAAGTTAAGAGATAAATTGGGAATGGGGGGCTTAAAGCCCAGTCACTACAGCACTGAAGGGGTACCTGTGCGTTAGATGTTAAGAGATTATTGGCTATCGGGGGCTTAAAGCCCAGGCAAGTTGGGAATGCAGGGCTTAAAGCCCAGGCACTACAGCATTGAAGAGGTACCTGTGCAGTAGATGATAAGAGATAAACGGGGAATGGGGGGCGTAAAGCCCGTGCAGTTCAGTAGTGAAGGGGTACCTGTGCGTTATAAATTAATAGATAAATGGGGAATGGGGGGCTTATAGCCCATGCAGTAAAGCATTGAAAGTTAACCTTCGCTTTGGAAATTAAGGGATAAATTGGGAATGGGGGGCTTGAAGCCCAGGCACAACAGCATTGAAGGGGTACCTGTGAGTTAGGTGATAAGAGATAAATGGGGAATAGGGGGCAAAAAGCCCAAGGAATTACAGCATTCAAGGGGTACCTGTGCGTTAGAAGTTAAGAGATAAATGGGGAATGGGGGGCTTATAGCCCAGGCACTAAAGCATTGAAAGTTAACCTTCGCTTTGGAAATTAAGGGATAAATTGGGAATGGGAGGCTTGAAGCCCAGGCACAACAGCATTGAAGGGGTACCTGTGCGTTAGAAGTTAAGAGATAAATGGGGAATGGGGGGCGGAAAGCCCAGGCACTACAGCACTGAAGGGGTACTTGTGCGTTAGATGTTAAGAGATTAATGGGATATCGGGGGCTTGAAGCCCAGTCAGTAAAGCATTGAAAGTTAACCTTCGCTTTGGAAATTAGGGGATAAATTGGGAATGGGGGGCTTGAAGCCCAGGCACAACAGCATTGAAGGGGTACCTGTGAGTTAGGTGATAAGAGATAAATGGGGAATAGGGCGCAAAAAGGCAAGGCATTACAGCATTCAAGGGGTACCTGTGCGTTAGAAGTTAAGAGACAAATGGGGAATGGGGGGCATATAGCCCAGGCAGTAAAGCATTGAAAGTTAACCTTTGCTTTGGAAATTAGTAGATAAAGGGGGAATGGGGGGCTTAAAGCCCAGGCACTACAGCATTGAAGGGGTACCAGTGCTTTAGAAGTTAAGAGATAAATTGGGAATGGGGGGCTTAAAGCCCAGGCACTACAGCACTGAAGGGGAATCTGTGCGTTAGATGTTAAGAGATTAATGGGATATCGGGGGCTTAAAGCCCAGGCACTACAGAATTGAAGGGGTACCTGTGCTTTAGAAGTTAAGAGATAAGTTGGGAATGGAGGGCTTAAAGCCCAGGCACTACAGCATTGAAGAGGAACCTGTGCAGTAGATGATAAGAGTTAAATGGGGAATGGGGGGCGTAGAGCCCAGGCACTACAGCATTGAAGAGGTACCTGTGCAGTAGATGATAAGAGTTAAATGGGGAATAGGGGGCATAAAGCCAAGGCATTACAGCATTCAAGGGGTACCTGTGCGTTAGAAGTTAAGAGATAAATGGGGAATGGGGGGCGTAAAGCCCGGGCACTACAGTAGTGAAGGGGAAGCTGTGCGTTATAAATTAATAGATAAATGGGGAATGGGGGGCATATAGCCCAGGCAGTAAAGCATTGAAAGTTAACCTTTGCTTTGGAAATTAAGGGATAAATTGGGAATGGGGGGCTTAAAGCCCAGGCACTACAGCACTGAAGGGGTATCTGTGCGTTAGATGTTAAGAGATTAATGGGATATCGGGGGCTTAAAGCCCAGGCACTACAGCATTGAAGGGGACCTGTGCTTTAGAAGTTAAGAGATAAGTTGGGAATGGGGGGCTTATAGCCCAGGCAGTAAAGCATTGAAAGTTAACCTTTGCTTTGGAAATTAATAGATAAATGGGGAATGGGGGCTTAAAGCCCAGGCACTACAGCATTGAAGGGGTATCAGTGCTTCAGAAGTTAAGAGATAAATTGGGAATGGGGGGCTTAAAGCCCAGGAACTACAGCACTGAATGGTTACCTGTGCTTTAGAAGTTAAGAGATAAGTTGGGAATGGAGGGCTTAAAGCCCAGGCACGACATCATTGAAGGAGTACCTGTGCGTTAGAAGTTAAGAGACAAATGGGGAATGGGGGACTTATAGCCCAGGCAGTGAAGCATTGAAAGTTAACCTTTGCTTTGGAAATTAATAGATAAATGGGGAATGGGGGGCTTAAAGCCCAGGCACTACAGCATTGAAGGGGTACCAGTGCTTTAGAAGTTAAGAGATAAATTGGGAACGGGGGGCTTAAAGCCCAGGCACTACAGCACTGAAGGGGTACCTGTGCGTTAGATGTTAAGAGATTAATGGGATATCGGGGGCCTGAAGCCCAGGCAGTAAAAACATTGAAAGTTAACCTTCGCGTTGGAAATAAAGGGATAAATTGGGAATGGGGGGCTTGAAGCCCAGGCACAACAGCATTCAAGGGGTACCTGTGAGTTAGGTGATAAGAGATAAATGGGGAATAGGGCGCAAAAAGGCAAGGCATTACAGCATTCAAGGGGTACCTGTGCGTTAGAAGTTAAGAGATAAATGGGGAATGGGGTGCGTAAAGCCCGGGCAGTACAGTAGTGAAGAGGTAGCTGTGCGTTATAAATTAATAGATAAATGGGGAATGGGGGGCTTATAGCCCAGGCAGTAAAGCATTGAAAGTTAACCTTCCTTTGGGAATTAATAGATAAATGGGGAGTGGGGGGCTTAAAGCCCAGGCACTACAGCACTGAAGGGGTACCAGTGCTTTAGAAGTTAAGAGATAAATTGGGAATGGGGGGCTTAAAGCCCAGCACTACAGCACTGAAAGGGTACCAGTGCTTCAGAAGTTAAGAGATTAATGGGATATCGGGGGCTTAAAGCCAAGGCACTACAGCATTGAAGGGGTACCTGTGCTTTAGAAGTTAAGAGATAAGTTGGGAATGGAGGGCTTAAAGCCCAGGTACAACAGCATTGAAGAGGTACCTGTGCAGTAGATGATAAGAGATAAATGGGGAATGGGGGGCGTAAAGCCCGGGCACTACAGTAGTGAAGGGGAAGCTGTGCGTTATAAATTAATAGATAAATGGGGAATGGGGGGCTTATAGCCCAGGCAGTAAAGCATTGAAAGTTAACCTTTGCTTTGGAAATTAAGGGATAAATTGGGAATGGGGGGCTTAAAGCCCAGGCACTACAGCATTGAAGGGGTACCAGTGCTTTAGAAGTTAAGAGATAAATTGGGAATGGGGGCTTAAAGCCCAGGCACTACAGCACTGAAGGGGTATCTGTGCGTTAGATGTTAAGACATTAATGGGATATCGGGGGCTTAAAGCCCAGGCACTACAGCATTGAAGCGGTACCTGTGCTTTAGAAGTTAAGAGATAAGTTGGGAATGGAGGGCTTAAAGCCCAGGCACTACAGCATTGAATAGGTACCTGTGCAGTAGATGATAAGAGTTAAATGGGGAATGGGCGGCGTAAAGCCAAGGCACTACAGCATTCAAGGGGTACCTGTGCGTTAGAAGTTAAGAGATAAATGGGGAATGAAGGGTGTAAAGCCCGGGCAGTACAATAGTGAAGGGGTACCTGTGTGTTATAAATTAATAGATAAATGGGGAATGGGGGGCTTATAGCCCAGGCAGCAAAGCATTGAAAGTTAACCTTCGCTTTGGAAATTAAGGGATAAATTGGGAATGGGGGGCTTGAAGCCCAGGCACTACAGCATTGAAGGGGTACCTGTGCTTTAGAAGTTAAGAGATAAGTTGGGAATGGAGGGCTTAAAGCCCAGGAACGACAGCATTGAAGGAGTACCTGTGCAGTAGATGATAAGAGATAAATGGGGAATGGGGGGCGTAAAGCCCGGGCACTACAGTAGTGAAGGGGAAGCTGTGCGTTATAAATTAATAGATAAATGGGGAATGGGGGGCTTATAGCCCAGGCAGTAAAGCATTGAAAGTTAACCTTTGCTTTGGAAATTAAGGGATAAATTGGGAATGGGGGGCTTAAAGCCCAGGCACTACAGCATTGAAGGGGTACCAGTGCTTTAGAAGTGAAGAGATAAATTGGGAATGGGGGGCTTAAAGCCCAGGCACTACAGCACTGAAGGGGTATCTGTGCGTTAGATGTTAAGAGATTAATGGGATATCGGGGGCTTAAAGCCCAGGCACTACAGCATTGAAGGGGTACCTGTTCTTTAGAAGTTAAGAGATTATTGGGTATCGGGGGCTTAAAGCCCAGGCAAGTTGGGAATGCAGGGCTTAAAGCCCAGGCACTACAGCATTGAAGAGGTACCTGTGTAGTAGATAATAAGAGATAAATGGGGAATGGGGGGCGTAAAGCCCGTGCAGTACAGTAGTGAAGGGGTACCTGTGCGTTATAAATTAATAGATAAAAGGGGAATGGGGGGCTTATAGCCCAGGCAGTAAAGCATTGAAAGTTAACCTTCGCTTTGGAAATTAAGGGATAAATTGGGAATGGGGGGCTTAAAGCCCAGGAACAACAGCATTGAAGGGGTACCTGTGCGTTAGGTGATAAGAGATAAATGGGGAATAGGGGGCGTAAAGCCAAGGCATTACAGTATTCAAGGGATACCTGTGCGTTAGAAGTTAAGAGATAAATGGGGAATGGGGGACTTATAGCCCAGGCAGTAAAGCATTGAAAGTTAACCTTCGCTTTGGAAATTAATAGATAAATGGGGAATGGGGGGCTTAAAGCCCAGGCACTACAGCATTGAAGGGTCCAGTTCTTTAGAAGTTAAGAGATAAATTGGGAATGGGGGACTTAAAGCCCAGGCACTACAGCACTGAAGGGGTACCTGTGCGTTAGATGTTAAGAGATTAATGGGATATCGGGGGCTTAAAGCCCTGGCACTACAGCATTGAAGGGGTACCTGTGCTTTAGAAGTTAAGAGATAAGTTGGGAATGGAGGACTTAAAGCCCAGGCACAACAGCATTGAAGAGGTACCAGTGCAGTAGATGATAAGAGATAAATGGGGAATGGGGGGCGTAAAGCCCGGGCAGTACAGTAGTGAAGGGGTACCTGTGCATTATAAATTAATAGATAAATGGGGAATGGGGGGCTTATAGCCCAGGCAGTAAAGCATTGAAAGTTAACCTTCGCTTTGGAAATTAAGGGATAAATTGGGAATGGGGGGCTTGAAGCCCAGGCACAACAGCATTGAAGGGGTACCTGTGAGTTAGGTGATAAGAGATAAATGGGAAATAGGGGGCAAAAAGCCAAGGCATTACTGCATTCAAGGGGTACCTGTGCGTTAGAAGTTAAGAGATAAATGGGGAATGGGGGGCTTATACCCAGGCAGTAAAGCATTGAAAGTTAACCTTTGCTTTGGAAATTAAAAGATAAATGGGGAATGGGGGGCTTAAAGCCGAGGCACTACAGCATTGAAGGGGTACCAGTGCTTTAGAAGTTAAGAGATAAATTGGGAATGGTGGGCTTAAAGCCCAGGAACTACAGCATTGAAGGGGTATCTGTGCTTTAGATGTTAAGAGATTAATGGGATATCGGGGGCTTAAAGCCCAGGCACTACAGCATTGAAGGGGTACCTGTGCTTTAGAAGTTAACAGATAAGTTGGGAATGGAGGGCTTAAAGCCCAGGCACTACAGCATTGAAGAGGTACCTGTGCAGTAGATGATAAGCGATAAATGGGGAATGGGGGGCTTATAGCGCAGGCAGTAAAGCATTGAAAGTTAACCTTCGCTTTGGAAATTAAGGGATAAATTGGGAATGGGGGGCTTAAAGCCCAGGAACAACAGCATTGAAGGGGTACCTGTGCGTTAGGTGATAAGAGATAAATGGGGAATAGGGGGCATAAAGCCAAGGCATTACAGCATTCAAGGGATACCTGTGCGTTAGAAATTAAGGGATAAATTGGGAATGGGGGGCTTAAAGCCCAGGAACAACAGCATTGAAGGGGTACCTGTGCGTTAGGTGATAAGAGATAAATGGGGAAAAGGGGGCATAAAGCCAAGGCATTACAGCATTGAAGGGGTACCAGTGCTTTAGAAGTTAAGAGATAAATTGGGAATGGGGGGCTTAAAGCCAAGGCACTACAGCACTGAAGGGGTACCAGTGCTTCAGAAGTTAAAAGATTAATGGGATATCGGGGGCTTAAAGCCCAGGCACTACAGCATTGAAGGGGTACCTGTTCTTTAGAAGTTAAGAGATAAGTTGGGAATGGAGGGCTTAAAGCCCAGGCACTACAGCATTGAAGAGGTACCTGTGCAGTAGATGATAAGAGATAAATGGGGAATGGGGGGCGTAAAGCCCGGGCACTACAGTAGTGAAGGGGAAGCTGTGCGTTATAAATTAATAGATAAATGGGGAATGGGGGGCTTATAACCCAGGCAGTAAAGCATTGAAAGTTAACCTTTGCTTTGGAAATTAAGGGATAAATTGGGAATGGGGGGCTTAAAGCCCAGGCACTACAGCATTGAAGGGGTACCAGTGCTTTAGAAGTGAAGAGATAAATTGGGAATGGGGGGCTTAAAGCCCAGGCACTACAGCACTGAAGGGGTATCTGTGCGTTAGATGTTAAGAGATTAATGGGATATCGGGGGCTTAAAGCCCAGGCACTACAGCATTGAAGGGGTACCTGTTCTTTAGAAGTTAAGAGATAAGTTGGGAATGGAGGGCTTAAAGCCCAGGCACTACAGCACTGAAGGGGTACCTGTGCGTTAGATGTTAAGAGATTATTGGGTATCGGGGGCTTAAAGCCCAGGCAAGTTGGGAATGCAGGGCTTAAAGCCCAGGCACTACAGCATTGAAGAGGTACCTGTGCAGTAGATGATAAGAGATAAATGGGGAATGGGGGGCGTAAAGCCCGTGCAGTACAGTAGTGAAGGGGTACCTGTGCGTTATAAATTAATAGATAAATGGGGAATGGGGGGCTTATAGCCCAGGCAGTAAAGCATTGAAAGTTAACCTTCGCTTTGGAAATTAAGGGATAAATTGGGAATGGGGGGCTTAAAGCCCAGGAACAACAGCATTGAAGGGGTACCTGTGCGTTAGGTGATAAGAGATAAATGGGGAATAGGGGGCGTAAAGCCAAGGCATTACAGTATTCAAGGGATACCTGTGCGTTAGAAGTTAAGAGATAAATGGGGAATGGGGGGCTTATAGCCCAGGCAGTAAAGCATTGAAAGTTAACCTTTGCTTTGGAAATTAATAGATAAATGGGGAATGGGGGGCTTAAAGCCCAGGCACTACAGCATTGAAGGGTCCAGTGCTTTAGAAGTTAAGAGATAAATTGGGAATGGGGGACTTAAAGCCCAGGCACTACAGCACTGAAGGGGTACCTGTGCGTTAGATGTTAAGAGATTAATGGGATATCGGGGGCTTAAAGCCCTGGCATTACAGCATTGAAGGGGTACCTGTGCTTTAGAAGTTAAGAGATAAGTTGGGAATGGAGGACTTAAAGCCCAGGCACAACAGCATTGAAGAGGTACCAGTGCAGTAGATGATAAGAGATAAATGGGGAATGGGGGGGCGTAAAGCCCGGGCAGTACAGTAGTGAAGGGGTACCTGTGCATTATAAATTAATAGATAAATGGGGAATGGGGGGCTTATAGCCCAGGCAGTAAAGCATTGAAAGTTAACCTTCGCTTTGGAAATTAAGGGATAAATTGGGAATGGGGGGCTTGAAGCCCAGGCACAACAGCATTGAAGGGGTACCTGTGAGTTAGGTGATAAGAGATAAATGGGAAATAGGGGGCAAAAAGCCAAGGCATTACTGCATTCAAGGGGTACCTGTGCGTTAGAAGTTAAGAGATAAATGGGGAATGGGGGGCTTTTACCCAGGCAGTAAAGCATTGAAAGTTAACCTTTGCTTTGGAAATTAAAAGATAAATGGGGAATGGGGGGCTTAAAGCCGAGGCACTACAGCATTGAAGGGGTACCAGTGCTTTAGAAGTTAAGAGATAAATTGGGAATGGTGGGCTTAAAGCCCAGGAACTACAGCATTGAAGGGGTATCTGTGCTTTAGATGTTAAGAGATTAATGGGATATCGGGGGCTTAAAGCCCAGGCACTACAGCATTGAAGGGGTACCTGTGCTTTAGAAGTTAAGAGATAAGTTGGGAATGGAGGGCTTAAAGCCCAGGCACTACAGCATTGAAGAGGTACCTGTGCAGTAGATGATAAGCGATAAATGGGGAATGGGGGGCTTATAGCGCAGGCAGTAAAGCATTGAAAGTTAACCTTCGCTTTGGAAATTAAGGGATAAATTGGGAATGGGGGGCTTAAAGCGCAGGAACAACAGCATTGAAGGGGTACCTGTGCGTTAGGTGATAAGAGATAAATGGGGAATAGGGGGCATAAAGCCAAGGCATTACAGCATTCAAGGGATACCTGTGCGTTAGAAATTAAGGGATAAATTGGGAATGGGGGGCTTAAAGCCCAGGAACAACAGCATTGAAGGGGTACCTGTGCGTTAGGTGATAAGAGATAAATGGGGAAAAGGGGGCATAAAGCCAAGGCATTACAGCATTGAAGGGGTACCAGTGCTTTAGAAGTTAAGAGATAAATTGGGAATGGGGGGCTTAAAGCCAAGGCACTACAGCACTGAAGGGGTACCAGTGCTTCAGAAGTTAAAAGATTAATGGGATATCGGGGGCTTAAAGCCCAGGCACTACAGCATTGAAGGGGTACCTGTGCTTTAGACGTTAAGAGATAAGTTGGGAATAGAGGGCTTAAAGCCCAGGCACTACAGCATTGAAGAGGTACCTGTGCAGTAGATGATAAGAGACAAATGGGGAATGGGGGGCGTAAAGCCCGGGCAGTACAGTAGTGAAGGGGTACCTGTGTGTTATAAATTAATAGATAAGTGGGGAATGGGGGGCTTATAGCCCAGGCAGTAATGCATTGAAAGTTAACCTCGGCTTTGGAAATTAAGGGATAAATTGGGAATGGGGGGCTTAAAGCCCAGGAACAACAGCATTGAAGGGGTACCTGTGCGTAAGGTGATAAGAGATAAATGAGGAATGGTGGGCGTAAAGCCCAGGCACTACAACACTGAAGGGGTATCTGTGCGTTAAATGTTAAGAGATTAATGGGATATCGGGGGCTTAAATCCCAGGCACTACAGCATTGAAGGGGTACGTGTGCTTTAGAAGTTAAGAGATAAGTTGGGAATGGAGGGCTTAAAGCCCAGGCACTACAGCATTGAAGAGGTACCTGTGCAGTAGATAATAAGCGATAAATGGGGAATGGGGGGCGTAAAGCCAAGGCACTACAGCATTCAAGGTGTACTTGTTCATTAGAAGTTAAGAGATAAATGGGGAAAGGGGTCGTAAGGCCCGGGCAGTACAATAGTGAAGGGGTACCTGTGTGTTATAAATTAATAGATAAATGGGGAATGGGGGGCTTATAGCCCAGGCAGTAAAGCATTGAAAGTTAACCTTCGCTTTTGAAATTAAGGGATAAATTGGGAATGGGGGGCTTAAAGCCCAGGAACAACAGCATTGAAGGGGTACCTGTGCGTTAGGTGATAAGAGATAAATGGGGAAAAGGGGGCATAAAGCCAAGGCATTACAGCATTCAAGGGATACCTGTGCGTTAGAAGTTAACAGATAAATGGGGAATGGGGGGCTTATAGCCAAGGCAGTAAAGCATTGAAAGTTAACCTTTGCTTTGGAAATTAATAGACAAATGGGGGCTTAAAGCCCAGGCACTACAGCATTGAAGGGGTCCAGTGCATTAGAAGTTAAGAGATAAATTGGGAATGGGGGGCTTAAAGCCCAGGCACTACAGCACTGAAGGGGTACCTGTGCGTTAGATGTTAAGAGATTAATGTGATATCGGGGGCTTAAAGCCCAGGCACTACAGCATTGAAGGGGTACGTGTGCTTTAGAAGTTAAGAGATAAGTTGGGAATGGAGGGCTTAAAGCCCAGGAACTACAGCATTGAAGAGGTACCTGTGCAGTAGATAATAAGCGATAAATGGGGAATAGGGGGCATAAAGCCAAGGCATTACAGCATTCAAGGGATACCTGTGCGTTAGAAATTAAGGGATAAATTGGGAATGGGGGGCTTAAAGCCCAGGAACAACAGCATTGAAGGGGTACCTGTGAGTTAGGTGATAAGAGATAAATGGGGAAAAGGGGGCATAAAGCCAAGGCATTACAGCATTGAAGGGGTACCAGTGCTTTAGAAGTTAAGAGATAAATTGGGAATGGGGGGCTTAAAGCCAAGGCACTACAGCACTGAAATGGTACCAGTGCTTCAGAAGTTAAAAGATTAATGGGATATCGGGGGCTTAAAGCCCAGGCACTACAGCATTGAAGGGGTACCTGTGCTTTAGAAGTTAAGAGATAAGTTGGGAATGGAGGGCTTAAAGCCCAGGCACTACAGCATTGAAGAGGTACCTGTGCAGTAGATGATAAGAGACAAATGGGGAATGGGGGGCGTAAAGCCCGGGCAGTACAGTAGTGAAGGGGTACCTGTGTGTTATAAATTAATAGATAAGTGGGGAATGGGGGGCTTATAGCCCAGGCAGTAATGCATTAAAAGTTAACCTCCGTTTTGGAAATTAAGGGATAAATTGGGAATGGGGGGCTTAAAGCCCAGGAACAACAGCATTGAAGGGGTACCTGTGCATTAGGTGATAAGAGATAAATGGGGAATACGGGGCAAAAAGGCAAGGCATTACAGCATTCAAGGGGTACTTGTTCGTTAGAAGTTAAGAGATAAATGGGGAATGGGGTCGTAAAGCCCGGGCAGTACAATAGTGAAGGGGTACCTGTGTGTTATAAATTAATAGATAAATGGGGAATGGGGGGCTTATAGCCCAGGCAGTAAAGCATTGAAAGTTAACCTTTGCTTTGGAAATTAATAGATAAATGGGGAATGGGG
This sequence comes from Euleptes europaea, assembly GCF_029931775.1. Lineage (NCBI taxonomy): Eukaryota > Metazoa > Chordata > Lepidosauria > Squamata > Sphaerodactylidae > Euleptes > Euleptes europaea. Next base: position 53,012,397 of record NC_079317.1, read on the forward strand.
GGCTTAAAGCCCAGGCACTACAGCACTGAAGTGGTACCTGTGCGTTAGATGTTAAGAGATTAATGGGATATCGGGGGCTTAAAGCCCAGGCACTACAGCATTGAAGGGGTACCTGTGCTTTAGAAGTTAAGAGATAAGTTAGGAATGGGGGGCTTAAAGCCCAGGCACTACAACATTGAAGGGGTACCTGTGCTTTAGAAGTTAAGAGATAAGTTGGGAATGGAGGGCTTAAAGCCCAGGCACTACAGCATTGAAGAGGTACCTGTGCAGTAGATGATAAGAGTTAAATGGGGAATGGGGGGCGTAAAGCCCCATTCATGGGGTACCTGTGCGTTAGAAGTTAAGAGATGAATGGGGGGCATAAAGCCCGGGCAGTACAATAGTGAAAAGGTACCTGTGTGTTATAACTTAATAGTTAAATGGGGAATGGGGGGTTTATAGCCCAGGCAGTAAAGCATTGAAAGTTAACCTTCGCTTTGGAAATTAAGGGATAAATTGGGAATGGGGGGCTTAAAGACCAGGAACAACAGCATTGAAGGGGTACCTGTGAGTTAGGTGATAAGAGATAAATGGGGAATACGGGGCAAAAAGGCAAGGCATTACAGCATTCAAGCGGTACCTGTGTGTTAGAAGTTAAGAGATAAATGGGGAATGGGGGGCTTATAGCCCAGGCAGTAAAGCATTGAAAGTTAACCTTTGCTTTGGAAATTAAAAGATAAATGGGGAATGGAGGGCTTAAAGCCGAGGCACTACAGCATTGAAGGGGTACCAGTGCTTTAGAAGTTAAGAGATAAATTGGGAATGGTGGGCTTAAAGCCCAGGAACTACAGCACTGAAGGGGTACCAGTGCTTCAGAAGTTAAGAGATTAATGGGATATCGGGGGCTTAAAGCCCAGGCACTACAGCATTGAAGGGGTACCTGTGCTTTAGAAGTTAAGAGATAAGTTGGGAATGGAGGGCTTAAAGCCCAGGCACTACAGCATTGAAGAGGTACCTGTGCAGTAGATGATAATAGACAAATGGGGAATGGGGGGAGTAAAACCCGGGCAGTACAGTAGTGAAGGGGTACCTGTGTGTTATAAATTAATAGATAAGTGGGGAATGGGGGGCTTATAGCCCAGGCAGTAAAGCATTGAAAGTTAACCTCCGCTTTGGAAATTAAGGGATAAATTGGGAATGGGGGGCTTAAAGCCCAGGAACAACAGCATTGAAGGGGTACCTGTGCGTTAGGTGATAAGAGATAAACGAGGAATGGTGGGCGTAAAGCCCAGGCACTACAACACTGAAGGGGTATCTGTGCGTTAGATGTTAAGAGATTAATGGGATATCGGGGGCTTAAAGCCCAGGCACTACAGCATTGAAGGGGTACGTGTGCTTTAGAAGTTAAGAGATAAGTTGGGAATGGAGGGCTTAAAGCCCAGGCACTACAGCATTGAAGAGGTACCTGTGCAGTAGATAATAAGCGATAAATGGGGAATGGGGGGGCAAAGCCAAGGCACTACAGCATTCAAGGGGTACTTGTTCGATAGAAGTTAAGAGATAAATGGGGAATGGGGTCGTAAAGCCCGGGCAGTACAATAGTGAAGGGGTACCTGTGTGTTATAAATTAATAGATAAATGGGGAATGGGGGGCTTATAGCCCAGGCAGTAAAGCATTGAAAGTTAACTTTCGCTTTGGAAATTAAGGGATAAATTGGGAATGGGGGGCTTAAAGCCCAGGAACAACAGCATTGAAGGGGTACCTGTGCGTTAGGTGATAAGAGATAAATGGGGAAAAGGGGGCATAAAGCCAAGGCATTACAGCATTCAAGGGATACCTGTGCGTTAGAAGTTAACAGATAAATGGTGAATGGGGGGCTTATAGCCCAGGCAGTAAAGCATTGAAAGTTAACCTTTGCTTTGGAAATTAATAGATAAATGGGGAATGGGGGGCTTAAAGCCCAGGCACTACAGCATTGAAGGGGTCCAGTGCATTAGAAGTTAAGAGATAAATTGGGAATGGGGGGCTTAAAGCCCAGGCACTACAGCACTGAAGGGGTACCTGTGCGTTAGATGTTAAGAGATTAATGGGATATCGGGGGCTTAAAGCCCAGGCACTACAGCATTGAAGGGGTACGTGTGCTTCAGAAGTTAAGAGATAAGTTGGGAATGGAGGGCTTAAAGCCCAGGCACTACAGCATTGAAGAGGTACATGTGCAGTAGATGATAAGCGATAAATGGGGAATGGGGGGCGTAAAGCCAAGGCACTACAGCATTCAAGGGGTTCCTGTGCGTTAGACGTTAAGAGATAAAAGGGGAAAGGGGGGCGGAAAGCCCGGGCAGTACAATAGTGAAGGGGTACCCGTGTGTTATAAATTAATAGATAAATGGGGATTGGGGGGCTTATAGCCCAGGCAGTAAAGCATTGAAAGTTAACCTTCGCTTGGGAAATTAAGGGATCAATTGGGAATGGGGGGCTTAAAGCCCAGGAGCAAGAGCATTGAAGGGGTACCTGTGCGTTAGCTGATAAGAGATAAATGGGGAATAGGGGGCGTAAAGCCCAGGCACTAAAGCACTGAAGGGGTATCTGTGCGTTAGACGTTAAGAGATTAATGGGATATCGGGGGCTTAAAGCCCAGGCACTACAGCATTGAAGGGGTACCTGTGCTTTAGAAGTTAAGAGCTAAGTTAGGAATGGGGGGCTTAAAGCCCAGGCACTACAGCATTGAAGGGGTACCTGTGCTTTAGAAGTTAAGAGATAAGTTGGGAATGGAGGGCTTAAAGCCCAGGCACTACAGCATTGAAGAGGTACCTGTGCAGTAGATGATAAGAGTTAAATGGGGAATGGGGGGCGTAAAGCCCCATTCATGGGGTACCTGTGCGTTAGAAGTTAAGAGATGAATGGGGGGCATAAAGCCCGGACAGTACAATAGTGAAAAGGTACCTGTGTGTTATAAATTAAAAGTTAAATGGGGAATGGGGGGTTTATAGCGCAGGCAGTAAAGCATTGAAAGTTAACCTTCGCTTTGGAAATTAAGGGATAAATTGGGAATGGGGGGCTTAAAGCCCAGGAACAACAGCATTGAAGGGGTACCTGTGCGTTAGGTGATAAGAGATAAATGGGGAAAAGGGGGCATAAAGCCAAGGCATTACAGCATTCAAGGGATACCTGTGCGTTAGAAGTTAACAGATAAATGGTGAATGGGGGGCTTATAGCCCAGGCAGTAAAGCATTGAAAGTTAACCTTTGCTTTGGAAATTAATAGATAAATGGGGAATGGGGGGCTTAAAGCCCAGGCACTACAGCATTGAAGGGGTCCAGTGCATTAGAAGTTAAGAGATAAATTGGGAATGGGGGGCTTAAAGCCCAGGCACTACAGCACTGAAGGGGTACCTGTGCGTTAGATGTTAAGAGATTAATGGGATATCGGGGGCTTAAAGCCCAGGCACTACAGCATTGAAGGGGTACGTGTGCTTCAGAAGTTAAGAGATAAGTTGGGAATGGAGGGCTTAAAGCCCAGGCACTACAGCATTGAAGAGGTACATGTGCAGTAGATGATAAGCGATAAATGGGGAATGGGGGGCGTAAAGCCAAGGCACTACAGCATTCAAGGGGTTCCTGTGCGTTAGACGTTAAGAGATAAATGGGGAAAGGGGGGCGGAAAGCCCGGGCAGTACAATAGTGAAGGGGTACCCGTGTGTTATAAATTAATAGATAAATGGGGATTGGGGGGCTTATAGCCCAGGCAGTAAAGCATTGAAAGTTAACCTTCGCTTGGGAAATTAAGGGATCAATTGGGAATGGGGGGCTTAAAGCCCAGGAGCAAGAGCATTGAAGGGGTACCTGTGCGTTAGCTGATAAGAGATAAATGGGGAATAGGGGGCGTAAAGCCCAGGCACTAAAGCACTGAAGGGGTATCTGTGCGTTAGACGTTAAGAGATTAATGGGATATCGGGGGCTTAAAGCCCAGGCACTACAGCATTGAAGGGGTACCTGTGCTTTAGAAGTTAAGAGCTAAGTTAGGAATGGGGGGCTTAAAGCCCAGGCACTACAGCATTGAAGGGGTACCTGTGCTTTAGAAGTTAAGAGATAAGTTGGGAATGGAGGGCTTAAAGCCCAGGCACTACAGCATTGAAGAGGTACCTGTGCAGTAGATGATAAGAGTTAAATGGGGAATGGGGGGCGTAAAGCCCCATTCATGGGGTACCTGTGCGTTAGAAGTTAAGAGATGAATGGGGGGCATAAAGCCCGGACAGTACAATAGTGAAAAGGTACCTGTGTGTTATAAATTAAAAGTTAAATGGGGAATGGGGGGTTTATAGCCCAGGCAGTAAAGCATTGAAAGTTAACCTTCGCTTTGGAAATTAAGGGATAAATTGGGAATGGGGGGCTTAAAGCCCAGGAACAACAGCATTGAAGGGGTACCTGTGCGTTAGGTGATAAGAGATAAATGGGGAAAAGGGGGCATAAAGCCAAGGCATTACAGCATTCAAGGGATACCTGTGCGTTAGAAGTTAAGAGATAAATGGGAAATGGGGGGCTTATAGCCCAGGCAGTAAAGCATTGAAAGTTATACTTTGCTTTGGAAATTAATAGATAAATGGGGAATGGGGGGCTTAAAGCCCAGGCACTACAGCATTGAAGGGGTACCAGTGCTTTAGAAGTTAAGAGATAAATTGGGAATGGGGGGCTTAAAGCCAAGTCACTACAGCACTGAAGGGGTACCAGTGCTTCAGAAGTTAAGAGATTAATGGGATATCGGGGGCTTAAAGCCCAGGCACTACAGCATTGAAGGGGTACCTGTGCTTTAGAAGTTAAGAGATAAGTTGGGAATGGAGGGCTTAAAGCCCAGGCACTACAGCATTGAAGAGGTACCTGTGCAGTAGATGATAAGAGACAAATGGGGAATGGGGGGCGTAAATCCCGGGCAGTACAGTAGTGATGGTGTACCTGTGTGTTATAAATTATAGATAAGTGGGGAATGGGGGGCTTATAGCCCAGGCAGTAAAGCATTGAAAGTTAACCTCCGCTTTGGAAATTAAGGGATAAATTGGGAATGGGGGGCATAAAGCCCAGGCACTACAGGATTGAAGGGGTACCTGTGCTTTAGAAGTTAAGAGATAAGTTGGGAATGGAGGGCTTAAAGCCCAGGCACTACAGCATTGAAGAGGTACCTGTGCAGTAGATGATAATAGACAAATGGGGAATGGGGGGCGTAAAGCCCGGGCAGTACAGTAGTGAAGGGGTACCTGTGTGTTATAAATTAATAGATAAGTGGGGAATGGGGGGCTTATAGCCCAGGCAGTAAAGCATTGAAAGTTAACCTCCGCTTTGGAAATTAAGGGATAAATTGGGAATGGGGGGCTTAAAGCCCAGGAACAACAGCATTGAAGGGGTACCTGTGCGTTAGGTGATAAGAGATAAATGAGGAATGGTGGGCGTAAAGCGCAGGCACTACAACACTGAAGGGGTATCTGTGCGTTAGATGTTAAGAGATTAATGGGATATCGGGGGCTTAAAGCCCAGGCACTACAGCATTGAAGGGGTACGTGTGCTTTAGAAGTTAAGAGATAAGTTGGGAATGGAGGGCTTAAAGCCCAGGCACTACAGCATTGAAGAGGTACCTGTGCAGTAGATAATAAGCGATAAATGGGGAATGGGGGGGTAAAGCCAAGGCACTACAGCATTCAAGGGGTACTTGTTCGATAGAAGTTAAGAGATAAATGGGGAATGGGGTCGTAAAGCCCGGGCAGTACAATAGTGAAGGGGTACCTGTGTGTTATAAATTAATAGATAAATGGGGAATGGGGGGCTTATAGCCCAGGCAGTAAAGAATTGAAAGTTAACTTTCGCTTTGGAAATTAAGGGATAAATTGGGAATGGGGGGCTTAAAGCCCAGGAACAACAGCATTGAAGGGGTACCTGTGCGTTAGGTGATAAGAGATAAAAGGGGAAAAGGGGGCATAAAGCCAAGGCATTACAGCATTCAAGGGATACCTGTGCGTTAGAAGTTAACAGATAAATGGTGAATGGGGGGCTTATAGCCCAGGCAGTAAAGCATTGAAAGTTAACCTTTGCTTTGGAAATTAATAGATAAATGGGGAATGGGGGGCTTAAAGCCCAGGCACTACAGCATTGAAGGGGTCCAGTGCATTAGAAGTTAAGAGATAAATTGGGAATGGGGGGCTTAAAGCCCAGGCACTACAGCACTGAAGGGGTACCTGTGCGTTAGATGTTAAGAGATTAATGGGATATCGGGGGCTTAAAGCCCAGGCACTACAGCATTGAAGGGGTACGTGTGCTTCAGAAGTTAAGAGATAAGTTGGGAATGGAGGGCTTAAAGCCCAGGCACTAAAGCATTGAAGAGGTACATGTGCAGTAGATGATAAGCGATAAATGGGGAATGGGGGGCGTAAAGCCAAGGCACTACAGCATTCAAGGGGTTCCTGTGCGTTAGACGTTAAGAGATAAATGGGGAAAGGGGGGCGTAAAGCCCGGGCAGTACAATAGTGAAGGGGTACCCGTGTGTTATAAATTAATAGATAAATGGGGATTGGGGGGCTTATAGCCCAGGCAGTAAAGCATTGAAAGTTAACCTTCGCTTGGGAAATTAAGGGATCAATTGGGAATGGGGGGCTTAAAGCCCAGGAACAAGAGCATTGAAGGGGTACCTGTGCGTTAGCTGATAAGAGATAAATGGGGAATAGGGGGCGTAAAGCCCAGGCACTAAAGCACTGAAGGGGTATCTGTGCGTTAGACGTTAAGAGATTAATGGGATATCGGGGACTTAAAGCCCAGGCACTACAGCATTGAAGGGGTACCTGTGCTTTAGAAGTTAAGAGATAAGTTAGGAATGGGGGGCTTAAAGCCCAGGCACTACAGCATTGAAGGGGTACCTGTGCTTTAGAAGTTAAGAGATAAGTTGGGAATGGAGGGCTTAAAGCCCAGGCACTACAGCATTGAAGAGGTACCTGTGCAGTAGATGATAAGAGTTAAATGGGGAATGGGGGGCGTAAAGCCCCATTCATGGGGTACCTGTGCGTTAGAAGTTAAGAGATTAATGGGGGGCATAAAGCCCGGGCAGTACAATAGTGAAAAGGTACCTGTGTGTTATAAATTAATAGTTAAATGGGGAATGGGGGGTTTATAGCCCAGGCAGTAAAGCATTGAAAGTTAACCTTCGCTTTGGAAATTAAGGGACAAATTGGGAATGGGGGGCTTAAAGCCCAGGAACAACAGCATTGAAGGGGTACCTGTGCGTTAGGTGATAAGAGATAAATGGGGAAAAGGGGGCATAAAGCCAAGGCATTACAGCATTCAAGGGATACCTGTGCGTTAGAAGTTAAGAGATAAATGGGGAATGGGGGGCTTATAGCCCAGGCAGTAAAGCATTGAAAGTTATACTTTGCTTTGGAAATTAATAGATAAATGGGGAATGGGGGGCTTAAAGCCCAGGCACTACAGCATTGAAGGGGTACCAGTGCTTTAGAAGTTAAGAGATAAATTGGGAATGGGGGGCTTAAAGCCAAGTCACTACAGCACTGAAGGGGTACCAGTGCTTCAGAAGTTAAGAGATTAATGGGATATCGGGGGCTTAAAGCCCAGGCACTACAGCATTGAAGAGGTACCTGTGCAGTAGATGATAAGAGACAAATGGGGAATGGGGGGCGTAAAGCCCGGGCAGTACAGTAGTGAAGGGGTACCTGTGTGTTATAAATTAATAGATAAGTGGGGAATGGGGGGCTTATAGCCCAGGCAGTAAAGCATTGAAAGTTAACCTCCGCTTTGGAAATTAAGGGATAAATTGGGAATGGGGGGCTTAAAGCCCAGGAACAACAGCATTGAAGGGGTACCTGAGCGTTAGGTGATAAGAGACAAATGAGGAATGCTGGGGGTAAAGCCCAGGCACTACAACACTGAAGGGGTATCTGTGCGTTAGATGTTAAGAGATTAATGGGATATCGGGGGCTTAAAGCCCAGGCACTACAGCATTGAAGGGGTACGTGTGCTTTAGAAGTTAAGAGATAAGTTGGGAATGGAGGGCTTAAAGCCCAGGCACTACAGCATTGAAGAGGTACCTGTGCAGTAGATAATAAGCGATAAATGGGGAATGTGGGGCGTAAAGCCAAGGCACTACAGCATTCAAGGGGTACTTGTTCGATAGAAGTTAAGAGATAAATGGGGAATGGGGTCGTAAAGCCCGGGCAGTACAATAGTGAAGGGGTACCTGTGTGTTATAAATTAATAGATAAATGGGGAATGGGGGGCTTATAGCCCAGGCAGTAAAGCATTGAAAGTTAACTTTCGCTTTGGAAATTAAGGGATAAATTGGGAATGGGGGGCTTAAAGCCCAGGAACAACAGCATTGAAGGGGTACCTGTGCGTTAGGTGATAAGAGATAAATGGGGAAAAGGGGGCATAAAGCCAAGGCATTACAGCATTCAAGGGATACCTGTGCGTTAGAAGTTAACAGATAAATGGGGAATGGGGGGCTTATAGCCCAGGCAGTAAAGCATTGAAAGTTAACCTTTGCTTTGGAAATTAATAGATAAATGGGGAATGGGGGGCTTAAAGCACAGGCACTACAGCATTGAAGGGGTCCAGTGCATTAGAAGTTAAGAGATAAATTGGGAATGGGGGGCTTAAAGCCCAGGAACTACAGCACTGAAGTGGTACCTGTGCGTTAGATGTTAAGAGATTAATGGGATATCGGGGGCTTAAAGCCCAGGCACTACAGCATTGAAGGGGTACGTGTGCTTCAGAAGTTAAGAGATAAGTTGGGAATGGAGGGCTTAAAGCCCAGGCACTACAGCATTGAAGAGGTACATGTGCAGTAGATCATAAGCGATAAATGGGGGATGGGGGGCGTAAAGCCAAGGCACTACAGCATTCAAGGGGTACCTGTGCATTAGACGTTAAGAGATAAATGGGGAAAGGGGGGCGTAAAGCCCGGGCAGTACAATAGTGAAGGGGTACCTGTGTGTTATAAAATAATAGATAAATGGGGAATGGGGGGCTTATAGCCCAGGCAGTAAAGCATTGAAAGTTAACCTTCGCTTTGGAAATTAAGGGATCAATTGGGAATGGGGGGCTTAAAGCCCAGGAACAAGAGCATTGAAGGGGTACCTGTGCGTTAGGTGATAAGAGATAAATGAAGAATAGGGGGCGTAAAGCCCAGGCACTAAAGCACTGAAGGGGTATCTGTGCGTTAGATGTTAAGAGATTAATGGGATATCGGGGGCTTAAAGGCCAGGCACTACAGCATTGAAGGGGTACCAGTGCTTTAGAAGTTAAGAGATAAATTGGGAATGGGGGGCTTAAAGACCAGGCACTACAGCACTGAAGGGATACCTGTGCGTTAGATGTTAAGAGATTAATGGGATATCGGGGGCTTAAAGCCCAGGCACTACAGCATTGAAGGGGTACCTGTGCTTTAGAAGTTAAGAGATAAGTTGGGAATGGAGGGCTTTAAGCCTAGGCACGACAGCATTGAAGGAGTACCTGTGCAGTAGATGATAAGAGATAAATGGGGAATGGGGCGGCGTAAAGCCCAGGCAGTACAGTAGTGAAGGGGAAGCTGTGCGTTATAAATTAATAGATAAATGGGGAATGGGGGGCTTATAGCCCAGGCAGTAAAGCATTGAGAGTTAACCTTCGCTTAGGAAATTAAGGGATAAATTGGGAATGGGGGGCTTGAAGCCCAGGAACAACAGCATTGAAGGGGTACCTGTGAGTTAGGAGATAAGAGATAAATGGGGAATAGGGGGCATAAAGCCAAGGCATTACAGCATTCAAGGGGTACTTGTGCGTTAGAAGTTAAGAGATAAATGGGGAATGGGGGGTTTATAGCCCAGGCAGTAAAGCATTGAAAGTTAACCTTTGCTTTGGAAATTAATACATAAATGGGGAATGGGGGGCTTAAAGCCCAGGCACTACAGCATTGAAGGGGTCCAGTGCATTAGAAGTTAAGAGATAAATTGGGAATGGGGGGCTTAAAGCCCAGGCACTACAGCACTCAAGGGGTACCTGTGCGTTAGATGTTAAGAGATTAATGGGATATCGGGGGCTTAAAGCCCAGGCACTACAGCATTGAAGGGGTACGTGTGCTTTAGAAGTTAAGAGATAAGTTGGGAATGGAGGGCTTAAAGCCCAGGCACTACAGCATTGAAGAGGTACCTGTGCAGTAGATATTAAGCGATAAATGGGGAATGGGGGGCGTAAAGCCAAGGCACTACAGCATTCAAGGGGTACCTGTTCGTTAGAAGTTAAGAGATAAATGGGGAATGGGGTCGTAAAGCCCGGGCAGTACAATAGTGAAGGGGTACCTGTGTGTTATAAATGAATAGATAAATGGGGAATGGGGGGCTTATAGCCCAGGCAGTAAAGCATTGAAAGTTAACCTTCGCTTTGGAAATTAAGGGATAAATTGGGAATGGGGGGCTTAAAGCCAAGGAACAACAGCATTGAAGAGGTACCTGTGCGTTAGGTGATAAGAGATAAATGGGGAAAAGGGGGCATAAAGCTAAGGCATTACAGCATTCAAGGGATACCTGTGCGTTAGAAGTTAACAGATAAATGGGGAATGGGGGGCTTATAGCCCAGGCAGTAAAGCATTGAAAGTTAACCTTTGCTTTGGAAATTAATAGATAAATGGGGAATGGGGGGCTTAAAGCCCAGGCACCACAGCATTGAAGGGGTCCAGGGCATTAGAAGTTAAGAGATAAATTGGGAATGGGGGGCTTAAAGCCCAGGCACTACAGCACTGAAGGGGTACCTGTGCGTTAGATGTTAAGAGATTAATGGGATATCGGGGGCTTAAAGCCCAGGCACTACAGCATTGAAGGGGTACCTGTGCTTTAGAAGTTAAGAGATAAGTTGGGAATGGGGGGCTTAAAGCCCAGGCACTACAGCATTGAAGGGGTACCTGTGCTTTAGAAGTTAAGAGATAAGTTGGGAATGCAGGGCTTAAAGCCCAGGCACTACAGCATTGAAGAGGTACCTGTGCAGTAGATGATAAGAGTTAAATGGGGAATGGGGGGCGTAAAGCCCCATTCATGGGGTACCTGTGCGTTAGAAGTTAAGAGATGAATGGGGGGCATAAAGCCCGGGCAGTACAATAGTGAAAAGGTACCTGTGTGTTATAAATTAATAGTTAAATGGGGAATGGGGGGTTTATAGCCCAGGCAGTAAAGCATTGAAAGTTAACCTTCGCTTTGGAAATTAAGGGATAAATTGGGAATGGGGGGCTTAAAGCCCAGGAACAACAGCATTGAAGGGGTACCTGTGCGTTAGGTGATAAGAGATAAATGGGGAAAAGGGGGCATAAAGCAAAGGCATTACAGCATTCAAGGGATACCTGTGCGTTAGAAGTTAAGAGATAAATGGGGAATGGGGGGCTTATAGCCCAGGCAGTAAAGCATTGAAAGTTATACTTTGCTTTGGAAATTAATAGATAAATGGGGAATGGGGGGCTTAAAGCCCAGGCACTACAGCATTGAAGGGGTACCAGTGCTTTAGAAGTTAAGAGATAAATTGGGAATGGGGGGCTTAAAGCCAAGGCACTACAGCACTGAAGGGGTACCTGTGCGTTAGATGTTAGGAGATTAATGGGATATCGGGGGCTTAAAGCCCAGGCACTACAGCATTGAAGGGGTACCTGTGCTTTAGAAGTTAAGAGATAAGTTGGGAATGGAGGGCTTAAAGCCCAGGCACTACAGCATTGAAGAGGTACCTGTGCAGTAGATAATAAGCGATAAATGGGGAATGAGGGGGTAAAGCCAAGGCACTACAGCATTCAAGGGGTACTTGTTCGATAGAAGTTAAGAGATAAATGGGGAATGGGGTCGTAAAGCCCGGGCAGTACAATAGTGAAGGGGTACCTGTGTGTTATAAACTAATAGATAAATGGGGAATGGGGGGCTTATAGCCCAGGCAGTAAAGAATTGAAAGTTAACTTTCGCTTTGGAAATTAAGGGATAAATTGGGAATGGGGGGCTTAAAGCCCAGGAACAACAGCATTGAAGGGGTACCTGTGCGTTAGGTGATAAGAGATAAAAGGGGAAAAGGGGGCATAAAGCCAAGGCATTACAGCATTCAAGGGATACCTGTGCGTTAGAAGTTAACAGATAAATGGTGAATGGGGGGCTTATAGCCCAGGCAGTAAAGCATTGAAAGTTAACCTTTGCTTTGGAAATTAATAGATAAATGGGGAATGGGGGGCTTAAAGCCCAGGCACTACAGCATTGAAGGGGTCCAGTGCATTAGAAGTTAAGAGATAAATTGGGAATGGGGGGCTTAAAGCCCAGGCACTACAGCACTGAAGGGGTACCTGTGCGTTAGATGTTAAGAGATTAATGGGATATCGGGGGCTTAAAGCCCAGGCACTACAGCATTGAAGGGGTACGTGTGCTTCAGAAGTTAAGAGATAAGTTGGGAATGGAGGGCTTAAAGCCCAGGCACTAAAGCATTGAAGAGGTACATGTGCAGTAGATGATAAGCGATAAATGGGGAATGGGGGGCGTAAAGCCAAGGCACTACAGCATTCAAGGGGTTCCTGTGCGTTAGACGTTAAGAGATAAATGGGGAAAGGGGGGCGTAAAGCCCGGGCAGTACAATAGTGAAGGGGTACCCGTGTGTTATAAATTAATAGATAAATGGGGATTGGGGGGCTTATAGCCCAGGCAGTAAAGCATTGAAAGTTAACCTTCGCTTGGGAAATTAAGGGATCAATTGGGAATGGGGGGCTTAAAGCCCAGGAACAAGAGCATTGAAGGGGTACCTGTGCGTTAGCTGATAAGAGATAAATGGGGAATAGGGGGCGTAAAGCCCAGGCACTAAAGCACTGAAGGGGTATCTGTGCGTTAGACGTTAAGAGATTAATGGGATATCGGGGGCTTAAAGCCCAGGCACTACAGCATTGAAGGGGTACCTGTGCTTTAGAAGTTAAGAGATAAGTTAGGAATGGGGGGCTTAAAGCCCAGGCACTACAGCATTGAAGGGGTACCTGTGCTTTAGAAGTTAAGAGATAAGTTGGGAATGGAGGGCTTAAAGCCCAGGCACTACAGCATTGAAGAGGTACCTGTGCAGTAGATGATAAGAGTTAAATGGGGAATGGGGGGCGTAAAGCCCCATTCATGGGGTACCTGTGCGTTAGAAGTTAAGAGATTAATGGGGGGCATAAAGCCCGGGCAGTACAATAGTGAAAAGGTACCTGTGTGTTATAAATTAATAGTTAAATGGGGAATGGGGGGTTTATAGCCCAGGCAGAAAAGCATTGAAAGTTAACCTTCGCTTTGGAAATTAAGGGACAAATTGGGAATGGGGGGCTTAAAGCCCAGGAACAACAGCATTGAAGGGGTAGATGTGCGTTAGGTGATAAGAGATAAATGGGGAAAAGGGGGCATAAAGCCAAGGCATTACAGCATTCAAGGGATACCTGTGCGTTAGAAGTTAAGAGATAAATGGGGAATGGGGGGCTTATAGCCCAGGCAGTAAAGCATTGAAAGTTATACTTTGCTTTGGAAATTAATAGATAAATGGGGAATGGGGGGCTTAAAGCCCAGGCACTACAGCATTGAAGGGGTACCAGTGCTTTAGAAGTTAAGAGATAAATTGGGAATGGGGGGCTTAAAGCCAAGTCACTACAGCACTGAAGGGGTACCAGTGCTTCAGAAGTTAAGAGATTAATGGGATATCGGGGGCTTAAAGCCCAGGCACTACAGCATTGAAGAGGTACCTGTGCAGTAGATGATAAGAGACAAATGGGGAATGGGGGGCGTAAAGCCCGGGCAGTACAGTAGTGAAGGGGTACCTGTGTGTTATAAATTAATAGATAAGTGGGGAATGGGGGGCTTATAGCCCAGGCAGTAAAGCATTGAAAGTTAACCTCCGCTTTGGAAATTAAGGGATAAATTGGGAATGGGGGGCTTAAAGCCCAGGAACAACAGCATTGAAGGGGTACCTGAGCGTTAGGTGATAAGAGACAAATGAGGAATGCTGGGGGTAAAGCCCAGGCACTACAACACTGAAGGGGTATCTGTGCGTTAGATGTTAAGAGATTAATGGGATATCGGGGGCTTAAAGCCCAGGCACTACAGCATTGAAGGGGTACGTGTGCTTTAGAAGTTAAGAGATAAGTTGGGAATGGAGGGCTTAAAGCCCAGGCACTACAGCATTGAAGAGGTACCTGTGCAGTAGATAATAAGCGATAAATGGGGAATGTGGGGCGTAAAGCCAAGGCACTACAGCATTCAAGGGGTACTTGTTCGATAGAAGTTAAGAGATAAATGGGGAATGGGGTCGTAAAGCCCGGGCAGTACAATAGTGAAGGGGTACCTGTGTGTTATAAATTAATAGATAAATGGGGAATGGGGGGCTTATAGCCCAGGCAGTAAAGCATTGAAAGTAAACTTTCGCTTTGGAAATTAAGGGATAAATTGGGAATGGGGGGCTTAAAGCCCAGGAACAACAGCATTGAAGGGGTACCTGTGCGTTAGGTGATAAGAGATAAATGGGGAAAAGGGGGCATAAAGCCAAGGCATTACAGCATTCAAGGGATACCTGTGCGTTAGAACTTAACAGATAAATGGGGAATGGGGGGCTTATAGCCCAGGCAGTAAAGCATTGAAAGTTAACCTTTGCTTTGGAAATTAATAGATAAATGGGGAATGGGGGGCTTAAAGCCCAGGCACTACAGCATTGAAGGGGTCCAGTGCATTAGAAGTTAAGAGATAAATTGGGAATGGGGGGCTTAAAGCCCAGGCACTACAGCACTGAAGGGGTACCTGTGCGTTAGATGTTAAGAGATTAATGGGATATCGGGGGCTTAAAGCCCAGGCACTACAGCATTGAAGGGGTACGTGTGCTTCAGAAGTTAAGAGATAAGTTGGGAATGGAGGGCTTAAAGCCCAGGCACTAAAGCATTGAAGAGGTACATGTGCAGTAGATGATAAGCGATAAATGGGGAATGGGGGGGCGTAAAGCCAAGGCACTACAGCATTCAAGGGGTTCCTGTGCGTTAGACGTTAAGAGATAAATGGGGAAAGGGGGGCGTAAAGCCCGGGCAGTACAATAGTGAAGGGGTACCCGTGTGTTATAAATTAATAGATAAATGGGGATTGGGGGGCTTATAGCCCAGGCAGTAAAGCATTGAAAGTTAACCTTCGCTTGGGAAATTAAGGGATCAATTGGGAATGGGGGGCTTAAAGCCCAGGAACAAGAGCATTGAAGGGGTACCTGTGCGTTAGCTGATAAGAGATAAATGGGGAATAGGGGGCGTAAAGCCCAGGCACTAAAGCACTGAAGGGGTATCTGTGCGTTAGACGTTAAGAGATTAATGGGATATCGGGGGCTTAAAGCCCAGGCACTACAGCATTGAAGGGGTACCTGTGCTTTAGAAGTTAAGAGATAAGTTAGGAATGGGGGGCTTAAAGCCCAGGCACTACAGCATTGAAGGGGTACCTGTGCTTTAGAAGTTAAGAGATAAGTTGGGAATGGAGGGCTTAAAGCCCAGGCACTACAGCATTGAAGAGGTACCTGTGCAGTAGATGATAAGAGTTAAATGGGGAATGGGGGGCGTAAAGCCCCATTCATGGGGTACCTGTGCGTTAGAAGTTAAGAGATTAATGGGGGGCATAAAGCCCGGGCAGTACAATAGTGAAAAGGTACCTGTGTGTTATAAATTAATAGTTAAATGGGGAATGGGGGGTTTATAGCCCAGGCAGAAAAGCATTGAAAGTTAACCTTCGCTTTGGAAATTAAGGGACAAATTGGGAATGGGGGGCTTAAAGCCCAGGAACAACAGCATTGAAGGGGTAGATGTGCGTTAGGTGATAAGAGATAAATGGGGAAAAGGGGGCATAAAGCCAAGGCATTACAGCATTCAAGGGATACCTGTGCGTTAGAAGTTAAGAGATGAATGGGGAATGGGGGGCTTATAGCCCAGGCAGTAAAGCATTGAAAGTTATACTTTGCTTTGGAAATTAATAGATAAATGGGGAATGGGGGGCTTAAAGCCCAGGCACTACAGCATTGAAGGGGTACCAGTGCTTTAGAAGTTAAGAGATAAATTGGGAATGGGGGGCTTAAAGCCAAGTCACTACAGCACTGAAGGGGTACCAGTGCTTCAGAAGTTAAGAGATTAATGGGATATCGGGGGCTTAAAGCCCAGGCACTACAGCATTGAAGAGGTACCTGTGCAGTAGATGATAAGAGACAAATGGGGAATGGGGGGCGTAAAGCCCGGGCAGTACAGTAGTGAAGGGGTACCTGTGTGTTATAAATTAATAGATAAGTGGGGAATGGGGGGCTTATAGCCCAGGCAGTAAAGCATTGAAAGTTAACCTCCGCTTTGGAAATTAAGGGATAAATTGGGAATGGGGGGCTTAAAGCCCAGGAACAACAGCATTGAAGGGGTACCTGAGCGTTAGGTGATAAGAGACAAATGAGGAATGCTGGGGGTAAAGCCCAGGCACTACAACACTGAAGGGGTATCTGTGCGTTAGATGTTAAGAGATTAATGGGATATCGGGGGCTTAAAGCCCAGGCACTACAGCATTGAAGGGGTACGTGTGCTTTAGAAGTTAAGAGATAAGTTGGGAATGGAGGGCTTAAAGCCCAGGCACTACAGCATTGAAGAGGTACCTGTGCAGTAGATAATAAGCGATAAATGGGGAATGTGGGGCGTAAAGCCAAGGCACTACAGCATTCAAGGGGTACTTGTTCGATAGAAGTTAAGAGATAAATGGGGAATGGGGTCGTAAAGCCCGGGCAGTACAATAGTGAAGGGGTACCTGTGTGTTATAAATTAATAGATAAATGGGGAATGGGGGGCTTATAGCCCAGGCAGTAAAGCATTGAAAGTTAACTTTCGCTTTGGAAATTAAGGGATAAATTGGGAATGGGGGGCTTAAAGCCCAGGAACAACAGCATTGAAGGGGTACCTGTGCGTTAGGTGATAAGAGATAAATGGGGAAAAGGGGGCATAAAGCCAAGGCATTACAGCATTCAAGGGATACCTGTGCGTTAGAACTTAACAGATAAATGGGGAATGGGGGGCTTATAGCCCAGGCAGTAAAGCATTGAAAGTTAACCTTTGCTTTGGAAATTAATAGATAAATGGGGAATGGGGGGCTTAAAGCCCAGGCACTACAGCATTGAAGGGGTCCAGTGCATTAGAAGTTAAGAGATAAATTGGGAATGGGGGGCTTAAAGCCCAGGCACTACAGCACTGAAGTGGTACCTGTGCGTTAGATGTTAAGAGATTAATGGGATATCGGGGGCTTAAAGCCCAGGCACTACAGCATTGAAGGGGTACGTGTGCTTCAGAAGTTAAGAGATAAGTTGGGAATGGAGGGCTTAAAGCCCAGGCACTACAGCATTGAAGAGGTACATGTGCAGTAGATCATAAGCGATAAATGGGGGATGGGGGGCGTAAAGCCAAGGCACTACAGCATTCAAGGGGTACCTGTGCATTAGACGTTAAGAGATAAATGGGGAAAGGGGGGCGTAAAGCCCGGGCAGTACAATAGTGAAGGGGTACCTGTGTGTTATAAAATAATAGATAAATGGGGAATGGGGGGCTTATAGCCCAGGCAGTAAAGCATTGAAAGTTAACCTTCGCTTTGGAAATTAAGGGATCAATTGGGAATGGGGGGCTTAAAGCCCAGGAACAAGAGCATTGAAGGGGTACCTGTGCGTTAGGTGATAAGAGATAAATGAAGAATAGGGGGCGTAAAGCCCAGGCACTAAAGCACTGAAGGGGTATCTGTGCGTTAGATGTTAAGAGATTAATGGGATATCGGGGGCTTAAAGGCCAGGCACTACAGCATTGAAGGGGTACCAGTGCTTTAGAAGTTAAGAGATAAATTGAGAATGGGGGGCTTAAAGACCAGGCACTACAGCACTGAAGGGATACCTGTGCGTTAGATGTTAAGAGATTAATGGGATATCGGGGGCTTAAAGCCCAGGCACTACAGCATTGAAGGGGTACCTGTGCTTTAGAAGTTAAGAGATAAGTTGGGAATGGAGGGCTTAAAGCCCAGGCACGACAGCATTGAAGGAGTACCTGTGCAGTAGATGATAAGAGATAAATGGGGAATGGGGCGGTGTAAAGCCCAGGCAGTACAGTAGTGAAGGGGAAGCTGTGCGTTATAAATTAATAGATAAATGGGGAATGGGGGGCTTATAGCCCAGGCAGTAAAGCATTGAGAGTTAACCTTCGCTTAGGAAATTAAGGGATAAATTGGGAATGGGGGGCTTGAAGCCCAGGAACAACAGCATTGAAGGGGTACCTGTGAGTTAGGAGATAAGAGATAAATGGGGAATAGGGGGCATAAAGCCAAGGCATTACAGCATTCAAGGGGTACTTGTGCGTTAGAAGTTAAGAGATAAATGGGGAATGGGGGGTTTATAGCCCAGGCAGTAAAGCATTGAAAGTTAACCTTTGCTTTGGAAATTAATACATAAATGGGGAATGGGGGGCTTAAAGCCCAGGCACTACAGCATTGAAGGGGTCCAGTGCATTAGAAGTTAAGAGATAAATTGGGAATGGGGGGCTTAAAGCCCAGGCACTACAGCACTCAAGGGGTACCTGTGCGTTAGATGTTAAGAGATTAATGGGATATCGGGGGCTTAAAGCCCAGGCACTACAGCATTGAAGGGGTACGTGTGCTTTAGAAGTTAAGAGATAAGTTGGGAATGGAGGGCTTAAAGCCCAGGCACTACAGCATTGAAGAGGTACCTGTGCAGTAGATAATAAGCGATAAATGGGGAATGGGGGGCGTAAAGCCAAGGCACTACAGCATTCAAGGGGTACCTGTTCGTTAGAAGTTAAGAGATAAATGGGGAATGGGGTCGTAAAGCCCGGGCAGTACAATAGTGAAGGGGTACCTGTGTGTTATAAATGAATAGATAAATGGGGAATGGGGGGCTTATAGCCCAGGCAGTAAAGCATTGAAAGTTAACCTTCGCTTTGGAAATTAAGGGATAAATTGGGAATGGGGGGCTTAAAGCCAAGGAACAACAGCATTGAAGAGGTACCTGTGCGTTAGGTGATAAGAGATAAATGGGGAAAAGGGGGCATAAAGCTAAGGCATTACAGCATTCAAGGGATACCTGTGCGTTAGAAGTTAACAGATAAATGGGGAATGGGGTGCTTATAGCCCAGGCAGTAAAGCATTGAAAGTTAACCTTTGCTTTGGAAATTAATAGATAAATGGGGAATGGGGGGCTTAAAGCCCAGGCACCACAGCATTGAAGGGGTCCAGGGCATTAGAAGTTAAGAGATAAATTGGGAATGGGGGGCTTAAAGCCCAGGCACTACAGCACTGAAGGGGTACCTGTGCGTTAGATGTTAAGAGATTAATGGGATATCGGGGGCTTAAAGCCCAGGCACTACAGCATTGAAGGGGTACCTGTGCTTTAGAAGTTAAGAGATAAGTTGGGAATGGGGGGCTTAAAGCCCAGGCACTACAGCATTGAAGGGGTACCTGTGCTTTAGAAGTTAAGAGATAAGTTGGGAATGCAGGGCTTAAAGCCCAGGCACTACAGCATTGAAGAGGTACCTGTGCAGTAGATGATAAGAGTTAAATGGGGAATGGGGGGCGTAAAGCCCCATTCATGGGGTACCTGTGCGTTAGAAGTTAAGAGATTAATGGGGGGCATAAAGCCCGGGCAGTACAATAGTGAAAAGGTACCTGTGTGTTATAAATTAATAGTTAAATGGGGAATGGGGGGTTTATAGCCCAGGCAGTAAAGCATTGAAAGTTAACCTTCGCTTTGGAAATTAAGGGATAAATTGGGAATGGGGGGCTTAAAGCCCAGGAACAACAGCATTGAAGGGGTACCTGTGCGTTAGGTGATAAGAGATAAATGGGGAAAAGGGGGCATAAAGCAAAGGCATTACAGCATTCAAGGGATACCTGTGCGTTAGAAGTTAAGAGATAAATGGGGAATGGGGGGCTTATAGCCCAGGCAGTAAAGCATTGAAAGTTATACTTTGCTTTGGAAATTAATAGATAAATGGGGAATGGGGGGCTTAAAGCCCAGGCACTACAGCATTGAAGGGGTACCAGTGCTTTAGAAGTTAAGAGATAAATTGGGAATGGGGGGCTTAAAGCCAAGGCACTACAGCACTGAAGGGGTACCTGTGCGTTAGATGTTAGGAGATTAATGGGATATCGGGGGCTTAAAGCCCAGGCACTACAGCATTGAAGGGGTACCTGTGCTTTAGAAGTTAAGAGATAAGTAGGGAATGGAGGGCTTAAAGCCCAGGCACTACAGCATTGAAGAGGTACCTGTGCAGTAGATGATAAGAGACAAACGGGGAATGGGGGGCGTAAAGCCCGGGCAGTACAGTAGTGAAGGGGTACCTGTGTGTTATAAATTATTAGATAAGTGGGGAATGGGGGGCTTATAGCCCAGGCAGTAAAGCATTGAAAGTTAACCTCCGCTTTGGAAATTAAGGGATAAATTGGGAATGGGGGGCTTAAAGCCCAGGAACAACAGCATTGAAGGGGTACCTGAGCGTTAGGTGATAAGAGATAAATGAGGAATGCTGGGCGTAAAGCCCAGGCACTACAACACTGAAGGGGTATCTGTGCGTTAGATGTTAAGAGATTAATGGGATATCGGGGGCTTAAAGCCCAGGCACTACAGCATTGAAGGGGTACGTGTGCTTTAGAAGTTAAGAGATAAGTTGGGAATGGAGGGCTTAAAGCCCAGGCACTACAGCATTGAAAAGGTACCTGTGCAGTAGATAATAAGCGATAAATGGGGAATGTGGGGCGTAAAGCCAAGGCACTACAGCATTCAAGGGGTACTTGTTCGATAGAAGAGATAAATGGGGAATGGGGTCGTAAAGCCCGGGCAGTACAATAGTGAAGGGGTACGTGTGTGTTATAAATTAATAGATAAATGGGGAATGGGGGGCTTATAGCCCAGGCAGTAAAGCATTGAAAGTTAACTTTCGCTTTGGAAATTAAGGGATAAATTGGGAATGGGGGGCTTAAAGCCCAGGAACAACAGCATTGAAGGGGTACCTGTGCGTTAGGTGATAAGAGATAAATGGGGAAAAGGGGGCATAAAGCCAAGGCATTACAGCATTCAAGGGATACCTGTGCGTTAGAAGTTAACAGATAAATGGGGAATGGGGGGCTTATAGCCCAGGCAGTAAAGCATTGAAAGTTAACCTTTGCTTTGGAAATTAATAGATAAATGGGGAATGGGGGGCTTAAAGCCCAGGCACTACAGCATTGAAGGGGTCCAGTGCATTAGAAGTTAAGAGATAAATTGGGAATGGGGGGCTTAAAGCCCAGGCACTACAGCACTGAAGTGGTACCTGTGCGTTAGATGTTAAGAGATTAATGGGATATCGGGGGCTTAAAGCCCAGGCACTACAGCATTGAAGGGGTACGTGTGCTTTAGAAGTTAAGAGATAAGTTGGGAATGGAGGGCTTAAAGCCCAGGAACTACAGCATTGAAGAGGTACCTGTGCAGTAGATAATAAGCGATAAATGGGGAATGGGGGGCGTAAAGGCAAGGCACTACAGCATTCAAGGGGTACTTGTTCGTTAGAAGTTAAGAGATAAATGGGGAATGGGGTCGTAAAGCCCGGGCAGTACAATAGTGAAGGGGTACCTGTGTGTTATAAATTAATAGATAAATGGGGAATGGGGGGCTTATAGCCCAGGCAGTAAAGCATTGAAAGTTAACCTTCGCTTTGGAAATTAAGGGATCAATTGGGAATGGGGGGCTTAAAGCCCAGGAACAAGAGCATTGAAGGGGTACCTGTGCGTTAGGTGATAAGAGATAAATGAAGAATAGGGGGCGTAAAGCCCAGGCACTAAAGCACTGAAGGGGTATCTGTGCGTTAGATGTTAAGAGATTAATGGGATATCGGGGGCTTAAAGCCCAGGCACTACAGCATTGAAGGGGTACCAGTGCTTTAGAAGTTAAGAGATAAATTGGGAATGGGGGGCTTAAAGACCAGGCACTACAGCACTGAAGGGATACCTGTGCGTTAGATGTTAAGAGATTAATGGGATATCGGGGGCTTAAAGCCCAGGCACTACAGCATTGAAGGGGTACCTGTGCTTTAGAAGTTAAGAGATAAGTTGGGAATGGAGTGCTTAAAGCCCAGGCACGACAGCATTGAAGGAGTACCTGTGCAGTAGATGATAAGAGATAAATGGGGAATGGGGCGGCGTAAAGCCCAGGCAGTACAGTAGTGAAGGGGAAGCTGTGCGTTATAAATTGATAAATGGGGAATGGGGGGCTTATAGCCCAGGCAGTAAAGCATTGAGAGTTAACCTTCGCTTAGGAAATTAAGGGATAAATTGGGAATGGGGGGCTTGAAGCCCAGGCACAACAGCATTGAAGGGGTACCTGTGAGTTAGGAGATAAGAGATAAATGGGGAATAGGGGGCATAAAGCCAAGGCATTACAGCATTCAAGGGGTACTTGTGCGTTAGAAGTTAAGAGATAAATGGGGAATGGGGGGTTTATAGTCCAGGCAGTAAAGCATTGAAAGTTAACCTTTGCTTTGGAAATTAATACATAAATGGGGAATGGGGGGCTTAAAGCCCAGGCACTACAGCATTGAAGGGGTACCAGTGCTTTAGAAGTTAAGAGATAAATTGGGAATGGGGGGCTTAAAGCCCAGGCACTACAGCACTGAAGGGGTATCTGTGCGTTAGATGTTAAGAGATAAATGGGATATCGGGGGCTTAAAGCCCAGGCACGACAGCATTGAAGGGGTACCTGTGCTTTAGAAGTTATGAGATAAGTTGGGAATGGAGGGCTTAAAGCCAAGGCACTACAGCATTGAAGAGGTACCTGTGCAGTAGATGATAAGAGATAAATGGGGAATGGGGGGTGTAAAGCCCGGGCAGTACAGTAGTGAAGGGGTACCTGTGCGTTATAAATTAATAGATAAATGGGGAATGGGGGGCTTATAGCCCAGGCAGTAAAGCATTGAAAGTTAACATTTGCTTTGGAAATTAATAGATAAATGGGGAATGGGGGGCTTAAAGCCCAGGCACTACAGCATTGAAGGGGTCCAGTGCTTTAGAAGTTAAGAGATAAATTGGGAATGGGGGGCTTAAAGCCCAGGCACTACAGCACTGAAGGGGTACCTGTGCGTTAGATGTTAAGAGATTAATGGGATATCGGGGGCTTAAAGCCCAGGCACTACAGCATTGAAGGGGTACCTGTGCTTTAGAAGTTAAGAGATAAGTTGGGAATGGAGGACTTAAAGCCCAGGCACGACAGCATTGAAGGAGTACCTGTGCAGTAGATGATAAGAGATAAATGGGGAATGGGGGGCGTAAAGCCCGGGCAGTACAGTAGTGAAGGGGTACCTGTGCGTGATAAATTAATAGATAAATGGGGAAAGGGGGGCTTATAGCCCAGGCAGTAAAGCATTGAAAGTTAACCTTCGCTTTGGAAATTAAGGGATAAATTGGGAATGGGGGGCATGAAGCCCAGGCACAAGAGCATTGAAGGGGTACCTGTGAGTTAGGTGATAAGAGATAAATGGGGAATAGGGGGAAAAAAGCCAAGGCATTACTGCATTCAAGGGGTACCTGTGCGTTAGAAGTTAAAAGATAAATGGGGAATGGGGGGCTGATAGCCCAGGCAGTAAAGCATTGAAAGTTAACCTTTGCTTTGGAAATTATTGGATAAATGGGGAATGGTGGGCGTAAAGCCCAGGCACTACAGCACTGAAGGGGTATCTGTGCGTTAGATGTTAAGAGATTATTGGGGTATCGGGGGCTTAAAGCCCAGGCACTACAGCATTGAAGGGGTACCTGTGCTTTAGAAGTTAAGAGATAAGTTGGTAATGGAGGGCTTAAAGCCCAGGCACTACAGCATTGAAGAGGTACCTGTGAAGTAGATGTTAAGAGATTAATGGGATATCGGGGGCTTAAAGCCCAGGCACTACAGCATTGAAGGGGTACCTGTGCTTTAGAAGTTAAGAGATAAGTTGGAAATGGAGGGCTTAAAGCCCAGGAACTACAGCACTGAAGGGGTACCTGTGCGTTAGATGTTAAGAGATTAATGGGATATCAGGGGCTTAAAGCCCAGGCACTATAGCATTGAAGAGGTACCTGTGCCGTAGATTATAAGAGTTAAATGGGGAATGGGGGGCGTAAAGCCAAGGCACTACAGCATTGAAGGGGTACCTGTGCGTTAGAAGTTAAGAGATAAATGGGGAATGGGGGGCGTAAAGCCCGGGCAGTACAATAGTGAAGGGGTAACTGTGTGTTAGAAGTTAAGAGATAAATGGGGAATGGGGGGCTTAAAGCCCAGGCACTACAGCATTGAAGGGGTACCAGTGCTTTAGAAGATAAGAGATAAATTGGGAATGGGGGGCTTAAAGCCCAGGCACTACAGCACTGAAGGGGTACCTGTGCGTTAGATGTTAAGAGATTAATGGGATATCGGGGGCTTAAAGCCCAGGCACTACAGCATTGAAGGGGTACCTGTGCTTTAGAAGTTAAGAGATAAGTTGGGAATGGAGGGCTTAAAGCCAAGGCACAATAGCATTGAAGAGGTACCTGTGCAGTAGATGATAAGAGATAAATGGGGAATGGTGGGCGTAAAGCCCGGGCAGTACAGTAGTGAAGGTGTACCTGTGCGTTATTAATTAATAGATAAAGGGGGAATGGGGGGCTTATAGCCCAGGCAGTAAAGCATTGAAAGTTAACCTTCGCTTTGGAAATTAAGAGATAAATGGGGAATAGGGGGCAAAAAGCCAAGGCATTACTGCATTCAAGGGGTACCTGTGCGTTAGAAGTTAAGAGATAAATGGGGAATGGGGGGCTTAAAGCCCAGGCACTACAGCACTGAAGGGGTACCAGTGCTTTAGAAGTTAAGAGATAAATTGGGGATGGGGGGCTTAAAGCCCAGGCACTACAGCACTGAAGGGGTATCTGTGCGTTAGATGTTAAGAGATTAATGGCATATCGGGGGCTTAAAGCCCAGGCACTACAGCATTGAAGGGGTACCTGTGCTTTAGAAGTTAAGAGATAAGTTGGGAATGGAGGGCTTAAAGCACAGGCACTACAGCATTGAAGAGGTACCTGTGCAGTAGATGATAAGAGTTAAATGGGGAATGGGGGGCGTAAAGCCAAGACACTACAGCATTCAAGGGGTACTTGTGCGTTAGAAGTTAAGAGATAAATGGGGAATGGCGGGCATAAAGCCCGGGCAGTACAGTAGTGAAGGGGTACCTGTGTGTTATAAATTAATAGATAAATGGGGAATGGGGAGCTTATAGCCGAGGCAGTAAAGCATTGAAAGTTAACCTTCGCTTTGGAAATTAAGGGATAAATTGGGAATGGGGGGCTTAAAGCCCAGGAACAACAGCATTGAAGGGGTACCTGTGCGTTGGGTGATAAGAGATAAATGGGGAATGGTGGGCGTAAAGCCAAGGCACTACAGCACTGAAGGGGTATCTGTGCGTTAGATGTTAAGAGATTAATGGGATATCGGGGTCTTAAAGCCTAGGCACTACAGCATTGAAGGGGTACCTGTGCTTTAGAAGTTAAGAGATAAGTTGGGAATGGAGGGCTTAAAGCACAGGCACTACAGCATTGAAGAGGTACCTGTGCCATAGATTATAACAGTTAAATGGGGAATGGGGGGCGTAAAGCCAAGGCACTACAGCATTGAAGGGGTACCTGTGCGTTAGAAGTTAAGAGATAAATGGGGAATGGGGGGCGTAAAGCCCGGGCAGTACAATAGTGAAGGGGTACCTGTGTGTTAGAAGTTAAGAGATAAATGGGGAATGGGGGGCTTATAGCCCAAGCAGTAAAGCATTGAAAGTTAACCTTCGCTTTGGAAATTAAGGGATAAATTGGGAATGGGGGGCTTAAAGCCCAGGAACAATAGAATTGAAGGGGTACCTGTGCGTTAGGTGATAAGAGATAAATGGGGAATAGGAGGCATAAAGCCAAGGCATTACAGCATTCAAGGGATACCTGTGCGTTAGAAGTTAAGAGATAAATGGGGAATGGGGGTCTTATAGCCCAGGCAGTAAAGCATTGAAAGTTAACCTTTGCTTTGGAAATTAATAGATAAATGGGGAATGGGGGGCTTATAGCCCAGGCAGTAAAGCATTGAAAGTTAACCTTCGTTTTGGAAATTACGGGATAAATTGGGAACGGGGGGCTTGAAGCCCAGGCACAACAGCATTGAAGGGTTATCTGTGAGTTAAGTGATAAAAGATAACTGGGGAATAGGGGGCATAAAGCCAAGGCATTACAGCATTCAAGGGATACCTGTGCGTTAGAAGTTAAGAGATAAATGGGGAATGGGGGGCTTAAAGCCCAGGCACTACAGCATTGAAGGGGTACCAGTGCTTTAGAAGATAAGAGATAAATTGGGAATGGGGGGCTTAAAGCCCAGGCACTACAGCACTGAAGGGGTACCTGTGCGTTAGATGTTAAGAGATTAATGGGATATCGGGGGCTTAAAGCCCAGGCACTACAGCATTGAAGGGGTACCTGTGCTTTAGAAGTTAAGAGATAAGTTGGGAATGGAGGGCTTAAAGCCCAGGCACGACAGCATTGAAGGAGTACCTGTGCAGTAGATGATAAGAGATAAATGGGGAATGGGGCGGCGTAAAGCCCAGGCAGTACAGTAGTGAAGGGGAAGCTGTGCGTTATAAATTGATAAATGGGGAATGGGGGGCTTATAGCCCAGGCAGTAAAGCATTGAGAGTTAACCTTCGCTTAGGAAATTAAGGGATAAATTGGGAATGGGGGGCTTGAAGCCCAGGCACAACAGCATTGAAGGGGTACCTGTGAGTTAGGAGATAAGAGATAAATGGGGAATAGGGGGCATAAAGCCAAGGCATTACAGCATTCAAGGGGTACTTGTGCGTTAGAAGTTAAGAGATAAATGGGGAATGGGGGGTTTATAGTCCAGGCAGTAAAGCATTGAAAGTTAACCTTTGCTTTGGAAATTAATACATAAATGGGGAATGGGGGGCTTAAAGCCCAGGCACTACAGCATTGAAGGGGTACCAGTGCTTTAGAAGTTAAGAGATAAATTGGGAATGGGGGGCTTAAAGCCCAGGCACTACAGCACTGAAGGGGTATCTGTGCGTTAGATGTTAAGAGATAAATGGGATATCGGGGGCTTAAAGCCCAGGCACGACAGCATTGAAGGGGTACCTGTGCTTTAGAAGTTATGAGATAAGTTGGGAATGGAGGGCTTAAAGCCAAGGCACTACAGCATTGAAGAGGTACCTGTGCAGTAGATGATAAGAGATAAATGGGGAATGGGGGGTGTAAAGCCCGGGCAGTACAGTAGTGAAGGGGTACCTGTGCGTTATAAATTAATAGATAAATGGGGAATGGGGGGCTTATAGCCCAGGCAGTAAAGCATTGAAAGTTAACATTTGCTTTGGAAATTAATAGATAAATGGGGAATGGGGGGCTTAAAGCCCAGGCACTACAGCATTGAAGGGGTCCAGTGCTTTAGAAGTTAAGAGATAAATTGGGAATGGGGGGCTTAAAGCCCAGGCACTACAGCACTGAAGGGGTACCTGTGCGTTAGATGTTAAGAGATTAATGGGATATCGGGGGCTTAAAGCCCAGGCACTACAGCATTGAAGGGGTACCTGTGCTTTAGAAGTTAAGAGATAAGTTGGGAATGGAGGACTTAAAGCCCAGGCACGACAGCATTGAAGGAGTACCTGTGCAGTAGATGATAAGAGATAAATGGGGAATGGGGGGCGTAAAGCCCGGGCAGTACAGTAGTGAAGGGGTACCTGTGCGTGATAAATTAATAGATAAATGGGGAAAGGGGGGCTTATAGCCCAGGCAGTAAAGCATTGAAAGTTAACCTTCGCTTTGGAAATTAAGGGATAAATTGGGAATGGGGGGCATGAAGCCCAGGCACAAGAGCATTGAAGGGGTACCTGTGAGTTAGGTGATAAGAGATAAATGGGGAATAGGGGGAAAAAAGCCAAGGCATTACTGCATTCAAGGGGTACCTGTGCGTTAGAAGTTAAAAGATAAATGGGGAATGGGGGGCTGATAGCCCAGGCAGTAAAGCATTGAAAGTTAACCTTTGCTTTGGAAATTATTGGATAAATGGGGAATGGTGGGCGTAAAGCCCAGGCACTACAGCACTGAAGGGGTATCTGTGCGTTAGATGTTAAGAGATTATTGGGGTATCGGGGGCTTAAAGCCCAGGCACTACAGCATTGAAGGGGTACCTGTGCTTTAGAAGTTAAGAGATAAGTTGGTAATGGAGGGCTTAAAGCCCAGGCACTACAGCATTGAAGAGGTACCTGTGAAGTAGATGTTAAGAGATTAATGGGATATCGGGGGCTTAAAGCCCAGGCACTACAGCATTGAAGGGGTACCTGTGCTTTAGAAGTTAAGAGATAAGTTGGAAATGGAGGGCTTAAAGCCCAGGAACTACAGCACTGAAGGGGTACCTGTGCGTTAGATGTTAAGAGATTAATGGGATATCAGGGGCTTAAAGCCCAGGCACTATAGCATTGAAGAGGTACCTGTGCCGTAGATTATAAGAGTTAAATGGGGAATGGGGGGCGTAAAGCCAAGGCACTACAGCATTGAAGGGGTACCTGTGCGTTAGAAGTTAAGAGATAAATGGGGAATGGGGGGCGTAAAGCCCGGGCAGTACAATAGTGAAGGGGTAACTGTGTGTTAGAAGTTAAGAGATAAATGGGGAATGGGGGGCTTAAAGCCCAGGCACTACAGCATTGAAGGGGTACCAGTGCTTTAGAAGATAAGAGATAAATTGGGAATGGGGGGCTTAAAGCCCAGGCACTACAGCACTGAAGGGGTACCTGTGCGTTAGATGTTAAGAGATTAATGGGATATCGGGGGCTTAAAGCCCAGGCACTACAGCATTGAAGGGGTACCTGTGCTTTAGAAGTTAAGAGATAAGTTGGGAATGGAGGGCTTAAAGCCAAGGCACAATAGCATTGAAGAGGTACCTGTGCAGTAGATGATAAGAGATAAATGGGGAATGGTGGGCGTAAAGCCCGGGCAGTACAGTAGTGAAGGTGTACCTGTGCGTTATTAATTAATAGATAAAGGGGGAATGGGGGGCTTATAGCCCAGGCAGTAAAGCATTGAAAGTTAACCTTCGCTTTGGAAATTAAGAGATAAATGGGGAATAGGGGGCAAAAAGCCAAGGCATTACTGCATTCAAGGGGTACCTGTGCGTTAGAAGTTAAGAGATAAATGGGGAATGGGGGGCTTAAAGCCCAGGCACTACAGCACTGAAGGGGTACCAGTGCTTTAGAAGTTAAGAGATAAATTGGGGATGGGGGGCTTAAAGCCCAGGCACTACAGCACTGAAGGGGTATCTGTGCGTTAGATGTTAAGAGATTAATGGCATATCGGGGGCTTAAAGCCCAGGCACTACAGCATTGAAGGGGTACCTGTGCTTTAGAAGTTAAGAGATAAGTTGGGAATGGAGGGCTTAAAGCACAGGCACTACAGCATTGAAGAGGTACCTGTGCAGTAGATGATAAGAGTTAAATGGGGAATGGGGGGCGTAAAGCCAAGACACTACAGCATTCAAGGGGTACTTGTGCGTTAGAAGTTAAGAGATAAATGGGGAATGGCGGGCATAAAGCCCGGGCAGTACAGTAGTGAAGGGGTACCTGTGTGTTATAAATTAATAGATAAATGGGGAATGGGGAGCTTATAGCCGAGGCAGTAAAGCATTGAAAGTTAACCTTCGCTTTGGAAATTAAGGGATAAATTGGGAATGGGGGGCTTAAAGCCCAGGAACAACAGCATTGAAGGGGTACCTGTGCGTTGGGTGATAAGAGATAAATGGGGAATGGTGGGCGTAAAGCCAAGGCACTACAGCACTGAAGGGGTATCTGTGCGTTAGATGTTAAGAGATTAATGGGATATCGGGGTCTTAAAGCCTAGGCACTACAGCATTGAAGGGGTACCTGTGCTTTAGAAGTTAAGAGATAAGTTGGGAATGGAGGGCTTAAAGCACAGGCACTACAGCATTGAAGAGGTACCTGTGCCATAGATTATAACAGTTAAATGGGGAATGGGGGGCGTAAAGCCAAGGCACTACAGCATTGAAGGGGTACCTGTGCGTTAGAAGTTAAGAGATAAATGGGGAATGGGGGGCGTAAAGCCCGGGCAGTACAATAGTGAAGGGGTACCTGTGTGTTAGAAGTTAAGAGATAAATGGGGAATGGGGGGCTTATAGCCCAAGCAGTAAAGCATTGAAAGTTAACCTTCGCTTTGGAAATTAAGGGATAAATTGGGAATGGGGGGCTTAAAGCCCAGGAACAATAGAATTGA
Organism: Euleptes europaea; assembly: GCF_029931775.1. Lineage (NCBI taxonomy): Eukaryota > Metazoa > Chordata > Lepidosauria > Squamata > Sphaerodactylidae > Euleptes > Euleptes europaea. Next base: position 53,042,696 of record NC_079317.1, read on the forward strand.
AGGGGTACCTGTGCGTTAGGTGATAAGAGATAAATGGGGAATAGGAGGCATAAAGCCAAGGCATTACAGCATTCAAGGGATACCTGTGCGTTAGAAGTTAAGAGATAAATGGGGAATGGGGGTCTTATAGCCCAGGCAGTAAAGCATTGAAAGTTAACCTTTGCTTTGGAAATTAATAGATAAATGGGGAATGGGGGGCTTATAGCCCAGGCAGTAAAGCATTGAAAGTTAACCTTCGTTTTGGAAATTACGGGATAAATTGGGAACGGGGGGCTTGAAGCCCAGGCACAACAGCATTGAAGGGTTATCTGTGAGTTAAGTGATAAAAGATAACTGGGGAATAGGGGGCATAAAGCCAAGGCATTACAGCATTCAAGGGATACCTGTGCGTTAGAAGTTAAGAGATAAATGGGGAATGGGGGGCTTAAAGCCCAGGCACTACAGCATTGAAGGGGTACCAGTGCTTTAGAAGATAAGAGATAAATTGGGAATGGGGGGCTTAAAGCCCAGGCACTACAGCACTGAAGGGGTACCTGTGCGTTAGATGTTAAGAGATTAATGGGATATCGGGGGCTTAAAGCCCAGGCACTACAGCATTGAAGGGGTACCTGTGCTTTAGAAGTTAAGAGATAAGTTGGGAATGGAGGGCTTAAAGCCAAGGCACAACAGCATTGAAGAGGTACCTGTGCAGTAGATGATAAGAGATAAATGGGGAATGGGGGGCGTAAAGCCCGGGCAGTACAGTAGTGAAGGTGTACCGGTGCGTTATTAATTAATAGATAAATGGGGAATGGGGGGCTTATAGCCAGGCAGTAAAGCATTGAAAGTTAACCTTCGCTTTGGAAATTAAGAGATAAATGGGGAATAGGGGGCAAAAAAGCCAAGGCATTACTGCATTCAAGGGGTACCTGTGCGTTAGAAGTTAAGAGATAAATGGGGAATGGGGGGCTTAAAGCCCAGGCACTACAGCATTGAAGGGGTACCAGTGGTTTAGAAGTTAAGAGATAAATTGGGAACGGGGGGCTTAAAGCCCAGGCACTACAGCACTGAAGGGGTATCTGTGCGTTAGATGTTAAGAGATTAATGGCATATCGGGGGCTTAAAGCCCAGGCACTACAGCATTGAAGGGGTACCTGTGCTTTAGAAGTTAAGAGATAATTTGGGAATGGAGGGCTTAAAGCACAGGCACTACAGCATTGAAGAGGTACCTGTGCAGTAGATGATAAGCGATAAATGGGGAATGGGGGGCGTAAAGCCAAGGCACTACAGCATTCAAGGGGTACTTGTGCATTAGAAGTTAAGAGATAAATGGGGAATGGGGGGCGTAAAGCCCGGGCAGTACAGTAGTGAAGGGGTACCTGTGTGTTATAAATTAATAGATAAATGGGGAATGGGGAGCTTATAGCCGAGGCAGTAAAGCATTGAAAGTTAACCTTTGCTTTGGAAATTAAGGGATAAATTGGGAATGGGGGGCTTAAAGCCCAGGAACAACAGCATTGAAGGGGTACCTGTGCGTTGGGTGATAAGAGATAAATGGGGAATGGTGGGCGTAAAGCCAAGGCACTACAGCACTGAAGGGGTATCTGTGCGTTAGATGTTAAGAGATTAATGGGATATCGGGGTCTTAAAGCCTAGGCACTACAGCATTGAAGGGGTACCTGTGCTTTAGAAGTTAAGAGATAAGTTGGGAATGGAGGGCTTAAAGCCCAGGCACTATAGCATTGAAGAGGTACCTGTGCCGTAGATTATAAGAGTTAAATGGGGAATGGGGGGCGTAAAGCCAAGGCACTACAGCATTGAAGGGGTACCTGTGCGTTAGAAGTTAAGAGATAAATGGGGAATGGGGGGCGTAAAGCCCGGGCAGTACAATAGTGAAGGGGTACCTGTGTGTTAGAAGTTAAGAGATAAATGGGGAATGGGGGGCTTATAGCCCAGGCAGTAAAGCATTGAAAGTTAACCTTCGCTTTGGAAATTAAGGGATAAATTGGGAATGGGGGGCTTAAAGCCCAGGAACAATAGCATTGAAGGGGTACCTGTGCGTTAGGTGATAAGAGATAAATGGGGAATAGGGGGCATAAAGCCAAGGCATTACAGCATTCAAGGGATACCTGTGCGTTAGAAGTTAAGAGATAAATGGGGAATGGGGGGCTTATAGCCCAGGCAGTAAAGCATTGAAAGTTAACCTTTGCTTTGGAAATTAATAGATAAATGGGGAATGGGGGGCTTAAAGCCCAGGCACTACAGCATTGAAGGGGTACCAGTGCTTTAGAAGATAAGAGATAAATTGGGAATGGGGGGCTTAAAGCCCAGGCACTACAGCACTGAAGGGGTACCTGTGCGTTAGATGTTAAGGGATTAATGGGATATCGGGGGCTTAAAGCCCAGGCACTACAGCATTGAAGGGGTACCTGTGCTTTAGAAGTTAAGAGATAAGTTGGGTATGGAGGGCTTAAAGCCCAGAAACGACAGCATTGAAGGAGTACCTGGGCAGTAGATAAGAGATAAATGGGGAATGGGGGGGCGTAAAGCCCGGGCAGTACAGTAGTGAAGGGGTAGCTGTGCGTTATAAATTAATAGATAAATGGGGAATGGGGGGCTTATAGCCCAGGCAGTAAAGCATTGAAAGTTAACCTTCGCTTTGGAAATTACGGGATAAATTGGGAACGGGGGGCTTGAAGCCCAGGCACAACAGCATTGAAGGGTTATCTGTGAGTTAAGTGATAAAAGATAACTGGGGAATAGGGGGCATAAAGCCAAGGCATTACAGCATTCAAGGGGTACTTGTGCGTTAGAAGTTAAGAGATAAATGGGGAATGGGGGATTTATAGCCCAGGCAGTAAAGCATTGAAAGTTAACCTTTGCTTTGGAAATTAATAGATAAATGGGGAATGGGGGGCTTAAAGCCCAGGCACTACAGCATTGAAGGGGTACCAGTGCTTTAGAAGTTAAGAGATAAAATGGGAATGGGCGGCTTAAAGCCCAGGCACTACAGCACTGAAGGGGTATCTGTGCGTTAGATGTTAAGAGATAAATGGGATATCGGGGGCTTAAAGCCCAGGCACTACAGCATTGAAGGGGTACCTGTGCTTTAGAAGTTAAGAGATAAGTTGGGAATGGAGGGCTTAAAGCCAAGGCACTACAGCTTTGAAGAGGTACCTGTGCAGTAGATGATAAGAGATAAATGGGGAATGGGGGGTGTAAAGCCCGGGCAGTACAGTAGTGAAGGGGTACCTGTGCGTTATAAATTAATAGATAAATGGGGAATGGGAGGCTTATAGCCCAGGCAGTAAAGCATTGAAAGTTAACATTTGCTTTGGAAATGAATAGATAAATGGGGAATGGGGGGCTTAAAGCCCAGGAACTACAGCATTGAAGGGGTCCAGTGCTTTAGAAGTTAAGAGATAAATTGGGAATGGGGGGCTTAAAGCCCAGGCACTACAGCACTGAAGGGGTACCAGTGCTTCAGAAGATAAGAGATAAATTGGGAATGGGGGGCTTAAAGCCCAGGCACTACAGCACTGAAGGGGTACCTGTGCGTTAGATGTTAAGAGATTAATGGGATATCGGAGGCTTAAAGCCCAGGCACTACAGCATTGAAGGGGTACCTGTGCTTTAGAAGTTAAGAGATAAGTTGGGAATGGAGGGCTTAAAGCCAAGGCACTACAGCATTGAAGAGGTACCTGTGCAGTAGATGATAAGAGATAAATGGGGAATGGGGGGTGTAAAGCCCGGGCAGTACAGTAGTGAAGGGGTACATGGGCGTTATAAATTAATAGATAAATGGGGAATGGGGGGCTTATAGCCCAGGCAGTAAAGCATTGAAAGTTAACCTTTGCTTTGGAAATTAATAGATAAATGGGGAATGGGGGGCTTAAAGCCCAGGCACTACAGCACTGAAGGGGTACCAGTGCTTCAGAAGATAAGAGATAAATTGGGAATGGGGGGCTTAAAGCCCAGGCACTACAGCACTGAAGGGGTACCTGTGCGTTAGATGTTAAGTGATTAATGGGATATCGGGGGCTTAAAGCACAGGCACTACAGCATTGAAGGGGTACCTGTGCTTTAGAAGTTAAGAGATAAGTTGGGAATTGAGGGCTTAAAGCCAAGGCACTACAGCATTGAAGAGGTACCTGTGCAGTAGATGATAAGAGATAAATGGGGAATGGGGGGTGTAAAGCCCGGGCAGTACAGTAGTGAAGGGGTACCTGTGCGTTATAAATTAATAGATAAATGGGGAATGGGGGGCTTATAGCCCAGGCAGTAAAGCATTGAAAGCGAACCTTCGCTTTGGAAATTAAGGGATAAATTGGGAATGGGGGGCTTGAAGCCCAGGCACAACAGCATTGAAGGGGTACCTGTGAGTTAGGAGATAAGAGATAAATGGGGAATAGGGGGCATAAAGCCAAGGCATTACAGCATTCGAGGGGTACTTGTGCGTTAGAAGTTAAGAGATAAATGGGGAATGGGGGGTTTATAGCCCAGGCTGTAAAGCATTGAAAGTTAACCTTTGCTTTGGAAATTAATAGATAAATGGGGAATGGGGGGCTTAAAGCCCAGGCACTACAGCACTGAAGGGGTATCTGTGCGTTAGATGTTAAGAGATAAATGGGATATCGGGGGCTTAAAGCCCAGGCACTACAGCATTGAAGGGGTACCTGTGGTTTAGAAGTTAAGAGATAAGTTGGGAATGGAGGGCTTAAAGCCCAGACACAACAGCATTGAAGAGGTACCTGTGCAGTAGGTGATAAGAGATAAATGGGGAATGGGGGGTGTAAAGCCCGGGCAGTACAGTAGTGAAGGGGTACCTGTGCGTTATAAATTAATAGATAAATGGGGAATGGGGGGCTTATAGCCCAGGCAGTAAAGCATTGAAAGTTAACCTTCGCTTTGGAAATTAAGGGATAAATTGGGAATGGGGGGCTTGAAGCCCAGGCACAATAGCATTGAAGGGGTACCTGTGAGTTAGGTGATAAGAGATAAATGGGGAATAGGGGGCAAAAAGCCAAGGCATTACTGCATTCAAGGGGTACCTGTGCGTTAGAAGTTAAGAGATAAATGGGGAATGGGGGGCTTATACCCAGGCAGTAAAGCATTGAAAGTTAACCTTTGCTTTGGAAATTAAAAGATAAATGGGGAATGGGGGGCTTAAAGCCCAGGCACTACAGCATTGAAGGGGTACCAGTGCTTTAGAAGTTAAGAGATAAATTGGGAATGGTGGGCTTAAAGCCCAGGCACTACAGCACTGAAGGGGTATCTGTGCTTTAGATGTTAAGAGATTAATGGGATATCGGGGGTTTAAAGCCCAGGCACTACAGCATTGAAGGGGTACCTGTGCTTTAGAAGTTAAGAGATAAGGTGGGAATGGAGGGCTTAAAGCCCAGGCACTACAACATTGAAGAGGTACCTGTGCAGTAGATGATAAGCGATAAATGGGGAATGGGGGGCGTAAAGCCAAGGCACTACAGCATTCAAGGGGTAGTTGTGCGTTAGAAGTTAAGGGATAAATGGGGAATGGGGGGCGTAAAGCCCGGGCAGTACAGTAGTGAAGGGGTACCTGTGTGTTATAAATTAATAGATAAATGGGGAATGGCCGAGGCAGTAAAGCATTGAAAGTTAACCTTCGCTTTGGAAATTAAGGGACAAATTGGGAATGGGGGGCTTAAAGCCCAGGAACAACAGCATTGAAGGGGTACCTGTGCGTTAGGTGATAAGAGATAAATGGGGAATGGTGGGCGTAGAGCCTAGGCACTACAGCACAGAAGGGGTATCTGTGCGTTAGATGTTAAGAGATTAATGGGATATCGGGGGCTTAAAGCCTAGGCACTACAGCATTGAAGGGGTACCTGTGCTTTAGAAGTTAAGAGATAAGTTGGGAATGGAGGGCTTAAAGCCCAGGTACTATAGCATTGAAGAGGTACCTGTGCAGTAGATTATAAGAGTTAAATGGGGAATGGGGGGCGTAAAGCCAAGGCACTACAGCATTCAAGGGGTACTTGTGCGTTAGAAGTTAAGAGATAAATGGGGAATGGGGGGCGTAAAGCCCGGGCAGTACAATAGCGAAGGGGTACCTGTGTGTTATAAATTAATAGATAAATGGGGAATGGGGATCTTATAGCCCAGGCAGTAAAGAATTGAAAGTTAACATTCGCTTTCGAAATTAAGGGATAAATTGGGAATGGGGGGCTTAAAGCCCAGCAACAACAGCATTGAAGGGGTACCGGTGCGTTAGGTGATAAGAGATAAATGGGGAATAGGGGGCAAAAAGCCAAGGCATTACAGCATTCAAGGGATACCTGTGCATTAGAAGTTAAGAGATAAATGGGGAATGGGGGGCTTATAGCCCAGGCAGTAAAGCATTGAAAGTTAACCTTTGCTTTGGAAATTAATAGATAAATGGGGAATGGAGGGCTTAAAGCCAAGGAACTACAGCATTGAAGAGGTACCTGTGCAGTAGATGATAAGAGATAAATGGGGAATGGGGGGTGTAAAGCCCGGGCAGTACAGTAGTGAAGGGGTACCTGTGCGTTATAAATTAATAGATAAATGGGGAATGGGGGGCTTATAGCCCAGGCAGTAAAGCATTGAAAGTTAACCTTCGCTTTGGAAATTAAGGGATAAATTGGGAATGGGGGGCTTAAAGCCCAGGAACAAGAGCTTTGAAGGGGTACCTGTGCGTTAGGTGATAAGAGATAAATGGGGAATAGGGGGCGTAAACCCCAGGCACTAAAGCACTGAAGGGGTATCTGTGCGTTAGATGTTAAGAGATTAATGGGATATCGGGGGCTAAAAGGCCAGGCACTACAGCATTGAAGGGGTACCAGTGCTTTAGAAGTTAAGAGATAAATTGGGAATGGGGGGCTTAAAGCCCAGGCACTACAGCACTGAAGGGATACCTGTGCGTTAGATGTTAAGAGATTAATGGGATATCGGGGGCTTAAAGCCCAGGCACTACAGCATTGAAGGGGTACCTGTGCTTTAGAAGTTAAGAGATAAGTTGGGAATGGAGGGCTTAAAGCCCAGGCACGACAGCATTGAAGGAGTACCTGTGCAGTAGATGATAAGAGATAAATGGGGAATGGGGCGGCGTAAAGCCCAGGCAGTACAGTAGTGCAGGGGTAGCTGTGCGTTAAAAATTAAAAGATAAATGGGGAATGGGGGGCTTATAGCGCAGGCAGTAAAGCATTGAAAGTGAACCTTCGCTTTGGAAATTAAGGGATAAATTGGGAATGGGGGGCTTGAAGCCCAGGCACAACAGCATTGAAGGGGTACCTGTGAGTTAGGAGATAAGAGATAAATGGGGAATAGGGGGCATAAAGCCAAGGCATTACAGCATTCAAGGGGTACTTGTGCGTTAGAAGTTAAGAGATAAATGGGGAATGGGGGGTTTATAGCCCAGGCTGTAAAGCATTGAAAGTTAACCTTTGCTTTGGAAATTAATAGATAAATGGGGAATGGGGGGCTTAAAGCCCAGGCACCACAGCATTGAAGGGGTCCAGTGCTTTAGAAGTTAAGAGATAAATTGGGAATGGGGGGCTTAAAGCCCAGGCACTACAGCACTGAAGGGGTACCTGTGCGTTAGATGTTAAGAGATTAATGGGATATCGGGGGCTTAAAGCCCAGGCACTACAGCATTGAAGGGGTACCTGTGCTTTAGAAGTTAAGAGATAAGTTGGGAATGGAGGGCTTAAAGCCCAGGCACAACAGCATTGAAGAGGTACCTGTGCAGTAGGTGATAAGAGATAAATGGGGAATGGGGGGCGTAAAGCCCGGGCAGTACAGTAGTGAAGGGGTACCTGTGCGTTATAAATTAATAGATAAATGGGGAATGGGGGGCTGATAGCCCAGGCAGTAAAGCATTGAAAGTTTACCTTCGCTTTGGAAATTAAGGGATAAATTGGGAATGGGGGGCTTGAAGCCCAGGCACAGTAGCATTGAAGGGGTACCTGTGAGTTAGGTGATAAGAAATAAATGGGGAATAGGGGGCAAAAAGCCAAGGCATTACTGCATTCAAGGGGTACCTGTGCGTTAGTAGTTAAGAGATAAATGGGGAATGGGGGGCTTATACCCAGGCAGTAAAGCATTGAAAGTTAACCTTTGCTTTGGAAATTAAAAGATAAATGGGGAATGGGGGGCTTAAAGCCCAGGCACTACAGCATTGAAGGGGTACCAGTGCTTTAGAAGTTAAGAGATAAATTGGGAATGGTGGGCTTAAAGCCCAGGCACTACAGCACTGAAGGGGTATCTGTGCTTTAGATGTTAAGAGATTAATGGGATATCGGGGGCTTAAAGCCCAGGCACTACAGCATTGAAGGGGTACCTGTGCTTTAGAAGTTAAGAGATAAGTTGGGAATGGAGGGCTTAAAGCCCAGGCACTACAGCATTGAAGAGGTACCTGTGCAGTAGATTATAAGCGATAAATGGGGAATGGGGGGCGTAAAGCCAAGGCACTACAGCATTCAAGGGGTACTTGTGCGTTAGAAGTTAAGAGATAAATGGGGAATGGGGGGCGTAAAGCCCGGTCAGTACAGTAGTGAAGGGGTACCTGTGTGTTATAAATTAATAGATAAATGGGGAATGGCCGAGGCAGTAAAGCATTGAAAGCTAACCTTCGCTTTGGAAATTAAGGGATAAATTTGGAATGGGGGGCTTAAAGCCCAGGAACAACAGCATTGAAGGGGTACCTGTGCGTTAGGTGATAAGAGATAAATGGGGAATGGTGGGCGTAAAGCCTAGGAACTACAGCACTGAAGGGGTATCTGTGCGTTAGATGTTAAGAGATTAATGGGATATCGGGGGCTTAAAGCCTAGGCACTACAGCATTGAAGGGGTACCTGTGCTTTAGAAGTTAAGAGATAAGTTGGGAATGGAGGGCTTAAAGCCCAGGCACTATAGCATTGAAGAGGTACCTGTGCAGTAGATTATAAGAGTTAAATGGGGAATGGGGGGCGTAAAGCCAAGGCACTACAGCATTCAAGGGGTACCTGTGCGTTAGAAGTTAAGAGATAAATGGGGAATGGGGGGGGGGGGTAAAGCCCGGGCAGTACAATAGTGAAGGGGTACCTGTGTGTTATAATTTAATAGATAAAAGGGGAATGGGGGGCTTATAGCCCAGGCAGTAAAGCATTGAAAGTTAACCTTCGCTTTCGAAATTAAGGGATAAATTGGGAATGGGGGGCTTAAAGCCCAGGAACAACAGCATTGAAGGGGTACCTGTGCGTTAGGTGATAAGAGATAAATGGGGAATAGGGGGCATAAAGCCAAGGCATTACAGCATTCAAGGGATACCTGTGCATTAGAAGTTAAGAGATAAATGGGGAATGGGGGGTTTATAGCCCAGGCAGTAAAGCATTGAAAGTTAACCTTTGCTTTGGAAATTGATAAATGGGGAATGGGGGGCTTAAAGCCCAGGCACTACAGCATTGAAGGGGTACCAGTGCTTTAGAAGTTAAGAGATAAATTGGGAATGGGGGGCTTAAAGCCCAGGCACTACAGCACTGAAGGGGTACCTGTGCGTTAGATGTTAAGAGATTAATGGGATATCGGGGGCCTAAAGCCCAGGCACTACAGCATTGAAGGGGTACCTTTGCTTTAGAAGTTAAGAGATAAGTTGGGAGTGGAGGGCTTAAAGCCGAGGACCGACAGCATTGAAGGAGTACCTGTGCAGTAGATGTTAAGAGATAAATGGGAAATGGGGGGCGTAAAGCCCGGGCAGTACTGTAGTGAAGGGGTAGCTGTGCGTTATAAATTAATAGATAAATGGGGAATGGGGGGCTTATAGGCCAGGAAGTAAAGCATTGAAAGTGAACCTTCGCTTTGGAAATTACGGGATAAATTGGGAATGGGGGGCTTGAAGCCCAGACAACAGCATTGAAGGGGTATCTGTGAGTTAGGTGATAAAAGATAACTGGGGAATAGGGGGCATAAAGCCAAGGCATTACAGCATTCAAGGGGTACTTGTGCGTTAGAAGTTAAGAGATAAATGGGGAATGGGGGATTTATAGCCCAGGCAGTAAAGCATTGAAAGTTAACCTTTGCTTTGGAAATTAATAGATAAATTGGGAATGGGGGGCTTAAAGCCCAGGCACTACAGCACTGAAGGGGTATCTGTGTGTTAGATGTTAAGAGATAAATGGGATATCGGGGGCTTAAAGCCCAGGCACGACAGCATTGAAGGGGTACCTGTGCTTTAGAAGTTATGAGATAAGTTGGGAATGGAGGGCTTAAAGGCAAGGCACTACAGCATTGAAGAGGTACCTGTGCAGTAGATGATAAGAGATAAATGGGGAATGGGGGGTGTAAAGCCCGGGCAGTACAGTAGTGAAGGGGTACCTGTGCGTTATAAATTATTGGATAAATGGGGAATGGGGGGCTTATAGCCCAGGCAGTAAAGCATTGAAAGTTTTCATTTGCTTTGGAAATTAATAGATAAATGGGGAATGGGGGGCTTAAAGCCCAGGCACTATAGCATTGAAGGGGTCCAGTGCTTTAGAAGTTAAGAGATAAATTGGGAATGGGGGGCTTAAAGCCCAGGCACTACAGCACTGAAGGGGTACCTGTGCGTTAGATGTTAAGAGATTAATAGGATATCGGGGGCTTAAAGCCCAGGCACTACAGCATTGAAGGGGTACCTGTGCTTTAGAAGTTAAGAGATAAGTTGGGAATGGAAAGCTTAAAGCCCAGGCACTACAGCATTGAAGGAGTACCTGTGCAGTAGATGATAAGAGATAAATGGGGAATGGGGGGCGTAAAGCCCGGGCAGTACAGTAGTGAAGGGGTACCTGTGCGTTATAAATTAATAGATAAATGGGGAAAGGGGGGCTTATAGCCCAGGCAGTAAAGCATTGAAAGTTAACCTTTGCTTTGGAAATTAAGGGATAAATTGGGAATGGGGGGCATGAAGCCCAGGCACAAGAGCATTGAAGGGGTACCTGTGAGTTAGGTGATAAGAGATAAATGCGGAATAGGGGGCAAAAAGCCAAGGCATTACTGCATTCAAGGGGTACCTGTGCGTTAGAAGTTAAAAGATAAATGGGGAATGGGGGGCTTATAGCCCAGGCAGTAAAGCATTGAAAGTTAACCTTTGCTTTGGAAATTATTGGATAAATGGGGAATGGTGGGCGTAAAGCCCAGGCACTACAGCACTGAAGGGGTATCTGTGCGTTAGATGTTAAGAGATTATTGGGGTATCGGGGGCTTAAAGCCCAGGCACTACAGCATTGAAGGGGTTCCTGTGCTTTAGAAGTTAAGAGATAAGTTGGGAATGGAGGGCTTAAAGCCCAGGCACTACAGCATTGAAGAGGTACCTGTGAAGTAGATGTTAAGAGATTAATGGGATATCGGGGGCTTAAAGCCCAGGCACTACAGCATTGAAGGGGTACCTGTGCTTTAGAAGTTAAGAGATAAGTTGGGAATGGAGGGCTTAAAGCCCAGGCACTACAGCACTGAAGGGGTACCTGTGCCTTAGATGTTAAGAAATTAATAGGATATCGGGGGCTTAAAGCCCAGGCACTATAGCATTGAAGAGGTACCTGTGCCGTAGATTATAAGAGTTAAATGGGGAATGGGGGGCGTAAAGCCAAGGCACTACAGCATTGAAGGGGTACCTGTGCGTTAGAAGTTAAGAGATAAATGGGGAATGGGGGGCGTAAAGCCCGGGCAGTACAATAGTGAAGGGGTACCTGTGCGTTAGGTGATAAGAGATAAATGCGGAATAGGGGGCATAAAGCCAAGGCATTACAGCATTCAAGGGATACCTGTGCATTAGAAGTTAAGAGATAAATGGGGAATGGGGGGTTTATAGCCCAGGCAGTAAAGCATTGAAAGTTAACCTTTGCTTTGGAAATTGATAAATGGGGAATGGGGGGCTTAAAGCCCAGGCACTACAGCATTGAAGGGGTACCAGTGCTTTAGAAGTTAAGAGATAAATTGGGAATGGGGGGCTTAAAGCCCAGGCACTACAGCACTGAAGGGGTACCTGTGCGTTAGATGTTAAGAGATTAATGGGATATCGGGGGCCTAAAGCCCAGGCACTACAGCATTGAAGGGGTACCTTTGCTTTAGAAGTTAAGAGATAAGTTGGGAATGGAGGGCTTAAAGCCGAGGACCGACAGCATTGAAGGAGTACCTGTGCAGTAGATGTTAAGAGATAAATGGGGAATGGGGGGCGTAAAGCCCGGGCAGTACTGTAGTGAAGGGGTAGCTGTGCGTTATAAATTAATAGATAAATGGGGAATGGGGGGCTTATAGGCCAGGAAGTAAAGCATTGAAAGTGAACCTTCGCTTTGGAAATTACGGGATAAATTGGGAATGGGGGGCTTGAAGCCCAGACAAGAGCATTGAAGGGGTATCTGTGAGTTAGGTGATAAAAGATAACTGGGGAATAGGGGGCATAAAGCCAAGGCATTACAGCATTCAAGGGGTACTTGTGCGTTAGAAGTTAAGAGATAAATGGGGAATGGGGGATTTATAGCCCAGGCAGTAAAGCATTGAAAGTTAACCTTTGCTTTGGAAATTAATAGATAAATTGGGAATGGGGGGCTTAAAGCCCAGGCACTACAGCACTGAAGGGGTATCTCTGCGTTAGATGTTAAGAGATAAATGGGATATCGGGGGCTTAAAGCCCAGGCACGACAGCATTGAAGGGGTACCTGTGCTTTAGAAGTTATGAGATAAGTTGGGAATGGAGGGCTTAAAGCCGAGGACCGACAGCATTGAAGGAGTACCTGTGCAGTAGATGTTAAGAGATAAATGGGGAATGGGGGGCGTAAAGCCCGGGCAGTACTGTAGTGAAGGGGTAGCTGTGCGTTATAAATTAATAGATAAATGGGGAATGGGGGGCTTATAGGCCAGGAAGTAAAGCATTGAAAGTGAACCTTCGCTTTGGAAATTACGGGATAAATTGGGAATGGGGGGCTTGAAGCCCAGACAACAGCATTGAAGGGGTATCTGTGAGTTAGGTGATAAAAGATAACTGGGGAATAGGGGGCATAAAGCCAAGGCATTACAGCATTCAAGGGGTACTTGTGCGTTAGAAGTTAAGAGATAAATGGGGAATGGGGGATTTATAGCCCAGGCAGTAAAGCATTGAAAGTTAACCTTTGCTTTGGAAATTAATAGATAAATTGGGAATGGGGGGCTTAAAGCCCAGGCACTACAGCACTGAAGGGGTATCTGTGTGTTAGATGTTAAGAGATAAATGGGATATCGGGGGCTTAAAGCCCAGGCACGACAGCATTGAAGGGGTACCTGTGCTTTAGAAGTTATGAGATAAGTTGGGAATGGAGGGCTTAAAGGCAAGGCACTACAGCATTGAAGAGGTACCTGTGCAGTAGATGATAAGAGATAAATGGGGAATGGGGGGTGTAAAGCCCGGGCAGTACAGTAGTGAAGGGGTACCTGTGCGTTATAAATTATTGGATAAATGGGGAATGGGGGGCTTATAGCCCAGGCAGTAAAGCATTGAAAGTTTTCATTTGCTTTGGAAATTAATAGATAAATGGGGAATGGGGGGCTTAAAGCCCAGGCACTATAGCATTGAAGGGGTCCAGTGCTTTAGAAGTTAAGAGATAAATTGGGAATGGGGGGCTTAAAGCCCAGGCACTACAGCACTGAAGGGGTACCTGTGCGTTAGATGTTAAGAGATTAATAGGATATCGGGGGCTTAAAGCCCAGGCACTACAGCATTGAAGGGGTACCTGTGCTTTAGAAGTTAAGAGATAAGTTGGGAATGGAAAGCTTAAAGCCCAGGCACGACAGCATTGAAGGAGTACCTGTGCAGTAGATGATAAGAGATAAATGGGGAATGGGGGGCGTAAAGCCCGGGCAGTACAGTAGTGAAGGGGTACCTGTGCGTTATAAATTAATAGATAAATGGGGAAAGGGGGGCTTATAGCCCAGGCAGTAAAGCATTGAAAGTTAACCTTCGCTTTGGAAATTAAGGGATAAATTGGGAATGGGGGGCATGAAGCCCAGACACAAGAGCATTGAAGGGGTACCTGTGAGTTAGGTGATAAGAGATAAATGCGGAATAGGGGGCAAAAAGCCAAGGCATTACTGCATTCAAGGGGTACCTGTGCGTTAGAAGTTAAAAGATAAATGGGGAATGGGGGGCTTATAGCCCAGGCAGTAAAGCATTGAAAGTTAACCTTTGCTTTGGAAATTATTGGATAAATGGGGAATGGTGGGCGTAAAGCCCAGGCACTACAGCACTGAAGGGGTATCTGTGCGTTAGATGTTAAGAGATTATTGGGGTATCGGGGGCTTAAAGCCCAGGCACTACAGCATTGAAGGGGTACCTGTGCTTTAGAAGTTAAGAGATAAGTTGGGAATGGAGGGCTTAAAGCCCAGGCACTACAGCATTGAAGAGGTACCTGTGAAGTAGATGTTAAGAGATTAATGGGATATCGGGGGCTTAAAGCCCAGGCACTACAGCATTGAAGGGGTACCTGTGCTTTAGAAGTTAAGAGATAAGTTGGGAATGGAGGGCTTAAAGCCCAGGCACTACAGCACTGAAGGGGTACCTGTGCCTTAGATGTTAAGAAATTAATAGGATATCGGGGGCTTAAAGCCCAGGCACTATAGCATTGAAGAGGTACCTGTGCCGTAGATTATAAGAGTTAAATGGGGAATGGGGGGCGTAAAGCCAAGGCACTACAGCATTGAAGGGGTACCTGTGCGTTAGAAGTTAAGAGATAAATGGGGAATGGGGGGCGTAAAGCCCGGGCAGTACAATAGTGAAGGGGTACCTGTGTGCTAGAAGTTAAGAGATAAATGGGGAATGGGGGGCTTATAGCCCAGGCAGTAAAGCATTTAAAGTTAACCTTCGCTTTGGAAATTAAGGGATAAATTGGGAATGGGGGGCTTAAAGCCCAGGAACAATAGCATTGAAGGGGTACCTGTGCTTTAGGTGATAAGAGATAAATGGGGAATAGGGGGCATAAAGCCAAGGCATTACAGCATTCAAGGGATACCTGTGCGCTAGAAGTGAAGAGATAAATGGGGAATGGGGGGCTTATAGCCCAGGCAGTAAAGCATTGAAAGTTAACCTTTGCTTTGGAAATTAATAGATAAATGGGGAATGGGGGGCGTAAAGCCCGGGCAGTACTGTAGTGAAGGGGTAGCTGTGCGTTATAAATTAATAGATAAATGGGGAATGGGGGGCTTATAGGCCAGGAAGTAAAGCATTGAAAGTGAACCTTCGCTTTGGAAATTACGGGATAAATTGGGAATGGGGGGCTTGAAGCCCAGACAACAGCATTGAAGGGGTATCTGTGAGTTAAGTGATAAAAGATAACTGGGGAATAGGGGGCATAAAGCCAAGGCATTACAGCATTCAAGGGGTACTTGTGCGTTAGAAGTTAAGAGATAAATGGGGAATGGGGGATTTATAGCCCAGGCAGTAAAGCATTGAAAGTTAACCTTTGCTTTGGAAATTAATAGATAAATTGGGAATGGGGGGCTTAAAGCCCAGGCACTACAGCACTGAAGGGGTATCTGTGTGTTAGATGTTAAGAGATAAATGGGATATCGGGGGCTTAAAGCCCAGGCACGACAGCATTGAAGGGGTACCTGTGCTTTAGAAGTTATGAGATAAGTTGGGAATGGAGGGCTTAAAGGCAAGGCACTACAGCATTGAAGAGGTACCTGTGCAGTAGATGATAAGAGATAAATGGGGAATGGGGGGTGTAAAGCCCGGGCAGTACAGTAGTGAAGGGGTACCTGTGCGTTATAAATTATTGGATAAATGGGGAATGGGGGGCTTATAGCCCAGGCAGTAAAGCATTGAAAGTTTTCATTTGCTTTGGAAATTAATAGATAAATGGGGAATGGGGGGCTTAAAGCCCAGGCACTATAGCATTGAAGGGGTCCAGTGCTTTAGAAGTTAAGAGATAAATTGGGAATGGGGGGCTTAAAGCCCAGGCACTACAGCACTGAAGGGGTACCTGTGCGTTAGATGTTAAGAGATTAATAGGATATCGGGGGCTTAAAGCCCAGGCACTACAGCATTGAAGGGGTACCTGTGCTTTAGAAGTTAAGAGATAAGTTGGGAATGGAAAGCTTAAAGCCCAGGCACGACAGCATTGAAGGAGTACCTGTGCAGTAGATGATAAGAGATAAATGGGGAATGGGGGGCGTAAAGCCCGGGCAGTACAGTAGTGAAGGGGTACCTGTGCGTTATAAATTAATAGATAAATGGGGAAAGGGGGGCTTATAGCCCAGGCAGTAAAGCATTGAAAGTTAACCTTCGCTTTGGAAATTAAGGGATAAATTGGGAATGGGGGGCATGAAGCCCAGACACAAGAGCATTGAAGGGGTACCTGTGAGTTAGGTGATAAGAGATAAATGCGGAATAGGGGGCAAAAAGCCAAGGCATTACTGCATTCAAGGGGTACCTGTGCGTTAGAAGTTAAAAGATAAATGGGGAATGGGGGGCTTATAGCCCAGGCAGTAAAGCATTGAAAGTTAACCTTTGCTTTGGAAATTATTGGATAAATGGGGAATGGTGGGCGTAAAGCCCAGGCACTACAGCACTGAAGGGGTATCTGTGCGTTAGATGTTAAGAGATTATTGGGGTATCGGGGGCTTAAAGCCCAGGCACTACAGCATTGAAGGGGTACCTGTGCTTTAGAAGTTAAGAGATAAGTTGGGAATGGAGGGCTTAAAGCCCAGGCACTACAGCATTGAAGAGGTACCTGTGAAGTAGATGTTAAGAGATTAATGGGATATCGGGGGCTTAAAGCCCAGGCACTACAGCATTGAAGGGGTACCTGTGCTTTAGAAGTTAAGAGATAAGTTGGGAATGGAGGGCTTAAAGCCCAGGCACTACAGCACTGAAGGGGTACCTGTGCCTTAGATGTTAAGAAATTAATAGGATATCGGGGGCTTAAAGCCCAGGCACTATAGCATTGAAGAGGTACCTGTGCCGTAGATTATAAGAGTTAAATGGGGAATGGGGGGCGTAAAGCCAAGGCACTACAGCATTGAAGGGGTACCTGTGCGTTAGAAGTTAAGAGATAAATGGGGAATGGGGGGCGTAAAGCCCGGGCAGTACAATAGTGAAGGGGTACCTGTGTGTTAGAAGTTAAGAGATAAATGGGGAATGGGGGGCTTATAGCCCAGGCAGTAAAGCATTTAAAGTTAACCTTCGCTTTGGAAATTAAGGGATAAATTGGGAATGGGGGGCTTAAAGCCCAGGAACAATAGCATTGAAGGGGTACCTGTGCGTTAGGTGATAAGAGATAAATGGGGAATAGGGGGCATAAAGCCAAGGCATTACAGCATTCAAGGGATACCTGTGCGCTAGAAGTGAAGAGATAAATGGGGAATGGGGGGCTTATAGCCCAGGCAGTAAAGCATTGAAAGTTAACCTTTGCTTTGGAAATTAATAGATAAATGGGGAATGGGGGGCGTAAAGCCCGGGCAGTACTGTAGTGAAGGGGTAGCTGTGCGTTATAAATTAATAGATAAATGGGGAATGGGGGGCTTATAGGCCAGGAAGTAAAGCATTGAAAGTGAACCTTCGCTTTGGAAATTACGGGATAAATTGGGAATGGGGGGCTTGAAGCCCAGACAACAGCATTGAAGGGGTATCTGTGAGTTAAGTGATAAAAGATAACTGGGGAATAGGGGGCATAAAGCCAAGGCATTACAGCATTCAAGGGGTACTTGTGCGTTAGAAGTTAAGAGATAAATGGGGAATGGGGGATTTATAGCCCAGGCAGTAAAGCATTGAAAGTTAACCTTTGCTTTGGAAATTAATAGATAAATTGGGAATGGGGGGCTTAAAGCCCAGGCACTACAGCACTGAAGGGGTATCTGTGTGTTAGATGTTAAGAGATAAATGGGATATCGGGGGCTTAAAGCCCAGGCACGACAGCATTGAAGGGGTACCTGTGCTTTAGAAGTTATGAGATAAGTTGGGAATGGAGGGCTTAAAGGCAAGGCACTACAGCATTGAAGAGGAACCTGTGCAGTAGATGATAAGAGATAAATGGGGAATGGGGGGTGTAAAGCCCGGGCAGTACAGTAGTGAAGGGGTACCTGTGCGTTATAAATTATTGGATAAATGGGGAATGGGGGGCTTATAGCCCAGGCAGTAAAGCATTGAAAGTTTTCATTTGCTTTGGAAATTAATAGATAAATGGGGAATGGGGGGCTTAAAGCCCAGGCACTATAGCATTGAAGGGGTCCAGTGCTTTAGAAGTTAAGAGATAAATTGGGAATGGGGGGCTTAAAGCCCAGGCACTACAGCACTGAAGGGGTACCTGTGCGTTAGATGTTAAGAGATTAATAGGATATCGGGGGCTTAAAGCCCAGGCACTACAGCATTGAAGGGGTACCTGTGCTTTAGAAGTTAAGAGATAAGTTGGGAATGGAAAGCTTAAAGCCCAGGCACGACAGCATTGAAGGAGTACCTGTGCAGTAGATGATAAGAGATAAATGGGGAATGGGGGGCGTAAAGCCCGGGCAGTACAGTAGTGAAGGGGTACCTGTGCGTTATAAAATTAATAGATAAATGGGGAAAGGGGGGCTTATAGCCCAGGCAGTAAAGCATTGAAAGTTAACCTTCGCTTTGGAAATTAAGGGATAAATTGGGAATGGGGGGCATGAAGCCCAGGCACAAGAGCATTGAAGGGGTACCTGTGAGTTAGGTGATAAGAGATAAATGCGGAATAGGGGGCAAAAAGCCAAGGCATTACTGCATTCAAGGGGTACCTGTGCGTTAGAAGTTAAAAGATAAATGGGGAATGGGGGGCTTATAGCCCAGGCAGTAAAGCATTGAAAGTTAACCTTTGCTTTGGAAATTAATAGATAAATGGGGAATGGAGGGCTTAAAGCCAAGGAACTACAGCATTGAAGAGGTACCTGTGCAGTAGATGATAAGAGATAAATGGGGAATGGGGGGTGTAAAGCCCGGGCAGTACAGTAGTGAAGGGGTACCTGTGCGTTATAAATTAATAGATAAATGGGGAATGGGGGGCTTATAGCCCAGGCAGTAAAGCATTGAAAGTTAACCTTCGCTTTGGAAATTAAGGGATAAATTGGGAATGGGGGGCTTAAAGCCCAGGAACAAGAGCTTTGAAGGGGTACCTGTGCGTTAGGTGATAAGAGATAAATGGGGAATAGGGGGCGTAAACCCCAGGCACTAAAGCACTGAAGGGGTATCTGTGCGTTAGATGTTAAGAGATTAATGGGATATCGGGGGCTAAAAGGCCAGGCACTACAGCATTGAAGGGGTACCAGTGCTTTAGAAGTTAAGAGATAAATTGGGAATGGGGGGCTTAAAGCCCAGGCACTACAGCACTGAAGGGATACCTGTGCGTTAGATGTTAAGAGATTAATGGGATATCGGGGGCTTAAAGCCCAGGCACTACAGCATTGAAGGGGTACCTGTGCTTTAGAAGTTAAGAGATAAGTTGGGAATGGAGGGCTTAAAGCCCAGGCACGACAGCATTGAAGGAGTACCTGTGCAGTAGATGATAAGAGATAAATGGGGAATGGGGCGGCGTAAAGCCCAGGCAGTACAGTAGTGCAGGGGTAGCTGTGCGTTAAAAATTAAAAGATAAATGGGGAATGGGGGGCTTATAGCGCAGGCAGTAAAGCATTGAAAGTGAACCTTCGCTTTGGAAATTAAGGGATAAATTGGGAATGGGGGGCTTGAAGCCCAGGCACAACAGCATTGAAGGGGTACCTGTGAGTTAGGAGATAAGAGATAAATGGGGAATAGGGGGCATAAAGCCAAGGCATTACAGCATTCAAGGGGTACTTGTGCGTTAGAAGTTAAGAGATAAATGGGGAATGGGGGGTTTATAGCCCAGGCTGTAAAGCATTGAAAGTTAACCTTTGCTTTGGAAATTAATAGATAAATGGGGAATGGGGGGCTTAAAGCCCAGGCACCACAGCATTGAAGGGGTCCAGTGCTTTAGAAGTTAAGAGATAAATTGGGAATGGGGGGCTTAAAGCCCAGGCACTACAGCACTGAAGGGGTACCTGTGCGTTAGATGTTAAGAGATTAATGGGATATCGGGGGCTTAAAGCCCAGGCACTACAGCATTGAAGGGGTACCTGTGCTTTAGAAGTTAAGAGATAAGTTGGGAATGGAGGGCTTAAAGCCCAGGCACAACAGCATTGAAGAGGTACCTGTGCAGTAGGTGATAAGAGATAAATGGGGAATGGGGGGCGTAAAGCCCGGGCAGTACAGTAGTGAAGGGGTACCTGTGCGTTATAAATTAATAGATAAATGGGGAATGGGGGGCTGATAGCCCAGGCAGTAAAGCATTGAAAGTTTACCTTCGCTTTGGAAATTAAGGGATAAATTGGGAATGGGGGGCTTGAAGCCCAGGCACAGTAGCATTGAAGGGGTACCTGTGAGTTAGGTGATAAGAAATAAATGGGGAATAGGGGGCAAAAAGCCAAGGCATTACTGCATTCAAGGGGTACCTGTGCGTTAGTAGTTAAGAGATAAATGGGGAATGGGGGGCTTATACCCAGGCAGTAAAGCATTGAAAGTTAACCTTTGCTTTGGAAATTAAAAGATAAATGGGGAATGGGGGGCTTAAAGCCCAGGCACTACAGCATTGAAGGGGTACCAGTGCTTTAGAAGTTAAGAGATAAATTGGGAATGGTGGGCTTAAAGCCCAGGCACTACAGCACTGAAGGGGTATCTGTGCTTTAGATGTTAAGAGATTAATGGGATATCGGGGGCTTAAAGCCCAGGCACTACAGCATTGAAGGGGTACCTGTGCTTTAGAAGTTAAGAGATAAGTTGGGAATGGAGGGCTTAAAGCCCAGGCACTACAGCATTGAAGAGGTACCTGTGCAGTAGATTATAAGCGATAAATGGGGAATGGGGGGCGTAAAGCCAAGGCACTACAGCATTCAAGGGGTACTTGTGCGTTAGAAGTTAAGAGATAAATGGGGAATGGGGGGCGTAAAGCCCGGTCAGTACAGTAGTGAAGGGGTACCTGTGTGTTATAAATTAATAGATAAATGGGGAATGGCCGAGGCAGTAAAGCATTGAAAGCTAACCTTCGCTTTGGAAATTAAGGGATAAATTTGGAATGGGGGGCTTAAAGCCCAGGAACAACAGCATTGAAGGGGTACCTGTGCGTTAGGTGATAAGAGATAAATGGGGAATGGTGGGCGTAAAGCCTAGGAACTACAGCACTGAAGGGGTATCTGTGCGTTAGATGTTAAGAGATTAATGGGATATCGGGGGCTTAAAGCCTAGGCACTACAGCATTGAAGGGGTACCTGTGCTTTAGAAGTTAAGAGATAAGTTGGGAATGGAGGGCTTAAAGCCCAGGCACTATAGCATTGAAGAGGTACCTGTGCAGTAGATTATAAGAGTTAAATGGGGAATGGGGGGCGTAAAGCCAAGGCACTACAGCATTCAAGGGGTACCTGTGCGTTAGAAGTTAAGAGATAAATGGGGAATGGGGGGGGGGGGGTAAAGCCCGGGCAGTACAATAGTGAAGGGGTACCTGTGTGTTATAATTTAATAGATAAAAGGGGAATGGGGGGCTTATAGCCCAGGCAGTAAAGCATTGAAAGTTAACCTTCGCTTTCGAAATTAAGGGATAAATTGGGAATGGGGGGCTTAAAGCCCAGGAACAACAGCATTGAAGGGGTACCTGTGCGTTAGGTGATAAGAGATAAATGGGGAATAGGGGGCATAAAGCCAAGGCATTACAGCATTCAAGGGATACCTGTGCATTAGAAGTTAAGAGATAAATGGGGAATGGGGGGTTTATAGCCCAGGCAGTAAAGCATTGAAAGTTAACCTTTGCTTTGGAAATTGATAAATGGGGAATGGGGGGCTTAAAGCCCAGGCACTACAGCATTGAAGGGGTACCAGTGCTTTAGAAGTTAAGAGATAAATTGGGAATGGGGGGCTTAAAGCCCAGGCACTACAGCACTGAAGGGGTACCTGTGCGTTAGATGTTAAGAGATTAATGGGATATCGGGGGCCTAAAGCCCAGGCACTACAGCATTGAAGGGGTACCTTTGCTTTAGAAGTTAAGAGATAAGTTGGGAGTGGAGGGCTTAAAGCCGAGGACCGACAGCATTGAAGGAGTACCTGTGCAGTAGATGTTAAGAGATAAATGGGAAATGGGGGGCGTAAAGCCCGGGCAGTACTGTAGTGAAGGGGTAGCTGTGCGTTATAAATTAATAGATAAATGGGGAATGGGGGGCTTATAGGCCAGGAAGTAAAGCATTGAAAGTGAACCTTCGCTTTGGAAATTACGGGATAAATTGGGAATGGGGGGCTTGAAGCCCAGACAACAGCATTGAAGGGGTATCTGTGAGTTAGGTGATAAAAGATAACTGGGGAATAGGGGGCATAAAGCCAAGGCATTACAGCATTCAAGGGGTACTTGTGCGTTAGAAGTTAAGAGATAAATGGGGAATGGGGGATTTATAGCCCAGGCAGTAAAGCATTGAAAGTTAACCTTTGCTTTGGAAATTAATAGATAAATTGGGAATGGGGGGCTTAAAGCCCAGGCACTACAGCACTGAAGGGGTATCTGTGTGTTAGATGTTAAGAGATAAATGGGATATCGGGGGCTTAAAGCCCAGGCACGACAGCATTGAAGGGGTACCTGTGCTTTAGAAGTTATGAGATAAGTTGGGAATGGAGGGCTTAAAGGCAAGGCACTACAGCATTGAAGAGGTACCTGTGCAGTAGATGATAAGAGATAAATGGGGAATGGGGGGTGTAAAGCCCGGGCAGTACAGTAGTGAAGGGGTACCTGTGCGTTATAAATTATTGGATAAATGGGGAATGGGGGGCTTATAGCCCAGGCAGTAAAGCATTGAAAGTTTTCATTTGCTTTGGAAATTAATAGATAAATGGGGAATGGGGGGCTTAAAGCCCAGGCACTATAGCATTGAAGGGGTCCAGTGCTTTAGAAGTTAAGAGATAAATTGGGAATGGGGGGCTTAAAGCCCAGGCACTACAGCACTGAAGGGGTACCTGTGCGTTAGATGTTAAGAGATTAATAGGATATCGGGGGCTTAAAGCCCAGGCACTACAGCATTGAAGGGGTACCTGTGCTTTAGAAGTTAAGAGATAAGTTGGGAATGGAAAGCTTAAAGCCCAGGCACTACAGCATTGAAGGAGTACCTGTGCAGTAGATGATAAGAGATAAATGGGGAATGGGGGGCGTAAAGCCCGGGCAGTACAGTAGTGAAGGGGTACCTGTGCGTTATAAATTAATAGATAAATGGGGAAAGGGGGGCTTATAGCCCAGGCAGTAAAGCATTGAAAGTTAACCTTTGCTTTGGAAATTAAGGGATAAATTGGGAATGGGGGGCATGAAGCCCAGGCACAAGAGCATTGAAGGGGTACCTGTGAGTTAGGTGATAAGAGATAAATGCGGAATAGGGGGCAAAAAGCCAAGGCATTACTGCATTCAAGGGGTACCTGTGCGTTAGAAGTTAAAAGATAAATGGGGAATGGGGGGCTTATAGCCCAGGCAGTAAAGCATTGAAAGTTAACCTTTGCTTTGGAAATTATTGGATAAATGGGGAATGGTGGGCGTAAAGCCCAGGCACTACAGCACTGAAGGGGTATCTGTGCGTTAGATGTTAAGAGATTATTGGGGTATCGGGGGCTTAAAGCCCAGGCACTACAGCATTGAAGGGGTTCCTGTGCTTTAGAAGTTAAGAGATAAGTTGGGAATGGAGGGCTTAAAGCCCAGGCACTACAGCATTGAAGAGGTACCTGTGAAGTAGATGTTAAGAGATTAATGGGATATCGGGGGCTTAAAGCCCAGGCACTACAGCATTGAAGGGGTACCTGTGCTTTAGAAGTTAAGAGATAAGTTGGGAATGGAGGGCTTAAAGCCCAGGCACTACAGCACTGAAGGGGTACCTGTGCCTTAGATGTTAAGAAATTAATAGGATATCGGGGGCTTAAAGCCCAGGCACTATAGCATTGAAGAGGTACCTGTGCCGTAGATTATAAGAGTTAAATGGGGAATGGGGGGCGTAAAGCCAAGGCACTACAGCATTGAAGGGGTACCTGTGCGTTAGAAGTTAAGAGATAAATGGGGAATGGGGGGCGTAAAGCCCGGGCAGTACAATAGTGAAGGGGTACCTGTGCGTTAGGTGATAAGAGATAAATGCGGAATAGGGGGCATAAAGCCAAGGCATTACAGCATTCAAGGGATACCTGTGCATTAGAAGTTAAGAGATAAATGGGGAATGGGGGGTTTATAGCCCAGGCAGTAAAGCATTGAAAGTTAACCTTTGCTTTGGAAATTGATAAATGGGGAATGGGGGGCTTAAAGCCCAGGCACTACAGCATTGAAGGGGTACCAGTGCTTTAGAAGTTAAGAGATAAATTGGGAATGGGGGGCTTAAAGCCCAGGCACTACAGCACTGAAGGGGTACCTGTGCGTTAGATGTTAAGAGATTAATGGGATATCGGGGGCCTAAAGCCCAGGCACTACAGCATTGAAGGGGTACCTTTGCTTTAGAAGTTAAGAGATAAGTTGGGAATGGAGGGCTTAAAGCCGAGGACCGACAGCATTGAAGGAGTACCTGTGCAGTAGATGTTAAGAGATAAATGGGGAATGGGGGGCGTAAAGCCCGGGCAGTACTGTAGTGAAGGGGTAGCTGTGCGTTATAAATTAATAGATAAATGGGGAATGGGGGGCTTATAGGCCAGGAAGTAAAGCATTGAAAGTGAACCTTCGCTTTGGAAATTACGGGATAAATTGGGAATGGGGGGCTTGAAGCCCAGACAAGAGCATTGAAGGGGTATCTGTGAGTTAGGTGATAAAAGATAACTGGGGAATAGGGGGCATAAAGCCAAGGCATTACAGCATTCAAGGGGTACTTGTGCGTTAGAAGTTAAGAGATAAATGGGGAATGGGGGATTTATAGCCCAGGCAGTAAAGCATTGAAAGTTAACCTTTGCTTTGGAAATTAATAGATAAATTGGGAATGGGGGGCTTAAAGCCCAGGCACTACAGCACTGAAGGGGTATCTCTGCGTTAGATGTTAAGAGATAAATGGGATATCGGGGGCTTAAAGCCCAGGCACGACAGCATTGAAGGGGTACCTGTGCTTTAGAAGTTATGAGATAAGTTGGGAATGGAGGGCTTAAAGCCGAGGACCGACAGCATTGAAGGAGTACCTGTGCAGTAGATGTTAAGAGATAAATGGGGAATGGGGGGCGTAAAGCCCGGGCAGTACTGTAGTGAAGGGGTAGCTGTGCGTTATAAATTAATAGATAAATGGGGAATGGGGGGCTTATAGGCCAGGAAGTAAAGCATTGAAAGTGAACCTTCGCTTTGGAAATTACGGGATAAATTGGGAATGGGGGGCTTGAAGCCCAGACAACAGCATTGAAGGGGTATCTGTGAGTTAGGTGATAAAAGATAACTGGGGAATAGGGGGCATAAAGCCAAGGCATTACAGCATTCAAGGGGTACTTGTGCGTTAGAAGTTAAGAGATAAATGGGGAATGGGGGATTTATAGCCCAGGCAGTAAAGCATTGAAAGTTAACCTTTGCTTTGGAAATTAATAGATAAATTGGGAATGGGGGGCTTAAAGCCCAGGCACTACAGCACTGAAGGGGTATCTGTGTGTTAGATGTTAAGAGATAAATGGGATATCGGGGGCTTAAAGCCCAGGCACGACAGCATTGAAGGGGTACCTGTGCTTTAGAAGTTATGAGATAAGTTGGGAATGGAGGGCTTAAAGGCAAGGCACTACAGCATTGAAGAGGTACCTGTGCAGTAGATGATAAGAGATAAATGGGGAATGGGGGGTGTAAAGCCCGGGCAGTACAGTAGTGAAGGGGTACCTGTGCGTTATAAATTATTGGATAAATGGGGAATGGGGGGCTTATAGCCCAGGCAGTAAAGCATTGAAAGTTTTCATTTGCTTTGGAAATTAATAGATAAATGGGGAATGGGGGGCTTAAAGCCCAGGCACTATAGCATTGAAGGGGTCCAGTGCTTTAGAAGTTAAGAGATAAATTGGGAATGGGGGGCTTAAAGCCCAGGCACTACAGCACTGAAGGGGTACCTGTGCGTTAGATGTTAAGAGATTAATAGGATATCGGGGGCTTAAAGCCCAGGCACTACAGCATTGAAGGGGTACCTGTGCTTTAGAAGTTAAGAGATAAGTTGGGAATGGAAAGCTTAAAGCCCAGGCACGACAGCATTGAAGGAGTACCTGTGCAGTAGATGATAAGAGATAAATGGGGAATGGGGGGCGTAAAGCCCGGGCAGTACAGTAGTGAAGGGGTACCTGTGCGTTATAAATTAATAGATAAATGGGGAAAGGGGGGCTTATAGCCCAGGCAGTAAAGCATTGAAAGTTAACCTTCGCTTTGGAAATTAAGGGATAAATTGGGAATGGGGGGCATGAAGCCCAGACACAAGAGCATTGAAGGGGTACCTGTGAGTTAGGTGATAAGAGATAAATGCGGAATAGGGGGCAAAAAGCCAAGGCATTACTGCATTCAAGGGGTACCTGTGCGTTAGAAGTTAAAAGATAAATGGGGAATGGGGGGCTTATAGCCCAGGCAGTAAAGCATTGAAAGTTAACCTTTGCTTTGGAAATTATTGGATAAATGGGGAATGGTGGGCGTAAAGCCCAGGCACTACAGCACTGAAGGGGTATCTGTGCGTTAGATGTTAAGAGATTATTGGGGTATCGGGGGCTTAAAGCCCAGGCACTACAGCATTGAAGGGGTACCTGTGCTTTAGAAGTTAAGAGATAAGTTGGGAATGGAGGGCTTAAAGCCCAGGCACTACAGCATTGAAGAGGTACCTGTGAAGTAGATGTTAAGAGATTAATGGGATATCGGGGGCTTAAAGCCCAGGCACTACAGCATTGAAGGGGTACCTGTGCTTTAGAAGTTAAGAGATAAGTTGGGAATGGAGGGCTTAAAGCCCAGGCACTACAGCACTGAAGGGGTACCTGTGCCTTAGATGTTAAGAAATTAATAGGATATCGGGGGCTTAAAGCCCAGGCACTATAGCATTGAAGAGGTACCTGTGCCGTAGATTATAAGAGTTAAATGGGGAATGGGGGGCGTAAAGCCAAGGCACTACAGCATTGAAGGGGTACCTGTGCGTTAGAAGTTAAGAGATAAATGGGGAATGGGGGGCGTAAAGCCCGGGCAGTACAATAGTGAAGGGGTACCTGTGTGCTAGAAGTTAAGAGATAAATGGGGAATGGGGGGCTTATAGCCCAGGCAGTAAAGCATTTAAAGTTAACCTTCGCTTTGGAAATTAAGGGATAAATTGGGAATGGGGGGCTTAAAGCCCAGGAACAATAGCATTGAAGGGGTACCTGTGCTTTAGGTGATAAGAGATAAATGGGGAATAGGGGGCATAAAGCCAAGGCATTACAGCATTCAAGGGATACCTGTGCGCTAGAAGTGAAGAGATAAATGGGGAATGGGGGGCTTATAGCCCAGGCAGTAAAGCATTGAAAGTTAACCTTTGCTTTGGAAATTAATAGATAAATGGGGAATGGGGGGCGTAAAGCCCGGGCAGTACTGTAGTGAAGGGGTAGCTGTGCGTTATAAATTAATAGATAAATGGGGAATGGGGGGCTTATAGGCCAGGAAGTAAAGCATTGAAAGTGAACCTTCGCTTTGGAAATTACGGGATAAATTGGGAATGGGGGGCTTGAAGCCCAGACAACAGCATTGAAGGGGTATCTGTGAGTTAAGTGATAAAAGATAACTGGGGAATAGGGGGCATAAAGCCAAGGCATTACAGCATTCAAGGGGTACTTGTGCGTTAGAAGTTAAGAGATAAATGGGGAATGGGGGATTTATAGCCCAGGCAGTAAAGCATTGAAAGTTAAACTTTGCTTTGGAAATTAATAGATAAATTGGGAATGGGGGGCTTAAAGCCCAGGCACTACAGCACTGAAGGGGTATCTGTGTGTTAGATGTTAAGAGATAAATGGGATATCGGGGGCTTAAAGCCCAGGCACGACAGCATTGAAGGGGTACCTGTGCTTTAGAAGTTATGAGATAAGTTGGGAATGGAGGGCTTAAAGGCAAGGCACTACAGCATTGAAGAGGTACCTGTGCAGTAGATGATAAGAGATAAATGGGGAATGGGGGGTGTAAAGCCCGGGCAGTACAGTAGTGAAGGGGTACCTGTGCGTTATAAATTATTGGATAAATGGGGAATGGGGGGCTTATAGCCCAGGCAGTAAAGCATTGAAAGTTTTCATTTGCTTTGGAAATTAATAGATAAATGGGGAATGGGGGGCTTAAAGCCCAGGCACTATAGCATTGAAGGGGT
The DNA here is from genome assembly GCF_029931775.1 of Euleptes europaea. NCBI lineage: Eukaryota > Metazoa > Chordata > Lepidosauria > Squamata > Sphaerodactylidae > Euleptes > Euleptes europaea. The sequence goes on from NC_079317.1 coordinate 53,070,983, forward strand.
CCAGTGCTTTAGAAGTTAAGAGATAAATTGGGAATGGGGGGCTTAAAGCCCAGGCACTACAGCACTGAAGGGGTACCTGTGCGTTAGATGTTAAGAGATTAATAGGATATCGGGGGCTTAAAGCCCAGGCACTACAGCATTGAAGGGGTACCTGTGCTTTAGAAGTTAAGAGATAAGTTGGGAATGGAAAGCTTAAAGCCCAGGCACGACAGCATTGAAGGAGTACCTGTGCAGTAGATGATAAGAGATAAATGGGGAATGGGGGGCGTAAAGCCCGGGCAGTACAGTAGTGAAGGGGTACCTGTGCGTTATAAATTAATAGATAAATGGGGAAAGGGGGGCTTATAGCCCAGGCAGTAAAGCATTGAAAGTTAACCTTCGCTTTGGAAATTAAGGGATAAATTGGGAATGGGGGGCATGAAGCCCAGACACAAGAGCATTGAAGGGGTACCTGTGAGTTAGGTGATAAGAGATAAATGCGGAATAGGGGGCAAAAAGCCAAGGCATTACTGCATTCAAGGGGTACCTGTGCGTTAGAAGTTAAAAGATAAATGGGGAATGGGGGGCTTATAGCCCAGGCAGTAAAGCATTGAAAGTTAACCTTTGCTTTGGAAATTATTGGATAAATGGGGAATGGTGGGCGTAAAGCCCAGGCACTACAGCACTGAAGGGGTATCTGTGCGTTAGATGTTAAGAGATTATTGGGGTATCGGGGGCTTAAAGCCCAGGCACTACAGCATTGAAGGGGTACCTGTGCTTTAGAAGTTAAGAGATAAGTTGGGAATGGAGGGCTTAAAGCCCAGGCACTACAGCATTGAAGAGGTACCTGTGAAGTAGATGTTAAGAGATTAATGGGATATCGGGGGCTTAAAGCCCAGGCACTACAGCATTGAAGGGGTACCTGTGCTTTAGAAGTTAAGAGATAAGTTGGGAATGGAGGGCTTAAAGCCCAGGCACTACAGCACTGAAGGGGTACCTGTGCCTTAGATGTTAAGAAATTAATAGGATATCGGGGGCTTAAAGCCCAGGCACTATAGCATTGAAGAGGTACCTGTGCCGTAGATTATAAGAGTTAAATGGGGAATGGGGGGCGTAAAGCCAAGGCACTACAGCATTGAAGGGGTACCTGTGCGTTAGAAGTTAAGAGATAAATGGGGAATGGGGGGCGTAAAGCCCGGGCAGTACAATAGTGAAGGGGTACCTGTGTGTTAGAAGTTAAGAGATAAATGGGGAATGGGGGGCTTATAGCCCAGGCAGTAAAGCATTTAAAGTTAACCTTCGCTTTGGAAATTAAGGGATAAATTGGGAATGGGGGGCTTAAAGCCCAGGAACAATAGCATTGAAGGGGTACCTGTGCGTTAGGTGATAAGAGATAAATGGGGAATAGGGGGCATAAAGCCAAGGCATTACAGCATTCAAGGGATACCTGTGCGCTAGAAGTGAAGAGATAAATGGGGAATGGGGGGCTTATAGCCCAGGCAGTAAAGCATTGAAAGTTAACCTTTGCTTTGGAAATTAATAGATAAATGGGGAATGGGGGGCGTAAAGCCCGGGCAGTACTGTAGTGAAGGGGTAGCTGTGCGTTATAAATTAATAGATAAATGGGGAATGGGGGGCTTATAGGCCAGGAAGTAAAGCATTGAAAGTGAACCTTCGCTTTGGAAATTACGGGATAAATTGGGAATGGGGGGCTTGAAGCCCAGACAACAGCATTGAAGGGGTATCTGTGAGTTAAGTGATAAAAGATAACTGGGGAATAGGGGGCATAAAGCCAAGGCATTACAGCATTCAAGGGGTACTTGTGCGTTAGAAGTTAAGAGATAAATGGGGAATGGGGGATTTATAGCCCAGGCAGTAAAGCATTGAAAGTTAACCTTTGCTTTGGAAATTAATAGATAAATTGGGAATGGGGGGCTTAAAGCCCAGGCACTACAGCACTGAAGGGGTATCTGTGTGTTAGATGTTAAGAGATAAATGGGATATCGGGGGCTTAAAGCCCAGGCACGACAGCATTGAAGGGGTACCTGTGCTTTAGAAGTTATGAGATAAGTTGGGAATGGAGGGCTTAAAGGCAAGGCACTACAGCATTGAAGAGGAACCTGTGCAGTAGATGATAAGAGATAAATGGGGAATGGGGGGTGTAAAGCCCGGGCAGTACAGTAGTGAAGGGGTACCTGTGCGTTATAAATTATTGGATAAATGGGGAATGGGGGGCTTATAGCCCAGGCAGTAAAGCATTGAAAGTTTTCATTTGCTTTGGAAATTAATAGATAAATGGGGAATGGGGGGCTTAAAGCCCAGGCACTATAGCATTGAAGGGGTCCAGTGCTTTAGAAGTTAAGAGATAAATTGGGAATGGGGGGCTTAAAGCCCAGGCACTACAGCACTGAAGGGGTACCTGTGCGTTAGATGTTAAGAGATTAATAGGATATCGGGGGCTTAAAGCCCAGGCACTACAGCATTGAAGGGGTACCTGTGCTTTAGAAGTTAAGAGATAAGTTGGGAATGGAAAGCTTAAAGCCCAGGCACGACAGCATTGAAGGAGTACCTGTGCAGTAGATGATAAGAGATAAATGGGGAATGGGGGGCGTAAAGCCCGGGCAGTACAGTAGTGAAGGGGTACCTGTGCGTTATAAAATTAATAGATAAATGGGGAAAGGGGGGCTTATAGCCCAGGCAGTAAAGCATTGAAAGTTAACCTTCGCTTTGGAAATTAAGGGATAAATTGGGAATGGGGGGCATGAAGCCCAGGCACAAGAGCATTGAAGGGGTACCTGTGAGTTAGGTGATAAGAGATAAATGCGGAATAGGGGGCAAAAAGCCAAGGCATTACTGCATTCAAGCGGTACCTGTGCGTTAGAAGTTAAAAGATAAATGGGGAATGGGGGGCTTATAGCCCAGGCAGTAAAGCATTGAAAGTTAACCTTTGCTTTGGAAATTATTGGATAAATGGGGAATGGTGGGCGTAAAGCCCAGGCACTACAGCACTGAAGGGGTATCTGTGCGTTAGATGTTAAGAGATTATTGGGGTATCGGGGGCTTAAAGCCCAGGCACTACAGCATTGAAGGGGTACCTGTGCTTTAGAAGTTAAGAGATAAGTTGGGAATGGAGGGCTTAAAGCCCAGGCACTACAGCATTGAAGAGGTACCTGTGAAGTAGATGTTAAGAGATTAATGGGATATCGGGGGCTTAAAGCCCAGGCACTACAGCATTGAAGGGGTACCTGTGCTTTAGAAGTTAAGAGATAAGTTGGGAATGGAGGGCTTAAAGCCCAGGCACTATAGCACTGAAGGGGTACCTGTGCCTTAGATGTTAAGAAATTAATAGGATATCGGGGGCTTAAAGCCCAGGCACTATAGCATTGAAGAGGTACCTGTGCCGTAGATTATAAGAGTTAAATGGGGAATGGGGGGCGTAAAGCCAAGGCACTACAGCATTGAAGGGGTACCTGTGCGTTAGAAGTTAAGAGATAAATGGGGAATGGGGGGCGTAAAGCCCGGGCAGTACAATAGTGAAGGGGTACCTGTGTGTTAGAAGTTAAGAGATAAATGGGGAATGGGGGGCTTATAGCCAAGGCAGTAAAGCATTTAAAGTTAACCTTCGCTTTGGAAATTAAGGGATAAATTGGGAATGGGGGGCTTAAAGCCCAGGAACAATAGCATTGAAGGGGTACCTGTGCGTTAGGTGATAAGAGATAAATGGGGAATAGGGGGCATAAAGCCAAGGCATTACAGCATTCAAGGGATACCTGTGCGCTAGAAGTGAAGAGATAAATGGGGAATGGGGGGCTTATAGCCCAGGCAGTAAAGCATTGAAAGTTAACCTTTGCTTTGGAAATTAATAGATAAATGGGGAATGGGGGGCGTAAAGCCCGGGCAGTACTGTAGTGAAGGGGTAGCTGTGCGTTATAAATTAATAGATAAATGGGGAATGGGGGGCTTATAGGCCAGGAAGTAAAGCATTGAAAGTGAGCCTTCGCTTTGGAAATTACGGGATAAATTGGGAATGGGGGGCTTGAAGCCCAGACAACAGCATTGAAGGGGTATCTGTGAGTTAAGTGATAAAAGATAACTGGGGAATAGGGGGCATAAAGCCAAGGCATTACAGCATTCAAGGGGTACTTGTGCGTTAGAAGTTAAGAGATAAATGGGGAATGGGGGATTTATAGCCCAGGCAGTAAAGCATTGAAAGTGAACCTTTGCTTTGGAAATTAATAGATAAATTGGGAATGGGTGCTTAAAGCCCAGGCACTACAGCACTGAAGGGGTATCTGTGCGTTAGATGTTAAGAGATAAATGGGATATAGGGGGCTTAAAGCCCAGGCACGACAGCATTGAAGGGGTACCTGTGCTTTAGAAGTTATGAGATAAGTTGGGAATGGAGGGCTTAAAGCCGAGGACCGACAGCATTGAAGGAGTACCTGTGCAGTAGATGTTAAGAGATAAATGGGGAATGGGGGGCGTAATGCACGGCCAGTACTGTAGTGAAGGGGTAGCTGTGCGTTATAAATTAATAGATAAATGGGGAATGGGGGGCTTATAGGCCAGGAAGTAAAGCATTGAAAGTGAACCTTCGCTTTGGAAATTACGGGATAAATTGGGAATGGGGGGCTTGAAGCCCAGACAACAGCATTGAGGGGGTATCTGTGAGTTAGGTGATAAAAGATAACTGGGGTATAGGGGGCATAAAGCCAAGGCATTACAGCATTCAAGGGGTACTTGTGCGTTAGAAGTTAAGAGATAAATGGGGAATGGGGGATTTATAGCCCAGGGCAGTAAAGCATTGAAAGTTAACCTTTGCTTTGGAAATTAATAGATAAATTGGGAATGGGGGGCTTAAAGCCCAGGCACTACAGCACTGAAGGGGTATCTGTGTGTTAGATGTTAAGAGATAAATGGGATATCGGGGGCTTAAAGCCCAGGCACGACAGCATTGAAGGGGTACCTGTGCTTTAGAAGTTATGAGATAAGTTGGGAATGGAGGGCTTAAAGCCAAGGCACTACAGCATTGAAGAGGTACCTGTGCAGTAGATGATAAGAGATAAATGGGGAATGGGGGGTGTAAAGCCCGGGCAGTACAGTAGTGAAGGGGTACCTGTGCGTTATAAATTATTGGATAAATGGGGAATGGGGGGCTTATAGCCCAGGCAGTAGAGCATTGAAAGTTTTCATTTGCTTTGGAAATTAATAGATAAATGGGGAATGGGGGGCTTAAAGCCCAGGCACTATAGCATTGAAGGGGTCCAGTGCTTTAGAAGTTAAGAGATAAATTGGGAATGGGGGGCTTAAAGCCCAGGCACTACAGCACTGAAGGGGTACCTGTACGTTAGATGTTAAGAGATTAATAGGATATCGGGGGCTTAAAGCCCAGGCACTACAGCATTGAAGGGGTACCTGTGCTTTAGAAGTTAAGAGATAAGTTGGGAATGGAAAGCTTAAAGCCCAGGCACGACAGCATTGAAGGAGTACCTGTGCAGTAGATGATTAGAGATAAATGGGGAATGGGGGGCGTAAAGCCCGGGCAGTACAGTAGTGAAGGGGTACCTGTGCGTTATAAATTAATAGATAAATGGGGAAAGGGGGGCTTATAGCCCAGGCAGTAAAGCATTGAAAGTTAACCTTCGCTTTGGAAATTAAGGGATAAATTGGGAATGGGGGGCATGAAGCCCAGGCACAAGAGCATTGAAGGGGTACCTGTGAGTTAGGTGATAAGAGATAAATGCGGAATAGGGGGCAAAAAGCCAAGGCATTACTGCATTCAAGGGGTACCTGTGCGTTAGAAGTTAAGAGATAAATGGGGAATGGGGGGCTTATACCCAGGCAGTAAAGCATTGAAAGTTAACCTTTGCTTTGGAAATTATTGGATAAATGGGGAATGGTGGACGTAAAGCCCAGGCACTACAGCACTGAAGGGGTATCTGTGCGTTAGATGTTAAGAGATTATTGGGGTATCGGGGGCTTAAAGCCCAGGCACTACAGCATTGAAGGGGTACCTGTGCTTTAGAAGTTAAGAGATAAGTTGGGAATGGAGGGCTTAAAGCCCAGGCACTACAGCATTGAAGAGGTACCTGTGAAGTAGATGTTAAGAGATTAATGGGATATCGGGGGCTTAAAGCCCAGGCACTACAGCATTGAAGGGGTACCTGTGCTTTAGAAGTTAAGAGATAAGTTGGGAATGGAGGGCTTAAAGCCCAGGCACTACAGCACTGAAGGGGTACCTGTGCCTTAGATGTTAAGAGATTAATAGGATATCGGGGGCTTAAAGCCCAGGCACTATAGCATTGAAGAGGTACCTGTGCCGTAGATTATAAGAGTTAAATGGGGAATGGGGGGCGTAAAGCCAAGGCACTACAGCATTGAAGGGGTACCTGTGCGTTAGAAGTTAAGAGATAAATGGGGAATGGGGGGCGTAAAGCCCGGGCAGTACAATAGTGAAGGGGTACCTGTGTGTTAGAAGTTAAGAGATAAATGGGGAATGGGGGGCTTATAGCCCAGGCAGTAAAGCATTTAAAGTTAACATTCGCTTTGGAAATTAAGGGATAAATTGGGAATGGGGGGCTTAAAGCCCAGGAACAATAGCATTGAAGGGGTACCTGTGCGTTAGATGATAAGAGATAAATGGGGAATAGGGGGCATAAAGCCAAGGCATTACAGCATTCAAGGGATACCTGTGCGCTAGAAGTTAAGAGATAAATGGGGAATGGGGGGCTTATAGCCCAGGCAGTAAAGCATTGAAAGTTAACCTTTGCTTTGGAAATTAATAGATAAATGGGGAATGGGGGGCTTAAAGCCCAGGCACTACAGCATTGAAGGGGTACCAGTGCTTTAGAAGATAAGAGATAAATTGGGAATGGGGGGCTTAAAGCCCAGGCACTACAGCACTGAAGGGGTACCTGTGCGTTAGATGTTAAGAGATTAATGGGATATCGGGGGCTTAAAGCCCAGGCACTACAGCATTGAAGGGGTACCTGTGCTTTAGAAGTTAAGAGATAAGTTGGGAATGGAGGGCTTAAAGCCAAGGCACAACAGCATTGAAGAGGTACCTGTGCAGTAGATGATAAGAGATAAATGGGGAATGGGGGGCGTAAAGCCCGGGCAGTACAGTAGTGTAGGTGTACCTGTGCGTTATTAATTAATAGATAAATGGGGAATGGGGGGCTTATAGCCCAGGCAGTAAAGCATTGAAAGTTAACCTTCGCTTTGGAAATTAAGAGATAAATGGGGAATAGGGGGCAAAAAGCCAAGGCATTACTGCATTCAAGGGGTATCTGTGCGTTAGAAGTTAAGAGATAAATGGGGAATGGGGGGCTTAAAGCCCAGGCACTACAGCATTGAAGGAGTACCAGTGCTTTAGAAGTTAAGAGATAAATTGGGAATGGGGGGCTTAAAGCCCAGGCACTACAGCACTGAAGGGGTATCTGTGCGTTAGATGTTAAGAGATTAATGGCATATCGGGGGCTTAAAGCCCAGGCACTACAGCATTGAAGGGGTACCTGTGCTTTAGAAGTTAAAGATAAGTTGGAAATGGAGGGCTTAAAGCACAGGCACTACAGCATTGAAGAGGTACCTGTGGAGTAGATGATAAGCGATAAATGGGGAATGGGGGCGTAAAGCCAAGGCACTACAGCATTCAAGGGGTACTTGTGCGTTAGAAGTTAAGAGATAAATGGGGAATGGGGGGCGTAAAGCCCGGGCAGTACAGTAGTGAAGGGGTACCTGTGTGTTATAAATTAATAGATAAATGGGGAATGGGGAGCTTATAGCCGAGGCAGTAAAGCATTGAAAGTTAACCTTTGCTTTTGAAATTAAGGGATAAATTGGGAATGGGGGGCTTAAAGCCCAGGAACAACAGCATTGAAGGGGTACCTGTGCGTTGGGTGATAAGAGATAAATGGGGAATGGTGGGCGTAAAGCCAAGGCGCTACAGCACTGAAGGGGTATCTGTGCGTTAGATGTTAAGAGATTAATGGGATATCGGGGTCTTAAAGCCTAGGTACTACAGCATTGAAGGGATACCTGTGCTTTAGAAGTTAAGAGATAAGTTGGGAATGGAGGGCTTAAAGCCCAGGCACTATAGCATTGAAGAGGTACCTGTGCCGTAGCTTAAAAGAGTTAAATGGGGAATGGGGGGCGTAAAGCCAAGGCACTACAGCATTGAACGGGTACCTGTGCGTTAGAAGTTAAGAGATAAATGGGGAATGGGGGGCGTAAAGCCCGGCCAGTACAATAGTGAAGGGGTACCTGTGTGTTAGAAGTTAAGAGATAAATGGGGAATGGGGGGCTTATAGCCCAGGCAGTAAAGCATTGAAAGTTAACCTTCGCTTTGGAAATTAAGGGATAAATTGGGAATGGGGGGTTTAAAGCCCAGGAACTACAGCATTGAAGGGGTACCAGTGCTTTAGAAGATAAGAGATAAATTGGGAATGGGGGGCTTAAAGCCCAGGCACAACAGCACTGAAGGGGTACCTGTGCGTTAGATGTTAAGAGATTAATGGGATATCGGGGTCTTAAAGCCTAGGCACTACAGCATTGAAGGGGTACCTGTGCTTTAGAAGTTAAGAGATAAATGGGGAATGTGGGGCTTATAGCCCAGGCAGTAAAGCATTGAAAGTTAACCTTTGCTTTGGAAATTAATAGATAAATGGGGAATGGGGGGCTTAAAGCCCAGGCACTACAGCATTGAAGGGGTACCAGTGCTTTAGAAGATAAGAGATAAATTGGGAATGGGGGGCTTAAAGCCCAGGCACTACAGCACTGAAGGGGTACCTGTGCGTTAGATGTTAAGAGATTAATGGGATATCGGGGGCTTAAAGCCCAGGCACTACAGCATTGAAGGGGTAGCTGTGCTTTAGAAGGTAAGAGATAAGTTGGGTATGGAGGGCTTAAAGCCCAGAAACGACAGCATTGAAGGAGTACCTGGGCAGTAGATAAGAGATAAATGGGGAATGGGGGGCGTAAAGCCCGGGCAGTACAGTAGTGAAGGGGTAGCTGTGCGTTATAAATTAATAGATAAATGGGGAATGGGGGGCTTATAGCCCAGGCAGTAAAGCATTAAAAGTTAACCTTCGCTTTGGAAATTACGGGATAAATTGGGAACGGGGGGCTTGAAGCCCAGGCACAACAGCATTGAAGGGTTATCTGTGAGTTAAGTGATAAAAGATAACTGGGGAATAGGGGGCATAAAGCCAAGGCATTACAGCATTCAAGGGGTACTTGTGCGTTAGAAGTTAAGAGATAAATGGGGAATGGGGGATTTATAGCCCAGGCAGTAAAGCATTGAAAGTTAACCTTTGCTTTGGAAATTAATAGATAAATGGGGAATGGGGGGCTTAAAGCCCAGGCACTACAGCATTGAAGGGGTACCAGTGCTTTAGAAGTTAAGAGATAAAATGGGAATGGGGGGGGGGCTTAAAGCCCAGGCACTCCAGCACTGAAGGGGTATCTGTGCGTTAGATGTTAAGAGATAAATGGGATGTCGGGGACTTAAAGCCCAGGCACTACAGCATTGAAGGGGTACCTGTGCTTTAGAAGTTAAGAGATAAGTTGGGAATGGAGGGCTTTAAGCCAAGGCACTACAGCTTTGAAGAGGTACCTGTGCAGTAGATGATAAGAGATAAATGGGGAATGGGGGGTGTAAAGCCCGGGCAGTACAGTAGTGAAGGGGTACCTGTGCGTTATAAATTAATAGATAAATGGGGAATGGGAGGCTTATAGCCCAGGCAGTAAAGCATTGAAAGTTAACGTTTGCTTTGGAAATGAATAGATAAATGGGGAATTGGGGGCTTAAAGCCCAGGCACTACAGCATTGAAGGGGTCCAGTGCTTTAGAAGTTAAGAGATAAATTGGGAATGGGGGGCTTAAAGCCCAGGCACTACAGCACTGAAGGGGTACGAGTGCTTCAGAAGATAAGAGATAAATTGGGAATGGGGGGCTTAAAGCCCAGGCACTACAGCACTGAAGGGGTACCTGTGCGTTAGATGTTAAGAGATTAATGGGATATCGGGGGCTTAAAGACCAGGCACTACAGCATTGAAGGGGTACCTGTGCTTTAGAAGTTAAGAGATAAGTTGGGAATGGAGGGCTTAAAGCCAAGGCACTACAGCATTGAAGAGGTACCTGTGCAGTAGATGATAAGAGATAAATGGGGTATGGGGGGTGTAAAGCCCGGGCAGTACAGTAGTGAAGGCGTACCTGTGCGTTATAAATTAATAGATAAATGGGGAATGGGGGGCTTATAGCCCAGGCAGTAAAGCATTGAAAGTTAACCTTTGCTTTGGAAATTAATAGATAAATGGGGAATGGGGGGCTTAAAGCCCAGGCACTACAGCACTGAAGGGGTACCAGTGCTTCAGAAGATAAGAGATAAATTGGGAATGGGGGGCTTAAAGCCCAGGCACTACAGCACTGAAGGGGTACCTGTGCGTTAGATGTTAAGAGATTAATGGGATATCGGGGGCTTAAAGCCCAGGCACTACAGCATTGAAGGGGTACCTGTGCTTTAGAAGTAAAGAGATAAGTTGGGAATGGAGGGCTTAAAGCCAAGGCACTACAGCATTGAAGAGGTACCTGTGCAGTAGATGATAAGAGATAAATGGGGAATGGGGGGTGTAAAGCCCGGGCAGTACAGTAGTGAAGGGGTACCTGTGCGTTATAAATTAATAGATAAATGGGGAATGGGGGGCTTATAGCCCAGGCAGTAAAGCATTGAAAGTTAACCTTTGCTTTGGAAATTAATAGATAAATGGGGAATGGGGGGCTTAAAGCCCAGGCACTACAGCATTGAAGGGTTCCAGTGCTTTAGAAGTTAAGAGATAAATTGGGAATGGGGGGCTTAAAGCCCAGGCACTACAGCACTGAAGGGGTACCTGTGCGTTAGATGTTAAGAGATTAATGGGATATCGGGGGCTTAAAGCCCAGGCACTACAGCATTGAAGGGGTACCTGTGCTTTAGAAGTTAAGAGATAAGTTGGGAATGGAGGGCTTAAAGCCCAGGCACGACAGCATTGAAGGAGTACCTGTGCAGTAGATGATAAGAGATAAATGGGAAATGGGGCCGTAAAGCCCGGGCAGTATAGTAGTGAAGGGGTACCTGTGCATTATAAATTAATAGATAAATGGGGAAAGGGGGGCTTATAGCCCAGGCAGTAAAGCATTGAAAGTTAACCTTCACTTTGGTTATTAAGGGATAAATTGGGAATGGGGGGCTTGAAGCCCAGGCACAACAGAATTGAAGGGGTACCTGTGAGTTAGGTGATAAGAGATAAATGGGGAATAGGGGGGAAAAAGCCAAGGCATTACTGCATTCAAGGGGTACCTGTGCGTTAGAAGTTAAGAGATAAATGGGGAATGGGGGGCTTATAGCCCAGGCAGTAAAGCATTGAAAGTTAACCTTTGCTTTGGAAATTAATAGATAAATGGGGAATGGTGGGCGTAAAGCCCAGGCACTACAGCACTGAAGGAGTATCTGTGCGTTACATGTTAAGAGATTAATGGGATATCGGGGGCTTAAAGCCCAGGCACTACAGCATTGAAGGGGTACCTGTGCTTTAGAAGTTAAGAGATAAGTTGGGAATGTAGGGCTTAAAGCCCAGGCACTACAGCATTGAAGAGGTACCTGTGCAGTAGATGATAAGAGTTAAATGGGGAATGGGGGGCGTAAAGCCCAGGCACTACAGCATTCATGGGGTACCTGTGTGTTAGAAGTTAAGAGATGAATGGGGGGCGTAAATCCCGGGCATTACAGCATTCAAGGGATACCTGTGCGTTAGAAGTTAAGAGATAAATGGGGAATGGGGGGCTTATAGCCCAGGCAGTAAAGCATTGAAAGTTAACCTTTGCTTTGGAAATTAATAGATAAATGGAGAATGGGGGGCGTAAAGCCCGGGCAGTACAGTAGTGAAGGTGTACCTGTGCGGTATTAATTAATAGATAAATGGGGAATGGGGGGCTTATAGCCCAGGCAGTAAAGCATTGAAAGTTAACCTTCGCTTTGGAAATTAAGAGATAAATGGGGAATAGGGGGCAAAAAGCCAAGGCATTACTGCATTCAAGGGGTACCTGTGCGTTAGATGTTAAGAGATTAATGGCATATCGGGGGCTTAAAGCCCAGGCACTACAGCATTGAAGGGGTACCTGTGCTTTAGAAGTTAAGAGATAAGTTGGGAATGGAGGGCTTAAAGCACAGGCACTACAGCATTGAAGAGGTAGCTGTGGAGTAGATGATAAGCGATAAATGGGGAATGGGGGGCGTAAAGCCAAGGAACTACAGCATTCAAGGGGTACTTGTGCGTTAGAAGTTAAGAGATAAATGGGGAATGGGGGGCGTAAAGCCCGGGCAGTACAGTAGTGAAGGGGTACCTGTGTGTTATAAATTAATAGATAAATGGGGAATGGGGAGCTTATAGCCGAGGCAGTAAAGCATTGAAAGTTAACCTTTGCTTTTGAAATTAAGGGATAAATTGGGAATGGGGGGCTTAAAGCCCAGGAACAACAGCATTGAAGGGGTACCTGTGCGTTGGGTGATAAATGGGGAATGGTGGGCGTAAAGCCAAGGCGCTACAGCACTGAAGGGGTATCTGTGCGTTAGATGTTAAGAGATTAATGGGATATCGGGGTCTTAAAGCCTAGGCACTACAGCATTGAAGGGGTACCTGTGCTTTAGAAGCTAAGAGATAAGTTGGGAATGGAGGGCTTAAAGCCCAGGCACTATAGCATTGAAGAGGTACCTGTGCCGTAGATTATAAGAGTTAAATGGGGAATGGGGGGCGTAAAGCCAAGGCACTACAGCATTGAAGGGGTACCTGTGCGTTAGAAGTTAAGAGATAAATGGGGAATGGGGGGCGTAAAGCCCGGGCAGTACAATAGTGAAGGGGTACCTGTGTGTTAGAAGTTAAGAGATAAATGGGGAATGGGGGGCTTATAGCCCAGGCAGTAAAGCATTGAAAGTTAACCTTCGCTTTGGAAATTAAGGGATAAATTGGGAATGGGGGGCTTAAAGCCCAGGCACTACAGCATTGAAGGGGTACCAGTGCTTTAGAAGATAAGAGATAAATTGGGAATGGGGGGCTTAAAGCCGAGGCACTACAGCATTGAAGGGGTACCTGTGCGTTAGATGTTAAGAGATTAATGGGATATTGGGGTCTTAAAGCCTAGGCACTACAGCATTGAAGGGGTACCTGTGCTTTAGAAGTTAAGAGATAAATGGGGAATGGGGGGCTTATAGCCCAGGCAGTAAAGCATTGAAAGTTAACCTTTGCTTTGGAAATTAATAGATAAATGGGGAATGGGGGGCTTAAAGCCCAGGCACTACAGCATTGAAGGGGTACCAGTGCTTTAGAAGATAAGAGATAAATTGGGAATGGGGGGCTTAAAGCCCAGGCACTACAGCACTGAAGGGGTACCTGTGCGTTAGATGTTAAGAGATTAATGGGATATCGGGGCTTAAAGCCCAGGCACTACAACATTGAAGGGGTACCTGTGCTTTAGAAGGTAAGAGATAAGTTGGGTATGGAGGGCTTAAAGCCCAGAAACGACAGCATTGAAGGAGTACGTGGGCAGTAGATAAGAGATAAATGGGGAATGAGGGGCGTAAAGCCCGGGCAGTACAGTAGTGAAGGGGTAGCTGTGCGTTATAAATTAATAGATAAATGGGGAATGGGGGGCTTATAGCCCAGGCAGTAAAGCATTGAAAGTTAACCTTCGCTTTGGAAATTACGGGATAAATTGGGAACGGGGGGCTTGAAGCCCAGGCACAACAGCATTGAAGGGTTATCTGTGAGTTAAGTGATAAAAGATAACTGGGGAATAGGGGTCATAAAGCCAAGGCATTACAGCATTCAAGGGGTACTTGTGCGTTAGAAGTTAAGAGATAAATGGGGAATGGGGGGCTTATAGCCCAGGCAGTAAAGCATTGAAAGTTAACCTTTGCTTTGGAAATTAATAGATAAATGGGGAATGGGGGGCTTAAAGCCCAGGCACTACAGCATTGAAGGGGTACCAGTGCTTTAGAAGATAAGAGATAAATTGGGAATGGGGGGCTTAAAGCCCAGGCACTACAGCACTGAAGGGGTACCTGTGCGTTAGATGTTAAGAGATTAATGGGATATCGGGGGCTTAAAGCCCAGGCACTACAGCATTGAAGGGGTACCTGTGCTTTAGAAGTTAAGAGATAAGTTGGGAATGGAGGGCTTAAAGCCAAGGCACAACAGCATTGAAGAGGTACCTGTGCAGTAGATGATAAGAGATAAATGGGGAATGGGGGGCGTAAAGCCCGGGCAGTACAGTAGTGAAGGTGTACCTGTGCGTTATTAATTAATAGATAAATGGGGAATGGGGGGCTTATAGCCCAGGCAGTAAAGCATTGAAAGTTAACCTTCGCTTTGGAAATTAAGAGATAAATGGGGAATAGGGGGCAGAAAGCCAAGGCATTACTGCATTCAAGGGGTACCTGTGCGTTAGAAGTTAAGAGATAAATGGGGAATGGTGGGCTTAAAGCCCAGGCACTACAGCATTGAAGGAGTACCAGTGCTTTAGAAGTTAAGAGATAAATTGGGAATGGGGGGCTTAAAGCCCAGGCACTACAGCACTGAAGGGGTATCTGTGCGTTAGATGTTAAGAGATTAATGGCATATCGGGGGCTTAAAGCCAAGGCACTACAGCACTGAAGGGGTACCTGTGCTTTAGAAGTTAAGAGATAAGTTGGGAATGGAGGGCTTAAAGCACAGGCACTACAGCATTGAAGAGGTACCTGTGGAGTAGATGATAAGCGATAAATGGGGAATGGGGGGCGTAAAGCCAAGGCACTACAGCATTCAAGGGGTACTTGTGCGTTAGAAGTTAAGAGATAAATGGGGAATGGGGGGCGTAAAGCCCGGGCAGTACAGTAGTGAAGGGGTACCTGTGTGTTATAAATTAATAGATAAATGGGGAATGGGGAGCTTATAGCCGAGGCAGTAAAGCATTGAAAGTTAACCTTTGCTTTTGAAATTAAGGGATAAATTGGGAATGGGGGGCTTAAAGCCCAGGAACAACAGCATTGAAGGGGTACCTGTGCGTTGGGTGATAAGAGATAAATGGGGAATGGTGGGCGTAAATCCAAGGCGCTACAGCATTGAAGGGGTATCTGTGCGTTAGATGTTAAGAGATTAATGGGATATCGGGGTCTTAAAGCCTAGGCACTACAGCATTGAAGGGGTACCTGTGCTTTAGAAGTTAAGAGATAAATTGGGAATGGAGGGCTTAAAGCCCAGGCACTATAGCATTGAAGAGGTACCTGTGTCGTAGATTAAAAGAGTTAAATGGGGAATGGGGGGCGTAAAGCCAAGGCACTACAGCATTGAAGGGGTACCTATGCGTTAGAAGTTAAGAGATAAATGGGGAATGGGGGGCGTAATGCCCGGCCAGTACAATAGTGAAGGGGTACCTGTGTGTTAGAAGTTAAGAGATAAATGGGGAATGGGGGGCTTATAGCCCAGGCACTATAGCATTGAAGGGGTACCTGTGCTTTAGAAGTTAAGAGATAAGTTGGGAATGGAAAGCTTAAAGCCCAGGCACGACAGCATTGAAGGAGTACCTGTGCAGTAGATGATAAGAGATAAATGGGGAATGGGGGGCGTAAAGCCCGGGCAGTACAGTAGTGAAGGGGTACCTGTGCGTTATAAATTAATAGATAAATGGGGAAAGGGGGGCTTATAGCCCAGGCAGTAAAGCATTGAAAGTTAACCTTCGCTTTGGAAATTAAGGGATAAATTGGGAATGGGGGGCATGAAGCCCAGGCACAAGAGCATTGAAGGGGTACCTGTGAGTTAGGTGAAAAGAGATAAATGGGGAATAGGGGGCAAAAAGCCAAGGCATTACTGCATTCAAGGGGTACCTGTGCGTTAGAAGTTAAAAGATAAATGGGGAATGGGGGGCTTATAGCCCAGGCAGTAAAGAATTGAAAGTTAACCTTTGCTTTGGAAATTATTGGATAAATGGGGAATGGTGGGCGTAAAGCCCAGGCACTACAGCACTGAAGGGGTATCTGTGCGTTAGATGTTAAGAGATTATTGGGGTATCGGGGGCTTAAAGCCCAGGCACTACAGCATTGAAGGGGTACCTGTGCTTTAGAAGTTAAGAGATAAATTGGGAATGGAGGGCTTAAAGCCCAGGCACTACAGCATTGAAGAGGTACCTGTGAAGTAGATGTTAAGAGATTAATGGGATATCGGGGGCTTAAAGCCCAGGCACTACAGCATTGAAGGGGTACCTGTGCTTTAGAAGTTAAGAGATAAGTTGGGAATGGAGGGCTTAAAGCCCAGGCACTACAGCACTGAAGGGGTACCTGTGCGTTAGATGTTAAGAGATTACTGGGATATCGGGGGCTTAAAGCCCAGGCACTATAGCATTGAAGAGGTACCTGTGCCGTAGATTATAAGAGTTAAATGGGGAATGGGGGGCGTAAAGCCAAGGCACTACAGCATTGAAGGGGTACCTGTGCGTTAGAAGTTAAGAGATAAATGGGGAATGGGGGGCGTAAAGCCCGGGCAGTACAATAGTGAAGGGGTACCTGTGTGTTAGAAGTTAAGAGATAAATGGGGAATGGGGGGCTTATAGCCCAGGCAGTAAAGCATGTAAAGTTAACCTTCGCTTTGGAAATTAAGGGATAAATTGGGAATGGGGGGCTTAAAGCCCAGGAACAATAGCATTGAAGGGGTACCTGTGCGTTAGGTGATAAGAGATAAATGGGGAATAGGGGGCATAAAGCCAAGGCATTACAGCATTCAAGGGATACCTGTGCGCTAGAAGTTAAGAGATAAATGGGGAATGGGGGGCTTATAGCCCAGGCAGTAAAGCATTGAAAGTTAACCTTTGCTTTGGAAATTAATAGATAAATGGGGAATGGGGGGCTTAAAGCCCAGGCACTACAGCATTGAAGGGGTACCAGTGCTTTAGAAGATAAGAGATAAATTGGGAATGGGGGGCTTAAAGCCCAGGCACTACAGCACTGAAGGGGTACCTGTGCGTTAGATGTTAAGAGATTAATGGGATATCGGGGGCTTAAAGCCCAGGCACTACAGCATTGAAAGGGTACCTGTGCTTTAGAAGTTAAGAGATAAGTTGGGAATGGAGGGCTTAAAGCCAAGGCACAACAACATTGAAGAGGTACCTGTGCAGTAGATGATAAGAGATAAATGGGGAATGGGGGGCGTAAAGCCCGGGCAGTACAGTAGTGAAGGTGTACCTGTGCGTTATTAATTAATAGATAAATGGGGAATGGGGGGCTTATAGCCCAGGCAGTAAAGCATTGAAAGTTAACCTTCGCTTTGGAAATTAAGAGATAAATGGGGAATAGGGGGCAAAAAGCCAAGGCATTACTGCATTCAAGGGGGACCTGTGCGTTAGAAGTTAAGAGGTAAATGGGGAATGGGGGGCTTAAAGCCCAGGCACTACAGCATTGAAGGAGTACCAGTGCTTTAGAAGTTAAGAGATAAATTGGGAATGGGGGGCTTAAAGCCCAGGCACTACAGCACTGAAGGGGTATCTGTGCGTTAGATGTTAAGAGATTAATGGCATATCGGGGGCTTAAAGCCCAGGCACTACAGCATTGAAGGGGTACCTGTGCTTTAGAAGTTAGGAGATAAATGGGGAATGGGGGGCTTAAAGCCCAGGCACTACAGCATTGAAGAGGTACCTGTGGAGAAGATGATAAGCGATAAATGGGGAATGGGGGGCGTAAAGCCAAGGCACTACAGCATTCAAGGGGTACTTGTGCGTTAGAAGTTAAGAGATAAATGGGGAATGGGGGGCGTAGAGCCCGGGCAGTACAGTAGTGAAGGGGTACCTGTGTGTTATAAATTAATAGATAAATGGGGAATGGGGAGCTTATAGCCGAGGCAGTAAAGCATTGAAAGTTAACCTTTGCTTTTGAAATTAAGGGATAAATTGGGAATGGGGGGCTTAAAGCCCAGGAACAACAGCATTGAAGGGGTACCTGTGCGTTGGGTGATAAGAGATAAATGGGGAATGGTGGGCGTAAAGCCAAGGCGCTACAGCACTGAAGGGGTACCTGTGCGTTAGAAGTTAAGAGATAAATGGGGAATGGGGGGCGTAAAGCCCGGGCAGTACAATAGTGAAGGGGTACCTGTGTGTTAGAAGTTAAGAGATAAAAGGGGAATGGGGGGCTTATAGCCCAGGCAGTAAAGCAATGAAAGTTAACCTTCGCTTTGGAAATTAAGAGATAAATGGGGAATAGGGGGCAAAAAGCCAAGGCATTACTGCATTCAAGGGGGACCTGTGCGTTAGAAGTTAAGAGGTAAATGGGGAATGGGGGGCTTAAAGACCAGGCACTACAGCATTGAAGGAGTACCAGTGCTTTAGAAGTTAAGAGATAAATTGGGAATGGGGGGCTTAAAGCCCAGGCACTACAGCACTGAAGGGGTATCTGTGCGTTAGATGTTAAGAGATTAATGGCATATCGGGGGCTTAAAGCCCAGGCACTACAGCATTGAAGGGGTACCTGTGCTTTAGAAGTTAAGAGATAAATGGGGAATGGGGGGCTTAAAGCCCAGGCACTACAGCATTGAAGAGGTACCTGTGGAGTAGATGATAAGCGATAAATGGGGAATGGGGGGCGTAAAGCCAAGGCACTACAGCATTCAAGGGGTACTTGTGCGTTAGAAGTTAAGAGATAAATGGGGAATGGGGGGCGTAGAGCCCGGGCAGTACAGTAGTGAAGGGGTACCTGTGTGTTATAAATTAATAGATAAATGGGGAATGGGGAGCTTATAGCCGAGGCAGTAAAGCATTGAAAGTTAACCTTTGCTTTTGAAATTAAGGGATAAATTGGGAATGGGGGGCTTAAAGCCCAGGAACAACAGCATTGAAGGCGTACCTGTGCGTTGGGTGATAAGAGATAAATGGGGAATGGTGGGCGTAAAGCCAAGGCGCTACAGCACTGAAGGGGTATCTGTGCGTTAGATGTTAAGAGATTAATGGGATATCGGGGTCTTAAAGCCGAGGCACTACAGCATTGAAGGGGTACCTGTGCTTTAGAAGTTAAGAGATAAGTTGGGAATGGAGGGCTTAAAGCCCAGGCACTATAGCATTGAAGAGGTACCTGTGCCGTAGATTATAAGAGTTAAATGGGGAATGGGGGGCGTAAAGCCAAGGCACTACAGCATTGAAGGGGTACCTGTGCGTTAGAAGTTAAGAGATAAATGGGGAATGGGGGGCGTAAAGCCCGGCCAGTACAATAGTGAAGGGGTACCTGTGTGTTAGAAGTTAAGAGATAAATGGGGAATGGGGGGCTTATAGCCCAGGCAGTAAAGCATTGAAAGTTAACCTTCGCTTTGGAAATTAAGGGATAAATTGGGAATGGGGGGCTTAAAGCCCAGGAACTACAGCATTGAAGGGGTACCAGTGCTTTAGAAGATAAGAGATAAATTGGGAATGGGGGGCTTAAAGCCCAGGCACAACAGCACTGAAGGGGTACCTGTGCGTTAGATGTTAAGAGATTAATGGGATATCGGGGTCTTAAAGCCTAGGCACTACAGCATTGAAGGGGTACCTGTGCTTTAGAAGTTAAGAGATAAATGGGGAATGGGGGGCTTATAGCCGAGGCAGTAAAGCATTGAAAGTTAACCTTTGCTTTGGAAATTAATAGATAAATGGGGAATGGGGGGCTTAAAGCCCAGGCACTACAGCATTGAAGGGGTACCAGTGCTTTAGAAGATAAGAGATAAATTGGGAATGGGGGGCTTAAAGCCCAGGCACTACAGCACTGAAGGGGTACCTGTGCGTTAGATGTTAAGAGATTAATGGGATATCGGGGGCTTAAAGCCCAGGCACTACAGCATTGAAGGGGTAGCTGTGCTTTAGAAGGTAAGAGATAAGTTGGGTATGGAGGGCTTAAAGCCCAGAAACGACAGCATTGAAGGAGTACCTGGGCAGTAGATAAGAGATAAATGGGGAATGGGGGGCGTAAAGCCCGGGCAGTACAGTAGTGAAGGGGTAGCTGTGCGTTATAAATTAATAGATAAATGGGGAATGGGGGGCTTATAGCCCAGGCAGTAAAGCATTGAAAGTTAACCTTCGCTTTGGAAATTACGGGATAAATTGGGAACGGGGGGCTTGAAGCCCAGGCACAACAGCATTGAAGGGTTATCTGTGAGTTAAGTGATAAAAGATAACTGGGAATAGGGGGCATAAAGCCAAGGCATTACAGCATTCAAGGGGTACTTGTGCGTTAGAAGTTAAGAGATAAATGGGGAATGGGGGATTTATAGCCCAGGCAGTAAAGCATTGAAAGTTAACCTTTGCTTTGGAAATTAATAGATAAATGGGGAATGGGGGGCTTAAAGCCCAGGCACTACAGCATTGAAGGGGTACCAGTGCTTTAGAAGTTAAGAGATAAAATGGGAATGGGGGGGCTTAAAGCCAAGGCACTCCAGCACTGAAGGGGTATCTGTGCGTTAGATGTTAAGAGATAAATGGGATATCGGGGGCTTAAAGCCCAGGCACTACAGCATTGAAGGGGTACCTGTGCTTTAGAAGTTAAGAGATAAGTTGGGAATGGAGGGCTTTAAGCCAAGGCACTACAGCTTTGAAGAGGTACCTGTGCAGTAGATGATAAGAGATAAATGGGGAATGGGGGGTGTAAAGCCCAGGCAGTACAGTAGTGAAGGGGTACCTGTGCGTTATAAATTAATAGATAAATGGGGAATGGGAGGCTTATAGCCCAGGCAGTAAAGCATTGAAAGTTAACGTTTGCTTTAGAAATGAATAGATAAATGGGGAATGGGGGGCTTAAAGCCCAGGCACTACAGCATTGAAGGGGTCCAGTGCTTTAGAAGTTAAGAGATAAATGGGGAATGGGGGGCTTAAAGCCCAGGCACTACACCACTGAAGGGGTACCAGTGCTTCAGAAGATAAGAGATAAATTGGGAATGGGGGGCTTAAAGCCCAGGCACTACAGCACTGAAGGGGTACCTGTGCGTTAGATGTTAAGAGATTAATGGGATATCGGGGGCTTAAAGCCCAGGCACTACAGCATTGAAGGGGTACCTGTGCTTTAGAAGTTAAGAGATAAGTTCGGAATGGAGGGCTTAAAGCCAAGGCACTACAGCATTGAAGAGGTACCTGTGCAGTAGATGATAAGAGATAAATGGGGTATGTGGGGTGTAAAGCCCGGGCAGTACAGTAGTGAAGGGGTACCTGTGCGTTATAAATTAATAGATAAATGGGGAATGGGGGGCTTATAGCCCAGGCAGTAAAGCATTGAAAGTTAACCTTTGCTTTGGAAATTAATAGATAAATGGGGAATGGGGGGCTTAAAGCCCAGGCACTACAGCACTGAAGGGGTACCAGTGCTTCAGAAGATAAGAGATAAATTGGGAATGGGGGGCTTAAAGCCCAGGCACTACAGCACTGAAGGGGTACCTGTGCGTTAGATGTTAAGAGATTAATGGGATATCGGGGGCTTAAAGCCCAGGCACTACAGCATTGAAGGGGTACCTGTGCTTTAGAAGTAAAGAGATAAGTTGGGAATGGAGGGCTTAAAGCCAAGGCACTACAGCATTGAAGAGGTACCTGTGCAGTAGATGATAAGAGATAAATGGGGAATGGGGGGTGTAAAGCCCGGGCAGTACAGTAGTGAAGGGGTACCTGTGCGTTATAAATTAATAGATAAATGGGGAATGGGGGGCTTATAGCCCAGGCAGTAAAGCATTGAAAGTTAACCTTTGCTTTGGAAATTAATAGATAAATGGGTAATGGGGGGCTTAAAGCCCAGGCACTACAGCATTGAAGGGGTCCAGTGCTTTAGAAGTTAAGAGATAAATTGGGAATGGGGGGCTTAAAGCCCAGGCACTACAGCACTGAAGGGGTACCTGTGCGTTAGATGTTAAGAGATTAATGGGATATCGGGGGCTTAAAGCCCAGGCACTACAGCATTGAAGGGGTACCTGTGCTTTAGAAGTTAAGAGATAAGTTGGGAATGGAGGGCTTAAAGCCCAGGCACGACAGCATTGAAGGAGTACCTGTGCAGTAGATGATAAGAGATAAATGGGAAATGGGGCCGTAAAGCCCGGGCAGTATAGTAGTGAAGGGGTACCTGTGCATTATAAATTAATAGATAAATGGGGAATGGGGGGCTTATAGCCCAGGCAGTAAAGCATTGAAAGTTAACCTTCACTTTGGTTATTAAGGGATAAATTGGGAATGGGGGGCTTGAAGCCCAGGCACAACAGAATTGAAGGGGTACCTGTGAGTTAGGTGATAAGAGATAAATGGGGAATAGGGGGGAAAAAGCCAAGGCATTACTGCATTCAAGGGGTACCTGTGCGTTAGAAGTTAAGAGATAAATGGGGAATGGGGGGCTTATAGCCCAGGCAGTAAAGTATTGAAAGTTAACCTTTGCTTTGGAAATTAATAGATAAATGGGGAATGGTGGGCGTAAAGCCCAGGCACTACAGCACTGAAGGAGTATCTGTGCGTTACATGTTAAGAGATTAATGGGATATCGGGGGCTTAAAGCCCAGGCACTACAGCATGGAAGGGGTACCTGTGCTTTAGAAGTTAAGAGATAAGTTGGGAATGGAGGGCTTAAAGCCCAGGCACTACAGCATTGAAGATGTACCTGTGCAGTAGATGATAAGAGTTAAATGGGGAATGGGGGGCGTAAAGCCCAGGCACTACAGCATTCATGGGGTACCTGTGTGTTAGAAGTTAATAGATGAATGGGGGGCGTAAAGCCTGGGCATTACAGCATTCAAGGGATACCTGTGCGTTAGAAGTTAAGAGATAAATGGGGAATGGGGGGCTTATAGCCCAGGCAGTAAAGCATTGAAAGTTAACCTTTGCTTTGGAAATTAATAGATAAATGGGGAATGGGGGGCGTAAAGCCCGGGCAGTACAGTAGTGAAGGTGTACCTGTGCGTTATTAATTAATAGATAAATGGGGAATGGGGGGCTTATAGCCCAGGCAGTAAAGCATTGAAAGTTAACCTTCGCTTTGGAAATTAAGAGATAAATGGGGAATAGGGGGCAAAAAGCCAAGGCATTACTGCATTCAAGGGGTACCTGTGCGTTAGAAGTTAAGAGATAAATGGGGAATGGGGGGCTTAAAGCCCAGGCACTACAGCATTGAAGGAGTACCAGTGCTTTAGAAGTTAAGAGATAAATTGGGAATGGGGGGCTTAAAGCCCAGGCACTACAGCACTGAAGGGGTATCTGTGCGTTAGATGTTAAGAGATTAATGGCATATCGGGGGCTTAAAGCCCAGGCACTACAGCATTGAAGGGGTACCTGTGCTTTAGAAGTTAAGAGATAAGTTGGGAATGGAGGGCTTAAAGCACAGGCACTACAGCATTGAAGAGGTACCTGTGGAGTAGATGATAAGCGATAAATGGGGAATGGGGGGCGTAAAGCCAAGGAACTACAGCATTCAAGGGGTACTCGTGCGTTAGAAGTTAAGAGATAAATGGGGAATGGGGGGCGTAAAGCCCGGGCAGTACAGTAGTGAAGGGGTACCTGTGTGTTATAAATTAATAGATAAATGGGGAATGGGGAGCTTATAGCCGAGGCAGTAAAGCATTGAAAGTTAACCTTTGCTTTTGAAATTAAGGGATAAATTGGGAATGGGGGGCTTAAAGCCCAGGAACAACAGCATTGAAGGGGTACCTGTGCGTTGGGTAATAAATGGGGAATGGTGGGCGTAAAGCCAAGGCGCTACAGCACTGAAGGGGTATCTGTGCGTTAGATGTTAAGAGATTAATGGGATATCGGGGTCTTAAAGCCTAGGCACTACAGCATTGAAGGGGTACCTGTGCTTTAGAAGTTAAGAGATAAGTTGGGAATGGAGGGCTTAAAGCCCAGGCACTATAGCATTGAAGAGGTACCTGTGCCGTAGATTATAAGAGTTAAATGGGGAATGGGGGGCGTAAAGCCAAGGCACTAAAGCATTGAAGGGGTACCTGTGCGTTAGAAGTTAAGAGATAAATGGGGAATGGGGGGCGTAAAGCCCGGGCAGTACAATAGTGAAGGGGTACCTGTGTGTTAGAAGTTAAGAGATAAATGGGGAATGGGGGGCTTATAGCCCAGGCAGTAAAGCATTGAAAGTTAACCTTCGCTTTGGAAATTAAGGGATAAATTGGGAATGGGGGGCTTAAAGCCCAGGCCCTACAGCATTGAAGGGGTACCAGTGCTTTAGAAGATAAGAGATAAATTGGGAATGGGGGGCTTAAAGCCCAGGCACTACAGCACTGAAGGGGTACCTGTGCTTTAGAAGTTAAGAGATAAATGGGGAATGGGGGGCTTATAGCCCAGGCAGTAAAGCATTGAAAGTTAACCTTTGCTTTGGAAATTAATAGATAAATGGGGAATGGGGGGCTTAAAGCCCAGGCACGACAGCATTGAAGGGGTACCAGTGCTTTAGAAGATAAGAGATAAATTGGGAATGGGGGGCTTAAAGCCCAGGCACTACAGCACTGAAGGGGTACCTGTGCGTTAGATGTTAAGAGATTAATGGGATATCGGGGGCTTAAAGCCCTGGCAGTACAGCATTGAAGGGGTACCTGTGCTTTAGAAGTTAAGAGATAAGTTGGGAATGGAGGGCTTAAAGCCAAGGCACTACAGCATTGAAGAGGTACCTGTGCAGTAGATGATAAGAGATAAATGGGGTATGGGGGGTGTAAAGCCCGGGCAGTACAGTAGTGAAGGGGTACCTGTGCGTTATAAATTAATAGATAAATGGGGAATGGGGGGCTTATAGCCCAGGCAGTAAAGCATTGAAAGTTAACCTTTGCTTTGGAAATTAATAGATAAATGGGGAATGGGGGGCTTAAAGCCCAGGCACTACAGCACTGAAGGGGTACCAGTGCTTCAGAAGATAAGAGATAAATTGGGAATGGGGGGCTTAAAGCCGAGGCACTAC
Organism: Euleptes europaea; assembly: GCF_029931775.1. NCBI lineage: Eukaryota > Metazoa > Chordata > Lepidosauria > Squamata > Sphaerodactylidae > Euleptes > Euleptes europaea. The sequence goes on from NC_079317.1 coordinate 53,095,893, forward strand.
AGCACTGAAGGGGTACCTGTGCGTTAGATGTTAAGAGATTAATGGGATATCGGGGGCTTAAAGCCCAGGCACTACAGCATTGAAGGGGTACCTGTGCTTTAGAAGTAAAGAGATAAGTTGGGAATGGAGGGCTTAAAGCCAAGGCACTACAGCATTGAAGAGGCACCTGTGCAGTAGATGATAAGAGATAAATGGGGAATGGGGGGTGTAAAGCCCGGGCAGTACAGTAGTGAAGGGGTACCTGTGCGTTATAAATTAATAGATAAACGGGGAATGGGGGGCTTATAGCCCAGGCAGTAAAGCATTGAAAGTTAACCTTTGCTTTGGAAATTAATAGATAAATGGGGAATGGTGGGCGTAAACCCCAGGCACTACAGCACTGAAGGAGTATCTGTGCGTTACATGTTAAGAGATTAATGGGATATCGGGGGCTTAAAGCCCAGGCACTACAGCATTGAAGGGGTACCTGTGCTTTAGAAGAGATAAGTTGGGAATGGAGGGCTTAAAGCCCAGGAACTACAGCATTGAAGAGGTACCTGTGCAGTAGATGATAAGAGTTAAATGGGGAATGGGGGGCGTAAAGCCCAGGCACTACAGCATTCATGGGGTACCTGTGTGTTAGAAGTTAAGAGATGAATGGGGGGCGTAAAGCCCGGGCATTACAGCATTCAAGGGATACCTGTGCGTTAGAAGTTAAGAGATAAATGGGGAATGGGGGGCTTATAGCCCAGGCAGTAAAGCATTGAAAGTTAACCTTTGCTTTGGAAATTAGTAGATAAATGGGGAATGGGGGGGCGTAAAGCCCGGGCAGTACAGTAGTGAACGTGTACCTGTGCGTTATTAATTAATAGATAAATGGGGAATGGGGGGCTTATAGCCCAGGCAGTAAAGCATTGAAAGTTAACCTTCGCTTTGGAAATTAAGAGATAAATGGGGAATAGGGGGCAAAAAGCCAAGGCATTACTGCATTCAAGGGGTACCTGTGCGTTAGAAGTTAAGAGATAAATGGGGAATGGGGGGCTTAAAGCCCAGGCACTACAGCATTGAAGGAGTACCAGTGCTTTAGAAGTTAAGAGATAAATTGGGAATGGGGGGCTTAAAGCCCAGGCACTACAGCACTGAAGGGGTATCTGTGCGTTAGATGTTAAGAGATTAATGGCATATCGGGGGCTTAAAGCCCAGGCACTACAGCATTGAAGGGGTACCTGTGCTTTAGAAGTTAAGAGATAAGTTGGGAATGGAGGGCTTAAAGCACAGGCACTACAGCATTGAAGAGGTACCTGTGGAGTAGATGATAAGCGATAAATGGGGAATGGGGGGCGTAAAGCCAAGGAACTACAGCATTCAAGGGGTACTTGTGCGTTAGAAGTTAAGAGATAAATGGGGAATGGGGGGCGTAAAGCCCGGGCAGTACAGTAGTGAAGGGGTACCTGTGTGTTATAAATTAATAGATAAATGGGGAATGGGGAGCTTATAGCCGAGGCAGTAAAGCATTGAAAGTTAACCTTTGCTTTTGAAATTAAGGGATAAATTGGGAATGGGGGGCTTAAAGCCCAGGAACAACAGCATTGAAGGGGTAGCTGTGCGTTGGGTGATAAATGGGGAATGGTGGGCGTAAAGCCAAGGCGCTACAGCACTGAAGGGGTATCTGTGCGTTAGATTTTAAGAGATTAATGGGATATCGGGGTCTTAAAGCCTAGGCACTACAGCATTGAAGGGGTACCTGTGCTTTAGAAGTTAAGAGATAAGTTGGGAATGGAGGGCTTAAAGCCCAGGCACTATAGCATTGAAGAGGTACCTGTGCCGTAGATTATAAGAGTTAAATGGGGAATGGGGGGCGTAAAGCCAAGGCACTACAGCATTGAAGGGGTACCTGTGCGTTAGAAGTTAAGAGATAAATGGGGAATGGGGGGCGTAAAGCCCGGGCAGTACAATAGTGAAGGGGTACCTGTGTGTTAGAAGTTAAGAGATAAATGGGGAATGGGGGGCTTATAGCCCAGGAAGTAAAGCATTGAAAGTTAACCTTCGCTTTGGAAATTAAGGGATAAATTGGGAATGGGGGGCTTAAAGCCCAGGCACTACAGCATTGAAGGGGTACCAGTGCTTTAGAAGATAAGAGATAAATTGGGAATGGGGGGCTTAAAGCCCAGGCACTACAGCACTGAAGGGGTACCTGTGCGTTAGATGTTAAGAGATTAATGGGATATTGGGGTCTCCAAGCCTAGGCACTACAGCATTGAAGGGGTACCTGTGCTTTAGAAGTTAAGAGATAAATGGGGAATGGGGGGCTTATAGCCCAGGCAGTAAAGCATTGAAAGTTAACCTTTGCTTTGGAAATTAATAGATAAATGGGGAATGGGGGGCTTAAAGCCCAGGCACTACAGCATTGAAGGGGTACCAGTGCTTTAGACGTTAAGAGATAAATTGGGAATGGGGGGCTTAAAGCCCAGGCACTACAGCACTGAAGGGGTACCTGTGCGTTAGATGTTAAGAGATTAATGGGATATCGGGGGCTTAAAGCCCAGGCACTACAACATTGAAGGGGTACCTGTGCTTTAGAAGGTAAGAGATAAGTTGGGTATGGAGGGCTTAAAGCCCAGAAACGACAGCATTGAAGGAGTACGTGGGCAGTAGATAAGAGATAAATGGGGAATGGGGGGCGTAAAGCCCGGGCAGAACAGTAGTGAAGGGGTAGCTGTGCGTTATAAATTAATAGATAAATGGGGAATGGGGGGCTTATAGCCAAGGCAGTAAAGCATTGAAAGTTAACCTTCGCTTTGGAAATTACGGGATAAATTGGGAACGGGGGGCTTGAAGCCCAGGCACAACAGCATTGAAGGGTTATCTGTGAGTTAAGTGATAAAAGATAACTGGGGAATAGGGGGCATAAAGCCAAGGCATTACAGCATTCAAGGGGTACTTGTGCGTTAGAAGTTAAGAGATAAATGGGGAATGGGGGATTTACAGCCCAGGCAGTAAAGCATTGAAAGTTAACCTTTGCTTTGGAAATTAATAGATAAATGGGGAATGGGGGGCTTAAAGCCCAGGCACTACAGCATTGAAGGGGTACCAGTGCTTTAGAAGTTAAGAGATAAAATGGGAATGGGGGGGCTTAAAGCCCAGGCACTCCAGCACTGAAGGGGTATCTGTGCGTTAGATGTTAAGAGATAAATGGGATATCGGGGGCTTAAAGCCCAGGCACTACAGCATTGAAGGGGTACCTGTGCTTTAGAAGTTAAGAGATAAGCTGGGAATGGAGGGCTTAAAGCCCAGGCACTACAGCATTGAAGAGGTAGCTGTGCAGTAGATGATAAGAGATAAATGGGGAATGGGGGGTGTAAAGCCCGGGCAGTACAGTAGTGAAGGGGTACCTGTGCGTTATAAATTAATAGATAAATGGGGAATGGGGGGCTTATAGCCCAGGCAGTAAAGCATTGAAAGTTAACGTTTGCTTTGGAAATAAATAGATAAATGGGGAATGGGGGGCTTAAAGCCCAGGCACTACAGCATTGAAGGGGTCCAGTGCTTTAGAAGTTAAGAGATAAATTGGGAATGGGGGGCTTAAAGCCCAGGCACTATAGCACTGAAGGGGTACCAGTGCTTCAGAAGATATGAGATAAATTGGGAATGGGGGGCTTAAAGCCCAGTCACTACAGCACTGAAGGGGTACCTGTGCGTTAGATGTTAAGAGATTAATGGGATATCGGGGGCTTGAAGCCCAGGCACTACAGCATTGAAGGGGTACCTGTGCTTTAGAAGTTAAGAGATAAGTTGGGAATGGAGGGCTTAAAGCCAAGGCACTACAGCATTGAAGAGGTACCTGTGCAGTAGATGATAAGAGATAAATGGGGTATGAGGGGTGTAAAGCCCGGGCAGTACAGTAGTGAAGGGGTACCTGTGCGTTATAAATTAATAGATATATGGGGAATGGGGGGCTTATAGCCCAGGCAGTAAAGCATTGAAAGTTAACCTTTGCTTTGGAAATTAATAGATAAATGGGGAATGGGGGGCTTAAAGCCCAGGCACTACAGCACTGAAGGGGTACCAGTGCTTCAGAAGATAAGAGATAAATTGGGAATGGGGGGCTTAAAGCCCAGGCACTACAGCACTGAAGGGGTACCTGTGCGTTAGATGTTAAGAGATTAATGGGATATCGGGGGCTTAAAGCCCAGGCACTACAGCATTGAAGGGGTACCTGTGCTTTAGAAGTAAAGAGATAAGTTGGGAATGGAGGGCTTAAAGCCAAGGCACTACAGCATTGAAGAGGTACCTGTGCAGTAGATGATAAGAGATAAATGGGAAATGGGGCCGTAAAGCCCGGGCAGTATAGTAGTGAAGGGGTACCTGTGCGTTATAAATTAATAGATAAATGGGGAATGGGGGGCTTATAGCCCAGGCAGTAAAGCATTGAAAGTTAACCTTCACTTTGGTTATTAAGGGATAAATTGGGAATGGGGGGCTTGAAGCCAAGGCACAACAGAATTGAAGGGGTACCTGTGAGTTAGGTGATAAGAGATAAATGGGGAATAGGGGGGAAAAAGCCAAGGCATTACTGCATTCAAGGGGTACCTGTGCGTTAGAAGTTAAGAGATAAATGGGGAATGGGGGGCTTATAGCCCAGGCAGTAAAGCATTGAAAGTTAACCTTTGCTTTGGAAATTAATAGATAAATGGGGAATGGTGGGCGTAAAGCCCAGGCACTACAGCACTGAAGGAGTATCTGTGCGTTACATGTTAAGAGATTAATGGGATATCGGGGGCTTAAAGCCCAGGCACTACAGCATTGAAGGGGTACCTGTGCTTTAGAAGTTGAGAGATAAGTTGGGAATGGAGGGCTTAAAGCCCAGGCACTACAGCATTGAAGAGGTACCTGTGCAGTAGATGATAAGAGTTAAATGGGGAATGGGGGGCGTAAAGCCCAGGCACTACAGCATTCATGGGGTACCTGTGTGTTAGAAGTTAAGAGATGAATGGGGGGCGTAAAGCCCGGGCATTACAGCATTCAAGGGATACCTGTGCGTTAGAAGTTAAGAGATAAATGGGGAATGGGGGGCTTATAGCCCAGGCAGTAAAGCATTGAAAGTTAACCTTGGCTTTGGAAATTAATAGATAAATGGGGAATGGGGGGCTTAAAGCCCAAAAACTACAGCATTGAAGGGGTCCAGTGCTTTAGACGTTAAGAGATAAATTGGGAATGGGGCGCTGAAAGCCAAGGCATTACAGCACTGAAGGGGTACCTGTGCGTTAGATGTTAAGAGATTAATGGAATATCGGGGGCTGAAAGCCCAGGCACTACAGCATTGAAGGGGAGCTGTGCTTTAGAAGTTAAGAGATAAGTTGGGAATGGAGGGCTTAAAGCCCAGGCACAACAGCATTGAAGAGGTACCTGTACAGTAGATGATAAGAGATAAATGGGGAATGGGGGGCGTAAAGCCCGGGCAGTACAGTAGTGAAGGTGTACCTGAGCATTATTATTTAATAGATAAATGGGGAATGGGGGGCTTATAGCCCAGGCAGTAAAGCATTGAAAGTTAACCTTCGCTTTGGAAATTAAGAGATAAATTGGGAATGGGGGGCTTAAATCCCAGTAACAACAGCATTGAAGAGGTACCTGTGCAGTAGATGATAAGCGATAAATGGGGAATGGGGGGAGTAAAGCCAAGGCACAATAGCATTCAAGGGGTACCTGTGCGTTAGAAGTTAAGAGATAAATGGGGAATGGGGGGCGTAAAGCCCGGGCAGTACAATAGTGAAGGCGTACCTGTGTGTTATAAATTAATAGATAAATGGGGAATGGGGGGCTTATAGCCCAGGCAGTAAAGCATTGAAAGTTAACCTTTGCTTTGGAAATTAATAGATAAATGGGGAATGGGGGGTTTAAAGCCCAGGCACTACAGCACTGAAGGGGTAACAGTGCTTCAGAAGATAAGAGATAAATTGGGAATGGGGGGCTTAAAGCCCAGGCACTACAGCACTGAAGGGGTATCTGTGCGTTAGATGTTAAGAGATTAATGGGATATCGGGGGCTTAAAGCCCAGGCACTACAGCATTGAAGGGGTACCTGTGCTTTAGAAGTAAAGAGATAAGTTGGGAATGGAGGGCTTAAAGCCAAGGCACTACAGCATTGAAGAGGTACCTGTGCAGTAGATCATAAGAGATAAATGGGGAATGGGGGGTGTAAAGCCCGGGCAGTACAGTAGTGAAGGGGTACCTGTGCGTTATAAATTAATAGATAAATGGGGAATGGGGGGCTTATAGCCCAGGCAGTAAAGCATTGAAAGTTAACCTTTGCTTTGGAAATTAATAGATAAATGGGGAATGGGGGGCTTAAAGCCCAGGCACTACAGCATTGAAGGGGTCCAGTGCTTTAGAAGTTAAGAGATAAATTGGGAATGGGGGGCTTAAAGCCCAGGCACTACAGTACTGAAGGGGTACCTGTGCGTTAGATGTTAAGAGATTAATGGGATATCGGGGGCTTAAAGCCCAGGCACTACAGCATTGAAGGGGTACCTGTGCTTTAGAAGTTAAGAGATAAGTTGGGAATGGAGGGCTTAAAGCCCAGGCACGACAGCATTGAAGGAGTACCTGTGCAGTAGATGATAAGAGATAAATGGGAAATGGGGCGGTAAAGCCCGGGCAGTATAATAGTGAAGGGGTACCTGTGCGTTATAAATTAATAGATAAATGGGGAATGGGGGGCTTATAGCCCAGGCAGTAAAGCATTGAAAGTTAACCTTCACTTTGGTTATTAAGGGATAAATTGGGAATGGGGGGCTTGAAGCCAAGGCACAACAGAATTGAAGGGGTACCTGTGAGTTAGGTGATAAGAGATAAATGGGGAATAGGGGGGAAAAAGCCAAGGCATTACTGCATTCAAGGGGTACCTGTGCGTTAGAAGTTAAGAGATAAATGGGGAATGGGGGGCTTATACCCAGGCAGTAAAGCATTGAAAGTTAACCTTTGCTTTGGAAATTAATAGATAAATGGGGAATGGTGGGCGTAAAGCCCAGGCACTACAGCACTGAAGGAGTATCTGTGCGTTACATGTTAAGAGATTAATGGGATATCGGGGGCTTAAAGCCCAGGCACTACAGCATTGAAGGGGTACCTGTGCTTTAGAAGTTAAGAGATAAGTTGGGAATGGAGGGCTTAAAGCCCAGGCACTACAGCATTGAAGAGGTACCTGTGCAGTAGATGATAAGAGTTAAATGGGGAATGGGGGGCGTAAAGCCCAGGCACTACAGCATTCATGGGGTACCTGTGTGTTAGAAGTTAAGAGATGAATGGGGGGCGTAAAGCCCGGGCATTACAGCATTCAAGGGATACCTGTGCGTTAGAAGTTAAGTGATAAATGGGGAATGGGGGGCTTATAGCCCAGGCAGTAAAGCATTGAAAGTTAACCTTGGCTTTGGAAATTAATAGATAAATGGGGAATGGGGGGCTTAAAGCCCAAAAACTACAGCATTGAAGGGGTCCAGTGCTTTAGACGTTAAGAGATAAATTGGGAATGGGGCGCTGAAAGCCAAGGCATTACAGCACTGAAGGGGTACCTGTGCGTTAGATGTTAAGAGATTAATGGAATATCGGGGGCTGAAAGCCCAGGCACTACAGCATTGAAGGGGTACCTGTGCTTTAGAAGTTAAGAGATAAGTTGGGAATGGAGGGCTTAAAGCCCAGGCATTACAGCATTGAAGAGGTACCTGTGCAGTAGATGATAAGCGATAAATGGGGAATGGGGTGCGTAAAGCCAAGGCACTACAGCATTCAAGGGGTACCTGTGCGTTAGAAGTTAAGAGATAAATGGGGAATGGGGGGCGTAAAGCCCGGGCAGTACAATAGTGAAGGCGTACCTGTGTGTTATAAATTAATAGATAAATGGGGAATGGGGGGCTTATAGACCAGGCAGTAAAGCATTGAAAGTTAACCTTTGCTTTGGAAATTAATACATAAATGGGGAATGGGGGGCTTAAAGCCCAGGAATAACAGCATTGAAGGGGTACCAGTGCTTTAGAAGTTAAGAGATAAATTGGGAAAGGGGGGCTTAAAGCCCAGGCACTACAGCACTGAAGGGGTATCTGTGCGTTAGATGTTAAGAGATTAATGGGATATCGGGGACTTAAAGCCCAGGCACTACAGCATTGAAGGGGTACCTGTGCTTTAGAAGTTAAGAGATAAGTTGGGAATGGAGGGCTTAAAGCAGAGGCACTACAGCATTGAAGAGGTACCTGTGCAGTAGATGATAAGCGATAAATGCGGAATGGGGGGCGTAAAGCCAAGGCACTACAGCATTCAAGGGGTACCTGTGCATTAGAAGTTAAGAGATAAATGGGGAATGGGGGGCGTAAAGCCCGGGCAGTACAATAGTGAAGGCGTACCTGTGTGTTATAAATTAATAGATAAATGGGGAATGGGGGGCTTATAGCCCAGGCAGTAAAGCATTGAAAGTTAACCTTCGCTTTGGAAATTAAGGGATAAATTGGGAATGGTGGGCTTAAAGCCAAGGCACAACAGCATTGAAGGGGTACCTGTGCGTTAGGTGATAAGAGATAAATGGGGAATAGGGGGCATAAAGCCAAGGCATTACAGCATTCAAGGGATACCTGTGCGTTAGAAGTTAAGAGATAAATGGGGAATGGGGGGCTTATAGCCCAGGCAGTAAAGCATTGAAAGTTAACCTTTGCTTTGGAAATTAATAGATAAATGGGGAATGGGGGGCTTAAAGCCCAGGCACTACAGCATTGAAGGGGTACCAGTGCTTTAGAAGTTAAGAGATAAATTGGGAATGGGGGGCTTAAAGCCCAGGCACTACAGCACTGCAGGGGTACCGGTGCATTAGATGTTAAGAGATAAATGGGGAATGGGGGGCTTATAGCCCAGGCAGTAAAGCATTGAAAGTTAACCCTTGCTTTGGGAATTAATAGAAAAATGGGGAATGGGGACGTAAAGCCCAGGCACTACAGCATTGAAGAGGTACCAGTGCTTTAGAAGTTAAGAGATAAATTGGGAATGGGGGGGCTTAAAGCCCAGGCACTACAGCACTGAAGGGGTATCTGTGCGTTAGATGTTAAGAGATAAATGGGATATCGGGGGCTTAAAGCCCAGGCACTACAGCATTGAAGGGGTACCTGTGCTTTAGAAGTTAAGAGATAAGCTGGGAATGGAGGGCTTAAAGCCCAGGCACTACAGCATTGAAGAGGTACCTGTGCAGTAGATGATAAGCGATAAATGGGGAATGGGGGGCGTAAAGCCAAGGCACTACAGCATTCAAGGGGTACCTGTGCGTTAGAAGTTAAGAGATAAATGGGGAATGGGGGGCGTAAAGCCCGGGCAGTACAATAGTGAAGGCGTACCTGTGTGTTATAAATTAATAGATAAATGGGGAATGGGGGGCTTATAGACCAGGCAGTAAAGCATTGAAAGTTAACCTTTGCTTTGGAAATTAATACATAAATGGGGAATGGGGGGCTTAAAGCCCAGGAACTACAGCATTGAAGGGGTACCAGTGCTTTAGAAGTTAAGAGATAAATTGGGAAAGGGGGGCTTAAAGCCCAGGCACTACAGCACTGAAGGGGTATCTGTGCGTTAGATGTTAAGAGATTAATGGGATATCGGGGACTTAAAGCCCAGGCACTACAGCATTGAAGGGGTACCTGTGCTTTAGAAGTTAAGAGATAAGTTGGGAATGGAGGGCTTAAAGCAGAGGCACTACAGCATTGAAGAGGTACCTGTGCAGTAGATGATAAGCGATAAATGGGGAATGGGGGGCGTAAAGCCAAGGCACTACAGCATTCAAGGGGTACCTGTGCATTAGAAGTTAAGAGATAAATGGGGAATGGGGGGCGTAAAGCCCGGGCAGTACAATAGTGAAGGCGTACCTGTGTGTTATAAATTAATAGATAAATGGGGAATGGGGGGCTTATAGCCCAGGCAGTAAAGCATTGAAAGTTAACCTTCGCTTTGGAAATTAAGGGATAAATTGGGAATGGTGGGCTTAAAGCCAAGGCACAACAGCATTGAAGGGGTACCTGTGCGTTAGGTGATAAGAGATAAATGGGGAATAGGGGGCATAATGCCAAGGCATTACAGCATTCAAGGGATACCTGTGCGTTAGAAGTTAAGAGATAAATGGGGAATGGGGGGCTTATAGCCCAGGCAGTAAAGCATTGAAAGTTAACCTTTGCTTTGGAAATTAATAGATAAATGGGGAATGGGGGGCTTAAAGCCCAGGCACTACAGCATTGAAGGGGTACCAGTGCTTTAGAAGTTAAGAGATAAATTGGGAATGGGGGGCTTAAAGCCCAGGCACTACAGCACTGCAGGGGTACCGGTGCGTTAGATGTTAAGAGATAAATGGGGAATGGGGGGGCTTATAGCCCAGGCAGTAAAGCATTGAAAGTTAACCCTTGCTTTGGGAATTAATAGAAAAATGGGGAATGGGGACGTAAAGCCCAGGCACTACAGCATTGAAGGGGTACCTGTGCTTTAGAAGTTAAGAGATAAGCTGGGAATGGAGGGCTTAAAGCCCAGGCACTACAGCATTGAAGAGGTACCTGTGCAGTAGATGATAAGCGATAAATGGGGAATGGGGGGCGTAAAGCCAAGGCACTACAGCATTCAAGGGGTACCTGTGCGTTAGAAGTTAAGAAATAAATGGGGAATGGGGGGCGTAAAGCCCGGGCAGTACAATAGTGAAGGCGTACCTGTGTGTTATAAATTAATAGATAAATGGGGAATGGGGGGCTTATAGACCAGGCAGTAAAGCATTGAAAGTTAACCTTTGCTTTGGAAATTAATACATAAATGGGGAATGGGGGGGCTTAAAGCCCAGGAACTACAGCATTGAAGGGGTACCAGTGCTTTAGAAGTTAAGAGATAAATTGGGAAAGGGGGGCTTAAAGCCCAGGCACTACAGTACTGAAGGGGTATCTGTGCGTTAGATGTTAAGAGATTAATGGGATATCGGGGGCTTAAAGCCCAGGCACTACAGCATTGAAGGGGTACCTGTGCTTTAGAAGTTAAGAGATAAGTTGGGAATGGAGGGCTTAAAGCCCAGGCACTACAGCATTGAAGAGGTACCTGTGCAGTAGATGATAAGCGATAAATGGGGAATGGGGGGCGTAAAGCCAAGGCACTACAGCATTCAAGGGGTACCTGTGCGTTAGAAGTTAAGAGATAAATGGGGAATGGGGGGCGTAAAGCCCGGGCAGTACAATAGTGAAGGGGTACCAGTGCTTTAGAAGTTAAGAGATAAATTGGGAATGGGGGGCTTAAAGCCCAGGCAGTAAAGCATTGAAAGTTAACCTTTGCTTTGGAAATTAATAGATAAATGGGGAATGGGGGGCTTAAAGCCCAGGCACTACAGCATTGAAGGGGTACCAGTGCTTTAGAAGTTAAGAGATAAATTGGGAATTGGGGGCTTAAAGACCAGGCACTACAGCACTGCAGGGGTACCTGTGCGTTAGATGTTAAGAGATAAATGGGGAATGGGGGGCTTATAGCCCAGGCAGTAAAGCATTGAAAGTTTACCTTTGCTTTGGGAATTAATAGAAAAATGGGGAATGGGGGCGTAAAGCCCAGGCACTACAGTATTGAAGGGGTACAAGTGCTTTAGAAGTTAAGAGAAAAATTGGGAATGGGGGGGCTTAAAGCCCAGGCACTACAGCACTGAAGGGGTATCTGTGCGTTAGATGTTAAGAGATAAATGGGATATCGGGGGCTTAAAGCCCAGGCACTACAGCATTGAAGGGGTACCTGTGCTTTAGAAGTTAAGAGATAAGCTGGGAATGGAGGGCTTAAAGCCCAGGCACTACAGCATTGAAGAGGTACCTGTGCAGTAGATGATAAGCGATTAATTGGGATATCTAGGGCTTAAAGCCCAGGCACTACAGCATTGAAGGGGTACCTGTGCTTTAGAAGTTAAGAGATCAGTTGGGAATGGAGGGCTTAAAGCCCAGGCACAAAAGCATTCAAGGGGTACCTGTGCGTTAGAAGTTAAGAGATAAATGGGGAATGGTGGGAGTAAAGCCGGGGCAGAACATTAGTGAAGGGGTACCTGTGCGTTATAAATAAATAGATAAATGGGGAATGGGGGGCTTATAGCCCAGGCAGTAAAGCATTGAAAGTTAACCTTCGCTTTGGAAATTAAGGGATAAATTGGGAATGGGGGGCTTAAAGCCCAGGCACAACAGCATTGAAGGGGTACCTGTGCGTTAGGTGATAAGAGATAAATGGGGAATAGGGGGCATAAAGCCAAGGCATTACAGCATTGAAGGGGTACCAGTGCTTTAGAAGTTCAGAGATAAATGAGGAATGTGGGGCTTAAAGCCAAGGCACTACAGCACTGAAATGGTACCTGTGCGTTAGATGTTAAGAGATTAATGGGATATCGGGGGCTTGAAGCCCAGGCACTACAGCATTGAAGGGGTACCTGTGCTTTAGAAGTTAAGAGATCAGTTGGGAATGGGGGGCTTAAAGCCCAGGCACTACAGCACTGAAGGGGTATCTGTGCGTTAGATGTTAAGACATTAATGGGATATCGGGGGCTTAAAGCCAAGGCACTACAGCATTCAAGGGGTACCTGTACGTTAGAAGTTAAGAGATAAATGGGGAATGGGGGGCGTAAAGCCCGGGCAGTACAATAGTGAAGGGGTACCTGTGTGTTATAAATTAATAGATAAATGGGGAATAGGGGGCTTATAGCCCAGGCAGTAAAGCATTGAAAGTGAACCTTCGCTTTGGAAATTAAGGGATAAATTGGGAATGGGGGGCGTGAAGCCCAGGCACAACAGCATTGAAGGGGTACCTGTGAGTTAGGTGATAAGAGATAAATGGGGAAAAGGGGGCAAAAAGCCAAGGCATCACAGCATTCAAGGGGTACCTGTGCTTTAGAAGTTAAGACATTAATGGGATATCGGGGGCTTAAATCCCAGGCACTACAGCATTGAAGGGGTACCTGTGCTTTAGAAGTTAAGAGATCAGTTGGGAATGGAGGGCTTAAAGCCCAGGCACAAAAGCATTCAAGGGGGACCTGTGCGTTAGAAGTTAAGAGATAAATGGGGAATGGGGGGCTTATAGCCCAGGCAGTACAGCATTGAAAGTTAACCTTTGCTTTGGAAATTAATAGATAAATGGGGAACGGGGGGCTTAAAGCCCAGGCACTACAGCACTGAAGGGGTACCTGTGCTTTAGAAGTTAGGAGATAAGTTGGGAATGGAGGGCTTAAAGCCCAGGCACTACAGCATTCAAGGGGTACCTGTGCGTTAGAAGTTAAGAGATAAATGGGGAATGGGGGGCGTAAAGCCCGGGCAGTACAATAGTGAAGGCGTACCTGTGTGTTATAAATTAATAGATAAATGGGGAATGGGGGGCTTATAGACCAGTCAGTAAAGCATTGAAAGTTAACCTTTGCTTTGGAAATTAATACATAAATGGGGAATGGGGGGCTTAAAGCCCAGGAACTACAGCATTGAAGGGGTACCAGTGCTTTAGAAGTTAAGAGATAAATTGGGAAAGGGGGGCTTAAAGCCCAGGCACTACAGCACTGAAGGGGTATCTGTGCGTTAGATGTTAAGAGATTAATGGGATATCGGGGACTTAAAGCCCAGGCACTACAGCATTGAAGGGGTACCTGTGCTTTAGAAGTTAAGAGATAAGTTGGGAATGGAGGGCTTAAAGCAGAGGCACTACAGCATTGAAGAGGTACCTGTGCAGTAGATGATAAGCGATAAATGGGGAATGGGGGGCGTAAAGCCAAGGCACTACAGCATTCAAGGGGTACCTGTGCATTAGAAGTTAAGAGATAAATGGGGAATGGGGGGCGTAAAGCCCGGGCAGTACAATAGTGAAGGCGTACCTGTGTGTTATAAATTAATAGATAAATGGGGAATGGGGGGCTTATAGCCCAGGCAGTAAAGCATTGAAAGTTAACCTTCGCTTTGGAAATTAAGGGATAAATTGGGAATGGGGGGCGTGAAGCCCAGGCACAACAGCATTGAAGGGGTACCTGTGAGTTAGGTGATAAGAGATAAATGGGGAAAAGGGGGCAAAAAGCCAAGGCATTACAGCATTCAAGGGGTACCTGTGCTTTAGAAGTTAAGACATTAATGGGATATCGGGGGCTTAAAGCCCAGGCACTACAGCATTGAAGGGGTACCTGTGCTTTAGAAGTTAAGAGATCAGTTGGGAATGGAGGGCTTAAAGCCCAGGCACAAAAGCATTCAAGGGGTACCTGTGCGTTAGAAGTTAAGAGATACATGGGGAATGGGGGGCTTATAGCCCAGGCAGTAAAGCATTGAAAGTTAACCTTTGCTTTGGAAATTAATAGATAAAAGGGGAATGGGGGGCTTAAAGCCCAGGCACTACAGCATTGAAGGGGTACCTGAGCGTTATAAATTAATAGATAAATGGGGAATGGGGGGCTTATAGCCCAGGCAGTAAAGCATTGAAAGTGAACCTTCGCTTTGGAAATAAAGGGATAAACTGGGAATGGGGGGCTTGAAGCCCAGGCACAACAGCATTCAAGGGGTACCTGTGAGTTTGGTGATAAGAGATAAATGGGGAATAGGGGGCAAAAAACCAAGGCACTACAGCATTGAAGGGGTACCAGTGCTTTAGAAATTAAGGGATAAATTGGGAATGGGGGGCTTAAAGCCCAGGCACTAAAGCACTGAAGGGGTACCAGTGCTTCAGAAGTTTAGAGATTAATGGGATATCGGGGGCCTAAAGCCCAGGCACTACAGCATTGAAGGGGTACCTGTGCTTTAGAAGTTACGAGATAAGTTGGGAATGTAGGGCTTAAAGCCCAGGCACTACAGCATTGAAGAGGTACTTGTGCAGTAGATGATAAGAGATAAATGGGGAATGGGGGGCGTAAAGCCCGGGCAGTACAGTAGTGAAGGCGTACCTTTGCGTTATAAATTAATAGATAAATGGGGAATGGGGGGCTTATAGCCCAGGCAGTAAAGCATTGAAAGTTAACCTTTGCTTAGGAAATTAATAGATAAAAGGGGAATGGGGGGCTTAAAGCCCGGGCACTACAGCATTGAAGGGGTACCTGAGCGTTATAAATTAATAGATAAATGGGGAATGGTGGGCTTATAGCCCAGGCAGTAAAGCATTGAAAGTAAACCTTCGCTTTGGAAATAAAGGGATAAATTGGGAATGGGGGGCTTGAAGCCCAGGCACAACAGCATTGAAGGGGTACCTGTGAGTTAGGTGATAAAAGATAAATGGGGAATTGGGGGCAAAAAGCCATGGCATTACAGCATTCAATGGATACCTGTGCGTTAGAAGTTAAGAGATTAATGGGATATCGGGGGCTTGAAGTCCAGGCACTACAGCATTGAAGGGGTACCAGTGCTTTAGAAGTTAAGAGATAAATGGGGAATGGGGGGCTTATAGCCCAGGCAGTAAAGCATTGAAATTTAACCTTTGCTTTGGAAATTAATAGATAAATGGGGAATGGGTGCTTAAAGCCCAGGCACTACAGCATTGAAGGGGTACCAGTGCTTTAGAAGTTAAGAGATAAATTGGGAATGGGGGGCTTAAAGCCCAGGCACTACAGCACTAAAGGGGTACCAGTGCATCAGAAGCTAAGAGATTAATGGGATATCGGGGGCTTAAAGCCCAGGCACTACAGTATTGAAGGGGTACCTGTGCTTTAGAAGTTAAGAAATAAGTTGGGAATGGAGGGCTTAAAGCCCAGGCACTACAGCATTGAAGAGGTACCTGTGCAGTAGATGATAAGAGATAAATGTAGAATGGGGGCGTAAAGCCCGGGCAGTACAGTAGTGAAGGGGTACCTGTGCGTTATAAATTAATAGATAAATGGGGAATGGGGGGCTTATAGCCCAGGCAGTAAAGCATTGAAAGTTAACCTTCGCTTTGGAAATTAAGGGATAAATTGGGAATGGGGGGCTTAAAGCCCAGGCACAACAGCATTGAAGGGGTACCTGTGCTTTAGAAGTTAAGAGATCAGTTGGGAATGGAGGGCTTAAAGCCCAGGCACAAAAGCATTCAAGGGGTATCTGTGCGTTAGAAGTTAAGAGATAAATGGGGAATGGGGGGCTTATAGCCCAGGCAGTAAAGCATTGAAAGTTAACCTTTGCTTTGGAAATTAATAGATAAATGGGGAATGGTGGGCTTAAAGCCCAGGCACTACAGCATTGAAGGGGTACCAGTGCTTTAGAAGTTAAGAGATAAATGGGGAATGGGGGGCTTATAGCCCAGGCAGTACAGCATTGAAAGTTAACCTTTGCTTTGGAAATTAATAGATAAATGGGGAACGGGGGGCTTAAAGTCCAGGCACTACAGCATTGAAGGGGTACCTGTGCTTTAGAAGTTAGGAGATAAGTTGGGAATGGAGGGCTTAAAGCCCAGGCACTACAGCATTCAAGGGGTACCTGTGCGTTAGAAGTTAAGAGATAAATGGGGAATGGTGGGCGTAAAGCCCGGGCAGTACAGTAGTGAAGGGGTACCTCTGCGTTATAAATTAATAGATAAATGGGGAATGGGGGGCTTATAGCCCAGGCAGTAAAGCATTGAAAGTTAACCTTTGCTTTGGAAATTAATAGATAAATGGGGAATGGGGGGCTTAAAGCCCAGGCACTACAGCATTGAAGGGGTACCAGTGCTTTAGAAGTTAAGAGATAAATTGGGAATGGGGGGCTTAAAGCCAAGGCACTACAACACTGAAGGGGTACCTGTGCGTTAGATGTTAAGAGATTAATGGGATATCGGGGGCTTGAAGCCCAGGCACTACAGCATTGAAGGGGTACCAGTGCTTTAGAAGTTAAGAGATAAATGGGGAATGGGGGGCTTATAGCCCAGGCAGTAAAGCATTGAAATTTAACCTTTGCTTTAGAAGTTAAGAGATAAATTGGGAATGGGGGGCTTAAAGCCCAGGCACTACAGCACTGAAGGGGTACCAGTGCATCAGAAGTTAAGAGATTAATGGGATATCGGGGGCTTAAAGCCCAGGCACTACAGTATTGAAGGGGTACCTGTGCTTTAGAAGTTAAGAGATAAGTTGGGAATGGAGGGCTTAAAGCCCAGGCACTACAGCATTGAAGAGGCACCTGTGCAGTAGATGATAAGAGATAAATGGAGAATGGGGGCGTAAAGCCCGGGCAGTACAGTAGTGAAGGGGTACCTGTGCGTTATAAATTAATAGATAAATGGGGAATGGGGGGCTTATAGCCCAGGCAGTAAAGCATTGAAAGTTAACCTTTGCTTTGGAAATTAATAGATAGATGGGGAATGGGGGGCTTGAAGCCCAGGCACTACAGCATTGAAGGGGTACCTGTGCTTTAGAAGTTAAGAGATCAGTTGGGAATGGAGGGCTTAAAGCCCAGGCACAAAAGCATTCAAGGGGTACCTGTGCGTTAGAAGTTAAGAGATAAATGGGGAATGGTGGGAGTAAAGCCGGGGCAGAACATTAGTGAAGGGGTACCTGTGCGTTATAAATTAATAGATAAATGGGGAATGGGGGGCTTATAGCCCAGGCAGTAAAGCATTGAAAGTTAACCTTCGCTTTGGAAATTAAGGGATAAATTGGGAATGGGGGGCTTAAAGCCCAGGCACAACAGCATTGAAGGGGTACCTGTGCGTTAGGTGATAAGAGATAAATGGGGAATAGGGGGCATAAAGCCAAGGCATTACAGCATTGAAGGGGTACCAGTGCTTTAGAAGTTCAGAGATAAATGAGGAATGTGGGGCTTAAAGCCAAGGCACTACAGCACTGAAGGGTTACCTGTGCGTTAGATGTTAAGAGATTAATGGGATATCGGGGGCTTGAAGCCCAGGCACTACAGCATTGAAGGGGTACCTGTGCTTTAGAAGTTAAGAGATCAGTTGGGAATGGGTGGCGTAAAGCCCGGGCAGTACAATAGTGAAGGGGTACCTGTGTGTTATAAATTAATAGATAAATGGGGAATAGGGGGCTTATAGCGCAGGCAGTAAAGCATTGAAAGTGAACCTTCGCTTTGGAAATTAAAGGACAAAATTGGGAATGGGGGGCGTGAAGCCCAGGCACAACAGCATTGAAGGGGTACCTGTGAGTTAGGTGATAAGAGATAAATGGGGAAAAGGGGGCAAAAAGCCAAGGCATTACAGCATTCAAGGGGTACCTGTGCTTTAGAAGTTAAGACATTAATGGGATATCGGGGGCTTAAAGCCCAGGCACTACAGCATTGAAGGGGTACCTGTGCTTTAGAAGTTAAGAGATCAGTTGGGAATGGAGGGCTTAAAGCCCAGGCACAAAAGCATTCAAGGGGTACCTGTGCGTTAGAAGTTAAGAGATACATGGGGAATGGGGGGCTTATAGCCCAGGCAGTAAAGCATTGAAAGTTAACCTTTGCTTTGGAAATTAATAGATAAAAGGGGAATGGGGGGCTTAAAGCCCAGGCACTACAGCATTGAAGGGGTACCTGAGCGTTAAAAATTAATAGATAAATGGGGAATGGGGGGCTTATAGCCCAGGCAGTAAAGCATTGAAAGTGAACCTTCGCTTTGGAAATAAAGGGATAAACTGGGAATGGGGGGCTTGAAGCCCAGGCACAACAGCATTCAAGGGGTACCTGTGAGTTAGGTGATAAGAGATAAATGGGGAATAGGGGGCAAAAAACCAAGGCACTACAGCATTGAAGGGGTACCAGTGCTTTAGAAATTAAGGGATAAATTGGGAGTGGGGGGCTTAAAGCCCAGGCACTAAAGCACTGAAGGGGTACCTGTGCTTTAGAAGTTACGAGATAAGTTGGGAATGTAGGGCTTAAAGCCCAGGCACTACAGCATTGAAGAGGTACTTGTGCAGTAGATGATAAGAGATAAATGGGGAATGGGGGGCGTAAAGCCCGGGCAGTACAGTAGTGAAGGCGTACCTTTGCGTTATAAATTAATAGATAAATGGGGAATGGGGGGCTTATAGCCCAGGCAGTAAAGCATTGAAAGTTAACCTTTGCTTAGGAAATTAATAGATAAAAGGGGAATGGGGGGCTTAAAGCCCGGGCACTACAGCATTGAAGGGGTACCTGAGCGTTATAAATTAATAGATAAATGGGGAATGGGGGGCTTATAGCCCAGGCAGTAAAGCATTGAAAGTAAACCTTCGCTTTGGAAATAAAGGGATAAATTGGGAATGGGGGGCTTGAAGCCCAGGCACAACAGCATTGAAGGGGTACCTGTGAGTTAGGTGATAAAAGATAAATGGGGAATAGGGGGCAAAAAGCCAAGGCATTACAGCATTCAATGGATACCTGTGCGTTAGAAGTTAAGAGATTAATGGGATATCGGGGGCTTGAAGCCCAGGCACTACAGCATTGAAGGGGTACCAGTGCTTTAGAAGTTAAGAGATAAATGGGGAATGGGGGGCTTATAGCCCAGGCAGTAAAGCATTGAAATTTAACCTTTGCTTTGGAAATTAATAGATAAATGGGGAATGGGGGGCTTAAAGCCCAGGCACTACAGCATTGAAAGAGTACCAGTGCTTTAGAAGTTAAGAGATAAATTGGGAATGGGGGGCTTAAAGCCCAGGCACTACAGCACTGAAGGGGTACCAGTGCATCAGAAGCTAAGAGATTAATGGGATATCGGGGGCTTAAAGCCCAGGCACTACAGTATTGAAGGGGTACCTGTGCTTTAGAAGTTAAGAGATAAGTTGGGAATGGAGGGCTTAAAGCCCAGGCACTACAGCATTGAAGAGGTACCTGTGCAGTAGATGATAAGAGATAAATGGAGAATGGGGGCGTAAAGCCCGGGCAGTACAGTAGTGAAGGGGTACCTGTGCGTTATAAATTAATAGATAAATGGGGAATGGGGGGCTTATAGCCCAGGCAGTAAAGCATTGAAAGTTAACCTTCGCTTTGGAAATTAAGGGATAAATTGGGAATGGGGGGCTTAAAGCCCAGGCACTACAGCATTGAAGGGGTATCTGTGCGTTAGAAGTTAAGAGATAAATGGGGAATGGGGGGCTTATAGCCCAGGCAGTAAAGCATTGAAAGTTAACCTTTGCTTTGGAAATTAATAGATAAATGGGGAATGGTGGGCTTAAAGCCCAGGCACTACAGCATTGAAGGGGTACCAGTGCTTTAGAAGTTAAGAGATAAATGGGGAATGGGGGGCTTATAGCCCAGGCAGTACAGCATTGAAAGTTAACCTTTGCTTTGGAAATTAATAGATAAATGGGGAACGGGGGGCTTAAAGCCCAGGCACTACAGCATTGAAGGGGTACCTGTGCTTTAGAAGTTAGGAGATAAGTTGGGAATGGAGGGCTTAAAGCCCAGGCACTACAGCATTCAAGGGGTACCTGTGCGTTAGAAGTTAAGAGATAAATGGGGAATGGTGGGCGTAAAGCCCGGGCAGTACAGTAGTGAAGGGGTACCTGTGCGTTATAAATTAATAGATAAATGGGGAATGGGGGGCTTATAGCCCAGGCAGTAAAGCATTGAAAGTTAACCTTTGCTTTGGAAATTAATAGATAAATGGGGAATGGGGGGCTTAAAGCCCAGGCACTACAGCATTGAAGGGGTACCAGTGCTTTAGAAGTTAAGAGATAAATTGGGAATGGGGGGCTTAAAGCCAAGGCACTACAACACTGAAGGGGTACCTGTGCGTTAGATGTTAAGAGATTAATGGGATATCGGGGGCTTGAAGCCCAGGCACTACAGCATTGAAGGGGTACCAGTGCTTTAGAAGTTAAGAGATAAATGGGGAATGGGGGGCTTATAGCCCAGGCAGTAAAGCATTGAAATTTAACCTTTGCTTTAGAAGTTAAGAGATAAATTGGGAATGGGGGGCTTAAAGCCCAGGCACTACAGCACTGAAGGGGTACCAGTGCATCAGAAGTTAAGAGATTAATGGGATATCGGGGGCTTAAAGCCCAGGCACTACAGTATTGAAGGGGTACCTGTGCTTTAGAAGTTAAGAGATAAGTTGGGAATGGAGGGCTTAAAGCCCAGGCACTACAGCATTCAAGAGGTACCTGTGCAGTAGATGATAAGAGATAAATGGAGAATGGGGGCGTAAAGCCCGGGCAGTACAGTAGTGAAGGGGTACCTGTGCGTTATAAATTAATAGATAAATGGGGAATGGGGGGCTTATACCCAGGCAGTAAAGCATTGAAAGTTAACCTTCGCTTTGGAAATTAAGGGATAAATTGGGAATGGGGGGCTTAAAGCCAAGGCACAACAGCATTGAAGGGATACCTGTGAGTTAGGTGATAAGAGATAAATGGGGAAGAGGGGGCAAAAAGGCAAGGCATTACAGCATTCAAGGGGTACCTGTGCGTTAGATGTTAAGAGATAAACGGGGAATGGGGGGCTTACAGCCCAGGCAGTAAAGCATTGAAAGTTAACCTTTGCTTTGGAAATTAATAGATAAATTGGGAATGGGGGGCTTGAAGCCCAGGCACAACAGCATTGAAGGGGTACCTGTGAGTTAGGTGATAAGAGATAAATGGGGAATAGGGGGCAAAAAGGCAAGGCATTACAGCATTCAAGGGGTACCTGTGCGTTAGAAGTTAAGAGATAAATGGGGAATGGGGGGCTTATAGCGCAGGCAGTAAAGCACTGAAAGTTAACCTTTGCTTTGGAAATTAATAGATAAATGGGGAATGGGGGGCTTAAAGCCCAGGCACTACAGCATTGAAGGGGTACCAGTGCTTTAGAAGTTAAGAGATAAATTGGGAAAGGGGGGCTTAAAGCCCAGGCACTACAGCACTGAAGGGGTATCTGTGCGTTAGATGTTAAGAGATTAATGGGATATCGGGGGCTTAAAGCCCAGGCACTAAAGCACTGAAGGGGTACCAGTGCTTCAGAAGTTTAGAGATTAATGGGATATCGGGGGCCTAAAGCCCAGGCACTACAGCATTGAAGGGGTACCTGTGCTTTAGAAGTTACGAGATAAGTTGGGAATGTAGGGCTTAAAGCCCAGGCACTACAGCATTGAAGCGGTACCTGTGCAGTAGATGATAAGAGATAAATGGGGAATGGGGGGCGTAAAGCCCGGGCAGTACAGTAGTGAAGGGGTACCTGTGCGTTATAAATTAATAGATAAATGGGGAATGGGGGGCTTATAGCCCAGGCAGTAAAGCATTGAAAGTTAACCTTTGCTTTGGAAATTAATAGATAAAAGGGGAATGGGGGGCTTAAAGCCTAGGCACTACAGCATTGAAGGGGTACCTGAGCGTTATAAATTAATAGATAAATGGGGCATGGGGGGCTTAAAGCCCAGGCACTACAGCATTGAAGGGGTACCTGTGCTTTAGAAGTTAGGAGATAAGTTGGGAATGGAGGGCTTAAAGCCCAGGCACTACAGCATTGAAGGGGTACCAGTGCTTTAGAAGTTAAGAGATAAATTGGGAATGGGGGGCTTAAAGCCAAGGCACCACAACACTGAAGGGGTACCTGTGCGTTAGATGTTAAGAGATTAATGGGATATCGGGGGCTTGAAGCCCAGGCACTACAGCATTGAAGGGGTACCAGTGCTTTAGAAGTTAAGAGATAAATGGGGAATGGGGGGCTTATAGCCCAGGCAGTAAAGCATTGAAAGTGAACCTTCGCTTTGGAAATAAAGGGATAAATTGGGAATGGGGGGCTTGAAGCCCAGGCACAACAGCATTGAAGGGGTACCTGTGCTTTAGAAGTTAAGAGATCAGTTGGGAATGGAGGGCTTAAAGCCCAGGCACAAAAGCATTCAAGGGGTACCTGTGCGTTAGAAGTTAAGAGATAAATGGGGAATGGTGGGCGTAAAGCCCGGGCAGTACAGTAGTGAAGGGGTACATGTGCGTTATAAATTAATAGATAAATGGGGAATGGGGGGCTTATAGCCCAGGCAGTAAAGCATTGAAAGTTAACCTTCGCTTTGGAAATTAAGGGATAAATTGGGAATGGGGGGCTTGAAGCCCAGGCACAACAGCATTGAAGGGGTACCTGTGAGTTAGGTGATAAGAGATAAATGGGGAATAGGGGGAAAAAAGCCAAGGCATTACAGCATTCAAGAGCTACATGTGCGTAAGAAGTTAAGAGATAAATGGGGAATGGGGGGCTTATAGCCCTGGCAGTAAAGCACTGAAAGTTAACCTTTGCTTTGGAAATTAATAGATAAATGGGGAATGGGGGGCTTAAAGCCCAGGCACTACAGCATTGAAGGGGTACCAGTGCTTTAGAAGTTAAGAGATAAATTGGGAATGGGGGGCTTAAAGCCCAGGCACTACAGCACTGAAAGTATCTGTGCCTTAGATATTAAGACATTAATGGGATATCGGGGGCTTAAAGCCCAGGCACTACAGCATTGAAGGGGTACCTGTGCTTTAGAAGTTAAGAGATAAGTTGGGAATGGAGGGCTTACAGCCCAGCCACTACAGCATTGAAGAGGTACCTGTGCAGTAGATGATAAGCGATAAATGGGGAATGGGGGGCGTAAAGCCAAGGCACTACAGCATTGAAGGGGAACCTGTGCGTTAGAAGTTAAGAGATAAATGGGAATGGGGGGCGTAAAGCCCGGGCAGTACAATAGTGAAGGGGTACCTGTGTGTTACAAATTAATAGATAATTGGGGAATGGGGGGCTTATAGCCCAGGCAGTAAAGCATTGAAAGTGAACCTTCGCTTTGGAAATTAAGGGATAAATTGGAAATGAAGGGCGTGAAGCCCAGGCACAACAGCATTGAAGGGGTACCTGTGAGTTAGGTGATAAAAGATAAATGGGGAATAGGGGGCAAAAAGCCAAGGCATTACAGCATTCAAGGGATACCTGTGCGTTAGAAGTTAAGAGATAAATGGGGAATGGGGGGCTTATAGCCCAGGCAGTAAAGCACTGAAAGTTAACCTTTGCTTTGGAAATTAATAGATAAATGGGGAATGAGGGGCTTAAAGCCCCGGCACTACAGCATTGAAGGGGTACCAGTGCTTTAGAAGTTAAGAGATAAACTGGGAATGGGGGGCTTAAAGCCCAGGCACTACAGCACTGAAGGGGTATCTGTGCGTTAGATGTTAAGAGATTAATGGGATATCGGGGGCTTGAAGCCCAGGCACTACAGCATTGAAGGGGTACCTGTGCTTTAGAAGTTAAGAGATCAGTTGGAATGGAGGGCTTAAAGCCCAGGCACAAAAGCATTCAATTGATACCAGTGCGTTAGAAGTAAAGAGATAAATGGGGAATGGGGGGCTTATACCCCAGGCAGTAAAGCATTGAAAGTTAACCTATGCTTTGGAAATTAATAGATAAATGGGGAATGGGGGGCTTAAAGCCCAGGCACTACAGCATTGAAGGGGTACCTGAGCGTTATAAATTAATAGATAAATGGGGCATGGGGGGCTTATAGCCCAGGCAGTAAAGCATTGAAAGTGAACCTTCGCTTTGGAAATAAAGGGATAAATTGGGAATGGGGGGCTTGAAGCCCAGGCACAACAGCATTCAAGGGGTACCTGTGAGTTAGGTGATAAGAGATAAATGGGGAATAGGGGGCAAAAAACCAAGGCACTACAGCATTGAAGGGGTACCAGTGCTTTAGAAATTAAGGGATAAATTGGGAATGGGGGGCTTAAAGCCCAGGCACTAAAGCACTGAAGGGGTACCAGTGCTTCAAAAGTTTAGAGATTAATGGGATATCGGGGGCCTAAAGCCCAGGCACTACAGCATTGAAGGGGTACCTGTGCTTTAGAAGTTACGAGATAAGTTGGGAATGTAGGGCTTAAAGCCCAGGCACTACAGCATTGAAGAGGTACCTGTGCAGTAGATGATAAGAGATAAATGGGGAATGGGGGGCGTAAAGCCCGGGCAGTACAGTAGTGAAGGGGTACCTGTGCGTTATAAATTAATAGATAAATGGGGAATGGGGGGCTTATAGCCCAGGCAGTAAAGCATTGAAAGTTAACCTTTGCTTAGGAAATTAATAGATAAAAGGGGAATGGGGGGCTTAAAGCCCAGGCACTACAGCATTGAAGGGGTACCTGAGCGTTATAAATTAATAGATAAATGGGGAATGCGGGCTTATAGCCCAGGCAGTAAAGCATTGAAAGTGAACCTTCGCTTTGGAAATAAAGGGATAAATTGGGAATGGGGGGCTTGAAGCCCAGGCACAACAGCATTGAAGGGGTACCTGTGCTTTAGAAGTTAAGAGATCAGTTGGGAATGGAGGGCTTAAAGCCCAGGCACAAAAGCATTCAAGGGGTACCTGTGCGTTAGAAGTTAAGAGATAAATGGGGAATGGTGGGCGTAAAGCCCGGGCAGTACAGTAGTGAAGGGGTACATGTGCGTTATAAATTAATAGATAAATGGGGAATGGGGGGCTTATAGCCCAGGCAGTAAAGCATTGAAAGTTAACCTTCGCTTTGGAAATTAAGGGATAAATTGGGAATGGGGGGCTTGAAGCCCAGGCACAACAGCATTGAAGGGGTACCTGTGAGTTAGGTGATAAGAGATAAATGGGGAATAGGGGGCAAAAAGCCAAGGCATTACAGCATTCAAGAGCTACATGTGCGTAAGAAGTTAAGAGATAAATGGGGAATGGGGGGCTTATAGCCCTGGCAGTAAAGCACTGAAAGTTAACCTTTGCTTTGGAAATTAATAGATAAATGGGGAATGGGGGGCTTAAAGCCCAGGCACTACAGCATTGAAGGGGTACCAGTGCTTTAGAAGTTAAGAGATAAATTGGGAATGGGGGGCTTAAAGCCCAGGCACTACAGCACTGAAAGTATCTGTGCCTTAGATATTAAGACATTAATGGGATATCGGGGGCTTAAAGCCCAGGCACTACAGCATTGAAGGGGTACCTGTGCTTTAGAAGTTAAGAGATAAGTTGGGAATGGAGGGCTTAAAGCCCAGCCACTACAGCATTGAAGAGGTACCTGTGCAGTAGATGATAAGCGATAAATGGGGAATGGGGGGCGTAAAGCCAAGGCACTACAGCATTGAAGGGGAACCTGTGCGTTAGAAGTTAAGAGATAAATGGGAATGGGGGGCGTAAAGCCCGGGCAGTACAATAGTGAAGGGGTACCTGTGTGTTACAAATTAATAGATAATTGGGGAATGGGGGGCTTATAGCCCAGGCAGTAAAGCATTGAAAGTGAACCTTCGCTTTGGAAATTAAGGGATAAATTGGAAATGAAGGGCGTGAAGCCCAGGCACAACAGCATTGAAGGGGTACCTGTGAGTTAGGTGATAAAAGATAAATGGGGAATAGGGGGCAAAAAGCCAAGGCATTACAGCATTCAAGGTATACCTGTGCGTTAGAAGTTAAGAGATAAATGGGGAATGGGGGGCTTATAGCCCAGGCAGTAAAGCACTGAAAGTTAACCTTTGCTTTGGAAATTAATAGATAAATGGGGAATGAGGGGCTTAAAGCCCCGGCACTACAGCATTGAAGGGGTACCAGTGCTTTAGAAGTTAAGAGATAAACTGGGAATGGGGGGCTTAAAGCCCAGGCACTACAGCACTGAAGGGGTATCTGTGCGTTAGATGTTAAGAGATTAATGGGATATCGGGGGCTTGAAGCCCAGGCACTACAGCATTGAAGGGGTACCTGTGCTTTAGAAGTTAAGAGATCAGTTGGAATGGAGGGCTTAAAGCCCAGGCACAAAAGCATTCAATTGATACCAGTGCGTTAGAAGTAAAGAGATAAATGGGGAATGGGGGGCTTATACCCCAGGCAGTAAAGCATTGAAAGTTAACCTATGCTTTGGAAATTAATAGATAAATGGGGAATGGGGGGCTTAAAGCCCAGGCACTACAGCATTGAAGGGGTACCAGTGCTTTAGAAGTTAAGAGATAAATTGGGAATGGGGGGCTTAAAGACAAGGCACTACAACACTGAAGGGGTACCTGTGCGTTAGATGTTAAGAGATTAATGGGATATCGGGGGCTTGAAGCCCAGGCACTACAGCATTGAAGAGGTACCAGTGCTTTAGAAGTTAAGAGATAAATGGGGAATGGGGGGCTTATAGCCCAGGCAGTAAAGCATTGAAATTTAACCTTTGCTTTGGAAATTAATAGATAAATGGGGAATGGGGGGCTTAAAGCCCAGGCACTACAGCATTGAAGGGGTACCAGTGCTTTAGAAGTTAAGAGATAAATTGGGAATGGGGGGCTTAAAGCCCAGGCACTACAGCACTGAAGGGGTACAAGTGCTTCAGAAGTTAAGAGATTAATGGGATATCGGGGGCTTAAAGCCCAGGCACTACAGTATTGAAGGGGTACCTGTGCTTTAGAAGTTAAGAGATAAGTTGGGAATGGAGGGCTTAAAGCCCAGGCACTACAGCATTGAAGAGGTACCTGTGCAGTAGATGATAAGAGATAAATGGAGAATGGGGGCGTAAAGCCTGGGCAGTACAGTAGTGAAGGGGTACCTGTGCGTTATAAATTAATAGATAAATGGGGAATGGGGGGCTAATAGCCCAGGCAGTAAAGCATTGAAAGTTAACCTTCGCTTTGGAAATTAAGGGATAAATTGGGAATGGGGGGCTTGAAGCCAGGCACAACAGCATTGAAGGGGTACCTGTGAGTTAGGTGATAAGAGATAAATGGGGAATAGGGGGAAAAAACCCAAGGCATTACAGCATTCAAGGGATACCTGTGCGTTAGAAGTTAAGAGATAAACGGGGAATGGGGGGCTTACACCCCAGGCAGTAAAGCATTGAAAGTTAACCTTTGCTTTGGAAATTAATAGATAAATTGGGAATGGGGGGCTTGAAGCCCAGGCACAACAGCATTGAAGGGGTACCTGTGAGTTAGGTGATAAGAGATAAATGGGGAATAGGGGGCAAAAAGGCAAGGCATTACAGCATTCAAGGGGTACCTGTGCGTTAGAAGTTAAGAGATAAATGGGGATAGGGGGGCTTATAGCGCAGGCAGTAAAGCACTGAAAGTTAACCTTTGCTTTGGAAATTAATAGATAAATGGGGAATGGGGGGCTTAAAGCCCAGGCACTACAGCATTGAAGGGGTACCAGTGCTTTAGAAGTTAAGAGATAAATTGGGAAAGGGGGGCTTAAAGCCCAGGCACTACAGCACTGAAGGGGTATCTGTGCGTTAGATGTTAAGAGATTAATGGGATATCGGGGGCTTAAAGCCCAGGCACTAAAGCACTGAAGGGGTACCAGTGCTTCAGAAGTTTAGAGATTAATGGGATATCGGGGGCCTAAAGCCCAGGCACTACAGCATTGAAGGGGTACCTGTGCTTTAGAAGTTACGAGATAAGTTGGGAATGTAGGGCTTAAAGCCCAGGCACTACAGCATTGAAGCGGTACCTGTGCAGTAGATGATAAGAGATAAATGGGGAATGGGGGGCGTAAAGCCCGGGCAGTACAGTAGTGAAGGGGTACCTGTGCGTTATAAATTAATAGATAAATGGGGAATGGGGGGCTTATAGCCCAGGCAGTAAAGCATAGAAAGTTAACCTTTGCTTTGGAAATTAATAGATAAAAGGGGAATGGGGGGCTTAAAGCCCAGGCACTACAGCATTCAAGGGGTACCTGAGCGTTATAAATTAATAGATAAATGGGGAATGGGGGGCTTAGAGCCCAGGCAGTAAAGCATTGAAAGTGAACCTTCGCTTTGGAAATAAAGGGATGAATTGGGAATGGGGGGCTTGAAGCCCAGGCACAACAGCATTCAAGGGGTACCTGTGAGTTAGGTGATAAGAGATAAATGGGGAATAGGGGGCAAAAAACCAAGGCACTACACCATTGAAGGGGTACCAGTGCTTTAGAAATTAAGGGATAAATTGGGAATGGGGGGCTTAAAGCCCAGGCACTAAAGCA
Organism: Euleptes europaea; assembly: GCF_029931775.1. Classification (NCBI taxonomy): domain Eukaryota; kingdom Metazoa; phylum Chordata; class Lepidosauria; order Squamata; family Sphaerodactylidae; genus Euleptes; species Euleptes europaea. The sequence continues at coordinate 53,124,641 of NC_079317.1, forward strand.
CTGAAGGGGTACCAGTGCTTCAGAAGTTTAGAGATTAATGGGATATCGGGGGCCTAAAGCCCAGGCACTACAGCATTGAAGGGGTACCTGTGCTTTAGAAGTTACGAGATAAGTTGGGAATGTAGGGCTTAAAGCCCAGGCACTACAGCATTGAAGAGGTACTTGTGCAGTAGATGATAAGAAAAAAATGGGAAATGGGGGGCGTAAAGCCCGGGCAGTACAGTAGTGAAGGGGTACCTTTGCGTTATAAATTAATAGATAAATGGGGAATGGGGGGCTTATAGCCCAGGCAGTAAAGCATTGAAAGTTAACCTTTGCTTTGGAAATTAAGAGATAAAAGGGGAATGGGGGGCTTAAAGCCCAGGCACTACAGCATTGAAGGGGTACCTGAGCGTTATAAATTAATAGATAAATGGGGAATGGGGGGCTTATAGCCCAGGCAGTAAAGCATTGAAAGTAAACCTTCGCTTTGGAAATAAAGGGATAAATTGGGAATGGGGGGCTTGACGCCCAGGCACAACAGCATTGAAGGGGTACCTGTGAGTTAGGTGATAAAAGATAAATGGGGAATAGGGGGCAAAAAGCCAAGGCATTACAGCATTCAAGGGATACCTGTGCGTTAGAAGTTAAGAGATAAACTGGGAATGGGGGGCTTAAAGCCCAGGCACTACAGCACTGAAGGGGTAAATGTGCGTTAGATGTTAAGAGATTAATGGGATATCGGGGGCTTGAAGCCCAGGCACTACAGCATTGAAGGGGTACCTGTGCTTTAGAAGTTAAGAGATCAGTTGGAATGGAGAGCTTAAAGCCTAGGCACAAAAGCATTCAAGTGATACCAGTGCGTTAGAAGTAAAGAGATAAATGGGGAATGGGGGGTTATAGCCCAGGCAGTAAAGCATTGAAAGTTAACCTTTGTTTTTTAAATTAATAGATAAATGGGGAATGGGGGGCTTAAAGCCCAGGCAATACAGCATTGAAGGGGAACCAGTGCTTTAGAAGTTAAAAGATAAATGGGGAATGGGGGGCTTATAGCCCAGGCAGTAAAGCATTGAAAGTTAACCTTTGCTTTGGAAATTAAAAGATAAATGGGGAATGGGGGGCTTAAAGCCAAGGCACTACAGCATTGAAGGGGTACCTGTGCTTTAGAAGTTATGAGATAAGTTGGGAATGGAGGGCTTACAGCCCAGGAACTACAGCATTCAAGGGGTACCTGTGCGATAGAAGTTAAGAGATAAATGGGGAATGGTGGGCGTAAAGCCCGGGCAGTACAGTAGTGAAGGGGTACATGTGCGTTATAAATTAATAGATAAATGGGGAATGGGGGGCTTATAGCCCAGGCAGTAAAGCATTGAAAGTTAACCTTCGCTTTGGAAATTAAGGGATAAATTGGGAATGGGGGGCTTGAAGCCCAGGCACAACAGCATTGAAGGGGTACCTGTGAGTTAGGTGATAAGAGATAAATGGGGAATAGGGGGCAAAAAGCCAAGGCATTACAGCATTCAAGAGCTACATGTGCGTAAGAAGTTAAGAGATAAATGGGGAATGGGGGGCTTATAGCCCTGGCAGTAAAGCACTGAAAGTTAACCTTTGCTTTGGAAATTAATAGATAAATGGGGAATGGGGGGCTTAAAGCCCAGGCACTACAGCATTGAAGGGGTACCAGTGCTTTAGAAGTTAAGAGATAAATTGGGAATGGGGGGCTTAAAGCCCAGGCACTACAGCACTGAAAGTATCTGTGCCTTAGATATTAAGACATTAATGGGATATCGGGGGCTTAAAGCCCAGGCACTACAGCATTGAAGGGGTACCTGTGCTTTAGAAGTTAAGAGATAAATTGGGAATGTGGGGCTAAAAGCCAAGGCACTACAGCACTGAAGGGGTACCTGTGCGTTAGATGTTAAGAGATTGATGGGATATCGGGGGCTTGAAGCCCAGGCACTACAGCATTGAAGGGGTACCTGTGCTTTAGAAGTTAAGAGATCAGTTGGGAATGGAGGGCTTAAAGCCCAGGCCAAAAGCATTCAAGGGTTACCTGTGCGTTAGAAGTTAAGAGATAAATGGGAAATGGTGGGCGTAAAGCCCGGGCAGTACAGTAGTGAAGGGGTACCTGTGCGTTATAAATTAATAGATAAATGGGGAATGGGGGGCTTATAGCCCAGGCAGTAAAGCATTGAAAGTTAACCTTCGCTTTGGAAATAAAGGGATAAATTGAGAATGGGGGGCTTGAAGCCCAGGCACAACAGCATTGAAGGGGTACCTGTGAGTTAGGTGATAAGAGATAAATGGGGAATAGGGGGCAAAAAGCCAAGGCATTACAGCATTCAAGTGCTACCTGTGCGTAAGAAGTTAAGAGATAAATGGGGAATGGGGGGCTTATAGCCCAGGAAGTAAAGCACTGAAAGTTAACCTTTGCTTTGGAAATTAATAGATAAATGGGCAATGGGGGGCTTAAAGCCCAGGCACTACAGCATTGAAGGGGTACCAGTGCTTTAGAAGGTAAGAGATAAATTGAGAATGGGGGGCTTAAAGCCCAGGCACTACAGCACTGAAGGGGTAAATGTGCGTTAGATGTTAAGAGATTAATGGGATATCGGGGGCTTGAAGCCCAGGCACTACAGCATTGAAGGGGTACCTGTGCTTTAGAAGTTAAGAGATCAGTTGGAATGGAGAGCTTAAAGCCTAGGCACAAAAGCATTCAAGTGATACCAGTGCGTTAGAAGTAAAGAGATAAATGGGGAATGGGGGGTTATAGCCCAGGCAGTAAAGCATTGAAAGTTAACCTTTGTTTTTTAAATTAATAGATAAATGGGGAATGGGGGGCTTAAAGCCCAGGCAATACAGCACTGAAGGGGAACCAGTGCTTTAGAAGTTAAAAGATAAATGGGGAATGGGGGGCTTATAGCCCAGGCAGTAAAGCATTGAAAGTTAACCTTTGCTTTGGAAATTAAAAGATAAATGGGGAATGGGGGGCTTAAAGCCAAGGCACTACAGCATTGAAGGGGTACCTGTGCTTTAGAAGTTATGAGATAAGTTGGGAATGGAGGGCTTACAGCCCAGGAACTACAGCATTCAAGGGGTACCTGTGCGATAGAAGTTAAGAGATAAATGGGGAATGGTGGGCGTAAAGCCCGGGCAGTACAGTAGTGAAGGGGTACATGTGCGTTATAAATTAATAGATAAATGGGGAATGGGGGGCTTATAGCCCAGGCAGTAAAGCATTGAAAGTTAACCTTCGCTTTGGAAATTAAGGGATAAATTGGGAATGGGGGGCTTGAAGCCCAGGCACAACAGCATTGAAGGGGTACCTGTGAGTTAGGTGATAAGAGATAAATGGGGAATAGGGGGCAAAAAGCCAAGGCATTACAGCATTCAAGAGCTACATGTGCGTAAGAAGTTAAGAGATAAATGGGGAATGGGGGGCTTATAGCCCTGGCAGTAAAGCACTGAAAGTTAACCTTTGCTTTGGAAATTAATAGATAAATGGGGAATGGGGGGCTTAAAGCCCAGGCACTACAGCATTGAAGGGGTACCAGTGCTTTAGAAGTTAAGAGATAAATTGGGAATGGGGGGCTTAAAGCCCAGGCACTACAGCACTGAAAGTATCTGTGCCTTAGATATTAAGACATTAATGGGATATCGGGGGCTTAAAGCCCAGGCACTACAGCATTGAAGGGGTACCTGTGCTTTAGAAGTTAAGAGATAAATTGGGAATGTGGGGCTAAAAGCCAAGGCACTACAGCACTGAAGGGGTACCTGTGCGTTAGATGTTAAGAGATTGATGGGATATCGGGGGCTTGAAGCCCAGGCACTACAGCATTGAAGGGGTACCTGTGCTTTAGAAGTTAAGAGATCAGTTGGGAATGGAGGGCTTAAAGCCCAGGCCAAAAGCATTCAAGGGTTACCTGTGCGTTAGAAGTTAAGAGATAAATGGGAAATGGTGGGCGTAAAGCCCGGGCAGTACAGTAGTGAAGGGGTACCTGTGCGTTATAAATTAATAGATAAATGGGGAATGGGGGGCTTATAGCCCAGGCAGTAAAGCATTGAAAGTTAACCTTCGCTTTGGAAATAAAGGGATAAATTGAGAATGGGGGGCTTGAAGCCCAGGCACAACAGCATTGAAGGGGTACCTGTGAGTTAGGTGATAAGAGATAAATGGGGAATAGGGGGCAAAAAGCCAAGGCATTACAGCATTCAAGTGCTACCTGTGCGTAAGAAGTTAAGAGATAAATGGGGAATGGGGGGCTTATAGCCCAGGAAGTAAAGCACTGAAAGTTAACCTTTGCTTTGGAAATTAATAGATAAATGGGCAATGGGGGGCTTAAAGCCCAGGCACTACAGCATTGAAGGGGTACCAGTGCTTTAGAAGGTAAGAGATAAATTGAGAATGGGGGGCTTAAAGCCCAGGAACTACAGCACTGAAGGGGTATCTGTGCGTTAGATGTTAAGACATTAATGGGATATCGGGGGCTTAAAGCCCAGCACTACAGCATTGAAGGGGTACCTGTGCTTTAGAAGTTAAGAGATAAGTTGGGAATGGAGGGCTTAAAGCCCAGGCACTACAGCATTGAAGAGGTACCTGTGCAGTAGATGATAAGCGATAAATGGGGAATGGGGGGCGTAAAGCCAAGGCACTACAGCATTCAAGGGGTACCTGTACGTTAGAAGTTAAGAGATAAATGGGGAATGGGGGGCGTAAAGCCCGGGGAGTACAATAGTGAAGGGGTACCTGTGTGTTATAAATTAATAGATAAATGGGGAATAGGGGGCTTATAGCCCAGGCAGTAAAGCATTGAAAGTGAACCTTCGCTTTGGAAATTAAGGGATAAATTGGGAATGGGGGGCGTGAAGCCCAGGCACAACAGCATTGAAGGGGTACCTGTGAGTTAGGTGATAAGAGATAAATGGGGAAAAGGGGGCAAAAAGCCAAGGCATTACAGCATTCAAGGGGTACCTGTGCTTTAGAAGTTAAGGCATTAATGGGATATCGGGGGCTTAAAGCCCAGGCACGACAGCATTGAAGGGGTACCTGTGCTTTAGAAGTTAAGAGATCAGTTGGGAATGGAGGGCTTAAAGCCCAGGCACAAAAGCATTCAAGGGGTACCTGTGCGTTAGAAGTTAAGAGATAAATGGGGAATGGGGGGCTTATAGCCCAGGCAGTAAAGCATTGAAAGTTAACCTTTGCTTTGGAAATTAATAGATAAATGGGGAATGGGGGGCTTAAAGCCCAGGCACTACAGCATTGAAGGGGTACCAGTGCTTTAGAAGTTAAGAGATAAATGGGGAATGGGGGGCTTATAGCCCAGGCAGTACAGCATTGAAAGTTAACCTTTGCTTTGGAAATTAATAGATAAATGGGGAATGGGGGGCTTATAGCCCAGGCAGTAAAGCATTGAAAGTTAACCTTCGCTTTGGAAATTAAGGGATAAATTGGGAATGGGGGACTTGAAGCCCAGGCACAACAGCATTGAAAAGGTACCTGTGAGTTAGGTGATAAGAGAAATGGGGAATAGGGGGCATAAAGCCAAGGCATTACAGCATTGAAGTGCTACCTGTGCGTAAGAAGTTAAGAGATAAATGGGGAATGGGGGGCTTATAGCCCAGGCAGTAAAGCACTGAAAGTTAACCTTTGCTTTGGAAATTAATAGATAAATGGGGAATGGGGGGCTTAAAGCCCAGGCACTACAGCATTGAAGGGGTACCAGTGCTTTAGAAGTTAAGACATAAATTGGGAATGGGGGGCTTAAAGCCTAGGCACTACAGCATTCAAGGGGTACCTGTGCGCTAGAAGTTAAGAGATAAATGGGGAATGGTGGGCGTAAAGCCCGGGCAGTACAGTAGTGAAGGGGTACCTGTGCGTTATAAATTAATAGATAAATGGGGAATGGGGGGCTTATAGCCCAGGCAGTAAAGCATTGAAAGTTAACCTTCGCTTTGGAAATTAAGGGATAAATTGGGAATGGGGGGCTTAAAGCCCAGGAACAACAGCATTGAAGGGGTACCTGTGAGTTAGGTGATAAGAGAGAAATGGGGAATAGGGGGCATAAAGCCAAGGCATTACAGCATTGAAGTGCTACCTGTGCGTTAGAAGTTAAGAGATAAATGGGGAATGGGGGGCTTATAGCCCAGGCAGTAAAGCACTGAAACTTAACCTTTGCTTTGGAAATTAATAGATAAATGGGGAATGGGGGGCTTAAAGCCCAAGCACTACAGCATTGAAGGGGTACCAGTGCTTTAGAAGTTAAGAGATAAATTGGGAATGGGGGGCTTAAAGCCAAGGCACTGCAGCACTGAAGGGGTACCTGTGCGTTAGATGTTAAGAGATTAATGGGATATCGGGGGCTTGAAGCCCAGGCACTACAGCATTGAAGGGGTACCTGTGCTTTAGAAGTTAAGAGATCAGTTGGGAATGGAGGGCTTAAAGCCCAGGCACAAAAGCATTCAAGGGGTACCTGTGCGTTAGAAGTTAAGAGATAAATGGGGAATGGTGGGAGTAAAGCCGGGGCAGAACATTAGTGAAGGGGTACCTGTGCGTTATAAATTAATAGATAAATGGGGAATGGGGGGCTTAAAGCCCAGGCACTACAGCATTGAAGGGGTACCAGTGCTTTAGAAGTTAAGAGATAAATGGGGAATGGGGGGCTTATAGCCCAGGCAGTAAAGCATTGAAAGTTAATCTTCGCTTTAGAAATTAAGGGATAAATTGGGAATGGGGGGCTTAAAGCCCAGGAACAACAGCATTGAAGGGGTTCCTGTGCGTTAGGTGATAAGAGATAAATGGGGAATAGGGGGCATAAAGCCAAGGCATTACAGCATTCAAGGCATACCTGTGCGTTAGAAGTTAAGAGATAAATGAGGAATGGGGGGCTTATAGCCCAGGCAGTAAAGCACTGAAAGTTAACCTTTGCTTTGGAAATTAATAGATAAATGGGTAACGAGGGGCTTAAAGCCCAGGCACTACAGCATTGAAGGGGTACCAGTGCTTTAGAAGTTAAGAGATAAATTGGGAATGGGGGGCTTAAAGCCAAGGAACTAAAGCACTGAAGGGGTACCTGTGCGTTAGATGTTAAGAGGTTAATGGGATATCGGGGGCTTGAAGCCCAGGCACTACAGCATTGAAGGGGTACCTGTGCGTTAGAAGTTAAGAGATAAATGGGGAATGGTGGGCGTAAAGCGCGGGCAGTACAGTAGTGAAGGGGTACCTGTGCGTTATAAATTAATAGATAAATGGGGAATGGGGGGCTTATAGCCCAGGCAGTAAAGCATTGAAAGTTAACCTTCGCTTTGGAAATTAAGGGATAAATTGGGAATGGGGGGCTTGAAGCCCAGGCACAACAGCATTGAAGGGGTACCTGTGAGTTAGGTGATAAGAGAGAAATGGGGAATAGGGGGCATAAAGCCAAGGCATTACAGCATTCAAGTGCTACCTGTGCGTAAGAAGTTAAGAGATAAATGGGGAATGGGGGGCTTATAGCCCAGGAAGTAAAGCACTGAAAGTTAACCTTTGCTTTGGAAATTAATAGATAAATGGGGAATGGGGGGCTTAAAGCCCAGGCACTACAGCATTGAAGGGGTACCAGTGCTTTAGAAGTTAAGAGATAAATTGGGAATGGGGGGCTTAAAGCCCAGGAACTACAGCACTGAAGGGGTATCTGTGCGTTAGATGTTAAGACATTAATGGGATATCGGGGGCTTAAAGCCCAGGCACTACAGCATTGAAGGGGTACCTGTGCTTTAGAAGTTAAGAGATAAGTTGGGAATGGAGGGCTTAAAGCCCAGGCACTACAGCATTGAAGAGGTACCTGTGCAGTAGATGATAAGCGATAAATGGGGAATGGGGGGCGTAAAGCCAAGGCACTACAGCATTCAAGGGGTACCTGTACGTTAGAAGTTAAGAGATAAATGGGGAATGGGGGGCGTAAAGCCCGGGGAGTACAATAGTGAAGGGGTACCTGTGTGTTATAAATTAATAGATAAATGGGGAATAGGGGTCTTATAGCCCAGGCAGTAAAGCATTGAAAGTGAACCTTCGCTTTGGAAATTAAGGGATAAATTGGGAATGGGGGGCGTGAAGCCCAGGCACAACAGCATTGAAGGGGTACCTGTGAGTTAGGTGATAAGAGATAAATGGGGAAAAGGGGGCAAAAAGCCAAGGCATTACAGCATTCAAGGGGTACCTGTGCTTTAGAAGTTAAGACATTAATGGGATATCGGGGGCTTAAAGCCCAGGCACGACAGCATTGAAGGGGTACCTGTGCTTTAGAAGTTAAGAGATCAGTTGGGAATGGAGGGCTTAAAGCCCAGGCACAAAAGCATTCAAGGTGTACCTGTGCGTTAGAAGTTAAGAGATAAATGGGGAATGGGGGGCTTATAGCCCAGGCAGTAAAGCATTGAAAGTTAACCTTTGCTTTGGAAATTAATAGATAAATGGGGAATGGGGGGCTTAAAGCCCAGGCACTACAGCATTGAAGGGGTACCAGTGCTTTAGAAGTTAAGAGATAAATGGGGAATGGGGGGCTTATAGCCCAGGCAGTACAGCATTGAAAGTTAACCTTTGCTTTGGAAATTAATAGATAAATGGGGAATGGGGGGCTTATAGCCCAGGCAGTAAAGCATTGAAAGTTAACCTTCGCTTTGGAAATTAAGGGATAAATTGGGAATGGGGGACTTGAAGCCCAGGCACAACAGCATTGAAGGGGTACCTGTGAGTTAGGTGATAAGAGAGAAATGGGGAATAGGGGGCATAAAGCCAAGGCATTACAGCATTGAAGTGCTACCTGTGCGTAAGAAGTTAAGAGATAAATGGGGAATGGGGGGCTTATAGCCCAGGCAGTAAAGCACTGAAAGTTAACCTTTGCTTTGGAAATTAATAGATAAATGGGGAATGGGGGGCTTAAAGCCCAGGCACTACAGCATTGAAGGGGTACCAGTGCTTTAGAAGTTAAGACATAAATTGGGAATGGGGGGCTTAAAGCCTAGGCACTACAGCATTCAAGGGGTACCTGTGCGCTAGAAGTTAAGAGATAAATGGGGAATGGTGGGCGTAAAGCCCGGGCAGTACAGTAGTGAAGGGGTACCTGTGCGTTATAAATTAATAGATAAATGGGGAATGGGGGGCTTATAGCCCAGGCAGTAAAGCATTGAAAGTTAACCTTCGCTTTGGAAATTAAGGGATAAATTGGGAATGGGGGGCTTAAAGCCCAGGCACTACAGCATTGAAGGGGTACCTGTGCTTTAGAAGTTAAGAGATCAGTTGGGAATGGAGGGCTTAAAGCCCAGGCACAAAAGCATTCAAGGGGTACCTGTGCGTTAGAAGTTAAGAGATAAATGTGGAATGGTGGGAGTAAAGCCGGGGCAGAACATTAGTGAAGGGGTACCTGTGCGTTATAAATTAATAGATAAATGGGGAATGGGGGGCTTAAAGCCCAGGCACTACAGCATTGAAGGGGTACCAGTGCTTTAGAAGTTAAGAGATAAATGGGGAATGGGGGGCTTATAGCCCAGGCAGTAAAGCATTGAAAGTTAATCTTCGCTTTAGAAATTAAGGGATAAATTGGGAATGGGGGGCTTAAAGCCCAGGAACAACAGCATTGAAGGGGTTCCTGTGCGTTAGGTGATAAGAGATAAATGGGGAATAGGGGGCATAAAGCCAAGGCATTACAGCATTCAAGGCATACCTGTGCGTTAGAAGTTAAGAGATAAATGAGGAATGGGGGGCTTATAGCCCAGGCAGTAAAGCACTGAAAGTTAACCTTTGCTTTGGAAATTAATAGATAAATGGGTAACGAGGGGCTTAAAGCCCAGGCACTACAGCATTGAAGGGGTACCAGTGCTTTAGAAGTTAAGAGATAAATTGGGAATGGGGGGCTTAAAGCCAAGGAACTAAAGCACTGAAGGGGTACCTGTGCGTTAGATGTTAAGAGGTTAATGGGATATCGGGGGCTTGAAGCCCAGGCACTACAGCATTGAAGGGGTACCTGTGCGTTAGAAGTTAAGAGATAAATGGGGAATGGTGGGCGTAAAGCGCGGGCAGTACAGTAGTGAAGGGGTACCTGTGCGTTATAAATTAATAGATAAATGGGGAATGGGGGGCTTATAGCCCAGGCAGTAAAGCATTGAAAGTTAACCTTCGCTTTGGAAATTAAGGGATAAATTGGGAATGGGGGGCTTGAAGCCCAGGCACAACAGCATTGAAGGGGTACCTGTGAGTTAGGTGATAAGAGAGAAATGGGGAATAGGGGGCATAAAGCCAAGGCATTACAGCATTCAAGTGCTACCTGTGCGTAAGAAGTTAAGAGATAAATGGGGAATGGGGGGCTTATAGCCCAGGAAGTAAAGCACTGAAAGTTAACCTTTGCTTTGGAAATTAATAGATAAATGGGGAATGGGGGGCTTAAAGCCCAGGCACTACAGCATTGAAGGGGTACCAGTGCTTTAGAAGTTAAGAGATAAATTGGGAATGGGGGGCTTAAAGCCCAGGAACTACAGCACTGAAGGGGTATCTGTGCGTTAGATGTTAAGACATTAATGGGATATCGGGGGCTTAAAGCCCAGGCACTACAGCATTGAAGGGGTACCTGTGCTTTAGAAGTTAAGAGATAAGTTGGGAATGGAGGGCTTAAAGCCCAGGCACTACAGCATTGAAGAGGTACCTGTGCAGTAGATGATAAGCGATAAATGGGGAATGGGGGGCGTAAAGCCAAGGCACTACAGCATTCAAGGGGTACCTGTACGTTAGAAGTTAAGAGATAAATGGGGAATGGGGGGCGTAAAGCCCGGGGAGTACAATAGTGAAGGGGTACCTGTGTGTTATAAATTAATAGATAAATGGGGAATAGGGGGCTTATAGCCCAGGCAGTAAAGCATTGAAAGTGAACCTTCGCTTTGGAAATTAAGGGATAAATTGGGAATGGGGGGCGTGAAGCCCAGGCACAACAGCATTGAAGGGGTACCTGTGAGTTAGGTGATAAGAGATAAATGGGGAAAAGGGGGCAAAAAGCCAAGGCATTACAGCATTCAAGGGGTACCTGTGCTTTAGAAGTTAAGACATTAATGGGATATCGGGGGCTTAAAGCCCAGGCACGACAGCATTGAAGGGGTACCTGTGCTTTAGAAGTTAAGAGATCAGTTGGGAATGGAGGGCTTAAAGCCCAGGCACAAAAGCATTCAAGGGCTACCTGTGCGTTAGAAGTTAAGAGATAAATGGGGAATGGGGGGCTTATAGCCCAGGCAGTAAAGCATTGAAAGTTAACCTTTGCTTTGGAAATTAATAGATAAATGGGGAATGGGGGGCTTAAAGCCCAGGCACTACAGCATTGAAGGGGTACCAGTGCTTTAGAAGTTAAGAGATAAATGGGGAATGGGGGGCTTATAGCCCAGGCAGTACAGCATTGAAAGTTAACCTTTGCTTTGGAAATTAATAGATAAATGGGGAATGGGGGGCTTATAGCCCAGGCAGTAAAGCATTGAAAGTTAACCTTCGCTTTGGAAATTAAGGGATAAATTGGGAATGGGGGACTTGAAGCCCAGGCACAACAGCATTGAAGGGGTACCTGTGAGTTAGGTGATAAGAGAGAAATGGGGAATAGGGGGCATAAAGCCAAGGCATTACAGCATTGAAGTGCTACCTGTGCGTAAGAAGTTAAGAGATAAATGGGGAATGGGGGGCTTATAGCCCAGGCAGTAAAGCACTGAAAGTTAACCTTTGCTTTGGAAATTAATAGATAAATGGGGAATGGGGGGCTTAAAGCCCAGGCACTACAGCATTGAAGGGGTACCAGTGCTTTAGAAGTTAAGACATAAATTGGGAATGGGGGGCTTAAAGCCTAGGCACTACAGCATTCAAGGGGTACCTGTGCGCTAGAAGTTAAGAGATAAATGGGGAATGGTGGGCGTAAAGCCCGGGCAGTACAGTAGTGAAGGGGTACCTGTGCGTTATAAATTAATAGATAAATGGGGAATGGGGGGCTTATAGCCCAGGCAGTAAAGCATTGAAAGTTAACCTTCGCTTTGGAAATTAAGGGATAAATTGGGAATGGGGGGCTTAAAGCCCAGGCACTACAGCATTGAAGGGGTACCTGTGCTTTAGAAGTTAAGAGATCAGTTGGGAATGGAGGGCTTAAAGCCCAGGCACAAAAGCATTCAAGGGGTACCTGTGCGTTAGAAGTTAAGAGATAAATGGGGAATGGTGGGAGTAAAGCCGGGGCAGAACATTAGTGAAGGGGTACCTGTGCGTTATAAATTAATAGATAAATGGGGAATGGGGGGCTTAAAGCCCAGGCACTACAGCATTGAAGGGGTACCAGTGCTTTAGAAGTTAAGAGATAAATGGGGAATGGGGGCTTATAGCCCAGGCAGTAAAGCATTGAAAGTTAATCTTCGCTTTAGAAATTAAGGGATAAATTGGGAATGGGGGGCTTAAAGCCCAGGAACAACAGCATTGAAGGGGTACCTGTGCTTTAGAAGTTAAGAGATAAGTTGGGAATGGAGGGCTTAAAGCCCAGGCACTACAGCATTGAAGAGGTACCTGTGCAGTAGATGATAAGCGATAAATGGGGAATGGGGGGCGTAAAGCCAAGGCACTACAGCATTCAAGGGGTACCTGTACGTTAGAAGTTAAGAGATAAATGGGGAATGGGGGGCGTAAAGCCCGGGGAGTACAATAGTGAAGGGGTACCTGTGTGTTATAAATTAATAGATAAATGGGGAATAGGGGGCTTATAGCCCAGGCAGTAAAGCATTGAAAGTGAACCTTCGCTTTGGAAATTAAGGGATAAATTGGGAATGGGGGGCGTGAAGCCCAGGCACAACAGCATTGAAGGGGTACCTGTGAGTTAGGTGATAAGAGATAAATGGGGAAAAGGGGGCAAAAAGCCAAGGCATTACAGCATTCAAGGGGTACCTGTGCTTTAGAAGTTAAGACATTAATGGGATATCGGGGGCTTAAAGCCCAGGCACGACAGCATTGAAGGGGTACCTGTGCTTTAGAAGTTAAGAGATCAGTTGGGAATGGAGGGCTTAAAGCCCAGGCACAAAAGCATTCAAGGGCTACCTGTGCGTTAGAAGTTAAGAGATAAATGGGGAATGGGGGGCTTATAGCCCAGGCAGTAAAGCATTGAAAGTTAACCTTTGCTTTGGAAATTAATAGATAAATGGGGAATGGGGGGCTTAAAGCCCAGGCACTACAGCATTGAAGGGGTACCAGTGCTTTAGAAGTTAAGAGATAAATGGGGAATGGGGGGCTTATAGCCCAGGCAGTACAGCATTGAAAGTTAACCTTTGCTTTGGAAATTAATAGATAAATGGGGAATGGGGGGCTTATAGCCCAGGCAGTAAAGCATTGAAAGTTAACCTTCGCTTTGGAAATTAAGGGATAAATTGGGAATGGGGGACTTGAAGCCCAGGCACAACAGCATTGAAGGGGTACCTGTGAGTTAGGTGATAAGAGAGAAATGGGGAATAGGGGGCATAAAGCCAAGGCATTACAGCATTGAAGTGCTACCTGTGCGTAAGAAGTTAAGAGATAAATGGGGAATGGGGGGCTTATAGCCCAGGCAGTAAAGCACTGAAAGTTAACCTTTGCTTTGGAAATTAATAGATAAATGGGGAATGGGGGGCTTAAAGCCCAGGCACTACAGCATTGAAGGACAGTGCTTTAGAAGTTAAGACATAAATTGGGAATGGGGGGCTTAAAGCCTAGGCACTACAGCATTCAAGGGGTACCTGTGCGCTAGAAGTTAAGAGATAAATGGGGAATGGTGGGCGTAAAGCCCGGGCAGTACAGTAGTGAAGGGGTACCTGTGCGTTATAAATTAATAGATAAATGGGGAATGGGGGGCTTATAGCCCAGGCAGTAAAGCATTGAAAGTTAACCTTCGCTTTGGAAATTAAGGGATAAATTGGGATGGGGGGCTTAAAGCCCAGGCACTACAGCATTGAAGGGGTACCTGTGCTTTAGAAGTTAAGAGATCAGTTGGGAATGGAGGGCTTAAAGCCCAGGCACAAAAGCATTCAAGGGGTACCTGTGCGTTAGAAGTTAAGAGATAAATGGGGAATGGTGGGAGTAAAGCCGGGCAGAACATTAGTGAAGGGGTACCTGTGCGTTATAAATTAATAGATAAATGGGGAATGGGGGGCTTAAAGCCCAGGCACTACAGCATTGAAGGGGTACCAGTGCTTTAGAAGTTAAGAGATAAATGGGGAATGGGGGGCTTATAGCCCAGGCAGTAAAGCATTGAAAGTTAATCTTCGCTTTAGAAATTAAGGGATAAATTGGGAATGGGGGGCTTAAAGCCCAGGAACAACAGCATTGAAGGGGTTCCTGTGCGTTAGGTGATAAGAGATAAATGGGGAATAGGGGGCATAAAGCCAAGGCATTACAGCATTCAAGGCATACCTGTGCGTTAGAAGTTAAGAGATAAATGAGGAATGGGGGGCTTATAGCCCAGGCAGTAAAGCACTGAAAGTTAACCTTTGCTTTGGAAATTAATAGATAAATGGGTAACGAGGGGCTTAAAGCCCAGGCACTACAGCATTGAAGGGGTACCAGTGCTTTAGAAGTTAAGAGATAAATTGGGAATGGGGGGCTTAAAGCCAAGGAACTAAAGCACTGAAGGGGTACCTGTGCGTTAGATGTTAAGAGGTTAATGGGATATCGGGGGCTTGAAGCCCAGGCACTACAGCATTGAAGGGGTACCTGTGCGTTAGAAGTTAAGAGATAAATGGGGAATGGTGGGCGTAAAGCGCGGGCAGTACAGTAGTGAAGGGGTACCTGTGCGTTATAAATTAATAGATAAATGGGGAATGGGGGGCTTATAGCCCAGGCAGTAAAGCATTGAAAGTTAACCTTCGCTTTGGAAATTAAGGGATAAATTGGGAATGGGGGCTTGAAGCCCAGGCACAACAGCATTGAAGGGGTACCTGTGAGTTAGGTGATAAGAGAGAAATGGGGAATAGGGGGCATAAAGCCAAGGCATTACAGCATTCAAGGGATACCTGTGCGTTAGAAGTTAAGAGATAAATGGGGAATGGGGGGCTTATAGCCCAGCAGTAAAGCACTGAAAGTTAACCTTTGCTTTGGAAATTAATAGATAAATGGGGAATGGGGGCTTAAAGCCCAAGCACTACAGCATTGAAGGGGTACCAGTGCTTTAGAAGTTAAGAGATAAATTGGGAATGGGGGGCTTAAAGCCAAATTAAAGCCAAGGCACTGCAGCACTGAAGGGGTACCTGTGCGTTAGATGTTAAGAGATTAATGGGATATCGGGGGCTTGAAGCCCAGGCACTACAGCATTGAAGGGGTACCTGTGCTTTAGAAGTTAAGAGATCAGTTGGGAATGGAGGGCTTAAAGCCCAGGCACAAAAGCATTCAAGGGGTACCTGTGCGTTAGAAGTTAAGAGATAAATGGGGAATGGTGGGAGTAAAGCCGGGGCAGAACATTAGTGAAGGGGTACCTGTGCGTTATAAATTAATAGATAAATGGGGAATGGGGGGCTTATAGCCCAGGCAGTAAAGCATTGAAAGTTAACCTTCGCTTTGGAAATTAAGGGATAAATTGGGAATGGGGGGCTTAAAGCCCAGGCACAACAGCATTGAAGGGGTACCTGTGCGTTAGGTGATAAGAGATAAATGGGGAATAGGGGGCATAAAGCCAAGGCATTACAGCATTCAAGGGGTACCTGTGCTTTAGAAGTTCAGAGATAAATGAGGAATGGGGGGCTTATAGCCCAGGCAGTAAAGCACTGAAAGTTAACCTTTGCTTTGGAAATTAATAGATAAATGGGGAATGGGGGGCTTAAAGCCCAGGCACTACAGCATTGAAGGGGTACCAGTGCTTTAGAAGTTAAGAGATAAATTGGGAATGTGGGGCTAAAAGCCAAGGCACTACAGCACTGAAGGGGTACCTGTGCGTTAGATGTTAAGAGATTGATGGGATATCGGGGGCTTGAAGCCCAGGCACTACAACATTGAAGGGGTACCTGTGCTTTAGAAGTTAAGAGATCAGTTGGGAATGGAGGGCTTAAAGCCCAGGCCAAAAGCATTCAAGGGATACCTGTGCGTTAGAAGTTAAGAGATAAATGGGAAATGGTGGGCGTAAAGCCCGGGCAGTACAGTAGTGAAGGGGTACCTGTGCGTTATAAATTAATAGATAAATGGGGAATGGGGGGCTTATAGCCCAGGCAGTAAAGCATTGAAAGTTAACCTTCGCTTTGGAAATTAAGGGATAAACTGAGAATGGGGGGCTTGAAGCCCAGGCACAACAGCATTGAAGGGGTACCTGTGAGTTAGGTGATAAGAGATAAATGGGGAATAGGGGGCAAAAAGCCAAGGCATTACAGCATTCAAGTGCTACCTGTGCGTAAGAAGTTAAGAGATAAATGGGGAATGGGGGGCTTATAGCCCAGGAAGTAAAGCACTGAAAGTTAACCTTTGCTTTGGAAATTAATAGATAAATGGGGAATGGGGGGCTTAAAGCCCAGGCACTACAGCATTGAAGGGGTACCAGTGCTTTAGAAGTTAAGAGATAAATTGGGAATGGGGGGCTTAAAGCCCAGGAACTACAGCACTGAAGGGGTATCTGTGCGTTAGATGTTAAGACATTAATGGGATATCGGGGGCTTAAAGCCCAGGCACTACAGCATTGAAGGGGTACCTGTGCTTTAGAAGTTAAGAGATAAGTTGGGAATGGAGGGCTTAAAGCCCAGGCACTACAGCATTGAAGAGGTACCTGTGCAGTAGATGATAAGCGATAAATGGGGAATGGGGGGCGTAAAGCCAAGGCACTACAGCATTCAAGGGGTACCTGTACGTTAGAAGTTAAGAGATAAATGGGGAATGGGGGGCGTAAAGCCCGGGGAGTACAATAGTGAAGGGGTACCTGTGTGTTATAAATTAATAGATAAATGGGGAATAGGGGGCTTATAGCCCAGGCAGTAAAGCATTGAAAGTGAACCTTCGCTTTGGAAATTAAGGGATAAATTGGGAATGGGGGGCGTGAAGCCCAGGCACAACAGCATTGAAGGGGTACCTGTGAGTTAGGTGATAAGAGATAAATGGGGAAAAGGGGGCAAAAAGCCAAGGCATTACAGCATTCAAGGGGTACCTGTGCTTTAGAAGTTAAGACATTAATGGGATATCGGGGGCTTAAAGCCCAGGCACGACAGCATTGAAGGGGTACCTGTGCTTTAGAAGTTAAGAGATCAGTTGGGAATGGAGGGCTTAAAGCCCAGGCACAAAAGCATTCAAGGGGTACCTGTGCGTTAGAAGTTAAGAGATAAATGGGGAATGGGGGGCTTATAGCCCAGGCAGTAAAGCATTGAAAGTTAACCTTTGCTTTGGAAATTAATAGATAAATGGGGAATGGGGGGCTTAAAGCCCAGGCACTACAGCATTGAAGGGGTACCAGTGCTTTAGAAGTTAAGAGATAAATGGGGAATGGGGGGCTTATAGCCCAGGCAGTACAGCATTGAAAGTTAACCTTTGCTTTGGAAATTAATAGATAAATGGGGAATGGGGGGCTTATAGCCCAGGCAGTAAAGCATTGAAAGTTAACCTTCGCTTTGGAAATTAAGGGATAAATTGGGAATGGGGGGCTTGAAGCCCAGGCACAACAGCATTGAAGGTGTACCTGTGAGTTAGGTGATAAGAGAGAAATGGGGAATAGGGGGCATAAAGCCAAGGCATTACAGCATTCAAGTGCTACCTGTGCGTAAGAAGTTAAGAGATAAATGGGGAATGGGGGGCTTATAGCCCAGGCAGTAAAGCACTGAAAGTTAACCTTTGCTTTGGAAATTAATAGATAAATGGGGAATGGGGGGCTTAAAGCCCAGGCACTACAGCATTGAAGGGGTACCAGTGCTTTAGAAGTTAAGACATAAATTGGGAATGGGGGGCTTAAAGCCTAGGCACTACAGCATTCAAGGGGTACCTGTGCGCTAGAAGTTAAGAGATAAATGGGGAATGGTGGGCGTAAAGCCCGGGCAGTACAGTAGTGAAGGGGTACCTGTGCGTTATAAATTAATAGATAAATGGGGAATGGGGGGCTTATAGCCCAGGCAGTAAAGCATTGAAAGTTAACCTTCGCTTTGGAAATTAAGGGATAAATTGGGAATGGGGGGCTTAAAGCCCAGGAACAACAGCATTGAAGGGGTACCTGTGAGTTAGGTGATAAGAGATAAATGGGGAATAGGGGGCATAAAGCCAAGGCATTACAGCATTCAAGGGATACCTGTGCGTTAGAAGTTAGGAGATAAATGGGGAATGGGGGGCTTATAGCCCAGGCAGTAAAGCACTGAAACTTAACCTTTGCTTTGGAAATTAATAGATAAATGGGGAATGGGGGGCTTAAAGCCCAAGCACTAGAGCATTGAAGGGGTACCAGTGCTTTAGAAGTTAAGAGATAAATTGGGAATGGGGGGCTTAAAGCCAAGGCACTGCAGCACTGAAGGGGTACCTGTGCGTTAGATGTTAAGAGATTAATGGGATATCGGGGGCTTGAAGCCCAGGCACTACAGCATTGAAGGGGTACCTGTGCTTTAGAAGTTAAGAGATCAGTTGGGAATGGAGGGCTTAAAGCCCAGGCACAAAAGCATTCAAGGGGTACCTGTGCGTTAGAAGTTAAGAGATAAATGGGGAATGGTGGGAGTAAAGCCGGGGCAGAACATTAGTGAAGGGGTACCTGTGCGTTATAAATTAATAGATAAATGGGGAATGGGGGGCTTAAAGCCCAGGCACTACAGCATTGAAGGGGTACCAGTGCTTTAGAAGTTAAGAGATAAATGGGGAATGGGGGGCTTATAGACCAGGCAGTAAAGCATTGAAAGTTAACCTTTGCTTTGGAAAATAATAGATAAATGGGGAATGGGGGGCTTAAAGCCCAGGCACTACAGCATTGAAGGGGTACCAGTGCTTTAGAAGTTAAGAGATAAATGGGGAATGGGGGGCTTATAGCCCAGGCAGTAAAGCATTGAAAGTTAACCTTTGCTTTGGAAATTAATAGATATATGGGGAATGGGGGGCTTAAAGCCCAGGCACTACAGCATTGAAGGGGTACCAGTGCTTTAGAAGTTAAGAGATAAATTGGGAATGGGGGGCTTAAAGCCCAGGCACTACAGCACTGAAGGGGTACCAGTGCTTTAGAAGTTAAGAGATAAATTGGGAATGGGGGGCTTAAAGCCAAGGAACTAAAGCACTGAAGGGGTACCTGTGCGTTAGATGTTAAGAGGTTAATGGGATATCGGGGGCTTGAAGCCCAGGCACTACAGCATTGAAGGGGTACCTGTGCGTTAGAAGTTAAGAGATAAATGGGGAATGGTGGGCGTAAAGCGCGGGCAGTACAGTAGTGAAGGGGTACCTGTGCGTTATAAATTAATAGATAAATGGGGAATGGGGGGCTTATAGCCCAGGCAGTAAAGCATTGAAAGTTAACCTTCGCTTTGGAAATTAAGGGATAAATTGGGAATGGGGGGCTTGAAGCCCAGGCACAACAGCATTGAAGGGGTACCTGTGAGTTAGGTGATAAGAGAGAAATGGGGAATAGGGGGCATAAAGCCAAGGCATTACAGCATTCAAGTGCTACCTGTGCGTAAGAAGTTAAGAGATAAATGGGGAATGGGGGGCTTATAGCCCAGGAAGTAAAGCACTGAAAGTTAACCTTTGCTTTGGAAATTAATAGATAAATGGGGAATGGGGGGCTTAAAGCCCAGGCACTACAGCATTGAAGGGGTACCAGTGCTTTAGAAGTTAAGAGATAAATTGGGAATGGGGGGCTTAAAGCCCAGGAACTACAGCACTGAAGGGGTATCTGTGCGTTAGATGTTAAGACATTAATGGGATATCGGGGGCTTAAAGCCCAGGCACTACAGCATTGAAGGGGTACCTGTGCTTTAGAAGTTAAGAGATAAGTTGGGAATGGAGGGCTTAAAGCCCAGGCACTACAGCATTGAAGAGGTACCTGTGCAGTAGATGATAAGCGATAAATGGGGAATGGGGGGCGTAAAGCCAAGGCACTACAGCATTCAAGGGGTACCTGTACGTTAGAAGTTAAGAGATAAATGGGGAATGGGGGGCGTAAAGCCCGGGGAGTACAATAGTGAAGGGGTACCTGTGTGTTATAAATTAATAGATAAATGGGGAATAGGGGGCTTATAGCCCAGGCAGTAAAGCATTGAAAGTGAACCTTCGCTTTGGAAATTAAGGGATAAATTGGGAATGGGGGGCGTGAAGCCCAGGCACAACAGCATTGAAGGGGTACCTGTGAGTTAGGTGATAAGAGATAAATGGGGAAAAGGGGGCAAAAAGCCAAGGCATTACAGCATTCAAGGGGTACCTGTGCTTTAGAAGTTAAGACATTAATGGGATATCGGGGGCTTAAAGCCCAGGCACGACAGCATTGAAGGGGTACCTGTGCTTTAGAAGTTAAGAGATCAGTTGGGAATGGAGGGCTTAAAGCCCAGGCACAAAAGCATTCAAGGTGTACCTGTGCGTTAGAAGTTAAGAGATAAATGGGGAATGGGGGGCTTATAGCCCAGGCAGTAAAGCATTGAAAGTTAACCTTTGCTTTGGAAATTAATAGATAAATGGGGAATGGGGGGCTTAAAGCCCAGGCACTACAGCATTGAAGGGGTACCAGTGCTTTAGAAGTTAAGAGATAAATGGGGAATGGGGGGCTTATAGCCCAGGCAGTACAGCATTGAAAGTTAACCTTTGCTTTGGAAATTAATAGATAAATGGGGAATGGGGGGCTTATAGCCCAGGCAGTAAAGCATTGAAAGTTAACCTTCGCTTTGGAAATTAAGGGATAAATTGGGAATGGGGGACTTGAAGCCCAGGCACAACAGCATTGAAGGGGTACCTGTGAGTTAGGTGATAAGAGAGAAATGGGGAATAGGGGGCATAAAGCCAAGGCATTACAGCATTGAAGTGCTACCTGTGCGTAAGAAGTTAAGAGATAAATGGGGAATGGGGGGCTTATAGCCCAGGCAGTAAAGCACTGAAAGTTAACCTTTGCTTTGGAAATTAATAGATAAATGGGGAATGGGGGGCTTAAAGCCCAGGCACTACAGCATTGAAGGGGTACCAGTGCTTTAGAAGTTAAGACATAAATTGGGAATGGGGGGCTTAAAGCCTAGGCACTACAGCATTCAAGGGGTACCTGTGCGCTAGAAGTTAAGAGATAAATGGGGAATGGTGGGCGTAAAGCCCGGGCAGTACAGTAGTGAAGGGGTACCTGTGCGTTATAAATTAATAGATAAATGGGGAATGGGGGGCTTATAGCCCAGGCAGTAAAGCATTGAAAGTTAACCTTCGCTTTGGAAATTAAGGGATAAATTGGGAATGGGGGGCTTAAAGCCCAGGCACTACAGCATTGAAGGGGTACCTGTGCTTTAGAAGTTAAGAGATCAGTTGGGAATGGAGGGCTTAAAGCCCAGGCACAAAAGCATTCAAGGGGTACCTGTGCGTTAGAAGTTAAGAGATAAATGGGGAATGGTGGGAGTAAAGCCGGGGCAGAACATTAGTGAAGGGGTACCTGTGCGTTATAAATTAATAGATAAATGGGGAATGGGGGGCTTAAAGCCCAGGCACTACAGCATTGAAGGGGTACCAGTGCTTTAGAAGTTAAGAGATAAATGGGGAATGGGGGGCTTATAGCCCAGGCAGTAAAGCATTGAAAGTTAATCTTCGCTTTAGAAATTAAGGGATAAATTGGGAATGGGGGGCTTAAAGCCCAGGAACAACAGCATTGAAGGGGTTCCTGTGCGTTAGGTGATAAGAGATAAATGGGGAATAGGGGGCATAAAGCCAAGGCATTACAGCATTCAAGGCATACCTGTGCGTTAGAAGTTAAGAGATAAATGAGGAATGGGGGGCTTATAGCCCAGGCAGTAAAGCACTGAAAGTTAACCTTTGCTTTGGAAATTAATAGATAAATGGGTAACGAGGGGCTTAAAGCCCAGGCACTACAGCATTGAAGGGGTACCAGTGCTTTAGAAGTTAAGAGATAAATTGGGAATGGGGGGCTTAAAGCCAAGGAACTAAAGCACTGAAGGGGTACCTGTGCGTTAGATGTTAAGAGGTTAATGGGATATCGGGGGCTTGAAGCCCAGGCACTACAGCATTGAAGGGGTACCTGTGCGTTAGAAGTTAAGAGATAAATGGGGAATGGTGGGCGTAAAGCGCGGGCAGTACAGTAGTGAAGGGGTACCTGTGCGTTATAAATTAATAGATAAATGGGGAATGGGGGGCTTATAGCCCAGGCAGTAAAGCATTGAAAGTTAACCTTCGCTTTGGAAATTAAGGGATAAATTGGGAATGGGGGGCTTGAAGCCCAGGCACAACAGCATTGAAGGGGTACCTGTGAGTTAGGTGATAAGAGAGAAATGGGGAATAGGGGGCATAAAGCCAAGGCATTACAGCATTCAAGGGATACCTGTGCGTTAGAAGTTAAGAGATAAATGGGGAATGGGGGGCTTATAGCCCAGGCAGTAAAGCACTGAAAGTTAACCTTTGCTTTGGAAATTAATAGATAAATGGGGAATGGGGGGCTTAAAGCCCAAGCACTACAGCATTGAAGGGGTACCAGTGCTTTAGAAGTTAAGAGATAAATTGGGAATGGGGGGCTTAAAGCCAAGGCACTGCAGCACTGAAGGGGTACCTGTGCGTTAGATGTTAAGAGATTAATGGGATATCGGGGGCTTGAAGCCCAGGCACTACAGCATTGAAGGGGTACCTGTGCTTTAGAAGTTAAGAGATCAGTTGGGAATGGAGGGCTTAAAGCCCAGGCACAAAAGCATTCAAGGGGTACCTGTGCGTTAGAAGTTAAGAGATAAATGGGGAATGGTGGGAGTAAAGCCGGGGCAGAACATTAGTGAAGGGGTACCTGTGCGTTATAAATTAATAGATAAATGGGGAATGGGGGGCTTATAGCCCAGGCAGTAAAGCATTGAAAGTTAACCTTCGCTTTGGAAATTAAGGGATAAATTGGGAATGGGGGGCTTAAAGCCCAGGCACAACAGCATTGAAGGGGTACCTGTGCGTTAGGTGATAAGAGATAAATGGGGAATAGGGGGCATAAAGCCAAGGCATTACAGCATTCAAGGGGTACCTGTGCTTTAGAAGTTCAGAGATAAATGAGGAATGGGGGGCTTATAGCCCAGGCAGTAAAGCACTGAAAGTTAACCTTTGCTTTGGAAATTAATAGATAAATGGGGAATGGGGGGCTTAAAGCCCAGGCACTACAGCATTGAAGGGGTACCAGTGCTTTAGAAGTTAAGAGATAAATTGGGAATGTGGGGCTAAAAGCCAAGGCACTACAGCACTGAAGGGGTACCTGTGCGTTAGATGTTAAGAGATTGATGGGATATCGGGGGCTTGAAGCCCAGGCACTACAACATTGAAGGGGTACCTGTGCTTTAGAAGTTAAGAGATCAGTTGGGAATGGAGGGCTTAAAGCCCAGGCCAAAAGCATTCAAGGGTTACCTGTGCGTTAGAAGTAAAGAGATAAATGGGAAATGGTGGGCGTAAAGCCCGGGCAGTACAGTAGTGAAGGGGTACCTGTGCGTTATAAATTAATAGATAAATGGGGAATGGGGGGCTTATAGCCCAGGCAGTAAAGCATTGAAAGTTAACCTTCGCTTTGGAATTAAGGGATAAATTGAGAATGGGGGGCTTGAAGCCCAGGCAAAACAGCATTGAAGGGGTACCTGTGAGTTAGGTGATAAGAGATAAATGGGGAATAGGGGGCAAAAAGCCAAGGCATTACAGCATTCAAGTGCTACCTGTGCGTAAGAAGTTAAGAGATAAATGGGGAATGGGGGGCTTATAGCCCAGGAAGTAAAGCACTGAAAGTTAACCTTTGCTTTGGAAATTAATAGATAAATGGGGAATGGGGGGCTTAAAGCCCAGGCACTACAGCATTGAAGGGGTACCAGTGCTTTAGAAGTTAAGAGATAAATTGGGAATGGGGGGCTTAAAGCCCAGGAACTACAGCACTGAAGGGGTATCTGTGCGTTAGATGTTAAGACATTAATGGGATATCGGGGGCTTAAAGCCCAGGCACTACAGCATTGAAGGGGTACCTGTGCTTTAGAAGTTAAGAGATAAGTTGGGAATGGAGGGCTTAAAGCCCAGGCACTACAGCATTGAAGAGGTACCTGTGCAGTAGATGATAAGCGATAAATGGGGAATGGGGGGCGTAAAGCCAAGGCACTACAGCATTGAAGGGGTACCTGTACGTTAGAAGTTAAGAGATAAATGGGGAATGGGGGGCGTAAAGCCCGGGGAGTACAATAGTGAAGGGGTACCTGTGTGTTATAAATTAATAGATAAATGGGGAATAGGGGGCTTATAGCCCAGGCAGTAAAGCATTGAAAGTGAACCTTCGCTTTGGAAATTAAGGGATAAATTGGGAATGGGGGGCGTGAAGCCCAGGCACAACAGCATTGAAGGGGTACCTGTGAGTTAGGTGATAAGAGATAAATGGGGAAAAGGGGGCAAAAAGCCAAGGCATTACAGCATTCAAGGGGTACCTGTGCTTTAGAAGTTAAGACATTAATGGGATATCGGGGGCTTAAAGCCCAGGCACGACAGCATTGAAGGGGTACCTGTGCTTTAGAAGTTAAGAGATCAGTTGGGAATGGAGGGCTTAAAGCCCAGGCACAAA
Source organism: Euleptes europaea (assembly GCF_029931775.1). NCBI lineage: Eukaryota > Metazoa > Chordata > Lepidosauria > Squamata > Sphaerodactylidae > Euleptes > Euleptes europaea. The sequence goes on from NC_079317.1 coordinate 53,149,297, forward strand.
AGCATTCAAGGGGTACCTGTGCGTTAGAAGTTAAGAGATAAATGGGGAATGGGGGGCTTATAGCCCAGGCAGTAAAGCATTGAAAGTTAACCTTTGCTTTGGAAATTAATAGATAAATGGGGAATGGGGGGCTTAAAGCCCAGGCACTACAGCATTGAAGGGGTACCAGTGCTTTAGAAGTTAAGAGATAAATGGGGAATGGGGGGCTTATAGCCCAGGCAGTACAGCATTGAAAGTTAACCTTTGCTTTGGAAATTAATAGATAAATGGGGAATGGGGGGCTTATAGCCCAGGCAGTAAAGCATTGAAAGTTAACCTTCGCTTTGGAAATTAAGGGATAAATTGGGAATGGGGGGCTTGAAGCCCAGGCACAACAGCATTGAAGGTGTACCTGTGAGTTAGGTGATAAGAGAGAAATGGGGAATAGGGGGCATAAAGCCAAGGCATTACAGCATTCAAGTGCTACCTGTGCGTAAGAAGTTAAGAGATAAATGGGGAATGGGGGGCTTATAGCCCAGGCAGTAAAGCACTGAAAGTTAACCTTTGCTTTGGAAATTAATAGATAAATGGGGAATGGGGGGCTTAAAGCCCAGGCACTACAGCATTGAAGGGGTACCAGTGCTTTAGAAGTTAAGACATAAATTGGGAATGGGGGGCTTAAAGCCTAGGCACTACAGCATTCAAGGGGTACCTGTGCGCTAGACGTTAAGAGATAAATGGGGAATGGTGGGCGTAAAGCCCGGGCAGTACAGTAGTGAAGGGGTACCTGTGCGTTATAAATTAATAGATAAATGGGGAATGGGGGGCTTATAGCCCAGGCAGTAAAGCATTGAAAGTTAACCTTCGCTTTGGAAATTAAGGGATAAATTGGGAATGGGGGGCTTAAAGCCCAGGAACAACAGCATTGAAGGGGTACCTGTGAGTTAGGTGATAAGAGATAAATGGGGAATAGGGGGCATAAAGCCAAGGCATTACAGCATTCAAGGGATACCTGTGCGTTAGAAGTTAGGAGATAAATGGGGAATGGGGGGCTTATAGCCCAGGCAGTAAAGCACTGAAACTTAACCTTTGCTTTGGAAATTAATAGATAAATGGGGAATGGGGGGCTTAAAGCCCAAGCACTACAGCATTGAAGGGGTACCAGTGCTTTAGAAGTTAAGAGATCAGTTGGGAATGGAGGGCTTAAAGCCCAGGCACTACAGCATTGAAGGGTTACCTGCGCGTTAGATGATAAGAGATAAATTGGGAATGGGGGGAGAAAAGCCCGGGCAGCACAGTACAGAAGGGGTACCTGTGAGATATAAATTAATAGATAAATGGCGAATGGGGGGCTTACAGCCCAGGATGTAAAGCATTGAAAGTTAACCTTTGCTTTGGAAATGAAGGGATAAACTGGGAATGGGGGGCGTAAAGCCAAGGCACTACAGTATTAAAGGGGTACCTGCGCGTTAGAAGTTAAGAGATAAATGGGGAATGGGGGGCGTAAAGCCCGGGCAGTACAGTAGTGAAGGGGTACCTGTGCGTTATAAATTACTAGATAAATGGGGAATGGGGGGCTTATAGCCCAGGCAGTAAAGCATTGAAAGCTAACCATCGCTTTTGAAATTAAGGGATAAATTGGGAATGGGGGGCTTGAAGCCCAGGCACAACAGCATTGAAGGGGTACCAGTGCTTTAGAAGTTAAGAGATAAATTTGGAATGGGGGGCTTAAAGCAAAGGCACTACAGCACTGAAGGGGTACCTGTGCGTTAGATGTTAAGAGATTAATGGGATATCGGGGGCTTGAAGCCCAGGCACGACAGCATTGAAGGGGTACCTGTGCTTTAGAAGTTAAGAGATCAGTTGGGAATGGAGGGCTTAAAGCCCAGGCACAAAAGCATTCAAGGGGTACCTGTGCGTTAGAAGTTAAGAGATAAATGGGGAATGGGGGGCTTATAGCCCAGGCAGTAAAGCATTGAAAGTTAACCTTTGCTTTGGAAATTAATAGATAAATGGGGAATGGGAGGCTTAAAGCCCAGGCACTACAGCATTGAAGGGGTACCAGTGCTTTAGAAGTTAAGAGATGAATGGGGAATGGGGGGGCTTATAGCCCAGGAAGTAAAGCATTGAAAGTTAACCTTTGCTTCAGAAATTAATCGATAAATGGGGAATGGGGGGCTTATAGCCCATGCATTACAGCATTGAAGGGGAACCAGTGCTTTAGAAGTTAAGAGATAAATTTGGAATGGGGGGCTTAAAGCCCAGGCACTACAGAAATGAAGGGGTACCTGTGCTTTAGAAGTTAAGAGATAAGTTGGGAATAGAGGGCTTAAAGCCAAGGCACTAAAGCATTGAAGGGCTACCTGTGAGTTAGGTGATAAGAGATAAATGGGGAATAGGGGGCATAAAGCCAACGCATTACAGCAATCAAGGGGTACCTGTGCGTTTGATGTTAAGAGATTAATGGGATATCGGGGGCTTAAGCCCAGGCACTACATCATTGAAGGGGTACCTGTGCTTTAGAAGTTAAGAGATAAGTTGGGAATGGAGAGCTTAAAGCCCAGGCACTACAGCACTGAAGAGGTACCTGTGCAGTAGATGATAAGCGATAAATGGGGAATGGGGGGGCGTAAAGCCAAGGCACTACAGCATTCAAGGGGTACCTGTGCATTAGAAGTTAATAGATAAATGGGGAAGGGGGGGTTTATAGCCCAGGCAGTAAAGCATTGAAAGTTAACCTTCGCTTTGGAAATTAAGAAAAAAATATGGAATGGGGGGCTTGAAGCCCAGGCACAACAGCATTGAAGGGGTACGTTTGAGTTAGGTGATAAGAGATAAATGGGGAATGGGGGGCTTATAGCCCAGGCAGTAAAGCACTGAAAGTTAACCTTTGCTTTGGAAATTAATAGATAAATGGGGAATGGGGGGCTTAAAGCCCAGGTACTACAGCATTGAAGGGGTACCTGTGCTTTAGAAGTTAAGAGATAAATGGGGAATGGGGGGCGTAAAGCCCGGGCAGTACAATCGTGAAGGGGTACCTGTGTGTTATAAATTAATAGATAAATGGGGAATGGGGGGCTTATAGCCCAGGCAGTAAAGCATTGAAAGTTAACCTTCGATTTGGAAATTAAGGGATAAATTGGGAATGGGGGGCTTAAAGCCCAGGCACTACAGCATTGAAGGGGTACCAGTGCTTCAGAAGATAAGAGATAAATTGGGAATGGGGGGCTTAAAGCCCAGGAACTAACGCACTGAAGGGGTACCTGTGCGTTAGATGTTAAGAGATTAATGGGATATCGGGGGCTTAAAGCCCAGGCACTACAGCATTGAAGGAGTACCTGTGCTTTAGAAGTTAAGAGTTAAGTTGGGAATGGAGGGCTTAAAGAGCAGGTACGACAGCATTGAAGGAGTACCTGTGCAGTAGATGATAAGAGATAAATGGGGAATGGGGGGCTTAAAGCCCAGGCAGTAAAGCATTGAAAGTTAACCTTTGCTTTGGAAATGAATAGATAAATGGGGAATGGGGGGCTTAAAGCTCAGGCACTACAACAATGAAGGGGTACCAGTGCTTTAGAAGTTAAGAGATAAATGGGGAATGGGGGGCTTATAGCCCAGGCAGTAAAGCATTGAAAGTTAACCTTCGCTTTGGAAATTAAGGGATAAATTGAGAATGGGGGGCTTGAAGCCCAGGCACAACAGCATTGAAGGGGTACCTGTGAGTTAGGTGATAAGAGATAAATGGGGAATAGGGGGCAAAAAGCCAAGGCATTACAGCATTCAAGTGCTACCTGTGCGTAAGAAGTTAAGAGATAAATGGGGAATGGGGGGCTTATAGCCCAGGAAGTAAAGCACTGAAAGTTAACCTTTGCTTTGGAAATTAATAGATAAATGGGGAATGGGGGGCTTAAAGCCCAGGCACTACAGCATTGAAGGGGTACCAGTGCTTTAGAAGTTAAGAGATAAATTGGGAATGGGGGGCTTAAAGCCCAGGAACTACAGCACTGAAGGGGTATCTGTGCGTTAGATGTTAAGACATTAATGGGATATCGGGGGCTTAAAGCCCAGGCACTACAGCATTGAAGGGGTACCTGTGCTTTAGAAGTTAAGAGATAAGTTGGGAATGGAGGGCTTAAAGCCCAGGCACTACAGCATTGAAGAGGTACCTGTGCAGTAGATGATAAGCGATAAATGGGGAATGGGGGGCGTAAAGCCAAGGCACTACAGCATTCAAGGGGTACCTGTACGTTAGAAGTTAAGAGATAAATGGGGAATGGGGGGCGTAAAGCCCGGGGAGTACAATAGTGAAGGGGTACCTGTGTGTTATAAATTAATAGATAAATGGGGAATAGGGGGCTTATAGCCCAGGCAGTAAAGCATTGAAAGTGAACCTTCGCTTTGGAAATTAAGGGATAAATTGGGAATGGGGGGCGTGAAGCCCAGGCACAACAGCATTGAAGGGGTACCTGTGAGTTAGGTGATAAGAGATAAATGGGGAAAAGGGGGCAAAAAGCCAAGGCATTACAGCATTCAAGGGGTACCTGTGCTTTAGAAGTTAAGACATTAATGGGATATCGGGGGCTTAAAGCCCAGGCACGACAGCATTGAAGGGGTACCTGTGCTTTAGAAGTTAAGAGATCAGTTGGGAATGGAGGGCTTAAAGCCCAGGCACAAAAGCATTCAAGGGGTACCTGTGCGTTAGAAGTTAAGAGATAAATGGGGAATGGGGGGCTTATAGCCCAGGCAGTAAAGCATTGAAAGTTAACCTTTGCTTTGGAAATTAATAGATAAATGGGGAATGGGGGGCTTAAAGCCCAGGCACTACAGCATTGAAGGGGTACCAGTGCTTTAGAAGTTAAGAGATAAATGGGGAATGGGGGGCTTATAGCCCAGGCAGTACAGCATTGAAAGTTTACCTTTGCTTTGGAAATTAATAGATAAATGGGGAATGGGGGGCTTATAGCCCAGGCAGTAAAGCATTGAAAGTTAACCTTCGCTTTGGAAATTAAGGGATAAATTGGGAATGGGGGGCTTGAAGCCCAGGCACAACAGCATTGAAGGTGTACCTGTGAGTTAGGTGATAAGAGAGAAATGGGGAATAGGGGGCATAAAGCCAAGGCATTACAGCATTCAAGTGCTACCTGTGCGTAAGAAGTTAAGAGATAAATGGGGAATGGGGGGCTTATAGCCCAGGCAGTAAAGCACTGAAAGTTAACCTTTGCTTTGGAAATTAATAGATAAATGGGGAATGGGGGGCTTAAAGCCCAGGCACTACAGCATTGAAGGGGTACCAGTGCTTTAGAAGTTAAGACATAAATTGGGAATGGGGGGCTTAAAGCCTAGGCACTACAGCATTCAAGGGGTACCTGTGCGCTAGAAGTTAAGAGATAAATGGGGAATGGTGGGCGTAAAGCCCGGGCAGTACAGTAGTGAAGGGGTACCTGTGCGTTATAAATTAATAGATAAATGGGGAATGGGGGGCTTATAGCCCAGGCAGTAAAGCATTGAAAGTTAACCTTCGCTTTGGAAATTAAGGGATAAATTGGGAATGGGGGGCTTAAAGCCCAGGAACAACAGCATTGAAGGGGTACCTGTGAGTTAGGTGATAAGAGATAAATGGGGAATAGGGGGCATAAAGCCAAGGCATTACAGCATTCAAGGGATACCTGTGCGTTAGAAGTTAGGAGATAAATGGGGAATGGGGGGCTTATAGCCCAGGCAGTAAAGCACTGAAACTTAACCTTTGCTTTGGAAATTAATAGATAAATGGGGAATGGGGGGCTTAAAGCCCAAGCACTAGAGCATTGAAGGGGTACCAGTGCTTTAGAAGTTAAGAGATAAATTGGGAATGGGGGGCTTAAAGCCAAGGCACTGCAGCACTGAAGGGGTACCTGTGCGTTAGATGTTAAGAGATTAATGGGATATCGGGGGCTTGAAGCCCAGGCACTACAGCATTGAAGGGGTACCTGTGCTTTAGAAGTTAAGAGATCAGTTGGGAATGGAGGGCTTAAAGCCCAGGCACAAAAGCATTCAAGGGGTACCTGTGCGTTAGAAGTTAAGAGATAAATGGGGAATGGTGGGAGTAAAGCCGGGGCAGAACATTAGTGAAGGGGTACCTGTGCGTTATAAATTAATAGATAAATGGGGAATGGGGGGCTTAAAGCCCAGGCACTACAGCATTGAAGGGGTACCAGTGCTTTAGAAGTTAAGAGATAAATGGGGAATGGGGGGCTTATAGACCAGGCAGTAAAGCATTGAAAGTTAACCTTTGCTTTGGAAAATAATAGATAAATGGGGAATGGGGGGCTTAAAGCCCAGGCACTACAGCATTGAAGGGGTACCAGTGCTTTAGAAGTTAAGAGATAAATGGGGAATGGGGGGCTTATAGCCCAGGCAGTAAAGCATTGAAAGTTAACCTTTGCTTTGGAAATTAATAGATATATGGGGAATGGGGGGCTTAAAGCCCAGGCACTACAGCATTGAAGGGGTACCAGTGCTTTAGAAGTTAAGAGATAAATTGGGAATGGGGGGCTTAAAGCCCAGGCACTACAGCACTGAAGGGGTACCAGTGCTTTAGAAGTTAAGAGATAAATTGGGAATGGGGGGCTTAAAGCCAAGGAACTAAAGCACTGAAGGGGTACCTGTGCGTTAGATGTTAAGAGGTTAATGGGATATCGGGGGCTTGAAGCCCAGGCACTACAGCATTGAAGGGGTACCTGTGCGTTAGAAGTTAAGAGATAAATGGGGAATGGTGGGCGTAAAGCGCGGGAAGTACAGTAGTGAAGGAGTACCTGTGCATTATAAATTAATAGATAAATGGGGAATGGGGGGCTTATAGCCCAGGCAGTAAAGCATTGAAAGTTAACCTTCGCTTTGGAAATTAAGGGATAAATTGGGAATGGGGGGCTTGAAGCCCAGGCACAACAGCATTGAAGGGGTACCTGTGAGTTAGGTGATAAGAGAGAAATGGGGAATAGGGGGCATAAAGCCAAGGCATTACAGCATTCAAGGGATACCTGTGCGTTAGAAGTTAAGAGATAAATGGGGAATGGGGGGCTTATAGCCCAGGCAGTAAAGCACTGAAAGTTAACCTTTGCTTTGGAAATTAATAGATAAATGGGGAATGGGGGACTTAAAGCCCAAGCACTACAGCATTGAAGGGGTACCAGTGCTTTAGAAGTTAAGAGATAAATTGGGAATGGGGGGCTTAAAGCCAAGACACTGCAGCACTGAAGGGGTACCTGTGCGTTAGATGTTAAGAGATTAATGGGATATCGGGGGCTTGAAGCCCAGGCACTACAGCATTGAAGGGGTACCTGTGCTTTAGAAGTTAAGAGATCAGTTGGGAATGGAGGGCTTAAAGCCCAGGCACTACAGCATTGAAGAGGTACCTGTGCAGTAGATGATAAGCGATAAATGGGGAATGGGGGGCGTAAAGCCAAGGCACTACAGCATTCAAGGGGTACCTGTACGTTAGAAGTTAAGAGATAAATGGGGAATGGGGGGCGTAAAGCCCGGGGAGTACAATAGTGAAGGGGTACCTGTGTGTTATAAATTAATAGATAAATGGGGAATAGGGGGCTTATAGCCCAGGCAGTAAAGCATTGAAAGTGAACCTTCGCTTTGGAAATTAAGGGATAAATTGGGAATGGGGGGCGTGAAGCCCAGGCACAACAGCATTGAAGGGGTACCTGTGAGTTAGGTGATAAGAGATAAATGGGGAAAAGGGGGCAAAAAGCCAAGGCATTACAGCATTCAAGGGGTACCTGTGCTTTAGAAGTTAAGACATTAATGGGATATCGGGGGCTTAAAGCCCAGGCACGACAGCATTGAAGGGGTACCTGTGCTTTAGAAGTTAAGAGATCAGTTGGGAATGGAGGGCTTAAAGCCCAGGCACAAAAGCATTCAAGGGGTACCTGTGCGTTAGAAGTTAAGAGATAAATGGGGAAAGGGGGGCTTATAGCCCAGGCAGTAAAGCATTGAAAGTTAACCTTTGCTTTGGAAATTAATAGATAAATGGGGAATGGGGGGCTTAAAGCCCAGGCACTACAGCATTGAAGGGGTACCAGTGCTTTAGAAGTTAAGAGATAAATGGGGAATGGGGGGCTTATAGCCCAGGCAGTACAGCATTGAAAGTTAACCTTTGCTTTGGAAATTAATAGATAAATGGGGAATGGGGGGCTTATAGCCCAGGCAGTAAAGCATTGAAAGTTAACCTTCGCTTTGGAAATTAAGGGATAAATTGGGAATGGGGGGCTTGAAGCCCAGGCACAACAGCATTGAAGGTGTACCTGTGAGTTAGGTGATAAGAGAGAAATGGGGAATAGGGGGCATAAAGCCAAGGCATTACAGCATTCAAGTGCTACCTGTGCGTAAGAAGTTAAGAGATAAATGGGGAATGGGGGGCTTATAGCCCAGGCAGTAAAGCACTGAAAGTTAACCTTTGCTTTGGAAATTAATAGATAAATGGGGAATGGGGGGCTTAAAGCCCAGGCACTACAGCATTGAAGGGGTACCAGTGCTTTAGAAGTTAAGACATAAATTGGGAATGGGGGGCTTAAAGCCTAGGCACTACAGCATTCAAGGGGTACCTGTGCGCTAGAAGTTAAGAGATAAATGGGGAATGGTGGGCGTAAAGCCCGGGCAGTACAGTAGTGAAGGGGTACCTGTGCGTTATAAATTAATAGATAAATGGGGAATGGGGGGCTTATAGCCCAGGCAGTAAAGCATTGAAAGTTAACCTTCGCTTTGGAAATTAAGGGATAAATTGGGAATGGGGGGCTTAAAGCCCAGGAACAACAGCATTGAAGGGGTACCTGTGAGTTAGGTGATAAGAGATAAATGGGGAATAGGGGGCATAAAGCCAAGGCATTACAGCATTCAAGGGATACCTGTGCGTTAGAAGTTAGGAGATAAATGGGGAATGGGGGGCTTATAGCCCAGGCAGTAAAGCACTGAAACTTAACCTTTGCTTTGGAAATTAATAGATAAATGGGGAATGGGGGGCTTAAAGCCCAAGCACTACAGCATTGAAGGGGTACCAGTGCTTTAGAAGTTAAGAGATCAGTTGGGAATGGAGGGCTTAAAGCCCAGGCACTACAGCATTGAAGGGTTACCTGCGCGTTAGATGATAAGAGATAAATTGGGAATGGGGGGAGAAAAGCCCGGGCAGCACAGTACAGAAGGGGTACCTGTGAGATATAAATTAATAGATAAATGGCGAATGGGGGGCTTACAGCCCAGGATGTAAAGCATTGAAAGTTAACCTTTGCTTTGGAAATGAAGGGATAAACTGGGAATGGGGGGCGTAAAGCCAAGGCACTACAGTATTAAAGGGGTACCTGCGCGTTAGAAGTTAAGAGATAAATGGGGAATGGGGGGCGTAAAGCCCGGGCAGTACAGTAGTGAAGGGGTACCTGTGCGTTATAAATTACTAGATAAATGGGGAATGGGGGGCTTATAGCCCAGGCAGTAAAGCATTGAAAGCTAACCATCGCTTTTGAAATTAAGGGATAAATTGGGAATGGGGGGCTTGAAGCCCAGGCACAACAGCATTGAAGGGGTACCAGTGCTTTAGAAGTTAAGAGATAAATTTGGAATGGGGGGCTTAAAGCAAAGGCACTACAGCACTGAAGGGGTACCTGTGCGTTAGATGTTAAGAGATTAATGGGATATCGGGGGCTTGAAGCCCAGGCACTACAGCATTGAAGGGGTACCTGTGCTTTAGAAGTTAAGAGATCAGTTGGGAATGGAGGGCTTAAAGCCCAGGCACAAAAGCATTCAAGGGGTACCTGTGCGTTAGAAGTTAAGAGATAAATGGGGAATGGGGGGCTTATAGCCCAGGCAGTAAAGCATTGAAAGTTAACCTTTGCTTTGGAAATTAATAGATAAATGGGGAATGGGAGGCTTAAAGCCCAGGCACTACAGCATTGAAGGGGTACCAGTGCTTTAGAAGTTAAGAGATGAATGGGGAATGGGGGGGCTTATAGCCCAGGCAGTAAAGCATTGAAAGTTAACCTTTGCTTTGGAAATTAATAGATAAATGGGGAATGGGGCGCTTAAAGCCAAGGCACTACAGCATTGAAGGGGTACCTGTGCTTTAGAAGTTAAGAGATAAGTTGGGAATGGAGGGCTTAAAGCCCAGGCACTACAGCATTGAAGAGGTACCTGTGCAGTAGATGATAAGCGATAAATGGGAATGGGGGGCGTAAAGCAAAGGCACTACAGCATTCAAGAGGTACCTGTGCGTTAGAAGTTAAGAGATAAATGGGGAATGGGGGGCGTACAGCCCGGGCAGTACAATAATGAAGGGGTACCTGTGTGTTATAAATTAATAGATAAATGGGGAATGGGGGACTTATAGCCCAGGAAGTAAAGCATTGAAAGTTAACCTTTGCTTCAGAAATTAATCGATAAATGGGGAATGGGGGGCTTATAGCCCATGCATTACAGCATTGAAGGGGAACCAGTGCTTTAGAAGTTAAGAGATAAATTTGGAATGGGGGGCTTAAAGCCCAGGCACTACAGAAATGAAGGGGTACCTGTGCTTTAGAAGTTAAGAGATAAGTTGGGAATAGAGGGCTTAAAGCCAAGGCACTAAAGCATTGAAGGGCTACCTGTGAGTTAGGTGATAAGAGATAAATGGGGAATAGGGGGCATAAAGCCAACGCATTACAGCAATCAAGGGGTACCTGTGCGTTTGATGTTAAGAGATTAATGGGATATCGGGGGCTTAAGCCCAGGCACTACATCATTGAAGGGGTACCTGTGCTTTAGAAGTTAAGAGATAAGTTGGGAATGGAGAGCTTAAAGCCCAGGCACTACAGCACTGAAGAGGTACCTGTGCAGTAGATGATAAGCGATAAATGGGGAATGGGGGGGCGTAAAGCCAAGGCACTACAGCATTCAAGGGGTACCTGTGCATTAGAAGTTAATAGATAAATGGGGAAGGGGGGGTTTATAGCCCAGGCAGTAAAGCATTGAAAGTTAACCTTCGCTTTGGAAATTAAGAAAAAAATATGGAATGGGGGGCTTGAAGCCCAGGCACAACAGCATTGAAGGGGTACGTTTGAGTTAGGTGATAAGAGATAAATGGGGAATGGGGTGCTTATAGCCCAGGCAGTAAAGCATTGAAAGTTAACCTTTGCTTTGGAAATTAATAGATAAATGGGGAATGGGGGGCTTAAAGCCCAGGTACTACAGCATTGAAGGGGTACCTGTGCTTTAGAAGTTAAGAGATAAATGGGGAATGGGGGGCGTAAAGCCCGGGCAGTACAATCGTGAAGGGGTACCTGTGTGTTATAAATTAATAGATAAATGGGGAATGGGGGGCTTATAGCCCAGGCAGTAAAGCATTGAAAGTTAACCTTCGATTTGGAAATTAAGGGATAAATTGGGAATGGGGGGCTTAAAGCCCAGGCACTACAGCATTGAAGGGGTACCAGTGCTTTAGAAGATAAGAGATAAATTGGGAATGGGGGGCTTAAAGCCCAGGAACTAACGCACTGAAGGGGTACCTGTGCGTTAGATGTTAAGAGATTAATGGGATATCGGGGGCTTAAAGCCCAGGCACTACAGCATTGAAGGAGTACCTGTGCTTTAGAAGTTAAGAGTTAAGTTGGGAATGGAGGGCTTAAAGAGCAGGTACGACAGCATTGAAGGAGTACCTGTGCAGTAGATGATAAGAGATAAATGGGGAATGGGGGGCTTAAAGCCCAGGCAGTAAAGCATTGAAAGTTAACCTTTGCTTTGGAAATGAATAGATAAATGGGGAATGGGGGGCTTAAAGCTCAGGCACTACAACAATGAAGGGGTACCAGTGCTTTAGAAGTTAAGAGATAAATTGGGAATGGGGGGCTTAAAGCCCAGGCACTACAGCAGTGAAGGGGTACCTGTGCGTTAGATGTTAAGAGATTAATGGGATATCGGGGCCTTAAAGCCCAGGCACTACAGCATTGAAGGAGTACCTGTGTTTTAGAAGGTAAGAGATTAGTTGGGAATGGAGGGCTTATAGCCCAGGCACGACAGCATTGAAGGGGTACCTGTGCAGTAGATGATAAGAGATAAATGGGGAATGGGTGGCGTAAAGCCCGGGCAGTACAGTAGTGAAGGGGTAGCTGTGCTTTATAAATTAATTGATAAATGGGGAATGGGGGGCTTATAGCCCAGGCAGTAAAGCATTGAAAGTTAACCTTCGCTTTGGAAATTAAGGGATAAATTGGGAATGGGGCGCTTGAAGCCCAGGCACAACAGCATTGAAGTGCTTAAGAAGTTAAGAGATAAATTGGGAATGGGGGGCTTAAAGCCCAGGCACTACAGCACTGAAGGGGTACCTGTGCGTTAGATGTTAGGAGATTAATGGGATATCGGGGGCTTGAAGCCCAGGCACTACAGCATTGAAGGGGTACCTGTGCTTTAGAAGTTAAGAGATCAGTTGGGAATGGAGGGCTTAAAGCCCAGGCACTACAGCATTGAAGGGGTACCTGTGCGTTAGATGATAAGAGATAAATTGGGAATGGGGGGAGAAAAGCCCGGGCAGCACAGTACAGAAGGGGTACCTGTCAGTTATAAATTAATAGATAAATGGGGAATGGGGGGCTTAGAGCCCAGGATGTAAAGCATTGAAAGTTAACCTTTGCTTTGGAAATGAAGGGATAAATTGGGAATGGGGGGCGTAAAGCCAAGGCACTACAGCATTCAAGGGGTACCTGCGCGTTAGAAGTTAAGAGATAAATGGGGAATGGGGGGCCTAAAGCCCGGGCAGTACAGTAGTGAAGGGGTACCTGTGCGTTATAAATTAATAGATAAATGGGGAATGGGGGGCTAATAGCCCAGGCAGTAAAGCATTGAAAGTTAACCATCGCTTTTGAAATTAAGGGATAAATTGGGAATGGGGGGCTTGAAGCCCAGGCACAAAAGCATTCAAGGGGTACCTGTCTGTTAGAAGATAAGAGATAAATGGGGAATGGGGGGCTTATAGCCCATGCATTACAGCATTGAAGGGGTACCAGAGCTTTAGAAGTTAAGAGATAAATTTGGAATGGGGGACTCAAAGCCCAGGAACTACAGCACTGAAGGGGTACCTGTGCTTTAGAAGTTAAGAGATAAGTTGGGAATGGAGGGCTTAAAGCCCAGGCACTACAGCATTGAAGGGGTACCAGTGCTTTAGAAGTTAAGAGATAAATTTGGAATGGGGGGCTCAAAGCCCAGGCACTACAGCACTGAATGGGTAACTGTGCTTTAGAAGTTAAAACATAAATGGGGAATGGGGGGCTTAACGCCCAGGTACTACAGCATTGAAGGGGTACCAGTGCTTTAGAAGCTAAGAGATAAATTGGGAATGGGGGGCTTAAAGCCCAGGCACTACAGCACTGAAGGGGTACCTGTGCGTTAGATGTTAGGAGATTAATGGGATATCGGGGGCTTAAAGCCCAGACACTACAGCATTGAAGGGGTACCTGTGCTTTAGAAGTTAAGAGAGAAGTTGGGAATGGAGGGCTTAAAGCCCAGGCACTACAGCATTGAAGTGGTACCTGTGCAGTAGATGATAAGAGATAAATGGGGAATGGGGGGCGTAAAGCCCGGGCAGTACAGTAGTGAAGGGGTACCTGTGCGTTATAAATTAATAGATAAATGGGGAATGGGGGGCTTATAGCCCAGGCAGTAAAGCATCGAAAGTAAATCTTCGCTTTGGAAATTAAGGGATAAATTGGGAATGGGGGGCTTGAAGCCCAGGCACAACAGCTTTGATGGGGTATCTGTGAGTTAGGTGATAAGAGATAAATGGGGAATAGGGGGCAAAAAGCCAAGGCATTACAGCATTCAAGGGGTACCTGTACGTTAGAAGTTAAGAGATGAATGGGGAATGGGGGGTTTATAGACCAGGCAGTAAAGCATTGAAAGTTAACCATTGCTTTGGAAATTAAGGGATAAATTGGGAATAGGGGGCTTAAAGCCTAGGCACCACAGCATTGAAGGGGTACCAGTGATTTAGAAGTTAAGAGATAATCTCTGATTGGGGGGCTTATAGCCCAGGCAGTACAGCACTGAAGGGGTACCTGGGCTTTAGAAATTAAGAGATAAATTTGGAAAGGAGGGCTTAAAGCCCAGGCACTACAGCATTGAAGGGGTACCTCTGCGTTAGATGTTAAGAGATAAATTGGGCATGGGGGGCGTAAAGCACAGGCACTAAAGCATTGAAGGGGTACCTGTGCATTAAAAGTTAAGAGATAAATAGGGAATGGGTGTTGCGTACAGGCAGGTCTGAGTCTCTGCTCTCCACACAGCAACGTATCGGTGTGAAGGAACAGAGCCTGACGCGTATTTTACTCTTGCCGGGAGGGGCCGGCAGCTCCTTGATAAGGACAGAAACAGTATACTCACTATACAGGAACAAGGTCACAGATAGACACAAGCTCCTCGCCCTTAAGGTCTTGGCTGCAGGCCACGGCTTTCTTCCAAGTTCAACACCAAGGCAAACCGGACTCCAAACAAAGCATCTCAAGATAAGACACAGGCGGCATGCAATAACATTGCTCCTATGAGGCACTTAACAGTCAGTCTTGCTTATATTGACTTCGTGACTCTCCAGGTGTTTCAGCTCAACTGTCGGCTTCAGACTCTGATTCCTCCTGCGCCAACTTACATATTTTGTCCAAAAGCCGGGCCGACTTTCTCCTTTGACGCAATAACATTCTACCTTTTACTCTTCTCCTCTCCACTGGTGGAGGAGACCCTGAAGGTGAAAGGCTTTCTCTTCCCTGTTCCTGTTCTCTTGCTTCAGCAGGCCGGTCTTCTGGCTCAGATACCCCGTATTGCTGTTCCGGTGTTCTCTCTTCAGAGGGAGTGAGGGCTTGTTCTGCCGCCTCCTCTTCTTCTGAAGAGTAACTCTCAGGCTGACTCACGACACCGGGGGGAATGTGGGGGTGTAAAGACCAGACACTACAGCATAGAAGGGGTACCTGCGCTTTAGAAGTTAAGAAATAAGTTGGGAATGGAGGGCTTAAAGCCCAGGCACTACAGCATTGAAGGGCAACCTGTGCGTTAGATGATAAGAGATAAATGGGGAATGGGGGGCTTAAAGCCCGGGCAGTACAATAGAGAAGGGGTACCTGTGCGTTATAAATTAATAGATAAATGGGGAATGGGGGGCTTATAGCCCAGGCAGTAAAGCATTGAAAGTTAAGCTTTGCTTTGGAAATTAAGGGATAAATTGGGAATGCGGGGCTTAAAGCCCAGGCACTTCAACATTGAAGGGGTGCCAGTGTTTTAGAAGTTAAGAGATAAATTGTGAATGGAGGGCTTAAAGCCCAGGCACTACAGCATTGAAGGGATACCTGTGTGTTGGAAGTTAAGAGATAAATGGGGAATGGGGGGCTTATAGCCCAGGCAGTAAAGCATTGAAAGTTAACCTTTGCTTTGGAAATTAAGGGATAAATTGGGAATGGGGGGCTGAAAGCCCAGGAACTACAGCATTGAAGAGGTACCAGTGCTTTAGAAGTTAAGAGATAAATAGGGAATGGGGAGCTTAAAGCCCGGGCAGTACAGTAGTGAAGAGTTACCTGTGGGTTATAAATTAATAGAGAAATGGGGAATGGGGGGCTTATAGCCCAGGAAGTAAAGCATTGAAAGTTAACCTTTGCTTTGGAAATTAAGGGAAAAAATTGGGAATGGGGGGCTTAAAGCCCAGGCACTACAGCATTGAAGAGGTACCAGTGCTTTAGAAGAGATAAATTGGGAATGCGGGGCTTAAAGCCAAGGCACTACAGCATTGAAGGGGTACCAGTGCTTTAGAAGTTAAGAGATAAATGGGGAATGGGGGGCTTAAAGCCCGGGCAGTACAGCATTGAAGGTGTACCAGTGCTTTAGAAGTTAAGAGATAAATTGGGAATGGGGGGCTTAAAGCCCAGGCATTACAGCATTGAAGGTGTACCTGTTCTTTAGAAGTTAACAGATAAATTGGGAATGTAGGGCTTAAAGCCCAGGCACTACAGCATTGAAGGGGTACCTGTGCTTTAGAAATTAAGAGATAAATTGGGAATGATGGGCCTAAAGCCCAGGCACTACAGCATTGAAGGGGTACCTGTGCTTTAGAAGTTAAGAGATAAATGGGAAATGGGGGGCTTATAGCCCAGGCAGTAAAGCATTGAAGAGGTACCAGTGCTTTAGAAGTTAAGAGATAAATTGGGAATGGGGGGCTTTAAGCCCAGGCACTACAGCATTGAAGAGGTACCAGTGCTTTAGAAGTTAAGAGATAAATTGGAAATGGGGGGCTTAAAGCCCAGGCACTACACCATTGAAGGGATACCTGTGCGTTAGAAGTTAAGAGATAAATGGGGAATGGGGGACTTAAAACCCGGGCAGTACAGTAGTGAAGGGATTCCTGTGCGTTATAAATTAAAAGATAAATGGGGAATGGGGGCTTATAGCCCAGGCAGTAAAGCATTGTAAGTTAACCTTTGCTTTGGAAATAAAGGGATAAATTGGGAATGGGGGGCTTAAAGCCCAGGCACTAAAGCATTGAAGGGGTACCAGTGCTTTAGAAGTTAAGAGATAAATGGGGAATGGGGGGCTTAAAGCCCAGTAACTACAGCATTGAAGGGGTACCAGTGCTTTAGAAGTTAAGAGATACCAGTGCTTTAGAATTTAAGAGATAAACTGGGAATTGAGGGCTTAAAGCCTAGGTACTACAGCATTGAAGGGGTACCAGTGCTTTTGAAGTTAAGAGATTAATGGGGAATGGGGGGCGTAAAGCCCAGACAATACAGCATTGAAGGGGTACCTGCGCTTTTGAAGTTAAGAAATAAGTTGGGAATGGAGGGCTTAAAGCCCAGGCACTACAGCATTGAAGGGGTACCTGTGCGTTAGATGATAAGAGATAAATGTGGAATAGGGGGCGTAAAGAGAAAGCATTACAGCAATCAAGGGGTACCTGTGCGTTATAAATTAATAGAGAAATGGGGAATGGGGGGCTTATAGCCCAGACAGTAAAGCATTGAAAGTTAAGCTTTGCTTTGGAAATTAAGGGATAAATTGGAAATGGGGGGCTTAAAGCCCAGGCACTACAGCATTGAAGGGGAACCAGTGCTTTAGAAGTTAAGAGATAAATGGGGAATGGGGGGCTTAAAGCCCGGGCAGTACAATAGAGAAGGGTTACCTGTGCGTTATAAATTAATAGATAAATTGGGAATGGGGGGCTTATAGCCCAGGCAGTAAAGCATTGAAAGTTAAGCTTTGCTTTGGAAATTAAGGGATAAATTGGGAATGCGGGGCTTAAAGCCCAGGCACTTCAACATTGAAGAGGTACCAGTGCTTTAGAAGTTAAGAGATAAATTGGAAATGGGGGGCTTAAAGCCCAGGCACTACACCATTGAAGGGATACCTGTGCGTTAGAAGTTAAGAGATAAATGGGGAATGGGGGACTTAAAACCCGGGCAGTACAGTAGTGAAGGGATTCCTGTGCGTTATAAATTAAAAGATAAATGGGGAATGGGGGCTTATAGCCCAGGCAGTAAAGCATTGTAAGTTAACCTTTGCTTTGGAAATAAAGGGATAAATTGGGAATGGGGGGCTTAAAGCCCAGGCACTAAAGCATTGAAGGGGTACCAGTGCTTTAGAAGTTAAGAGATAAATGGGGAATGGGGGGCTTAAAGCCCAGTAACTACAGCATTGAAGGGGTACCAGTGCTTTAGAAGTTAAGAGATACCAGTGCTTTAGAATTTAAGAGATAAACTGGGAATTGAGGGCTTAAAGCCTAGGTACTACAGCATTGAAGGGGTACCAGTGCTTTTGAAGTTAAGAGATTAAAGGGGAATGGGGGGCGTAAAGCCCAGACAATACAGCATTGAAGGGGTACCTGCGCTTTTGAAGTTAAGAAATAAGTTGGGAATGGAGGGCTTAAAGCCCAGGCACTACAGCATTGAAGGGGTACCTGTGCGTTAGATGATAAGAGATAAATGTGGAATAGGGGGCGTAAAGAGAAAGCATTACAGCAATCAAGGGGTACCTGTGCGTTATAAATTAATAGAGAAATGGGGAATGGGGGGCTTATAGCCCAGACAGTAAAGCATTGAAAGTTAAGCTTTGCTTTGGAAATTAAGGGATAAATTGGAAATGGGGGGCTTAAAGCCCAGGCACTACAGCATTGAAGGGGAACCAGTGCTTTAGAAGTTAAGAGATAAATGGGGAATGGGGGGCTTAAAGCCCGGGCAGTACAATAGAGAAGGGTTACCTGTGCGTTATAAATTAATAGATAAATTGGGAATGGGGGGCTTATAGCCCAGGCAGTAAAGCATTGAAAGTTAAGCTTTGCTTTGGAAATTAAGGGATAAATTGGGAATGCGGGGCTTAAAGCCCAGGCACTTCAACATTGAAGGGGTACCAGTGTTTTAGAAGTTAAGAGATAAATTGTGAATGGAGGGCTTAAAGCCAAGGCACTACAGCATTGAAGGGATACCTGTGTGTTGGAAGTTAAGAGATAAATGGGGAATGGGGGGCTTATAGCCCAGGCAGTAAAGCATTGAAAGTTAACCTTTGCTTTGGAAATTAAGGGATAAATTGGGAATGGGGGGCTGAAAGCCCAGGAACTACAGCATTGAAGATGTACCAGTGCTTTAGAAGTTAAGAGATAAATAGGGAATGGGGAGCTTAAAGCCCGGGCAGTACAGTAGTGAAGAGTTACCTGTGGGTTATAAATTAATAGAGAAATGGGGAATGGGGGGCTTATAGCCCAGGAAGTAAAGCATTGAAAGTTAACCTTTGCTTTGGAAATTAAGGGAAAAAATTGGGAATGGGGCGCTTAAAGCCCAGGCACTACAGCATTGAAGAGGTACCAGTGCTTTAGAAGAGATAAATTGGGAATGCGGGGCTTAAAGCCAAGGCACTACAGCATTGAAGGGGTACCAGTGCTTTAGAAGTTAAGAGATAAATGGGGAATGGGGGGCTTAAAGCCCGGGCAGTACAGCATCGAAGGTGTACCAGTGCTTTAGAAGTTAAGAGATAAATTGGGAATGGGGGGCTTAAAGCCCAGGCATTACAGCATTGAAGGTGTACCTGTTCTTTAGAAGTTAACAGATAAATTGGGAATGTAGGGCTTAAAGCCCAGGCACTACAGCATTGAAGGGGTACCTGTGCTTTAGAAGTTAAGAGATAAATGGGAAATGGGGGGCTTATAGCCCAGGCAGTAAAGCATTGAAGAGGTACCAGTGCTTTAGAAGTTAAGAGATAAATTGGGAATGGGGGGCTTTAAGCCCAGGCACTACAGCATTGAAGAGGTACCAGTGCTTTAGAAGTTAAGAGATAAATTGGAAATGGGGGGCTTAAAGCCCAGGCACTACACCATTGAAGGGATACCTGTGCGTTAGAAGTTAAGAGATAAATGGGGAATGGGGGGCTTAAAACCCGGGCAGTACAGTAGTGAAGGGGTTCCTGTGCGTTATAAATTAATAGATAAATGGGGAATGGGGGGCTTATAGCCCAGGCAGTAAAGCATTGTAAGTTAACCTTTGCTTTGGAAATAAAGGGATAAATTGGGAATGGGGGGCTTAAAGCCCAGGCACTAAAGCATTGAAGGGGTACCAGTGCTTTAGAAGTTAAGAGATAAATGGGGAATGGGGGGCTTAAAGCCCAGTAACTACAGCATTGAAGGGGTACCAGTGCTTTAGAAGTTAAGAGATACCAGTGCTTTAGAATTTAAGAGATAAACTGGGAATTGAGGGCTTAAAGCCCAGGTACTACAGCATTGAAGGGGTACCAGTGCTTTTGAAGTTAAGAGATTAATGGGGAATGGGGGGCGTAAAGCCCAGACAATACAGCATTGAAGGGGTACCTGCGCTTTTGAAGTTAAGAAATAAGTTGGGAATGGAGGGCTTAAAGCCCAGGCACTACAGCATTGAAGGGGTACCTGTGCGTTAGATGATAAGAGATAAATGTGGAATAGGGGGCGTAAAGAGAAAGCATTACAGCAATCAAGGGGTACCTGTGCGTTATAAATTAATAGAGAAATGGGGAATGGGGGGCTTATAGCCCAGACAGTAAAGCATTGAAAGTTAAGCTTTGCTTTGGAAATTAAGGGATAAATTGGGAATGGGGGGCTTAAAGCCCAGGCACTACAGCATTGAAGGGGAACCAGTGCTTTAGAAGTTAAGAGATAAATGGGGAATGGGGGGCTTAAAGCCTGGGCAGTACAATAGTGAAGGGGTACCTGTGCGTTATAAATTAATAGATAAATGGGGAATGGGGGCTTATAGCCCAGGCAGTAAAGCATTGAAAGTTAAGTTTTGCTTTGGAAATTAAGGGACAAATTGGGAATGCGGGGCTTAAAGCCCAGGCACTACAACATTGAAGGGGTACCAGTGCTTTAGAAGTTAAGAGATAAATAGGGAATGGGTGTTGCGTACAGGCAGGTCTGAGTCTCTGCTTTCCACACAGCAACGTATCGGTGCTGAAGGAAGCAGAGCCTGACGCGTATTTTACTCTTGCCGGGAGGGGCCGGCAGCTCCTTAATAAGGACAGAAACAGTATACTCACTATACAGGAACAAGGTCACAGATAGACACAAGCTCCTCGCCCTTAAGGTCTTGGCTGCAGGCCACGGCTTTCTTCCAAGTTCAACAGCAAGGCAAACCGGACTCCAAACAAAGCATCTCAAGAGAAGAGACAGGCGGCATGCAATAACATTGCTCCTATGAGGCACTTAACAGTCAGTCTTGCTTATATTCACTTCGTGATTCTCCCGGTGTTTCAGCTCAACTGTCGGCTTCAGACTCTGATTCCTCCTGCGCCAACTTACGTCTTTTGTCCAAAAGCTGGGCCGACTTTCTCCTTTGACGCAATAACATTCTACCTTTTACTCTTCTCCTCTCCACTGGTGGAGGAGACCCTGAAGGTGAAAGGCTTTCTCTTCCCTGTTCCTGTTCTCTTGCTTCAGCAGGCCGGTCTTCTGGCTCAGATACCCCGTATTGCTGTTCCGGTGTTCTCTCTTCAGAGGGAGTGAGGGCTTGTTCTGCCGCTTCCTCTTCTTCTGAAGAGTAACTCTCAGGCTGACTCACGACACCGGGGGGAATGTGGGGGTGTAAAGCCCAGACACTACAGCATAGAAGGGGTACCTGCTCTTTAGAAGTTCAAGGTACTACAGCATTGAAGGGGTACCAGTGCTTTAGAAGTTAAGAGATAAATGGGGAATGGGGGGCTTAAAGCCCGGGCAGTACAGTAGTGAAGAGGTACCTGTGCATTATAAATTAATAGATAAATGGGGAATGGGGGGCTTATAGCCCAGGAAGTAAACCATTGAAAGTTAACCTTTGCTTTGGAAAATAAGGGATAAATTGGGAATGGGGGGCTTAAAGCCCAGGCACTACAGCATTGAAGGGGTACCAGTGCTTTAGAAGTTAAGAGATAAATTGGGGAATGGGGGGCTTAAAGCCCGGGCAGTACAGTAGTGAAGGGGTACCTGTGCGTTATAAATTAATGGATAAATGGGGAATGGGGGGCTTATAGCCCAGGCAGTAAAGCATTGAAAGTTGACCTTTGCTTTGGAAAATAAGGGATAAATTGGGAATGGGGGGCTTAAAGCCCAGGCACTACAGCATTGAAGGGGTACCAGTGTTTTTGAAGTTAAGATATAAATGGGGAATGGGGGGCTTAAAGCCCAGTAACTACAGCATTGAAGGGGTACCACTGCTTCATAAGTTAAGAGATACCAGTGCTTTAGAATTTAAGAGATAAATTGGGAATTGAGGGCTTAAAGCCCAGGCACTACAGCATTGAAGGGGTACCAGTGCTTTTGAAGTTAAGACATAAATGGGGAATGGGGGGCTTAAAGCCCAGGCACTACAGCATTGAAGGGGAACCAGTGCTTTAGAAGTTAAGAGATAAATTGGGAATAGGGGGCTTAAAGCCCAGGCACTGCAGCATTGAAGGGTTACCTGTGCGTTAGAAGTTAAGAGATAAATGGGGGGCTTATAGCCCAGGCAGTAAAGCATTGAAAGTTAACCTTCGCTTTGGAAATTAAGGGATAAATTGGGAATGGGGGGCTTAAAGCCCAGGCACTACAGCATTGAAGGGGTACCACTGCTTTAAAAGTTAAGAGATAAATAGGGAATGGGGGGCTTAAAGCCCGGGCAGTACAGTAGTAAAGGGGTACCTGTGCGTTATAAATTAATAGATAAATGGGGAATGGGGGGCTTATAGCCCAGGCAGTAAAGCATTGAAAGTTAACCTTTGCTTTGGAAATTAAGGGATAAATTGAGAATGGGGGGCTAAAAGCCCAGGCGCTACAGCATCGAAGGGGTACCAGTTCTTTAGAACTTAAGAGACTAATGGGGAATGTAGGGGTGAAAAGCCCAGACACTACAGCCTTGAAGGGGTACCTGCGCTTTAGAAGTTAAGAAATAAGTTGGGAATGGGGGGCCTAAATCTCAGGAACTACAGAATTGAAGGGATACCTGTGCGTTAGAAGTTAAGAGATAAATGGGGAATGGGGGGCTTATAGCCAAGGCAGTAAAGCATTGAAAGTTAACCTTTGCTTTGGAAATTAAGAGATAAATTGGAAATGGGGGGCTTAAAGCCCAGGCACTGCAGCATTGAAGAGGTACCAGTGCTTTAGAAGTTAAGAGATAAATGGGGAATGGGGGGCTTAAAGCCTGGGCAGTACAGTAGTGAAGGGGTACCTGTGCGTTTTAAACTAATAGATAAATGGGGAATGGGGGGCTTATAGCCCAGGTAGTAAAGCATTGAAAGGTAACCTTTGCTTTCGAAAATAAGGGATAAATTGGGAATGGGGGGCTTAAAGCCCAGGCACTACAGCATTGAAGGGGTACCAGTTCTTTAAGGGTTAAGACATAAATTGGAAATGGGGGCTTAAAGCCCAGGCACTGCAGCATTGAAGAGGTACCAGTGCTTTAGAAGTTAAGAGATAAATTGGGAATGGGGGGCTTAAAGCCCGGGCAGTACAGTAGTGAAGGGGTTCCTGTGCGTTATAAATTAACAGAAAAATGGGGAATGGGGGGCTTATAGCCCAGGCAGTAAAGCATTGAAAGTTTACCTTTGCTTTGGAAATTAAGGGATAAATTGGGAATGGGGGGCTTAAAGCCCAGGCACTACAGCATTGAAGGGATACCTGTGCGTTAGAAGTTAAGAGATAAATTGGGAATGGGGGGCTTAAAGCCCAGGCAGTACAGTAGTGAAGGGGTTCCTGTGCGTTATAAATTAATAGATAAATGGAGAATGGGGGGCTTATAGCCCAGGCAGTAAAGCTTTGAAAGTTTACCTTTGCTTTGGAAATTAACGGATAAATTGGAAATGGGGGGCTTAAAGCCCAGGCACTACAGCATTGAAGGGGTACCAGTGCTTTAGAAGTTAAGAGATAAATGGGGA
Organism: Euleptes europaea; assembly: GCF_029931775.1. Classification (NCBI taxonomy): domain Eukaryota; kingdom Metazoa; phylum Chordata; class Lepidosauria; order Squamata; family Sphaerodactylidae; genus Euleptes; species Euleptes europaea. Next base: position 53,172,646 of record NC_079317.1, read on the forward strand.
ATGGGGGGCTTAAAGCCCGGGCAGTACAGTACTGAAGGGGTACCTGTGCGTTATAAATTAATGGATAAATGGGGAATGGGGGGCTCATAGCCCAGGCAGTAAAGCATTGAAAGTTAACTTTTACTTTGGAAAATAAGGGATAAATTGGGAATGGGGGGCTTAAAGCCCAGGCACTACAGCATTGAAGGGGTACAAGTTCTTTAGAAGTTAAGGGATAAATTGGGAATGGGGGGCTTAAAGCCCAGGCACTACAGCATTGAAGGGGTACCAGTGATTTAGAAGTTAAGAGATAAATGGGGAATGGGGGGCTTAAAGCCCGGGCAGTACAGTAGTGAAGAGGTACCTGTGCATTATAAATTAATAGATAAATGGGGAATGGGGGGCTTATAGCCCAGGAAGTAAACCATTGAAAGTTAACCTTTGCTTTGGAAAATAAGGGATAAATTGGGAATGGGGGGCTTAAAGCCCAGGCACTACAGCATTGAAGGGGTACCAGTGCGTTAGAAGTTAAGAGATAAATGGGGAATGGGGGGCTAAAAGCACGGGCAGGACAGTAGTGAAGGGGTTCCTGTGCGTTATAAATTAATAGATAAAAAGGGAATGGGGGGCTTATAGCCCAGGCAGAAAAGCATTGAAAGTTTACCATTGCTTTGGAAATTAAGGGATAAATTGGGAATGGGGGGCTTAAAGCCCAGGCACTACAGCATTGAAGGGGTACCAGTGCTTTAGAAGTTAAGAGATAAATTGGGGAATGGGGGGCTTAAAGCCCGGGCAGTACAGTAGTGAAGGGGTACCTGTGCGTTATAAATTAATGGATAAATGGGGAATGGGGGGCTTATAGCCCAGGCAGTAAAGCATTGAAAGTTGACCTTTGCTTTGGAAAATAAGGGATAAATTGGGAATGGGGGGCTTAAAGCCCAGGCACTACAGCATTGAAGGGGTACCAGTGTTTTAGAAGTTAAGATATAAATGGGGAATGGGAGGCTTAAAGCCCAGTAACTACAGCATTGAAGGGGTACCACTGCTTCATAAGTTAAGAGATACCAGTGCTTTAGAATTTAAGAGATAAATTGGGAATTGAGGGCTTAAAGCCCAGGCACTACAGCATTGAAGGGGTACCAGTGCTTTTGAAGTTAAGACATAAATGGGGAATGGGGGGCTTAAAGCCCAGGCACTACAGCATTGGGGAACCAGTGCTTTAGAAGTTAAGAGATAAATTGGGAATAGGGGGCTTAAAGCCCAGGCACTACAGCATTGAGGGGTTACCTGTGCGTTAGAAGTTAAGAGATAAATGGGGGGCTTATAGCCCAGGCAGTAAAGCATTGAAAGTTAACCTTTGCTTTGGAAATTAAGGGATAAATTGAGAATGGGGGGCTTAAAGCCCAAGCGCTACGGCATCGAAGGGGTACCAGTTCTTTAGAACTTAAGAGACTAATGGGGAGTGTAGGGGTGAAAAGCCCAGACACTACAGCCTTGAAGGGGTACCTGCGCTTTAGAATTTAAGAAATAAGTTGGGAATGGGGGGCCTAAATCTCAGGAACTACAGCATTGAAGGGATACCTTTGCGTTAGAAGTTAAGAGATAAATGGGGAATGGGGGGCTTATAACCAAGGCAGTAAAGCAATGAAAGTTAACCTTTGCTTTGGAAATTAAGAGATAAATTGGAAATGGGGGGGCTTAAAGCCCAGGCACTGCAGCATTGAAGAGGTACCAGTGCTTTAGAAGTTAAGGGATAAATGGGGAATGGGGGGCTTAAAGCATGGGCAGTACAGTACTGAAGGGGTACCTGTGCGTTAAAAACTAATAGATAAATGGGGAATGGGGGGCTTATAGCCCAGGCAGTAAAGCATTGAAAGTTAACTTTTGCTTTCGAAAATAAGGGATAAATTGGGAATGGGGGGCTTAAAGCCCAGGCACTACAGCATTGAAGGGGTACCAGTTCTTTAAGGGTTAAGTCATAAATTGGAAATGGGGGGCTTAAAGCCCAGGCACTGCAGCATTGAAGAGGTACCAGTGCTTTAGAAGTTAAGAGATAAATTGGGAATGGGGGGCTTAAAGCCCGGGCAGTATAGTAGTGAAGGGGTTCCTGTGCGTTATAACTTAATAGATAAATGGGGAATGGGGGGCTTATAGCCCAGGCAGTAAAGCATTGAAAGTTTACCTTTGCTTTGGAAATTAAGGGATAAATTGGAAATGGGGGGCTTAAAGCCCAGGCACTACAGCATTGAAGGGGTACCAGTGTTTTAGAAGTTAAGATATAAATGGGGAATGGGGGGCTTAAAGCCCAGTAACTACAGCATTGAAGGGGTACCACTGCTTCATAAGTTAAGAGATATCAGTGCTTTAGAATTTAAGAGATAAATTGGGAATTGAGGGCTTAAAGCCCAGACACTACAGCATTGAAGGGGTACCAGTGCTTTTGAAGTTAAGACATAAATGGGGAATGGGGGGCTTAAAGCCCAGGCACTACAGCATTGAAGGGGAACCAGCGCTTTAGAAGTTAAGAGATAAATTGGGAATAGGGGGCTTAAAGCCCAGGCACTACAGCATTGAAGGGTTACCTGTGCGTTAGAAGTTAAGAGATAAATGGGGAATGGGGGGCTTAAAGCCCGGGCAGTACAGTAGTGAAGGGGTACCTGTGTGTTATAAATTAATAGAGAAATGGGGAATGGGAGGCTAATAGCCCAGGCAGTAAAGCATTGAAAGTAAACCTTTGCTTTGGAAATTAAGGGATAAATTGGGAATGGGGGGCTTAAAGCCCAGGAACTACAGCATTGAAGGGGTACCAGTTCTTTACAAGTTAAGAGATAAATGGGGAATGGGGGGCTTAAAGCCCAGGAACTGCAGCATTGAAGGGGAACCAGTGCTTTAGAAGTTAAGATATAAATGGGGAATGGGGGGCTTAAAGCCCAGTAACTACAGCATTGAAAGGGTACCACTGCTTCATAAGTTAAGAGATACCAGTGCTTTAGAATTTAAGAGATAAATTGGGAATTGAGGGCTTAAAGCCCAGGCACTACAGCATTGAAGGGGTACCAGTGCTTTTGAAGTAAAGACATAAATGGGGAATGGGGGGCTTAAAGCCCAGGCACTACAGCATTGAAGGGAACCAGTGCTTTAGAAATTAAGAGATAAATTGGGAATAGGGGGCTTAAAGCCCAGGCACTACAGCATTGAAGGGTTACCTGTGCGTTAGAAGTTAAGAGATAAATGGGGAAAGGGGGGCTTATAGCCCAGGCAGTAAAGCACTGAAAGTTAACCTTCGCTTTGGAAATTAAGGGATAAATTGGGAATGGGGGGCTTAAAGCCCAGGCACTACAGCACTGAAGGGGTACCACTGCTTTAAAAGTTAAGAGATAAATAGGGAATGGGGGGCTTAAAGCCCGGGCAGTACAGTAGTAAAGGGGTACCTGTGCGCTATAAATTAATAGATAAATGGGGAATGGGGGGCTTATAGCCCAGGCAGTAAAGCATTGTAAGTTAACCTTTGCTTTGGAAATAAAGGGATAAATTGGGAATGGGGGGCTTAAAGCCCAGGCACTAAAGCATTGAAGGGGTACCAGTGCTTTAGAAGTTAAGAGATAAATGGGGAATGGGGGGCTTAAAGCCCAGTAACTACAGCATTGAAGGGGTACCAGTGCTTTAGAAGTTAAGAGATACCAGTGCTTTAGAATTTAAGAGATAAACTGGGAATTGAGGGCTTAAAGCCCAGGTACTACAGCATTGAAGGGGTACCAGTGCTTTTGAAGTTAAGAGATTAATGGGGAATGGGGGGCGTAAAGCCCAGACAATACAGCATTGAAGGGGTACCTGCGCTTTTGAAGTTAAGAAATAAGTTGGGAATGGAGGGCTTAAAGCCCAGGCACTACAGCATTGAAGGGGTACCTGTGCGTTAGATGATAAGAGATAAATGTGGAATAGGGGGCGTAAAGAGAAAGCATTACAGCAACCAAGGGGTACCTGTGCGTTATAAATTAATAGAGAAATGGGGAATGGGGGGCTTATAGCCCAGACAGTAAAGCATTGAAAGTTAAGCTTTGCTTTGGAAATTAAGGGATAAATTGGGAATGGGGGGCTTAAAGCCCAGGCACTACAGCATTGAAGGGGAACCAGTGCTTTAGAAGTTAAGAGATAAATGGGGAATGGGGGGCTTAAAGCCTGGGCAGTACAATAGTGAAGGGGTACCTGTGCGTTATAAATTAATAGATAAATGGGGAATGGGGGCTTATAGCCCAGGCAGTAAAGCATTGAAAGTTAAGTTTTGCTTTGGAAATTAAGGGACAAATTGGGAATGCGGGGCTTAAAGCCCAGGCACTACAACATTGAAGGGGTACCAGTGCTTTAGAAGTTAAGAGATAAATAGGGAATGGGTGTTGCGTACAGGCATGTCTGAGTCTCTGCTTTCCACACAGCAACGTATCGGTGCTGAAGGAAGCAGAGCCTGACGCGTATTTTACTCTTGCCGGGAGGGGCCGGCAGCTCCTTAATAAGGACAGAAACAGTATACTCACTATACAGGAACAAGGTCACAGATAGACACAAGCTCCTCGCCCTTAAGGTCTTGGCTGCAGGCCACGGCTTTCTTCCAAGTTCAACAGCAAGGCAAACCGGACTCCAAACAAAGCATCTCAAGAGAAGAGACAGGCGGCATGCAATAACATTGCTCCTATGAGGCACTTAACAGTCAGTCTTGCTTATATTCACTTCGTGATTCTCCCGGTGTTTCAGCTCAACTGTCGGCTTCAGACTCTGATTCCTCCTGCGCCAACTTACGTCTTTTGTCCAAAAGCCGGGCCGACTTTCTCCTTTGACGCAATAACATTCTACCTTTTACTCTTCTCCTCTCCACTGGTGGAGGAGACCCTGAAGGTGAAAGGCTTTCTCTTCCCTGTTCCTGTTCTCTTGCTTCAGCAGGCCGGTCTTCTGGCTCAGATACCCCGTATTGCTGTTCCGGTGTTCTCTCTTCAGAGGGAGTGAGGGCTTGTTCTGCCGCCTCCTCTTATTCTGAAGAGTAACTCTCAGGCTGACTCACGACACCGGGGGGAATGTGGGGGTGTAAAGCCCAGACACTACAGCATAGAAGGGGTACCTGCGCTTTAGAAGTTCAAGGTACTACAGCATTGAAGGGGTACCAGTGCTTTAGAAGTTAAGAGATAAATGGGGAATGGGGGGCTTAAAGCCCGGGCAGTACAGTAGTGAAGAGGTACCTGTGCATTATAAATTAATAGATAAATGGGGAATGGGGGGCTTATAGCCCAGGAAGTAAACCATTGAAAGTTAACCTTTGCTTTGGAAAATAAGGGATAAATTGGGAATGGGGGGCTTAAAGCCCAGGCACTACAGCATTGAAGGGGTACCAGTGCTTTAGAAGTTAAGAGATAAATTGGGGAATGGGGGGCTTAAAGCCCGGGCAGTACAGTAGTGAAGGGGTACCTGTGCGTTATAAATTAATGGATAAATGGGGAATGGGGGGCTTATAGCCCAGGCAGTAAAGCATTGAAAGTTTACCTTTGCTTTGGAAAATAAGGGATAAATTGGGAATGGGGGGCTTAAAGCCCAGGCACTACAGCATTGAAGGGGTACCAGTGTTTTAGAAGTTAAGATATAAATGGGGAATGGGGGGCTTAAAGCCCAGTAACTACAGCATTGAAGGGGTACCACTGCTTCATAAGTTAAGAGATACCAGTGATTTAGAATTTAAGAGATAAATTGGGAATTGAGGGCTTAAAGCCCAGGCACTACAGCATTGAAGGGGTACCAGTGCTTTTGAAGTTAAGACATAAATGGGGAATGGGGGGCTTAAAGCCCAGGCACTACAGCATTGAAGGGGAACCAGTGCTTTAGAAGTTAAGAGATAAATTGGGAATAGGGGGCTTAAAGCCCAGGCACTACAGCATTGAAGGGTTACCTGTGCGTTAGAAGTTAAGAGATAAATGGGGGGCTTATAGCCCAGGCAGTAAAGCATTGAAAGTTAACCTTCGCTTTGGAAATTAAGGGATAAATTGGGAATGGGGGGCTTAAAGCCCAGGCACTACAGCATTGAAGGGGTACCACTGCTTTAAAAGTTAAGAGATAAATAGGGAATGGGGGGCTTAAAGCCCGGGCAGTACAGTAGTAAAGGGGTACCTGTGCGTTATAAATTAATAGATAAATGGGGAATGGGGGGCTTATAGCCCAGGCAGTAAAGCATTGAAAGTTAACCTTTGCTTTGGAAATTAAGGGATAAATTGAGAATGGGGGGCTTAAAGCCCAGGCGCTACAGCATCGAAGGGGTACCAGTTCTTTAGAACTTAAGAGACTAATGGGGAATGTAGGGGTGAAAAGCCCAGACACTACAGCCTTGAAGGGGTACCTGCGCTTTAGAAGTTAAGAAATAAGTTGGGAATGGGGGGCCTAAATCTCAGGAACTACAGAATTGAAGGGATACCTGTGCGTTAGAAGTTAAGAGATAAATGGGGAATGGGGGGCTTATAGCCAAGGCAGTAAAGCATTGAAAGTTAACCTTTGCTTTGGAAATTAAGAGATAAATTGGAAATGGGGGGCTTAAAGCCTAGGCACTGCAGCATTGAAGAGGTACCAGTGCTTTAGAAGTTAAGAGATAAATGGGGAATGGGGGGCTTAAAGCCTGGGCAGTACAGTAGTGAAGGGGTACCTGTGCGTTATAAACTAATAGATAAATGGGGAATGGGGGGCTTATAGCCCAGGCAGTAAAGCATTGAAAGTTAACTTTTGCTTTCGAAAATAAGGGATAAATTGGGAATGGGGGGCTTAAAGCCCAGGCACTACAGCATTGGGGAACCAGTGCTTTAGAAGTTAAGAGATAAATTGGGAATAGGGGGCTTAAAGCCCAGGCACTACAGCATTGAGGGGTTACCTGTGCGTTAGAAGTTAAGAGATAAATGGGGGGCTTATAGCCCAGGCAGTAAAGCATTGAAAGTTAACCTTTGCTTTGGAAATTAAGGGATAAATTGAGAATGGGGGGCTTAAAGCCCAAGCGCTACGGCATCGAAGGGGTACCAGTTCTTTAGAACTTAAGAGACTAATGGGGAGTGTAGGGGTGAAAAGCCCAGACACTACAGCCTTGAAGGGGTACCTGCGCTTTAGAATTTAAGAAATAAGTTGGGAATGGGGGGCCTAAATCTCAGGAACTACAGCATTGAAGGGATACCTTTGCGTTAGAAGTTAAGAGATAAATGGGGAATGGGGGGCTTATAACCAAGGCAGTAAAGCAATGAAAGTTAACCTTTGCTTTGGAAATTAAGAGATAAATTGGAAATGGGGGGGCTTAAAGCCCAGGCACTGCAGCATTGAAGAGGTACCAGTGCTTTAGAAGTTAAGGGATAAATGGGGAATGGGGGGCTTAAAGCATGGGCAGTACAGTACTGAAGGGGTACCTGTGCGTTAAAAACTAATAGATAAATGGGGAATGGGGGGCTTATAGCCCAGGCAGTAAAGCACTGAAAGTTAACTTTTGCTTTCGAAAATAAGGGATAAATTGGGAATGGGGGGCTTAAAGCCCAGGCACTACAGCATTGAAGGGGTACCAGTTCTTTAAGGGTTAAGTCATAAATTGGAAATGGGGGGCTTAAAGCCCAGGCACTGCAGCATTGAAGAGGTACCAGTGCTTTAGAAGTTAAGAGATAAATTGGGAATGGGGGGCTTAAAGCCCGGGCAGTATAGTAGTGAAGGGGTTCCTGTGCGTTATAACTTAATAGATAAATGGGGAATGGGGGGCTTATAGCCCAGGCAGTAAAGCATTGAAAGTTTACCTTTGCTTTGGAAATTAAGGGATAAATTGGAAATGGGGGGCTTAAAGCCCAGGCACTACAGCATTGAAGGGGTACCAGTGTTTTAGAAGTTAAGATATAAATGGGGAATGGGGGGCTTAAAGCCCAGTAACTACAGCATTGAAGGGGTACCACTGCTTCATAAGTTAAGAGATATCAGTGCTTTAGAATTTAAGAGATAAATTGGGAATTGAGGGCTTAAAGCCCAGGCACTACAGCATTGAAGGGGTACCAGTGCTTTTGAAGTTAAGACATAAATGGGGAATGGGGGGCTTAAAGCCCAGGAACTACAGCATTGAAGGGGAACCAGCGCTTTAGAAGTTAAGAGATAAATTGGGAATAGGGGGCTTAAAGCCCAGGCACTACAGCATTGAAGGGTTACCTGTGCGTTAGAAGTTAAGAGATAAATGGGGAATGGGGGGCTTAAAGCCCGGGCAGTACAGTAGTGAAGGGGTACCTGTGTGTTATAAATTAATAGAGAAATGGGGAATGGGGGGCTAATAGCCCAGGCAGTAAAGCATTGAAAGTAAACCTTTGCTTTGGAAATTAAGGGATAAATTGGGAATGGGGGGCTTAAAGCCCAGGAACTACAGCATTGAAGGGGTACCAGTTCTTTACAAGTTAAGAGATAAATGGGGAATGGGGGGCTTAAAGCCCAGGAACTGCAGCATTGAAGGGGAACCAGTGCTTTAGAAGTTAAGATATAAATGGGGAATGGGGGGCTTAAAGCCCAGTAACTACAGCATTGAAAGGGTACCACTGCTTCATAAGTTAAGAGATACCAGTGCTTTAGAATTTAAGAGATAAATTGGGAATTGAGGGCTTAAAGCCCAGGCACTACAGCATTGAAGGGGTACCAGTGCTTTTGAAGTAAAGACATAAATGGGGAATGGGGGGCTTAAAGTCCAGGCACTACAGCATTGAAGGGGAACCAGTGCTTTAGAAGTTAAGAGATAAATTGGGAATAGGGGGCTTAAAGCCCAGGCACTACAGCATTGAAGGGTTACCTGTGCGTTAGAAGTTAAGAGATAAATGGGGAAAGGGGGGCTTATAGCCCAGGCAGTAAAGCACTGAAAGTTAACCTTCGCTTTGGAAATTAAGGGATAAATTGGGAATGGGGGGCTTAAAGCCCAGGCACTACAGCACTGAAGGGGTACCACTGCTTTAAAAGTTAAGAGATAAATAGGGAATGGGGGGCTTAAAGCCCGGGCA